>NC_059109.1:17467500-18067500 GCF_020740685.1 Jaculus jaculus
GTAAATAGGCTAAGAAATGAAGTGGGAGAATCAGCCCTTGTGATTGGACCAATCAGGGAAGACTCTTCAGAAAGTGCAGCCAGACTGGGTAACAGCATGCAGTCACTGGAGCCCTTTGGTCTGTACTCGAGAGTGGAACCATGCATTATGGCCAGAGCAGCATCGGATCAAAAGCTCAGTAGAGGGCTGGAGAGATGGCTTAGCGGTTAAGCGCTTGCCTGTGAAGCCTAAGGACCCCGGTTCGAGGCTCGGTTCCCCAGGTCCCACGTTAGCCAGATGCACAAGGGAGCGCACGCGTCTGGAGTTCGTTTGCAGAGGCTGGAAGCCCTGGCGCGCCCATTCTCTCCCTCTCCCTCTATCTGTCTTTCTCTCTGTGTCTGTCACTCTCAAATAAAAAAAAAAAAAAAAAAAAAAAAAGCTCAGAGAACAAACCAAATGCTTATTTTATTTAGAAGTCAATTAACTAGCTCCCATGAAGAAGATATCATCCAAACACATGCAGAGTGATGGCTGTGTCTGCATGGGTCTGTGTGTGTGTGTCTGTGTGTGTGTGTGTGTATCACACATATTGAAAAACAAACCCTAAACTGGGGTGGCTAACCTACGCATTTAATCCCAGCACTGGGAGGCAGAGGAAAGAGGATCACTGTGAGTTCAAGGCCACCCTGAGACTGCATAGTGAATTCCAGGTCAGCCTGGGCTAGAGCTGAGACCCTACCTCAAAACACCAAAAAAAAAGTAACGTTTTAAATTTCATTTTTATTTGGAATCAGAGAGTGAGAGAAAATGGGCACACCAGGGCCTCTTGCGACAGAACCCCAGGTGCATGCACCACTTTGTGCATCTGGCTTTATGTGGGAACTGGTGCATCAAACCCAAGCCAATAGGCTTTGCAAGCTAGTGCCTTTACCATCAAACCATCTTCCCTGACCAAACCCTGGCATTTAGTGACCATTATAATCTAACTACTTTGCCCACATTTATTCTTGTAAGACATTAATCATGTGAGGGTTTCTTGTACCCAGTTTACAGAGAAAAACCAGAGACTGAAGAAGTTAAATGCCTTTCTCCCAGGATGCTTGCATATTAAGTGCTCCATCCAGTCTCTCCCTCATTTCTCCTTGCTGTCAACACTTTTCCTGTAGGTTCTAAGGGGGCGGGGGTGTATTCAGCCTTAAGGGAGGAAAGCCTATAAACAGGTGACATCAGAATTAGGTACTTGGAACTCTGGTGGTGAATAGAACAATTCAAAATGTCTGCCTTTGATACTGCATGCCCAGTTCTCCTAGAACCACCTGAGCGAGGCTTGGGAGAGCTCTCCGTGTCTCCAGTGAGATCAGGAAAGCTCGGGTTCCTGAAGGGAATCCCCCAGGAATTTCACTGCATCCTGTCAGCATCCAGGGGCCTTTTGTGGTTAATAGTGATCCCCCCCAGCCCATCTCCAAGTGTGTGCATGTGAGCAGAGCGCTGTCATGCCAAGCATGGCCACTCACCTCCCACCCTTGCCCTGGACTCGGAGGTCTCATCTGCAAATGAAACTTGGTCTGTTCTAAGGTTTGTCCACATTTTCAACCTTCCCCCTATTTTGCTTCATGAGGAAAAAAAAAAAATCCTCACCTTAATATACTGACCATAGGCAGGTGATAGATATTTCATGGTTCCCAAACCTCTGCACTGAGGAAAACCAACTCTTACCTCACCACCTCCTTTGTCTACAGAGACTTTAGGGATGTATTGGAAAGTTGAAAACCAAGACCACCTCTGACCACTTGAGAAGGATGCTATTTTCCCAGCACAAGCAACACCACTTGAAAGTCACTTGTTCTACTTTTTGCTTGATCTGTGATTCTTTTGTCTCCTCAATCTTCCTACTTACAGGAAGATTCCTTTTTGTAAAGAAAAAAAAAAAGATGCACTCAACCAAAGTGAACCTTACTTTCTCATTTGGGTTTTGTTTTGTTTTGGGGCTTTTTGTTGTTCATTTGGTTCGGGTTTTGTTAATTTTTAATATTATTTATTTATTTATCTATTTGAGAGACAGAGAAAGAGGAAGATAGAAAATGTGCACATCAGAGCTTCTAGCCACTGCAAACGTACTCCAGATGTATGCACCACCTTGTGCATCTGGCTTACATGGGTGCTAGGGAATTGAACCTGGGTCCTTAGGCTTCGCAGGCAAGTGCTTTAACTACTAAGCCATCTCTCCAGCCCAGGTTTGGTTGTTTTTGTTTCTTTTTTAACATTTTATTTATTTATTTAACAGAGAAAGGGGGAGAGAGAGAGAATGAATGGGCACATCAGGCCCTCCAGCCACTGCAATGAACTCCAGATGCATGTGCCCTATTGTGCATCTGGCTTATGTGGGTCCTGGGGAATCAAACCTGGGTCCTTTGGCTTTGCAGGCAAATGCCTTAACTGTTAAGCCATCCCTGCAGCCCCTGGGTTTGGATTTTTGGAGCAAGATCTCACTATGTAACCCTGGCTGTCCACTACCCTCTGCTTCCAGAGTTCTGAGATCACAGGTGGGCTCCGCCATGCCTGGCTCCCGTTCGTTACGTGCCGTCCATTATTCTGGCCTCTGGATGGGTTCTGTGGCCATCCGTCCATGCCCTTTTGTCTTTATCCCTTACTTTTTTCTTTCTGCCCATGGACTCACTCTGCCAAGGGTTTCTACACACTGCATTGGTCTCTCTCCAGTGACACCTGTTTTGAATGATGGACATGATTGCACACAGTCAAGGACATGAGTAGCTGTGTCCGAAACACAATATTTTCTCTTCTACGTCTAGGTTTCAACAGCCTTCGATGACAAAAGGCTGGAAAGCCCCTCAGGGGCTCCATGCTCTGGGAGAGAAAGTGACGAGCTGGGAGCCAACCGAGGTGGGTTCAGACCTCGGCCTCGGGGGGTCACTAGCTGTAGCTCCCAGCTCCAAGCTCCCATCTCCACCGAAAATGGGTTCAAAAGCTCTATGGTTTGCACTTGGCTCATGACCAAAGAAGGTACTTCTAAACCCGAGCCAGGCTGACCACATAATAAACTTGGAAAGGGTAGAATATATTGGTATTTTGTTTATTTCTAAACAAACTCCCATCAGTGACCTACTTTAAAAAAATATATTAAATAAAAGGTCAGTCCAGCCACTGGTGACTATTCCTAAGGGCACCTCCTTCAGCAGTTCATAGTACCCAATGAGGTGGCATCCCAGCTGCCTTTGCCTAGAGAAGTCAGAGCCCTGTTCCTGAGAATGTGTGACCCAGCAGCATGGTGGTAGAAATGCCCACAAGATGATGGTCCTGCTATGCCCAACACAGAACAGCTTAGACAAAGGGGCCTTCCTCCTCCGCATGCTCCTCCGTTGCCTCCTCAGCGTGGAAGGCTTCCTTCTAAGTCCCCAGGGCCAAGAGGACAGGAGCAAGCGCGTTCTTCTCTGGGCTCTGCCATTCCTGGAATGAACGACCTTGTCAAAAACAGAAAATCACAGCTTTAATACAAGTTGCAAGACACAAATACTTGACATTTGCATATATGAATTTGCACTTTAAAGAAAATTTTTTAGTATTTTCTTATTTATTTATTTGTGAAAGAGAGTGTGAGAGAGAGAGAATGGGCATGCCAATTCCGCTAGCCACTGCAAGCAAACGCATGCACCACCACGTGCATCTGGCTTACATGGGTTCTGGGGAGTCAAACCTGGGTCCTTAGGCTTTGCAGGCAAGTGCCTTAACCACTAAGCAATCTCTCCAGCCCTGAATTTTCTCTTTAGTGAGCAATAAGCTCCTCTGGTAGAGCCCAGTTGGCAGGTGAACAGTAGTTTTTTTTCCTCATAAGCCACTGGGGAACCAAGGTACGTGCCTTCTTCTGTCGTCTACAGACATGGAGTTGCAGACCTTATCTTTTTTTTTCTATAAAATAGTGTAGATATCTTTACTTTATTCAGATCCAAAAACACAGTACCTATTTACATCTTGCATATCCTCCAGAGAAAGGTAAAATTTCCATTTATTCTAATGAAGACCTCCGACACAATATCCAGTTAGCAAATTTCATGGCCTTGGCACCAGGAAATCAAGACTCCCTTCACCGCATCGTTGAGGCAGCAGTTGGTGATCTCCTGTAACTCAGGCTGGGCTTAAGCTTGCAATGTAGCCGAGACTAACCCAGGTGCTGGAATTACAGGTGTGCGCATCACACCCGACATGGACTGTTTCCTCTCAAGCGTAACCCCTCTTGGAAAAGCGCCATCTCTGTACAAGGCCCTGGGCAGATGCTGGAACCCGCAGTGGCTGCTGGGAAGTTACATACTCAAGTGCCTCTATCTGCATCCCTGTGTTTATGTCTCTGTCGCTCTATGTGTTTTGGTCAGTTCTGCATTCCTGAGTCCCTCGATCTACCTCTCAGCCTCTCTCCTTACCGCCCTGTCTCTTGAAGTCTTCCTATGAATGTGGGGGCCTTGATGTGAGTATTTCTCCCTCTCTGATCTTTTCTCTCCAGACCCAGAAGGCCGTCAGCACAAAGGTTTGGAAGAGGGGAGCCAGCATACGGCTGGGTATCTGGGTGGTTCTCCTCCAGCTCTGACTTACCATGGCCCTCTGTCTTTGGGTCTCTGGGTTTATTTCCTGGGTGGCTGTCTTCTCTTACCTAGCTTCTGGTTCTCTGTTCACCTCTACCTCAAGGCTTCTCCCAAAGAGTGTTGATCATAATTTCTTAATCTTTTAAGATGATAGCAAGGAAATGGGCTACAGTAGAAAAGGGGGGGGGATAGCGCTGATATTATATATGGTGTCTTGGAGGTGAATAAAATAAGGAGGCACAGAATGGAGGGGAATGGGTTAGAAGAGGGGCGTCTCTGTTCAGCCATCTTAAGTTCATCCAGAAGATTCACACATGCCTTCTCAGATATGTGTGACTATTTTACAGGAACAAAAATAATTCAAGGGCTGGGGAGATGGCTCAGCAGTTCAGGCACTTGCCTGCAAAGCCTAAGGACCAGAGTTCGATTCTGCAGTACCCATGTAAAGACAGATGCACAAGGTGGTGCATGCATTTGGAGTTCGTTTGCAGTGGTTAAAGGTCCTGGCATGCCCATTCCCTCTCTGTATCTGCCTCTCTCTCTGGCGAATAAATAAATTAAATTAATATTTAAAAAATAATTCAGTAACCCAAAAATTATAAATGTGAATACATTTTTCTAACTATAACGTGGTAAGACTAGATCCTATAAGAAGGTCAAAAAAGATATATTTCTAATTATAATTAATGAACTCAGAAAAGTTTTTGAAAGAAAATGTGAGACATATTACACATGGAGACTCTCTTGCTTGACACCCACCTTCTATGCTGGGCATACAGCCTGGTTGGTTAGCTTGGCCCTTTGGTGGGACGGCAAGAGAATTCAGAAGAAAGGTCCTGCTGGTGACAAAATAGAATTACACTTATCATTCCCAGTTTGTTTGCAGCTATTGCAGTGACTTAAGGCTGACGGGGAGTTTTTGTTGCCCTTCCATTTCATTCCTCTCTCTCCTGCTTATGTTAGTACTGCTCACGACGTAGGAATGGCTGGTGTAAGAGGTCCTTCTCCAAACCAAGCTGGAACTGAGCAGGAAGCCTCCTCCTCCTCTCCCCCCCCCCCCCTCCTCCTCCTCCTCCTCCTCCTCCTCTTCCTTGTCCTCTTCCTCCTCCCTGCTGGCTAGCTGTCATAGTGCTGGAAAGGGCTATGCAGCCTGCTAGAGGAGGAAAATCATCAATAGTCTTAACCAGCAGTCAACCCTGCATGACACGCAACCAGCCACACAAGATTTGCCTACTAATGCGTGACTATTACGTGGCTAACCAAATCTGGTTGGATTTTAGGGGCACTCCACATGAGAGAATTCATGCCTGGTACTGAAACCAACCTAGTCAAAGGCATCTATGTCTGGGAAGGGCACAGGGTCTAAGAGGAGATGCTACTATTGTTTGGCTAAATGGATATGTTGTGCCCATCAAATTGCCCTCTAAATATTGATTTTCAGCCAGGCGTGGTGGTGCATGCCTTTAATCCCAGCACTCGGGAGGCAGAGGTAGGAGGATCACTGAGAGTTGGAGGCCACCCTGAGACTCCATAGTAAATTGCAGGTCAGCCTGAGCTAGAGTGAGACCTTACCTCGAAAAACCAAAAAATAAATAAATAAGTGAATATTTATTTAGTTATTTATTTATTTCCATGCCTACGGATTGGTGCTGCTGTCACTTTTGGTCAGAAAAGCTTCTTTTGGCAGATGGCAAAACTTTGAGTCGCCCATTGGTAGGGAGACTCAAAACTCATGAAAGTGCTCAGAAGAACTGACTGTTGAGTGATCGGCGCTAAACAGACATCTCTACCGTGGTCTTCAAGACTCAGGAAACGTTGCAGAAGGGGTAGTGGAAAGAATGTCAGAGCCAGGCTGGAAAGACAGCTGAGTGGTTAAGGCACCTCCCTGTGAAGCCTAAGGACCTAGGTTCAGTTCCCCAGTACCCATGTAAGGCAGATGCACAAGGTGGTGCATGTGTCTGGAGCTCAGTGGCTGGAGGCCCTGGCACACCCACTCTCTATCTTCCTCTTTTTATCTCTCAAATAAGTAATAAAATATTTTTTAAAATGTGAGAGCCAAAGGATGAGAAGAAGGGCTTTTGCCATTGTATTCATGGTCCACTGTCATTACCCAAAGACCAGAATTAGCATTCGGTCATGGATTGGGGAAGAGGGGGGAAAAGACAACAAATAAAAGAATTGTTAGAAAGAAGGGGTTCATTGGAAAGGGAAAGGAGATCATGATCAAAACACATGATGCACATGGATGGAAATGCTAAATAAAACTTTTCTAAGGAGAGAGAGGTCCAGCTGGGTGGGGGGCATGCCATTAGTCCCAGCATTCCAGTACTTGACAGACAGGGACAGTCCGCTCCTGCCACACTAGGAAAACAATCGCTTGCTCTCTGTTCCTGGTGGATGAGTTAGTCTCTGTTCGTGTATCAGTAAGTGTGCTGCCTCTTTTAGGCAACTGTACCTAAAACCCACCTAAAAGATAACCTTCATACACATGCGTATCGCGGAAGGGTGGGTGGTACCCAGCTCTCAGGCTGAAGTAAGAGGTTCCCTGTGAGCCTGAGGCCAGCATGGGGTGAGGGTGAGTTCCGGTCAGCCTGGGCTAGAGTGAGACACTGCCTCAGGAAATAGAAAACAAGAACAAAGAAAGCGATGGGGTTGGAGAGATGGCGCAACAGTTAAGGTACTTGCATGCAAAGCCTAACGACCTAAATTCAGTTCCCCAATACCCATGTAAAGCCATATGCAAAGTGATACCTGCATGTGGAGTTCGTTTGCAGAAGCTAGAAACCCTGGAGTGTACATTCTTTCTGTCTTTCTCTCTTCTCTCTCTTTCTCTCTGCTTGCAAATAAATAAATAGATGCTTTAAAAAACAAAAAGCTGGGTGTGGTAGCGCATGCCTTTAATTCCAGCAGTCAGGAGGTAGACGTAGAAGGATTGCCATGAGTTCAAGGCCACCCTGAGACTACATAGTGAATTCCAGGACAGTCTGAGCTAGAGTGAGACCCTACCTCAAAAAACAATAAATAAATAAACTACTTAATTAAATAAATAGAATAAAATAAAAAAGAAAGAGATCCTTTTCCACCATGGCCTTGTCCCTCTATGGGCAAAAGGGGGGAGGGGACACAGACAGACATTCAGACAGACCAACATGGGTCTCAGTCCTTAAACAACTCCTTATCAGCTGGTCTGTGAACTCGTCAATGTCAAAGTCTCTTCCTATCCACCCTCGCAGGATATGCATGTGTACAAAGGTTATCTTTTAGGTCTGTTTTATGTACAATTGCCTCAAAGAGGCAGTACATTTATTGACACGTGAACACAGGCTAACTCATCCATCAGGTGTAGAATGAAAATGTTTGCTGTGCTCCTGTGGCCCCTCTGCAGTCACTGCCATGGGAAGTGAGTTAAATCTGGACTACAGGGCTAGAGAGATGGCTCAGCAGTTAAGGCACTTTACTGCAAAGCCTAACAACCTGGGTTCAATTCCCCAATACCCATGTAAAGACAGACGCACAAGGTGGTACATACATTTGGAGTTCATTTGCAGTGGCAGGAGATCCTAGTGTACCCAAGCTCGCTCGCTCTCTCTCTCTCTCTCTCTCTCTCTCTCTCTCTCTCTCTGTGTGTGTGTGTGTGTGTGTGTGTGTGTGTGTGTGTGTATCTGTCTGTCTCTTTCAAATAAATACATAAGCCAGGCGTAGTAGTGCATGCCTTTAATCCCAGCACTCTGGAGGCAGAGGCAAGAAGATTGATATGAGATCAATTCCAGATCAACCTAGGCTAGAGTGAGACCTCATCTCAAAAAAAAATCAGAAGTAAATAAATAACTTAAAAAAAAAAATCTAGATTGCTTCCCAGAGATCAGAAGTCTTAACAAGAGAAGACAAATAACATGCCTGCCTCCATCTTTTGGTGGTGGGGGGTGGTAAGAAAGCCAGTTACAGGCAATGACCTAAAGCCATGGAGTAGGATGAAGGAAGGCTTCCAAGGAGGACACATGGATACAGCCCTTAGACCAGGGTTCTTAATCTGCCCACTCAATAGAATCATGGCAGAGCTTAACACACATGCTTAGATCCTGTCCTGCAGAGTTCCTGATTTCATTTTTCTTGAGGGAGGTCTGAGCCATAGTATTTCTTTTCAACTCCCTAGATGTTTCTGAGGCTTAGCCCCCATTGAAAACCCCTGCTATAAGCAATTAACAACTGGATACCGTGGGCTGGGCATCATAATTCATGGCAGAACCAAACAACAGAAGTGGGCCAAATGACTGCTTTCCCTTGGCACTGAAGGACAAACTTTCCTATGGTGGCCTGCATGGGTCAAAACTGAGTACACATAAGGAAATCAGCAGTGCTCCCTTGGGAGGGCTTGGGAGATCCAGGCTGTCTCCTGAAGAAGCCAACAAGCCCTGCCAATGCTAAAGTGCTTTAGGGAAGCAGGTAAATAGCTCTCAACCTTGGCTAAACATTAGAATTTCCTGAGGAACTTTGAAAGCCTCATAAACCTAGAGGCTGGGGAGCCAGCCATATGAACATGAGGACCTCAGTTTGAATCTCCTGCATATATGCAAATGTCAGGTGGGTATGGTGACCCACCTGTAGTGTGCATGTACATAAAGGCCAGGTGGGCATGGTGGCCCAGGAGACAAAGATGGCATCCCTGAGGCAAGATGGCTAACTAACCTATCTGAGTCCACATGCTCTGGGTTCAAGTGAGAGACCCTTTCTCAATAAATACGGAGGAGAGTGATTAAGGAAGACACCTCTGGTCTCCATACACTCATACACACACACACACACACCTGCACACATGTGCCCACATACATATGAATGCCATACACAAATGCATATACACATATGCATGCAAAAAAAAAAAAAAGAAAAACTTTCTAAACCCAGATCAACACTCATGGTTAACATCATAGTTCCAAGCTGCCATGTTGGTTACAATTGAGTTGAGAACCACTCCTTTAGATAATTATGCATTCATGGGATGGAGAGATGGCTCAGCGGTTAAGGCACTTGCCTGCAAAGCCAAAGGATCCAGGTTCAATACCCCAGTGCCCAGGTAAGCCATATGCACAAGGTAGCCCATGCATCTGGAGTTCCTTTATAGTGTCTGGAGGCCCTGGCACACCTATTCTCTTTCTCACTATCTACCTCTCTCTCAAATAAATAAATAAAAATAAAATATATACTGATTTGATCATGCTCATTCTCAGTATTTTTTTTTTCCCCTTTTAAAGGAATAGAAAAAAGTCAGCAATCATCCAGATATGGAATACTAAGGACTAGGAACAATGTCAAAGCTTAGTTAAGAATAAGACCAAAAGGAATAGGAAAAGAAAGGGAAGAAAAAAGAATGAAGAGAGAAAGCCGGGCATGGTGGCACACACCTTTAATTCCAGCACTGGGGAGGCAGAGGTAGGAGGACCACCGTGAGTTTAAGGCCACTCTGAAACTACATAGTGAGTTCTAGGTCAGCCTGGGCTAGAGCGAGAGCCTACCTTAGAAAATAAAAAATCAGAGGTAGGAAAGAGAGCAGAAAGGAAGGTATGGGGAGGGGCTGAAGCTGTGGCTCAGTGGCTAAGGTACACACTTACTTGAAAAGCCTGAGGCCCCAGGATTCAATTACCCAGTACCCATGCAAAATCAGATGCACAAAGTGGTGCATGGATCTGGAGTTTATTTGCAGTGGCCAGAGGCCCTGGTGCATTCACAGTGTCTCTCTCTCTCTCTCTCTCTCTCTCTCTCTCTCTCTCTCAACAAATAAAATATTTTTTAAAAAATGGATATAATGACGCATACCTTTAATCCCAGTGAGTTCTAGACCAGCCTGGGACTACAGAGTGAATTCCAGGTCATCCTGGGCTAGAGTGAGACCCTACCTTTAAAGAAAAAACAAAAACAAAAAGGGGGTGCTGGAGAGATGGCTTAGCAGTTAAGGCGTTTGTTTGTGAAGCCTAAAGACCCAGGTTCAATTTCCCAGGACCCACATAAGCCAGGTGCACAACGTGACACATGCGTCTAAGTTTGTTTGCAGCAGCTGAAGGCCGTGGCATGTCCCTTCTCTCGCTCTCTCTCTCTCTCTCTCTCTCTGCCTCTTTCTCCCCCCCTTTCAAATAAAAATAAATTTGGAAAAATAAAAGGGGGTGTTGGCAATGCTACTGCTCAGGGCTAAGGTGGTCTGGCCTGGAATGACCGTCACTGTGCAGTATGCATTTCCTGTAGCAGCAGCATGCAGCAGTCGCTGTCCATCTTTGCACACATTGGCCGGGGCAACTCTGAACGGCCTCTTTTCTTGCTGTTGGGTCTATTCTCAAGTCAACCTAAACCCCCTTTGCTGACATTTAAACCTATCCAGTGCTTCTCTCACTCACTGCAGCTTTGCCTTACAGTGCATGGTTCCCAAACTATAGAAATGAAGAAAGATGGGCTGGAGAGGCTCAGCAGTGAAGATGCTTGTCTGCAAAGCCTAAGGTCCCAGGTCTGATTTCCTAGTACCCACATAAGCCAGATGCAAAAGGAGGCACATGCGTCTGGAGTTTGTTTGCAGTGGCTGGAGGCCCTGGCATGCCCATTCTCTCTCTCTCTCTCTCTCTCTCTTCCACTTCCGTTCTCTCCCCACCTCCAAATAAATAAATGAAATATTAAAAAATAGAGAAATGAAGAAAGTTAAAGGTCATGTGACAGTCTAACCTCCTATTTGCCACAGCCCTGAGCCTATACAATTCCAGTAACCACAGAACGTGGCCCTGCTTGATAATCAAGCTACTAAGAAGTTCTCTGTAGGGTCAGAATGTGTTTCCCTAAATTTCCCTAAAATTTTCATACTTTGCATGTGTCCCGACTGACGGGAGTCACTGGCTGGCTGTCATCAGAACCTGAGACTCCTCATCTCCTTCCATTTCCCTCGGTCATCACCTCCTTTGTGCTTTGAGGTCCAGACCGCCTACATCTGCCATCTTGCCATTCACCTCTAGGTGCATTTAAGCTAAGTGCCGTCCCTTTGTACATGGTCCCCGTCCTTCAAAAGAATCTCAACAAGCCAGGACTACACTTCTGAACCCCAGTGCTGTGGGGAGCAGAGACCAGGAAATTGCTAGGACTCACTCAGACAGAATGTTCCAGAACCAGTAAGGAACTGGCTCAAAGAAACAAGGATGAATGACGGAGTAGGACATGATGTTCTCCTCTGGCATCCACGCAAGCACATGCGGGACACACGCATCTACACACACATGCGTATACACCACACATGCACTCACAGAAAGAAAGAAAGAAAGAAAGAAAGAAAGAAAGAAAGAAAGAAAGAAAGAAAGAAAGAAAGAAAGAAAGAAGGAAGGAAGGAAGGAAGGAAGGAAGGAAGGAAGGAAGGAAGGAAGGAAGGAAGGAAGGAAAGGAGGGAGGGAGGGAGGAAGGAAGGGAGGGAGGGAAGGAGGGAGGAAGGGAAGAAAGAAAGGAGGGAAGGAGGAAGGAAGAGAGGGTGGGAGGGAAGGAGGGAGGAAGGAAGGAAGAAGGGAAGGAGGGAGGGAAGGAGGGAGGGAAGGAGGGAGGAAGAGAGGGTGGGAGGGAAGGAGAGAGGAAGGAAGGAAGAAGGGAAGGAGGGAGGGAGAAAAGACGGATGTAAACAGCTAAAAGAGGCACTGGAGAAAATTCCATACCACAAAGGATTAGGATGTCTATTTTGCCCTCTTGTTATCTTGTCAGATACAAAACTAAAGTATTTTACCTCTGATATCCTTGAGACCCACTTCACAGAGTTGACTCGCTCCTTTAAGGCTTCTCTTATCTGGAGATACAACGAAAGGATTTGATTAAGAGATTGTAAGACAGGAATACATGTGCTTCTCCTAACAAACGTTGTGGAATGACACGTTACCAGCTGTGTCTTTCTGGTGGGATATGGAGTGATCAGTAGCTGGTGGAGCGGGCTGGAAAAAGGTAGAGAGGTGGAGAGGAGCCAGAGAGGCATAGCTAGACCCAGCAGCTAAGAGTTGTACTTTGCTGCAAGCTTGAGGATTATAAGTAAATAAATAAAATAAAATAATTAAAAGAAATAAATATATTTTATAAATAGCTTTGGCATTACTTTTGGAACTACTAAAACAGTCAATCATGTCCCCCAGTTTGCCAATTATTCAAACCTCTTGCCAAGGAATTATAAGTACTAGACAGAAATCTAGGTGTAGTGGCTCACACCTTTAATCTCAGCACTCAGGAAACTGAGGTAGGAGGATTGCTGTGAGTGTGAGGTCAGGGCTGACCTAGTGCTACAGAGTGAATTCCAAGTCAGTCTGGGCTAGAGTGAGACCCTACCATGAAAACAACCCCCCCCTCCCAAAAAAAGGAAAAGAACAATGAGCTGTAGAGATAGTTCAGCACTCAAGACGTTTGCTGGCAAAACCAAAGGACCCAGGTTCAATCCTCCAGTACCCATGTAAAGCCAGATGCACAAGGTGGCACATGCATCTGGAGTTCATTTGCAATGGCTAGAGGCCCGGACGTTCTCTCTCTCTCTCTCTCTCTCTCTCTCTCTCTCTCTCTCTCTCTCTCTTCCTCTCTCTCTCTAAAATAAATAAATAAAATATTTTTAAAAAAAGAACTTTACAAGATAGCAATGGTCCAGAACCAAGGAGATGATGATGAGGATGGTGAAGACATTATGTTTTATAATCTTGAAATGTTTGTCACCCCATTATCTCATTTTACCTGGAAAATAACCCTGAATGATAAATATTATTACCCCATTTACAACAGAGGAAAGTAACACTCTAAGACTACATGACTTCCAAAGTTTATCAGCTGCCAAGAGAAGCAGTTGGGACTTGAATTCATGTCCCCTGCCTTCCTCACTGAGTCGCCTGATGACAACAGGCTTGATTCCTTCCCTTTTCTCTTCTGCTGTGAAAACAAAACAAAACACAAAAAATGTTCTTCATTCTCCAAAGTCTGGCCTACCTTCTGTCTTCACATTTATATAGAAAAAAAACCTCCAGTCTGTAAGCCAAAGTAAACCCTTTCCTCCCACAAGCTGCTCTTGGTCGGGTATTTTCTGCCAGCCATGTAAAGGTGACTGCAACACTATTGTAAATTGAAAATAGTGTGAGTCAAAATGACATGGAATACACCTCACTCACTGAACACAGCTTACTAAGCAACTCATTAGAGTGTCGGCTGTTTACCACTGCGGTCACAAGGCTGGCTTGGAGCTATGGGCAGCTGTCACTGCTCAGCCTGGTGACAGACTATGGGAGTGGGTAACAGTAGACCAGAAAAATACCAAAATCCAGAGTAAATTTGCCACTGGATATACATCACTGTCGCACCACTGTGAGCTCAAAACTTCATGAGGCGAAGCTTTGTAAGATGGGAGCCATCCAGACATAGAAAGTGGCTCTCTTTTACTTCTGAATCATTTTTACTGGGTTGGCGTAGGGTAGCGTCCTCATAGGAAAATGTGAGGACCACTGTGAAATTCCTCCCGTCGATGTTTGCTTGCTAACTTCACAATAGCATGGAATTAAGAGTTAAACTCTACCGCGATGGTGGGGTGTTGGTTTCCTTTTGATATTGTTGCTTTTCATCGTTTTTTAAATGGATGTGCTTTTTTTTTTTTTTAACTGAGAAAGTAGTTTCACCAACATCAGAAAGGGTTGTGCTCTTTGCTTATGCCAGGAATCATCACAGTGCCGGGAACCTGGGCACTATCAGAACCCTAAAACGACGCTGGGTATTTTGTTCATTCCCTTCACCAGCAATCGTGGAGCCTGAAGCCCTTCCAGGAGGACGGCAGGAGCTCACTCCTCTCACCATCCCTGAGGCCAGGGTGCAGCTGTGTGCCCTGGGATCAACCAATCAGAACCAGGAATGCAAAACAGCACACACCAGTGGGCCCTGGCATGCAAGTCCACATGTGTGCCCCCCAACCCCAGAAGCACCAACGATTCCATCTGAAGCACTTTCTGCTTAACACTGGCCTGTTGAGCTGTGCCATTTTAGCCCAATAGAGAAAACGGTGTCCCTCACGCAGCAGTTAGAGTAAGGTCTCCAAGCCAGGGAGACGTCTCCCCAAACATGGTACTGTGAGATCTCAGGAATCCTTTTTCTGCCACACTGGGTGTCTGTAGAGATCTCCAGAAAGCTACTCCATCAGTCTGAGTCTGTGTCTGAGTCTTAGTTTTTTATCTGTTAAACAGAAAATAGTAATTCCCGAGATTCTCTAACATTTTATTTTTTATTCATTTATTTGTTTATTTATTTGAGAGAGAGAGAATGGGCACACCAGGGCCTCCAGCCACTGCAAACGAACTCCAGACACATGTGCCCCCTTGTGCATCTGGCTAGCGTGGGTCCTGGGGAATTGAACCAGGGTCCTTTGGCTTTGCAGGCACACTCCTTAGCCACTAGGCCATCCTTCCAGCCCCCAAGGTTCTCTTAAGATTGTGAGCTGATGTACGTAAAAAGCTTAACCCCGTGAGAACTTGAAAGCTGGCAGATGTCCCCAGCGTTGAGAAGAGCAGGCACGTGCTGCCCCAGTGTCTTCACACACAACTGAGGCAAAACATTCCCTAAGCAGTCTCCTGGACTAAATGCTTCAGGACAAGGGCAGGCAAAGCAGATAAAACAATAACACATGGCGTACAGTACCTTTGGGTCCAGGATCGTTCCAAACACCAGGATGAAGAAACCCTGTGGAAAGAAGGCAGGAAGGAGAAACCGTCACCGAACAATGGTGATTGCAGTAACAAATACCAGTACCCACCAGTTCCATTACTATTCTAGCAAGAATAAAACGATTTCATTCAGTCTTGTCATTTCCTATTTAAGGCCACAACACCTAGATTTATTCATTCAATGTGGTCTTCCAGCCAGGCATGGTGGCGCACGCCTTTAATCCCAGCACTCAGGCGGCAGAGGTAGGAGGATCGCCATGAGTTCAAGGCCACCCTGAGACTACATAGTGAATTCCAGGTCAGCCTGGGCTAGAGTGAGACCATACCTCAACAAACCACACACACACACGTGTGTGTGTGTGTGTGTGTGTGTGTAATGTATATGGTCTTCCATAATGTGGCCACTGTTCAAGACATTCAGGATACCTCAGTAAAGCAAACAAAATTAAGTCCCTTCTTGGAAACCTCAGATTGAGTGCTGGAGAGATGGCTAAGTGGTTAAGGAGCTTGTCAGAATAGACAAAGGACCCAGGTTTGATTCCCTACTACCCACTTAAAGCCAGGTGCACAAGGTAGCACATGTGTCTTGAGTATATTTGCAGTGGCCAGAGGCCCTAGTGTGCCCGTTTCTCTCTATATATTTGCCTCTCTCTCTCAAATAAATAAATAAAATGCTAAAAATAAAAAGGTTTGTTTTTTTTTTTTACATAAACAGAAAGAAAGAAAGAAACCTCAATGAGAGCAAAATGGAAATGTTCCTTTCAGAGTAAAGTGCCACAAAGACAACGGTGAGGAAGAGACTTGCTGTCCCTGAATAGCAATGAGGACATAAGCAGGTGCTGTGCTGCCCAAAATCTCAGCTCACCCCTACAGAAAAAACAAAAACCCCACAAAGCAGACAGTTCTCCGCTGCTATAATCCATTTAGAGATTTGTTGTTGCTGTTGTTGTTGTTCTGGGTGTTTTTGTTTTTCAAGGTAGAGTCTCACTCTAGCCCAGGCTGACCTGGAATTCACTCTGTAGTCTCAGGGTGGCCTCAAACTCACAGCGATCCTCCTACCTCTGCCTCCCGAGACCTGGGATTCAAGGCGTGCGCCACCATGCCAAGCCCATTTAGAGACACTGGTTGTTTGTTTGTTTTTTACTTTTTCCTCGCACATACTGACACAAAACCTCCCTGGAAGAAGGAGAAGGCAAAGAACAGTCTCGTATTCTAGAGAAGAAAAGGCAGATCAGAAACCTAACCTCCAGGGAAAATGGACCAGTGGTTCAAGGGGCTTGCTTGCAAAGCCTACTGACCAGAGTTCAATTCCCATGCTACCCACAAAAGCCAAATGCAAAAAGTGACACAAGTGCCTGGTATTGTTTTCCAGCAGCAAGATATCCTAGCACACCCATGCACACACACCCATACACGCACACTGAGCAATTCTCCAGCCCATAAATGTCCCTCTTACAAAGGGGCTTGGAACAAAACTAGCCCAGCCTAGTTTTAGTACTGTCTTTTAATTTTTTATCAGAAGCTAAATGAAATTGGTCCAGAAATTAAGTTAAAGATCTTGGAACCGCAATTCCAGCATATTTCCTCTACAACACCTATGTGTGTTTTGAGCTTCTTATGTGGAACTGGGGATTGGACTCAGAGCCTTGGGCATGCCAGGTAAGCACGTCACTACTGACCTGTATCTGCGGCTGCGATGACTTTAGTTTTTACCCTGATTCTATGTAGCCCCCCATCTGTGACAGGGATATACTCCATTGAGACCACTTTTTAGGGACTACAGAAATGTCTCCAGAGTTAAATGGGCTTTCTGAGCAAGCATGACGGTATGAGGGAGCCTGAAACTGGCTGAGTTTGAATCTCCAGAACCCACGTAAACGACTGGCTGCGGCCATGTGCACCAATAACCATAGTCCCGCAAAGGAGGGCGGAGATCAGGGGAGCCCCGCCCCACAGCCCGGGGCTGCTGAGAAACAGCAGCTGCGCTGTCCACAGGAGACTCAGGTCCAACAAGAACAGAAGAGCGATGGAGCAGGAAACTAGACTCCGACCCCCCTACCCCAGGCAATCACGTAGCGCACACAGAATGTATACACACACATACGCACACCACATTACCTATGTGCACCCTTGACTGCACCACACACATATTACACATACGTGCACACCTGTATACACCATTTATACATGCACACCTTCATACGCCCCCATACACACCACATTACACACACATGCACACCTGCATATACCAGACACACACCTTACACATGCATGTACACCTACAAACACCCACTCACACTACACACATGCGCACCTGAATATAGTACACACACACATTACACACATGCTTACCATCATACACCACACACACACACGTGCACACTGGCATACCCCACACACCCCACGTCACACACACATGCGTACCCCTAACCCCCTTCACAAACATAGCAAATGATAGACGAATAATAAAGTGATTCATTTTGAGGAGATACAACCTGGACTTTCAATTGAATTTATTTCATTGTAAGTCTATACAATTTAATTTTACTGACAGCTGTGTTTAAAACCAGCTTTCTAAATTCTTTTGTTAATACTTTTTTAAAAATTTAATTGCAAGCAGCAAGAGAGAGGAAGAGAAATAGAATGGATGCACCAGGGCCTCTAGCCCCTGCAGACAAACCAGATGCATGGGACACTTTGTGCATCTACCTCTACGTGGACACTAAGGAATCAACCTCAGGTCGTTAGGCTCTGCAGGCAAGTGCCTTAACCACTGAACCAGCTCTCCAGCCCTAAATTCTTTTTTCTTAACTTTTGTTGTTTATTATTTTTATTTATTTATTTGAGAGTGACAGACACAGAGAGAAAGAGGCAGATAGAGAGAGAGAGAGGATGGGCGCACCAGGGCCTCCAGCCACTGCAGAGGAACTCCAGACGCGTGCGCCCCCTTGTGCATCTGGCTAACGTGGGTCTTGGGAAATCGAGCCTCGAACCGGGGTCCTTAGGCTTCACAGGCAAGCGCTTAACCGCTAAGCCATCTCTCCAGCTCTCTAAATTCTTAAACCATAAGTCAGTCAGCTCCCATAGCTGGTCTAAGCCAGAACAGCACCGCCTAGAAGCAGACCAGCGTGTGGCACTCACGCATGCCCCATTTGGGAGCTGCCACCTGCCGGGGGGCAGGGGAGCAAGGGGCATTGTCATCGCAAGGGCCCATCCTGCTCCGTGCCCAGAGTCAAGGTAGCAAACAAGCTCAATTTCAAGTTGATCTGGTCATGGCAGCTGAAAGTGCTCATGGCATCACAACCCAGGTGTTCACAGTGTGATTCAAAACAAGCCTCCCAAGGGAGGTAACCCTGCGGGAGCCAAGGTGAGGAACTGCTCTGGTGGGACAGGCTCTCCTGGAGGGGGTGTGAGCAGTGTTTGGACTATGCTGACCTGAATTTAGGGAAACTGGGCTTTACCTCAGCCTTGTCAACAACTAGCTTGAAAAACAGGTGTAAGGAATAATCATAGGTCTAAATGTAGGGCACAAGTAAGACTTTCTTTGGAGATGCAAAACAGTAGAGATGAAAATTGTAAGTCACACCTTATCATTATTGGTTTTGTTCTCCAAGATATCCACATGTTTACTGTAACGTGAAATCTCTTGTATTTACGTCTTAAAAAGGTAAAATGAGTAGGTAGATGCTGGACTTGACGTCTCCACTATCAACTGGATAAAATATTTACTTGAAAATGGATTTAATGGCTACCACATATGGTCATGGGGGAAAAAAAAATCAAAAGAAATGGTTTAAGGCCTTTTGGAACCTAGAAGCTTTCTTTCTAATTAATTTTATCTATATACTTAATATGAACATATAAGAGCTACAGAGTAGTCTCCATAGTTAAGTCACTTGACTGAAAAGCCAAAGGACAAAGGGTCAATTCCCCAGGACCCACATAAGCCAGATGCTCAAGGTGGCATATGCATCTGGAGATTGTTTGCAATAGCTGAAGGCCCTGTCACATCCATTCTCCCTCCCTCCCTCCCTCCCTCCCTCCCTCTCTCTCTCTTCCTCTCTCTCTTGCTCTCTCTTTCTCTATCTGCTTCTTTCTCTCTTAAATAAATAAAATAAATAAATAAATAAAAATTTTAAAAAATATAAAACTTTAGCTCATTGGTATACTATAACAAGAAAATGCTGAAAATTAAAAAGAAGGCAAATATCAAATAAGGAAACTAGCAGATATTAGAGAGAGCCACAGTAGGGCTGAGAAAATAGCTTAGCGGTTAAGGTGCTTGCTTGTGAAGCCTAAGGATTCCCCAGAACCCATGTAAGCTGGATGCCGAAGGTGGCATACGCATCTGGAGTTGGTTTGCAGTGGCTAGAGGCCTTGGTGTGTCTGTCCTCTCTACCTACCTCTCTCTCTCATGAATAAAAATAATAACAAGACCCACAATAACATTCTAGGGTATATTTTATTTGGGGTTTGCTTTTTCTTTGTTTGGGGTTTTTTGTGTCTGTTTTGGGGTTTTTTTTGTTTTGTTTTGTTTGTTTCAGGTAAGTTCTCATTCCAGGCTAATCTGGAAGTCATTCTGAAGTCCCAGGCTGGCCTTGAACTCACAGGAATCCTACCTCTGCCTCGCTGAATGCCTAGGGTACATCTTTAAGTGAGAAAACTAGTTACATAATAATACATTGATGATTTTAATCCCTATAGTATGTAAAACTACATTTTAATTAGCATGGAAAACTAAGCAAAGATACACATGAAACTGAACATTGCTTAATTTAGACAAATGTGATAAGAGTGAAAAGAAACTACCTTTAATGCCTCTTTATAAAGCTTCACTTATTAAAATAAGATGGTACCCATTGGTAACTAAAATTCTAAGTGGTAGGAAATATGATAAGTGTAAAATTTTAATACTTCTACTCACGAACCTAAATTTTCAAAGAGATATCATTTTTTAACTTCTAAATAGCAAGGGCTCAGCCTTGTAGGAAGAATTTATGATTTTCAGATCATTTTTGCCCTTGACACTCTCTCATCCATCATTTTACTTCAATTTCTAGGCAATTCTATACAATAGCTCCCCTGTGTTCACTTTACGTATGAGAAAAACATCCTTGAAAAAGTTGAATAATTATTTGAAGAGAATACTGCATATTGTTAGTCAATTCCAATCTGGGCTTTTTAGTTAGCTAGCTAGCTAGCTAGTTAGCTAGTTAGTTATCTGAGAGAGTGGGTGCATCAGGGCCTCTTACCACTGAGAATGAACTCCAAATGCAACTGCCACATTGTGCATCTGGCTTTACGTGAGTATTGGGGAATCCAACCAAGGCCAGCAGGATTTGCAAGCAAGTGCTTTTAACCACTGAGCCATCTCCCCATCCCGGAAAGTTGGGTTCTTCTGGAACAAAACTTAATTTTCTTACTCAATTTCTATTCCATCGTCTTTTGATCTCATGGGCTCCTGATCACAAGCCCCCTCCCCATATTCCCATATTCTTCTTTCTGTCACTGAATCTCTCAGAGCCAGCTTACCTGGAATGCATTAAGCAAGGAGAAGGTAATGTGGAAAGCCATGGAGTGACCATCGATGACCGTGGCTATGCCAAATCCCCAGGTCAGCCCGAGCAGCGGTGTGAGGATGGCAATGTTCTTACAGATCCTCACGATGGCTCTCACTTCCTGGAACATGGAACTGCCTACGGCAACTCTCTGCGTCCTGATGACAACCAGTGTGACCGTGACCAGGTTCACTACCACGATGGCCAGAGCTGGGACCACAAAGGCCAAGAGGGCCTTGGTCAAGTCCCAGTTAAGCCAGCAAGCCTCAGGCCGTAGGTAGCCTTTTCTGGGCTCAGTGACAGCGACCGTGATGAAAGCAATGACCAGAGGGCACCCGTAGCCCACTGAAAAGAGAGAGGCCACCAGGAACGACTTGGGCAATGTGTGGAAAACAATGAGAATTCCATAGAGGATGAGGAGTGCCTTGGCGAGCATCCAGAAAAACACAGAAAGGTAAAAGAAATGAACAAAAAATGTGGCCGCCACACATCCGTCGTGGTGTGTCAGTGAGCCACTGAGAAAGGAAGCCACAATGAACCACACGTCGGCCATCAGCAAGGTGGCTGCAATGTTAGCGATGCACAGGTGACGCAAATAGGAGATCTCTGTCTTCGTCACCTGACTCCAGACCACGGCCTCGATGGTCAAACAAATGACCAGACTGCAGATGGAAATGCCCAGGCCTATGTACGTGATATAAACCAGAGTCGGGCTTGCTAGGGTGTTGGGGGACATAAGAATGGAGAAAGAGGTGAACAATTGGCTCGGCCGACATTTGCAGGCAGCTTGCTGCGAGTCTTCTTGGAGCATTTGACAGGGCCCCCGGTCCCATCTGCTCTCCAGGGCGTGCCAGCCAACACACTGTGACTTCGTCTCTTCTGACTTGCTGATCTTTTCAAAAATCAGGGAGATTCTTTTAAGCTCCTTGGGCAAAATGACAGACAGGACAAGCCCGTTCACAGTGGTGTTTTCCAAAAGACTGGCTTCCAGGATAGCCCCAAGAGTTGGCAACGCAATGCTGACAGCCTGAGACGGAGAAGGCACCCTCCGAAGTTCCTCTACGCCGAGCAGCACCCTTCCGGAGATGAAGCCACTGGCGTCACTGACTCGCATTGAGAAGGTGAAATTCCTTTCAGGGTGATCTCCAGACACGATGGCGCCCATGGTGTGAATGAAGACATGCGATATGTTGATGGGACGTTGGTTCACCAACAGCTTTCCCGCAAACGAGTTGATGGAATGGAGCAGGACGCAGCTGCTGTTTCTGTCTGGGATGAAGGTCCAATTCGATACGCTTTTGCTGTTCAGAATGTGGTTGGCCATAGCGCTGTAACTCTGCCAATGAAGAACTGGCGTTAGAACTGAGCCACTGTCCAAAACTACTCATGCACTTAAGACTCACTTTATTTTTATTTTGTTTACTTATTTATTTGAAAGATAGAAAGAAGCATACACAAAGAGAGAGAGAATGGGCATGCCACAGCCTCCTCCCTCTGCGAATGAACTCTAGGCGCATGTGCCACTTTGTGCATCTGGCTTTATGTGGATATTGGGGAATGGAACCCCAGGCTGTAAGGCTCTGCAAGCAAGCACCTTTAGCCACTGAGCCATCTCTGCAGCCCCAAGACTCACTTTTACAAAGGTGGCCTCTGAGAACTTCCTAGAGATGCAGAATCTCAGGTCCTACCTCACACCTAAAGAATGAGAATTGGCCTCTTGTTTGTGTCCTCAAATGACATGCACAACAAACTTGAGGTGTCCAGGCATGGTGGTGCATGCCTGTAGTCCCAGGACTAGGGAGGGTGAGATGGGAGGATCAAGTGAGTTCAAGGCCAGTCTGAGACTAACTCCGGGTCAGCCTGGGTTAGAATGAGACCTTACATCAGAAAGCAAAAGAAAGAAGAAAGAAGAGAGAGAGGGAACAAGAAAGGAGAGAGAGAAAAAGAAAAAGAGAAAGAGAGAGAGAGACAAAGAGGAAGGAAAGGAGGAAGGGAAGGAGGGAGGGAGGAGGAAGGAAGGGAAAAGGGGAGGAAGCTGAGATAGAGGAGAAAGCTATAAGGGAGCTGCTTTGCTCTTCCTTCCTCACGTTCTTGCCAGAGACAGGCAGGCGGGCAGCCATTTCTACCCATGCTGCTGCACACGACAGACAAACTCACCATGTGCTCACGCTATCAGAGGACTCATCATATCCATTACGACCTAAGGGATTCCAACTATGCTGCAGGGCCCTGTACAAGAATTCTCTAGATTGGAGCTGGGCATGGTGGCGCACACCTTTAATCCCAGCACTCGGGAGGCAGAGGTAGGAGGATCGCCATGAGTTCAAGGCCACCCTTGAGATGACAGTGAATTCCAGGTCAGCCTGGGCTAGAGTGAGACCTTACCTCAAAAAAAAAAAAACACAAAACTCTAGATTAGAAATTAGCCCCGCAGACGCTGAATCTATTTTTGCTACCTACTACTTCAGACAGCAAAACCAAGAGAAATGAATCCAGTTCTTTGTGGCATTACTACAGCGCATAGATCTTTGTCTTTGCATTCAATTACTCCCCGAGTTAGCAGCTCTCGCTAACTCACAAATGTAAATAAGAACTCCTTCTCTGACATCCACCTTTAATCTCAGCACTTGGGGGGCAGGGCACAAAGGTAGGAGGATTACTGTCTGTCTGAGGCCAGCCTGAGGCTTCATGGCAAATTCCATGTCAGCCTGAGCTACAGCGAGATCCTGCCTCAATAAAAATAAATAAATAAATAAATAAAAGTTTTTCTCTGAGATGGACCTAAAATACTTCTTAAAAGGTGGGCTGGAAAGATGGCTTAGCGGTTAAGCACTTGCCTGTGAAGCCTAAAGACTCAGGTTCAAGGCTCGATTCCCCAGGACCCACGTTAGCCAGATGCACAAGGGGGTGCATGCGTCTGGAGTTTGTTTGCAGTGGCTGGAGTCCCTGGCATGCCCATTCTGTCTCTCTCTCTCTCTCTCTCTCTCTCTCTCTCTCTCTGTTGCTCTCAAATAAATAAATAAAAATAAATTTTAAAAAGTTGTCAATAGAAAAATATGCTTTGGGCTGGAGAGATGGCTTAGCGGTTAAGCGCTTGCCTGTGAAGCCTAAGGACCCCGGTTCGAGGCTCAGTTCCCCAGGTCCCACCTTAGCCAGATGCACATGGGGGAGCACGCGTCTGGAGTTTGTTTGCAGTGGCTAGAGGCCCTGGCGCGCCCATTCTCTCTCTCTCCCTCTATCTGTCTTTCTCTCTGTGTCTGTTGCTCTCAAATAAATTAATTAATTAATTAATTTTTAAAAAATTAAAAAAAAAAGAAAAATATGCTTTGGGTACTGGAGAGATTACTCAGCAGTTAAAGCAGGTAAAGCAAGCAGTTAAAGCGCTTGTCAGCAAAGGCTAAAGACCGGGGTTGAATTTCCCAGAACCCCCAGAAAACCAGAAATGCAACATGATGCACATGTCTGGAGTTCATTTGCAGTGGCTGGAGGCTCTGGCATGACCACCCCCCTGCTCTTTCATTGTCTCTCTACTTGCAAATAAATAATTTTTAAAAAATTAGGGGCTGGGGAAATGGCTTAGCTGTTAAGGCACTCACCTGAGAAGCTTAAGGATGCCGGTTCAACTCCCCAGGACCCACGTAAGCCACATGCACAAGGGGGCACATGTGTTTGGAGTTCGTTTGCAGTGGCTACAGGTCCTGGCATGCCCATTCTCTCTTTCTCTATATATCCCTCTTTCTCTCTCTATCTCTCGCTGTCAAATAAATAAATAAATAAATAAAATATCTAGCAAGGCGTGTTAGCACACGCATTTTATCCCAGTACCCAGAGGCAGAGGTAGGAGGATCGCCGTGAGTTTGAGGCAACCCTGAGACCACATAGTGAACTCCAGGTCAGCCTGGGCTAGAGTGAGACCCTACCTCAAAAAAAAAAAAAAAAAAATTAGGAGCAACTGGATAAAAGGCATGACTCCTCATCCCCCGGAAGCTCAGAGAACACAGTAACAATCCTGAGTTCCTGCCGCTGCGGGGCTCCTCTTCCTGACCCGCAAGGCCACTCACCTGCATCTTGGCCTCATCCACGTGCCGCGTCAGAGCTGCTGAGATGTTGTACAGGAGCTGCACGATGACAGCGAGGTTCCCCGGAATCCGGGGGGAGCGTTGGATGTTTTTAATGGCACAAGACAAGTCCGCTGGACACCTTCGCATCAGCTCACCTGCTATGGTCTCAGACTTCTTAGCATATACGTGTACATGCGTATTTTCTCGAAATGGACCTACTGAATATGAATTCTCCTAAGGTATGACCAAAATAAAGAAATTGTTATGACGCCATGTTTGTATTAAATACAAAAATATTTTTACTAAAAGTTAAGACAGACTTACTACATAGTTGTAGATTGCATGTTGATAGGGTTTCCCCCCGCCCCCATTTTTCCATTTTCCAAGTCACATCTACGATAAAATAACTTGACCAATACCAAGGTATATGATTCAAAAACCAAAAGTCCTAACATCCCAACTCCTTGCTCCCTAACCCTGCACCCTCCCAACAACAACTGTGATCTTTAGCATACCATTTCAGACCTTCCATTTGCATATATACTTCCTGTATTCCTTGCATAAGTATATAAATTCCTGTGGCTGTTTAGTTTTACTCTTCCCCAAAGGTAAGACATAAGACTCCAGTGCATTTCAAAAGTAGAAGTTCTAGGGCTGGAGAGATGGGTGAGTGGTTAAAGCACTTGCCTGCAACGTCTAAGGACCCAGGTTCCATTCCCCGGTACCCAGGTAAGCCAGATACACAAGGTAGCGCATGTGTCTGGAGTTCGTTTGCAGCAGGCGGAGGCCCTTGCCCTCCCATTCTTTCTCTCTGTTTCTCCAAGTAAGTAAATAATAAAATAAAGGATTTAAAAACATAGATGTTCTAAACTAGATTTAGGCATAATAAGAACACTGAGAAAGAATGAAATAGTGGTAGACAGAGTCAGGCTCTGAGTTCCACACTGTAGGCTAGAAGTTTCAAACTATAGCCCCAAGGTAGTCACCTCCTTTTATTTTAAATTAAAATTTCACTGGCTTTCAGGTGGCTAATTCCTTTATGATTGTTCATGTGGCTATTTTGACACTATAGAGTTTAGTAGTAATTATAGTAGGAGCCATGTGATCCACAAAAGCTAAAATATTTACTAGCTGGCCCTTTAAAAATAACATGTCCCCTGATCCTTGATTGAAAGGGCCCTTTCTCAGCCTTCTTCCAGACTAGGTCAGCCCATGGCCTAGCAGGCACGCGTACACAGCCCAGGTTCCTGTGCTAAGTGCACGAATTTTCCACTCAGCACTCCAGGTCCCTCCAGGATTGTATGGGGTTCTTGCCCACTCTGGTAGTTTAAATGTATGTCCCCCAATAGACTCAGGTGTTTGATTAAAGCTTGAAACTTGGATCTCCAGCCAACTGGCTAGAAGAGGTGACTCTGTGGGTGGATTTTGAGGTCCAGCCCTAAGGTGTATTTGGGGAGTGGATCTGATGTCTAGCCTAAAGCCACGTAGAGCAATCTGCGCTCTGCCTGGGTCCCTGCTGTTTGACTGCCTGTTTGTACTTGCTCGTGGTGCTGGCTGGTGGTGGGTTCTCTCTGCTTGGATCTCTTAAGAGAGAGCCAGCACCTTCCACCATTATGGAACTTCCTCTGGATCTGTAAATGGCAAATAAATCCCTTCCTCCTCTAAACTGTGCCTGGTTTGGATGTTCATCCCAGTGACACCCACCAGCATAGGGATATGGTCCAAGAGGTGACCAAAGGGCACCTGTTCACGGGGACATGGGTGCATGGCTTTGGCCGTCCATAGCCCTTGAGATGAAAATGGCATCCTGGATGGAAAGCAAGTACTCAGCAAACTTGTCTTAGAGCATTTAAATATTAACACATAGGGTGGGTGGGTCTCAGTGGATATCTTTGCTCAGGCTCCTCAATGTGAGAAATGGGCAGCCTTTTGAAGTCTGGCTAGAGATTTCTGGAAGGAAACTCACTCAATATTACCCAGAGCCATGTACAAAAAAAAAAAAAGAAAAGAAAAGAAAAGAAAGAAAGAAAGAAAGAAAGAAAGAAAGAAAGAAAGAAAGAAAGAAAGAAAAGAAAAAAGAAAGGGTAGGCGGCTAGAGGGATGGCTTAGAAGTTAAGGCATTTGCCTGCAAAGCCAAAGGACCCAGGTTCGATTTCCCAGGACCCACATTAGCCAGATGCACAAGGGACACACACGTCTGGAGTTCATTTGTAGTAGCTAAAGGCCCTGGCACATTCATTCATTCTCTCTCTCTCTGTCAAATAAATAAATAAATAAATAATTTTTTAAAAATTAATGGTAGGAATGTTGTTAAGATAGAAGAGACGGGCTGGAGAGATGGCTTAGCAGCTAAGCACTTGCCTATGAAGCCTAAGGACCCCAGTTCAAGGCTCAATTCCCCAGGACCCACGTTAGCCAGATACACAAGGGGGCACATGTGTCTGGAGTTTGTATGCAGTGGCTGGAAGCCCTGGCACACCCATTCTCTCTCTCTCTCCCTCTCTCTCTCTCTCTCTCTCTCTCTCTCTCTCTGCCTCTTTCTCTCTGTCACTCTCAAATAAATAAATTAAAAAATATTTAAAAAAAAAAAAAAGAGATAGAAGAGATGCTGAAACAGAAACTTGAGAGCCAGAATCGAGGAAGCAAAGGGAGAAGAAATAGCATTTGGCCTGATTTCACGTTGTTTTAGTTAGAAAAACATACGATTGCTTGAGTATGTATGGAAATATGTTAATAAGTCCTTCCCTCTTATAGTCAGCTTGCTTTTTGCACTTTAAGGAGGACAGACACTGAGAATCCTGAATACACATTCTGATTTAGCATGTCTAGGGCGGGGCCCAAATTCCACATGTCTAACAAGTTTTCAGGGATGTGGCTGGCTAGTGAAGGACACCGAGGGACTCGGAACTGAGAAGTGACCACGCAGACGGGACAGTGACACAGCAAGCCCGACTGTCTCTTCTGGCTGACCCTAAATGATCAGGTTCCCTCAGATCACGAACCAAGGGTGGGGATAGACGCCGATGTGCCAACGTTCAGATGCTCAAAGTGAGCAGGGGGAACCGGGCTGGAGAGATGGCTCAGAGGTTAAGGCACTTGCCTGCAAAGCCTAATGACCCAGATTTGGTTCCCAAGTACCCCCGTAAAACCAGATGCACAAGGTGGTGCATGTGTCCGGAGTTCGTTTAGCAATGGCTAGAGGCCCTGGCACACCCATTCTCTCTCCCTCTGTCTGTCTTCTCTCTGCTTGCAAATGATAAATAAATAAATGAGACAGGGAGATGTTGGTACATTCATGGACAACCTCTGGACACCTTGTTTCAAGCCCTTCCTCCCCCATCAATAGGGAAATACGCATGGCAGCTCTGAAGTTTCACTTTGCCTATAGGTCCCACGTGAGCATCTATGACACAAGAGAAAGGATGGTACCTCAAAGATGTTGAAAGCATCAAGAGTGTGGCAGGTGTCATTGATCTTGTGCCATTTCTTTGTCCGACAGGTAAACCCCATACTGCCCTCAGTGCCTGGAGGGCAAGGCTGAAGGCAATGGTCATTATCCACACAGACACCGTCACATACTCCTGGGAAAACAAAAGTCATCCATTGTCAGGTGGAAAGACCTGACCCGCAGGCTGTACTGGGCGAAGCACCCAGGCGGCACAGGAACCCCACAGGCATGCGATGTCGTTTAGTGGTAAGATGGAAGAAGGTTGAATGTAGAGCTAGGCATGGTGGCACACACCTATAATCCTAGCTCTGATAAGGCTAAGGTAGGAGGATCCCTATGAGTTTGAGGACAGCCTGGGTGTTATAGAGTGAGTTCCGCATCAGCCTGGGCTAGAGTGAGACCCTACCTCAAAAAAGAAGAGAAGGAGGGGGAGGAGAGGAAGAAGAAGATGACAACAATGACTAGAGATGGTGAAGGCACTTGCCTGTGAAGCCTAAGGACTCGGGTTCAATTCCCCAGGACCTACATAAACCAAATGCACTAGGAGGTACACGCATCGGGCATTCAGAGTTCATTTGCAGAGGCTAGAGGCTCTGGCATGCCCATGCTTTCCCTCTCTCTCTCTCTCTCTCTCTCTCTCTCTCTCTCTCTCTCTCTCTCTCTCATAAATAAATGGAATAAAAAAAGAAGATGCCAGGCATGGAGGCACACACCTTTAATCCCAGCACTTGGTAGGCAGAGGTAGGGGGATTGCCATGAGCTTGAGGCCAGCCTGAGACTACATCATATATTCCAGGTCAGCTTGGGCTACAGTGAGACCCTACCTTGAAAAAACAAATAAAAAAGAAGAAAATAGATCGGTGGTCATTATATTTTTTCAAAAACAGTATCCTCTTGTTTCTGAAGGAAACTCATGTCAAATTCCATGTATGAGATTAAAGTGGAACCACCCAGCTAAAGGGAGCATAGTGATGTGGAGACCACAGAGACACCTGGGCGCAAGAATAGCCCATGGGTTACCTTCATATGCCAGCAGAGACCCCTGAGTGCTAGAATAGCCCATGGGTTACCCTCACATGCCCACAGAGACCCCTGAGTGCTAGAATAGCCCATGGGTTACCCTCACATGCCCACAGAGACCCCTGGGCACCCCCTTCAGAACACTAGAGTTAGCCAGGTCAGCTCTAACCTGGAATCCATTGCCCCTAATGTTTCCAAAGAAGCTTCTTGGTCCAGAATGTGATCACGTGTCACGTGGTCAGTGAATCCTCAGAGACCAATTCTAACCACTGCCTTGGTCTCTTTAAGAGAGTTCAATGCAAGGGATCCATGACTTAGAAATCTGAGACCAAGGTGGGGTGGAGGGTGCTGGGAAGGGAGGGGACGACGGCTACAGTGAAAGGCACAGTGCAGTGCAAGGGGAGAAGGTCAAAGACAAATGTAAGCCATCACGGTGCCCTGTGCCATGAGGAAGAGGGCTGAGAATGACCTGCTATCGCAACAGATGACCAGGCAAACCTCCATGCATTTACTCATCACTGCCAACATACCATGTGGCCTGACAGTCACCTTCTCCTTGGTTTTTCTGGTGGCCTAAAAAGAGAAAGTCAAATCCACATCAAAATCAATCATTAGTCAGGCATCATGGCACACGACTTTCATCCCAGAACTCGGGAAGCAGAGGTAGATGGATCGCCATGAGTTCGAGGCCACCCTGAAGCTACATAGTGAATTCCAGGTCAGCCTGCGCTAGAGTGAGACCCTGCCTCGAAACCCCCCCCACCCCCCCCAGAAAAAAAAATCAATTGTTGACGCACCATCCAATGGTTCATTTTAGTCACAAACTGCCACAGCTGGTTTGGCTGTGATGTCAACACGGTCACCAAAAATCCCGCCATTGACTGTGGTCCCATGCTGCTGTTTTCCATTCCACTGGGTCATTGGGACTGTCCCCTCTCCCCGTTAAAACAGTCTATGTTTTGTACAGGAAATACATTGTGGGCAGAGGTGGGTTTGCCTGGAGGTTAACATGTGCTTACTTTGTGTCTATGTATCCCACTGAAGGAGAAGGGACATGTCAGACTGTGTGTTTGCATAGTCACATTTATCAAATTTTCAAGAAAAAATATTTTGGGCTAGAGATTTGGCTTACAGCATTTAAGGTGCTTGCCTGCAAAGCCAAAGGACCCAGGTGTGATTTCCCCAGGACCCACATAAGCCAGATGCACAAGGGGTGGCGGGGCGCATGTATCTGGAGTTCCTTCACAGTAGCTGAAGGCCCTGGTGCAGCCATTCTCTTTCTGCCTCTTTCTGTCTCTTCCTAGCAAATAAATAAATATAAATTAAAATTTTTTAAAGACAAAATATTGGGGCTGGAGAGATGGCTTAGTGGTTAAGTCCCTGTCTGCGTAGCCCAAGGACCCTGGTTTGAGGCTCGAGTCCCCAGGACCCACGTAAGCCAGATGCACAAGGGGGCGCATGTGTCTGGAGTTCATTCGTTGGCAGTGGCTGGAGGCCCTGGGGCACCCATTCATTCTCTCTCTCTCTCTCTCCCTCTTTCTCTGTCAAATAAATAAATAAATAAATAAATAAATAAATAAATAAATAAATAAAATTTGATTTGAGGGTTTGGGAATCTAGCTCAGTGAATAAGAGCACTTTCCGTGCAAGCATGAAGACCTGAGTCCAATCCCCAGCACCCACATAAAAAGCTGACTATGGTTGAACATGCCCATAAATAACCCAGGTGGGCTCAAGGGATGGCTTAGCAGTTAAGGCACTTGCCTTCAAAGCCTAAGGACCCAGGTTCGATTCCCCAGTACCCACATAAGCCAGATGCACTAGGTGGTGCATGCATCTGGAGTTTGTTTCCAGTGGCTAGAGGCCCTAGTGTGCCCATTCTCTCTCTCTCAAATAAATAAACAAATAAAATATTGTTTTTTAAATAACGCAAGTGCTAAGTCCAGAGAGGAGACAGGAGAATGTCTGGGGCTCACTAGTCAGCCAGTTGGCTTGAAAAACAGCAGCTCCAGGTTCAGTGACAGAGTCTGTCTCAAGAAAATGACATGTGGGAGAGAAAAGAGGATACCTCTGTCCCCTGCACACTGGTCCACTATGAATGGGCATCTACATATCTACATGCACGTGTGCATACGCCATGCACACACCAATTTTTTTTTTTTTTTTTTTTTGCTTTTCAAGGTAGGGTCTCACTCTAGCCCAGACTGACCTGGAATTCACTACGGAGCATCAGGGTGGCCTCGAACTCACGGCAATCCTCCCTCTGCCTCCATAGTGTTGGGATTAAAGTCATGCACTACCACGCCTGGCTTCACATACGAATTTTTTTAAAAAAGAAATTTAATTTGATATTTTTCCACATTCTGAAAAATGTTTACCTTCATAGGGTACTTTTAACATTAGATAACTTATTTTTTTAATATTATTTATCTATTGAAGAGAGAGAGAGAGTCAGAGAGAAGGAGGCAGACAGAGGGAGAGAGATTATGGGTTGCCAGGGTCTCCTGTTGCTGCCAATGAACCCCAGATGTATGTGCAACTCTGTGCATCTGGCTTTACATGGGTACTGGGGAACTGAACTCAGTCCATCAGGCTTTGCAAACAAGCACCCCCAAATGCTCAGCCAGCTCTCCATCCCCAGAAAGCTAACTATTCTTTAAGAGTACTCCCTACCATGAGCATCTCTCCCTCTCCTGATTAGGACTCTCTCTATATCCCACTCACCTCTGCCATATCCAACTCTGTCAACACAGTGATACACTATAGTCAAAAGATGAATTCTAGGTTGAAATCCCAAAATGGTCACTTAGAATGGAAAGTTCAGCTCTCTGCGCCTCAATGGCTTCTTCTAAAGGAGAGTAGGATTTGCCGTCGTACATCCGGTAATGCTTACCCTAGAGCATTCTTTTTATTTTATTTTTTTGTTGTTGTTGTTGTTATTTTTATTTATTTGAGAGCAAGAGACAGAGAGAGAAAGAGGCAGAGAGAGAGAATGGGTGCGCCAGGGCCTCCAGCCTCTGCAAACGAACTCCAGACGCGTGCACCCCCTTGTGCATCTGGCTAACGTGGCTCCTGGGGAATCGAGCCTCGCACCAGGGTCCGTAGGCTTCACAGGCAAGCGCTTAACCGCTAAGCCATCTCTCCAGCCCTAGAGTATTCTTATAAGGAATGCATGGAGAGCACTTGGAAACGTCCCAGAAGAGTGTAAGCACGGTATAAGATTTGACTGCATCACTCTGAGACTGAGTGATGATGACACAGCGCTCAGGTTCCACCCATCCCAGAAACCTTTCCTGGCCAGCTTTTCCTCGGCCATCTGCAGGATGCGTTACCTGTGCTGTGCTTTCAACGCTTGGCCTGCCCTGCTATCTTTCGAGCTAATCTTTGGTATATCCGCATATTATCATCTCAAGGAAATTTTAAGTTCCAGAGGAACATTATTGCGTGGTGTGTTCCTTTATACTCCCCTAGGTAGCTAACTTGGGGGTCTTGTACATACGTGCTTGTGTAAAAACATATGAGTAGGTATGTGTACTAACAGGGTATGCATGCATGCGTGTATGGGAAAAGACCCAATCACTGTTCCTAGTTCTGCACCAGAAAAGTGCCCTCTAGTGGCCAGGAAGAGCCTTGGTCCAATTGCTCCAATTTGGGCCCTGAAGTCTAAACCATGGGGAGAGAGGAAGGAATTTTCAAACCCATCTATTTGATCAACCCCTGGAACTTACTTTCCTTCCTTATTCACAATATTATTTCTCTCTACATTATCAAGAAACAAGGCTTTATAGTCCCTGTGTTTTGTTTTACCACAAATAGGAATTTAGGGGCACTGAAATTGAGCACTTGAAGGGAATCTCCTCACAAGCAAGAAGGCATCACTGAAGGTTCACGGAACACAACAGCCTTGAAATCATCGAAATATGATGGCGCTGTCCCATTTTATTCAAGAGAATAGATGCCAGAGGCTGGAGAGATGGCTCACTGGCTAAAGGCACTTGCTCATAAACCCCAGCAGACCTAGGTTTGATTCTACAGTGCCCACGTAAAGCCAGAAGTACAAAGTGTCTCATGCGTCTGTTCGTTTGCAATAGCATGAGGCCCTGGCATGCCTATATTCCCTCTCCCTGTCTGTTTCTCTCTCTCCCCCTCTCTGTCTCATAAATCAGTACATAAATATATTTTTAAAAGACAAGTCACGAGGCATGGTGGTGCACGCCTTTAATCCCAGCACTCAGGAGGCAGAGGTAGGAGGATCACCATGAGTAAAAGGCCATCCTGAGACTACATACTGAATTCCAAGCCAGCCTGGACTAGAGTGAGACACTACCTCAAAAAAAAAAAAAAGACAATAAATCCTTTGTGTATCGATTTAAAATTCTCCCGCAAAACCAGAATATGTTTAGAGTTCTTAAAGACTCTTTGGGGCTGGAGAGCTGGCTAAGCAGTTAAGGCACTTGTCTGTGAAGCCTAAGAACCTAGTTCCAAGTCCCCAGGACCCACGTAGGCAGTGCATGCATCTGTAGTTCGTTTGCAGTGGCTGGAGGTCCTGGCGTGCCCAGAGGGAAGAACAGGCTTCTGAAGGTACCCACCTTGAGGCGTTATGCTCTCGGTGCACCATGCCCAAGGTGCTTACAAGTTAACCACTATGACTGATGCCCGGCCGAGGAAACCAACTCCAGAGACAGCACGTCAGATTGATTTGGTCTGCGGGCAGAAGGCCCAGGGAGGCAGTCTGTAAGGAGTTCTGGAAAATCTACCTACTCAAGTGAGGAACCTGGTTTACTCCTTCCCAGTTAGCTTTCTAGAGTGTTCCATGATGACTCTTCCGGTCAGTTCATTTCTGGGGTGGCCTCCTGGATAAAAGACTGTAGCTTCCCAATACCCACATTCCTCATCCTCACACTGGGAAAGAGACAGTTGCCAACCAGCCACCCACTCAACCAGCTGAGCTGCCGCAGTGTGTAGGCAGGTGAGGAAAGGGGCAGAACCCAACAACTTGACATCCAGAAGCTTGCGTGGTGGGAAGAAAGGGACAGAATGTCCCTAGTAAGGTGAGGTGACCCCCAGCAAGCCCAGCCTCCCCTGCTCTGCCTACTCTGCCGTTTTGTCTCGGAGGGAGATAGGAATGAACAAATGCAACTAAAGGAGCAAATGGCCCGGCTATGGTGGAGCATGCTTTCAGTCCCAGCACCCGGGAAACAGAGGTAGGAGGATTACCATGAGTTTGAGGCCACTCTGAGACTACATAGTGAATTCCAGGTTAGCCTGGGGCTACAGCAAAACCCTATCATGAACCAACCACCCCCCAAAAAGGGACAGGGCAAATAGTACAAGCTGTGTCATTGGTATGCTGCTAGCAAAAAAAAAGAGAAAAGAAGCTGGGCGTGGTGGCATACGCCTTTAATCCCAGCACTCGGGAGGCGGAGGTAGGGTTACCATGAGTTCGAGGCCACCCTGAGACTACAAAGTGAATTCCAGTTCAGCCTGGGCTAGAGTGAGACCCTACCTCGAAAAAAAAAAATCGAAAAGAGTAAATTAAGTAAACAATAGGAAAATCAAAATGATGCATAGTGGTGAGGAAAGTCTTCCAGAAAAAGCCACTAAATGGCTGAGGAAATGCTCCTGCCATTTTGGATGGGATGACGTTTGATGGTGCCAAATCATTTTTAGGTCCTGCCCACCAAATGTCGTCAATGTCTCCCAGGCATAGGCAACCCTCACCACCTGTACTTGCTCAAGTGCCCACTGGGGAACAGCATCACCCTGGTTCCAAAGTTATCCACCACCCGAGCCTGTGAGTAAGGGAAGTCTTATTAGCCCTAAATCACCTCAGCCTCACTGTATCTCAGAGCCGATGGGGGAAACCAGTGAGAAAAACACTGTAGCTATGGAGGAGGAATGGTCTTTCGTAGGATAGCTGGATTTGCAGTGTACTGGCTGTGCCAGTCACACTGGCACCATCTCCTGACGCCTCAGCTCTCAGCTAGCAGAGCTGGTGATAACGGCCGAGTCCAAGTCCTCATCCTTCCTCCCGCCAGCCCATCACCACTCTGCCCCGTCTTACCGGCCATAACGTCGTACAGGACTCCTCCATGGGTAAAAGAAACACAGAGCAGAGCATCAGGAGTATACGAGGCATGGCCGCCCACGCAGCTGGTTTTCTTGCTTCTGTGAAAGTAAGTAAAAAGGCAAAATGTCTCTAATCAGAAGCTTTCATAGCACCAGGCCTCTGAAGACCAGGTACGTCTGCGAGGCTGGGCTATCTACACCTTCAGTGCCGCCTGACCCAGCGGCGGTGGCCCTGTGGCTCCCACTGGCTATAGCAGGAGGCTTCGGGTTGCAGCTCCAACCCACAGAGGGAGGTGCGGACCATGGCTGAGCCGTCCGTCACCCTCCGCTGTTGACTTGTGTGGCACACCTAACACGGGAATCCCTCTCGATGCAGCTGCTGCTTGAGGGAATGTCACCTCACCTACCAGCATGTAATAAATAGCAGCCCTGTGTTCAGGATTAGACGAGGCTGAGAACTGTGTAGGCGGCTGTAGAAGCTGAGCTGGGATTCCAATGGCTACGCTGAGCCTTAGGAAGATCTCGGAAGGAGAGTTAGCACCAGTTACGCTGTTATCTTTGCCCTGGTCCGCCCAGCCCTGGAGGAATAGCAACGTCTTCAAAACCAGTGGACTCTTAATACCTCTACCTCTTAAACCAATCTCTTGATGCCTCCAGCAAAGTGAGACATAGGCACAGGATACACTCACTAATATACTTGTATTAATAGTTTCCTTTTTGGGGGGGGTGGGGGGTTCAAGGTAGGGTCTCACTCTAGCCCAGGCTGACCTGGAATTCACTATGGAGCCACAGGGTGACCTCAAACTCATGGTGATCCTCCTACCTCTGCCTCATGAGTGCTGGGACGAAAGGCATGCGCCACCATGCCCGGCTACAATAGTTTACTTTTTAAAGCCAAGCATGGTGACATATGCCTTTAACCCCAGCACTAGGGAGGTAGGAGAATAACCATGAGTTAGAGGCCAGCCTGAGACTACATAGTGAATTCCAGGTCAGCCTGGGCTACAGCGAGATCCAACCTCAAAAAAAAAAAAATTAGTTTAAGTTTTTAGTATTTAAACTAAAAAAAGGTCAGGCTGGGCATGGTGGTGCACACCTTTAATCCCAGTACTCAGTACCCAGTACAAAAATTTTTTTTTGTTTTAAGGCCAGGGCCAGTGTGGTGGCCCACACCTTTAATCACAGCGCTCAGGAGGCTGAGCTAGGAAGATCATCATGAGTTTGAGGCTAGCCTAAGTTACAGAGTGACTTCAAGGTCAACATGGGCTAGACAGGGACCTTCATTCAGAAACAACATTGTGAGGCTGGGGGCAGCTCAGTTAGTCTAAGAATGCTTCTCTCGCATTCCCAGAGCCCTGGCTGGGTTTGATGCACAGCACTCCATAAAACCATGCATCATGGCACATCCCTATCAGTGCAACATTCAAAAGATGCAGACAAGAGTATTAAAAATTCAAGGTCAGGGATAGAGAGGTGGGTCAATAGCTAACACACTTGCCAGCAAAGCTAAAGGACCCAGGTTCAATTGCCCGGTACCCATGTAAAGCCAGATGCACAAAGTAACACATGCATCTGGAGTTTGCTTGCAGCAGCTGGAGACTCTGGCATGCCCCTTCTCTGTGTGTCTCTTTATTTCTCTCCCTCTCTCTCTCATTATAAATAAATAATATTTTTTTAAATCAACTTCATCCTTTGCTATGTAGCAGGTCCAGAGGCCAGCCTGGAGGATATATAAAATTCTGTCTCAAAATTTATAAACTCTGTCATCATATAGAAAGATGTTCTCTTAACTAAAACCAATTATTTGAAAAGTGAGCTAAGAAATGATATGAAGAAATGAAGCTAGGTATACTGCCTTCTGTCTGTAATTCTAGAATTTGGGAAGCTGAGGCAGGAGGATCATTTACAGTCAAGGCCAGCCTGGATAATAGCTAGAACCTGCCTCAAAAATAAAAGGAACGAGCCAGGCATGGTGGCGCACATCTTTAATCCCAGCACTCGGGAGGCAGAGGTAGGAGGATTGCCATGAGTTCAAGGCCACCCTGAGACTACAGAGTGATTTCCAGGTCAGCCTGAGCTACAGTGAGGCAGAGGTAGGAGGATGATTGTGAGTTCAAGGCTACCCTGAGACTGCATGGTGAATTCCAGGTCAGTCTGGGCTTTAGCAAGACCCTATGTCAAAATAAAACTAAAATCCTGTTCTCCACCTTATTGAAGACAGATAGAATAGGAAACTGTGGGCTGGAGAGATGGCTTAGCGGTTAAACGCTTGCCTGTGAAGCCTAAGGACCCCGGTTCGAGGCTCGGTTCCCCAGGTCCCACGTTAGCCAGATGCACAAGGGGGCGCACGCGTCTGGAGTTCGGTTGCAGAGGCTGGAAGCCCTGGCGCACCCATTCTCTCTCTCTCCCTCTATCTGTCTTTCTCTCTGTGTCTGTCTCTCTCAAATAAATAAATAAATAATTTAAAAAAAAAAAGAATAGGAAACCGTGCTAGTAGAATGGTTCGAGCTGCATCAAGATAACGTTTCCAGGCCGGGCGTGGTGGCGCACGCCTTTAATCCCAGCACTTGGGAGGCAGAGGTAGGAGGATCACTGTGAGTTCGAGGCCACCCTGAGACTACATAGTGAATTCCAGGTCAGCCTGGGCCAGAGTGAGACCCTACCTCGGAAAAAAAAAACCAAAAAAAAAAAAAAAGATAACGTTTCCAATCATCAAACCTAGACTCTACATTCCCATTGTCTGCTATCTGATTTTCAAACCTGAAGAAATGCTTAAAGTGTTAAATTATGTGCATTTGACAAACCAAAACGACACCCTCATTTCCAAGCAATGCCCTCTTAGTTGGAAATTAAATGAGAATGAACATCTCCCTTCAACCTCTTCAAGAAAGCCACAGTGTGCTCAGGCGTCTGACACCCAGCCCAGGCGGGGACCGTGGGTGGGGCTGGTGCCCTCAGTGCCAGCAGACCCGAAGGAGGCAAGTGGGGGGTGCTCAGCATGGCAGGAAGAACGCCCAGTTTCCAGATTCCACAAAACAGTTCTCACCTTCGCTGCAATTTCAGCTTTAATTTTCTCTCCCGGTATCTACATCAACATCCTCTCCTCCAGAGCCAAATGGCTGACTAGCACCAAGCACGCTCACTCCTCATTGTCAAACACGCGGGCCGCAGGCCGGGACAGTTCAGGGTACCGTCCCTTTTGGACACAAGCATTTGCTTAATGGAAGCACGTGTGCACGCGCGCGCACACACATACACACACACACACACAATAAAGTGATCATACACAGTATAATTTGCCAAGCGCGGTGGCACATGCCTTTAATCCCAGCACTTGGGAGGCAGAGTTAGGAGGATAACCATGAGTTCGAGGCCACCCGGAGATTACATGGTAAATTCTAGGTCAGCCTGAGCTAGAGTGAAACCCTACCTCAAAAAACAAAAACACACACAAAAAAAAAAATCACACTTTGAGCTCTTCTATCTTTCCTAGTTAAGAAAGAAAGCAACTTGGCTGGGCACGATGGCACATGCATTTAATCCCAGCGCTATAGAGGCTGAGGTATGAGGATCACTGTTAGTTCAAGGCCAACCTGAGACAGCATAGTAAATTCCAGGTTAGCATGGGCCACAGCAAGACACTACCTTGAAAATGAATGAAAGAAAGAAAAAAAGGGGGGGAAGGAGGGAAGGAAGGAGGGAAGGAAGGAGAAAGAAAGGAAGAAGAAAGAAAGAAGGAAGGAAGGAAGGCAGGCAGGCAGGCAGGCAGGCAGGCAGGAAGGAAGGAAGGAAGGAAGGAAGGAAGGAAGGAAGGAAGGAAGGAAGGAAGAGAAGAGGAAGAAAGAAAGGAAGGAAAGCAAGCAAGCAAGCAAACTAAGAATGTAAACAAGCCTAATTAAACTCAGTGGGTGAAAAGAGACATGAAAGTGAGAAAGGGTCTAGCAGTTGAGAAGACGTTTAGTGCAAGCAGTAGGGAAGTAAGAGAGAGTAAGAGGGAAATATGATCAGAATACATCGCATACATGTATGAAATTGTCAAAAAGGAAATAAAAACAAAAGAATTTTAAAAGCAGTAAGGAGGCTGAAGAGATAGCTTAGTGGTAAAGGTACTTGCCTGCAAAGCCTAAGGGCCCAGATTCAGTTCCCCAGGACCCACATAAAGCCAGGTGCACCAAATGGCGCATTTGTCTGGAGTTCATTTGCAGCAGCCAAATGCTCTGCGTTCCCGTTCTCTCTCTCTCTCTCTCTCTCTCTCACATACATACACACACATCTATCCTGTGTCTCTTTCTCTCAAACTAAGTTAATTAAATTAAATAAAAAATAGAAGCAATAAGGAAGAAAGGAAGGAACAAAGAAGGAAGGAAAAAGAAAGGGAGGAAAGGAAATAAAAGGGAAAGACAAAAGGAAGGGAGCGAGGGAAGAAGGAAGAAAGGGAAGAAGAAGGAGGGAGGGAAGGAAAGAAAAGAAAGAAGGAAGGAAGAGAGGGAGGGAAGGAAGGAGAGTGGGAGAGAGGGAGGGAAGGAAGGAGGGAGAGAGGGAAGGAGAGAGGGAGGGAGGGAAGGAGAGAGGAAGAGAGGGAAGGAGAGAGGAAGAGAGGAAAGGAGAGAGGGAGAGAAGGAGAGAGGGCGGGAGGGAAGGAGGGAGGGAGGGAGGGAAACAGCAGTCACAAAGCAAGTACAAGCCTCAGACAGAACTCTAACCTCAGCTGACAGAGAGCACTCTAGTCACAGCTTTGCCAGCTGCCAATCTGCGGCTACCACGTGCATAGTTAGTTTGTAATGAATTATTGGGCTTCGGATGAAATTCCAGACAGGACCAGAGGATCCTCCAGGCAAGCTGTGGATGCACACTTCAGACAATCTCAGGGAGATTCCACAGCATCTGCCATTAGTCACCCTCCTGGTTTACCTTTGGCCAATGACCCATGATGCATCCTGCCCAGATGCAGTAATTAGAGGAGGAAAAAATTTGTTTATTTACTCTCTCCAGGACTATGCCTACATAAGCTCTTTTTTGTTGTTGTTTTCAAAGTAGGTTTTCACTAGCCCACACTGGCCTTGAACTCACAATGATCCTTCTACCTCTGCCCCCTGAGTGCTGGGACCAAACACATGCACCACCATGCCAGGCTTACATTAGCCTTTTTTTTTTTTTTTTAATTTGAGAGAAAGAGACAGAAAGAGGTAGAAGGTGGGGGGGGGGGAGAGAATGGGCACGCCAGAGCATCCAGCCACTGCAAACAAACTCCAGACGCATGTATACCTTGTGCATCTGGCTTACGTGGGTCCTGGGGAATGGAACCTGGGTCCTTTAGCTTTGCAGGCAAGCCTCTTAACCACTAAGCCATCCCTCCAGCCTTTACATTCGCTTTTTTAATGCTGTCAGATCTGTGCCACTGAAATGACTGAAACTTCCCCATGTTAAGGGGCACTCCTAATTTTAGAAATACTAGACAGCATACTTGGGATTTGAGCCCAAGCCTGAGGTTTCTCAAAAATGTAAAAGAATTGATCTGTGTTCAGATTTAATTCTCTCAGAACATTATGTTTACATATAACTCTCATCTTGGTGTCCTAACAACTTTGTGCGGTGGACAAGGTGAATGTCAGGTTTTCTGTTCAGCCTGAGAGGACTTGTGTTTCGGGTGAATGGGTGGCTTTCTCAAGGAGACACCCCCAAGTTCTGGGAAGATTTGTCTGCCTTACTCAACTCCTGACCGGGTACTCTGAAGTGAGGTTGTGCCTTGGTATCTGTAAAGGATGTGCCAGGACCTTAGATGCCAAAATCCAGACCCTTTTCCAGTCCCTTTCACAAAGAGCGCATTACCCCCGCATACCCTTCCTCCTGCTGCGGATCAGCTCCACGGCGTCGTTTGCAGTAAAGACTGGAAGCTGTGAGCGTGGCTGAGCAAAGGAAGAGGAGGAGCGTGTGCTCAGACAGCGGTGTCCCGGTGGGGAGCCCGTGAGGATGCTCAGGGCCTCCGGTGACCAGAGATGGCGAGAGCTCTCTGGTCTATATGAAGTCATCGGGACGTTAGTGGTGATGAGAAGGATGGAAACCAAAGTCAGGCAAGGTGGTGTATGCACGGGAGCCCAGCTCCTCCACTATTTGAGAGCGACAGACCGAGCGAGAAAGGCAGATAGAAAGAGAGAGAGAGAGAGAGAGAGAGAGAGAATGGACGTGCCAGGGCCTCCAACCACAAATGAACTCCAGACGCGTGTGCCCCCTTGTGCATCTGGCTAACATGGGTCCTGGGGAATCGAGCCTAGAACAGGGGTCCTTAGGCGTCACAGGCAAGCCGCTTAACCACTAAGCCATCTCTCCAGCCCTACAGACAGACTTTTAAATCACTCTCGTGAGATCCTCAGACCCTTGGCCAGTTTCTTTAAACCTTTGTTGAATTGCGAGTTGTCCCCTTTACTTCTTTTTTTAATTTTTTTTTTTATTATTCAGTATAAATTTTGTATGGATACATCATATATTGGTACCATCATTTCCCTCCCCTCTGCCCCCACTCCACTGAGGACCCTCCTTAGTGGGATTGCTTGTGAGCACAGTACCAGCAAGAAAGACAGGGAGGGGCTGGAGAAATGGCTTAGCAGTTAAGCGTTTGCTTGTGACGTCTAAGGACCCCAGTTCAAGCTCGATTCCCCAGGACCCACGTTAGTCAGATGCACAAGGGGGCGCATGTGTCTGGAGTTCGTTTGCAGTGGCTGGAGGCCCTGGGGCACCCATTCTCTCTCTCTCTCTCTCTCTCTCTCTCTCTCTCTCTCTCTCTCTCTCCCCCCCTCTTTCTCTCAAATAAATAAATTAATTTCTTTTTAAAAAAAGAAAGAGAGGAAGGAGAGAGAGACAAGGAATGTGGGCCTCTGGCCACTGCAAACTCCAGACACATGCCCCACTTTGTACATCTGGTTTATGCGAGTACTCAGGAATCAGACCCTGGTCTGCAGGCTTCACAAGCAAGAGCCTTTAACTGCTGAGAAATCTCCACAAAGCACTACCTTTTTTAATGTGAAGACCTCAAACACTGCTGAGAACCAGAAACATGCTGCTAAGATGTATATAGAAAACACGGTGAGCCGGGGGTGTTGGCGCAAGCCTTTAATCCCAGCACTTGTGAGGCAGAGGAAGGAGGATGACTGTGAGTTCAAGGCCAGCCTGGGACTATAGAGAGCTCCAGGTTAGCCTGGGATGGAGTAGACCCTGGCTGGAAAAAACAAACAAACCAAAAACAAACAAGAAAAAAAGGAAGAAAACAGTTTGAGAATGTGTGGGTGATATCTTTATCAGGCATGAATCAAGTGGGCCCCAGGAATCATCTGCCTCAAGAATCACCAGAAATGCAAAGATAATTTCACCCATCACTCAGGCACTACCAGCAGAGAAGCTATTAAAATATACACAGCTTGGCTAGGAACTGTAAATATCTAGGTGAGCTCAAAATGTGCGGGCTTCACATATAGCTCCTCTGGGGCTGTACAGAAATAACTTGACATACAGAAAGCAGTGTGACATATAAATTTGCTGATGACCATTGCATATATAGTAACAAGCAAAAAAAGAATGTAGGGCTGGAGAGATGGCTTAGCAGATTAGGCGCTTGCCTGCAAAGCCTAAGGACCATGTTCAACGCTCCAGATCCCACGTAAGCCAGACACACAAGGTGATGCAAGCCCACAAGGTTACACATGCACACAAGGTGGCACAAGCATCTGGATTTCAATTGCAGTGGCTGGAGGCCCTGGCATACCAATTCTGTGTGTGTGTGTGTGTGTGTGTGTGTGTGTGTGTGTCTCATTAAAAAAATGAATATAAAAATAGTACAGGACTCGGGCTGGAGAGATGGCTTAGCGGTTAAGCGCTTGCCTGTGAAGCCTAAGGACCCCGGTTCGAGGCTCGGTTCCCCAGGTCCCACGTTAGCCAGATGCACAAGGGGGCGCACGCGTCTGGAGTTCGTTTGCAGAGGCTGGAAGCCCTGGAGCGCCCATTCTCTCTCTCTCCCTCTCTCTGTCTTTCTATCTGTGTCTGTCGCTCTCAAATAAATAAATAAATAAATAAATAAATTTAAAAAAAAAATAGTACAGGACTGGAGAGTTGGTTCAATGATTAAAGGCATTTGCCTGCAATACCCAATGGCCAGGGGATCAATTCCCCATGAACCACATAAAGTCAAATGCACAAATCAGCTCATGCATCTGGAGTTCATTTACAGCTGCAGGAGGCCCTGGAGTGCCCATACTCATTCATTCTCTCTCTTACTCTTTCTCTCTCTCTCTCAGCATGCCTCATTCTCTCTGTCTCTGTCTTAAAGAAATACATACTGTTTTTATAAAAAGAAACAGTACAGATGTCAAATAATAAAAGCAAATGATAAGCTATAGCATATGTATAGAAAGGAATAGTATGTAGATATTAAAAGTATTTTGGGGGCTGGGGAGATGGGTCAGTGGGTAACACCACTTAACCCCAAGCATGAGGGCGTAAGACCACCAAGTTCAAGTCTTCAGCACCCAAGGTAGAGAAAGGGAAGGAGCAGATGGAAAGATGGTTCAAAGGTTAAAGACACTTGCTTGCAAAGCCTGTGTGGTGGTCTGATTCAGGTGTCCCCCATAAACTTAGGAGTTCTGAATGCTAGGTTCCCAGCTGATGGAGATTTGGGAATTAACACCTCCTGAAGGCAGTTTATTGTTGGGGGCGGGCTTATGGGTGTTATAGCCAGTGTCCTCTTGCCAGTGCCTGGCACACTCTCCTGTTGCTATTGTCCACCTTATGTGGGCCAGGGGGTGATGTCCACCCTCTGCTCATGCCATTTTTCCCCCCTGGAGTCTGTAAGCCAAAATAAACACCTTTTTTTCCCACAAGCTGCTCTTGGTTGGGTGATTTCTGCCAGCAATGTGAACCTGACTGCAACAGCCTGCCAACTTGACTTCAATTCCCTAGCCAGCCACATAAAGTCAGATGGGCATTTATTTGCAGGGACAGGAGAGCCTGATGTGTGACTGCATGCGCACATATACACACATACATTTGTAACCTCAATTCTGAAGAGATGGAGGCAGGAAAATCACTGGAGTTCACCAACTCCACTGAAAAAAAAAAAAAAGAAGAAAAAGAAATGAAGGAAAAGATGGAGCTCCAGGTTGAGGGAGAGACTTTATCTCAAAGAAATACATGGATGAGCAACAGAGGAGGATGCCAACTCCTCCTCTGGCCTCCACACACACTCAGGAGGTACAGACATCTGCACACATATGTGCATACACCACACACACATACCACACACACACAGAAGTCAGGGCCTTTCTGACAATACAGCCTAAACTCATTGATGAGATTAAAGGCACACACCACCATACCTGGCTAAAAAAAAATATTTATGAAGGGCTTTAATACATGAATGTGAAATAGAAGTATTATATAACTTATAATATTAGTAAGAAAAGCAGTCAACAAGATTTGTTATCCAGAGAAATGCAGTTGTGGGATTTCTCACCCACCTAGAAATGAATCCAACTGTCACCAGCACCAACATAAATTTCTCTAATTGCAAAACAGTGAATATAAATGTCTGCTGCTATCTGGCTAAATGCATATATTATGCTCACCAAACTGCCCTGTAAGCACTTTTCTTACTGTTCATACCCGTATATTAACGCTACTCTCATTTCTAGTTAGAGAAACTTCTCTTTTCAGATGGCGGTGACCACTGGGATGATACAAAAGGCACCACAGTGCTAAGAAGAAGTGACAGGGGAGTGTTCAGCACTGAGACATCTCTATCACACCTTCCAAGGCTCAGGGTCCATTGCAGATAAGGTGGCAGAGAAAATGTAAGAACCAAAGGAAGGGTAAGACTGCTTATAATGCAATCTTCCAGACAGAAAATGACCTGTATATCCATAACCTCACAGTGCCTGGGGCTACCTACACAAAGCATTCATAACAGAAGGAAAAGATGCTGATATCAAAATCAAAGAGAGACTAATTGAGAAGGGGAGGGGATATGATGGAGGGTGGATATGTGAAGGGCAAAGTAGAGGATGAGGAGGGGAGGTAAATATCATGGTCTATTATCTATAATTATGGAAGTTGTCAATAAAAAGTTTTTTAAAATAGTGAATAAAGGGACAAGACCTTAATGAAACTATTCAAGGTGTAAATAGAGGAAAAAAATATTCTTCACTGGAGCAGAAAGTCATATGAAGAACCATTCCAGGACTGGAGAGATGGCTCAGTGTTTCAAAGTAATTTCTTGCAAACTTAATGGCCTGGGTTCAATTCCCCAGCACCCATGTAAAGCTAGATGCACAAAGTGGCTCATGTGTCTGGACTTCATTTGCAGTGGCAGGAGGCCCTGGTGAGCCCATATTATCTAGCTTGCTCTATCTCTCAAAAGAATTATAATAAATTTATTTTCAATTTATTTATTACAGAGAGAGAAAAAAAAAAAAAACGAATGGGCATACTGGAACCTCAAGGCACTGCAAGCAAACCCCAGATGCAGGAACCACCTTATGCATCTGGCTTACATGGGTACTGAGGAATCGAACCTGGGTCCTTAGGCTTCATAAGCAAGTGCTTTAACTACTAAGCCATCTCTCCAGCCCTAATATATTTTTAAAAAGAAAAGCACAGATCCTAAATAATGCCAAGACCATCCAAGTCAGTCCCACTGTCTGCCCTGGGAAGCTGACTTCTGCAGACTGACTTGGGTCTGCTTCGTATGAGATTCTCCCAGTGGGAGTCACTGGCAGGAGATTAGAAGGTGGAAAAACAGGGAGAAAGGGATACATATTCCTCATTTTCCCTCCCTCCAGAGTCACAAGCCTAGAAGTAGTAGCTTTTCTCTGGCTACAGTTCTCTTAAAAAAAAAAAAAAAATGTAGTTGGGCATGGTGGCGCACACCTTTAATCCCAGCACTTGGGAGGCAGAGGTAAGAGGATCACCGTGAGTTCAAGGCCCCCCTGAAACTACATAGTGAATTCCAGGTCAGCCTGAACTAGAGTGAGACCCTACCTCAAAAAAAAACAAAACAATGAGGGCTGGAGAGATGGCTTAGCGGTTAAGGCATTTGCCTGCAAAGCCAAAGGATCCGTTTCAATTCCCCAGGACCCACGGAAGCCAGATGCACAAGGGGGCATACATGTCTGGAGTTTGTTTGCAATGGCTAGTGGCCCTGGCATACCAACTGTCTCTCTCCTTCCCTTTGCCTCTTTCTGTCTCTCTCAAATAAATAAATACATATTTTTTTTAGAGAGAGAGAGGCAATAAGAGAGAAAGAGCCACTGCAATGCATATACCACCTGGTGCATCTGGCTGGCTTACATGGGTACTGAGGAATTGAACCTAGGTCCTTAGACTTTGCAGGCAAGTGTCTTAACCACTGAGCCGTATTTCTAGCCTTGGTTACAGGTCTTGGCTGGGTGTTCTGTCTTCAATGCCTCCATGGGCAACTGGCTTCAACAATCCCTTCTTCTCAGCCCTTCAGGCTTGTGGAGAGTAGTGGCTTCCCGTCTCTGCTGCTACCCGCCGCCTCCTTCACTGGGTCTTTACCCGGACCTGTATTCCAAAGCATCTTCTCTTTGTAGGAAAGTCGCACTGACAGCTGGGATCTTGAGGAAGGCCTGAGATCGAGGCCTGTCTCCGAGCTCTTCTCCCCCACTACCGCCTCAGAAGACAGAAAAGTGAATGAGGCACAAACACTCAGACGTCAAACCACAACCTCATCAAAATGAAGTAGTTTCAGGCATGGAGGAAATAAGAAGTTACCATTTTAGTCAAGATTCATTTAAAAAAAAAAAGCCAGGCATAGTGGCACATGACTTTAATCTCAGCACTGGGGAGGCAGAGGTACAAGGATCATTGTGAGTTCAAGGCCGCCCTGAGATTACATAGTGAACTCCAGATCAGCCTGGGCTAGAGTGAGACACTACCTCAAAAATATAAAACAAAATAAATCTTCATTAAAAAATGACTTTGGGGCTGGAGAGATAGCTTAGCGGTTAAGCGCTTGCCTGTGAAGACTAAGGACCCCGGTTCGAGGCTCAGTTCCCCAGGTCCCACGTTAGCCAGATGCACAAGGGGGCGCACGCATCTGGAGTTCGTTTGCAGAGGCTGGAAGCCCTGGTGCGCCCATTCTCTCTCTCTTCCTCTATCTGTCTTTCTCTCTGTGTCTGTCGCTCTCAAATAAATAAATAAAAAATTTTTAAAAAAAAATGACTTTTTTAATCCCAGCACTCGGGAGGCAGAGGTAGGAGGATTGCCATGAGTTCAAGGCCACCCTGAGATGACAGAGTTAATTCCAGGTCAGCCTGGACCAGAGTGAGACCCTACCTCGAAAAACCAAAAAAAAAAAAAAAAAATGACTTTGGGGCTGGAGAGATAGCTTAGCGGTTAAGCGCTTGCCTGTGAAGACTAAGGACCCCGGTTCGAGGCTCAATTCCCCAGGACCCACGTTAGCCAGATGCACAAGGGGGCGTATGCGTCTGGAGTTCGTCTGCAGTAGCTGGAGGCCCTGGCACGCCCATTCTCTCTCTCTCTCTCTCTCTCTCTCTCTCTCTCTCTCTCTCTCTCTCTCTCCATGCCTCTTTCTCTGTCTGTCTGTCACTCTCAAATAAATAAATTTTTAAAAAATGACTTTGGGGCTGGAGAGAAGGCTTAGCGGTGAAGCCTAAGGACCCCAGTTCGAGGCTCGGTTCCCCAGGTCCCACGTTAGCCAGATGCACAAGGGGGCGCATGTGTCTGGAGTTCGTTTGCAGAGGCTGGAAGCCCTGGCGCACCCATTCTCTCTCTCTCCCTCTATCTGTCTTTCTCTCTGTGTCTGTCGCTCTCAAAAAAATAAATAAATAAAAAATTTTAAAAATGACTTTGTATATGGTTTGTGTGTGTGTGTGTGTATGTGCACATGTTTATAAGTGGGCAGAATACTGGAGATGGAAAAGTTTAAGTTGGGTCAGAGGGTGGGGATGGAGGAGAGGAGGGGGTGAGAAGAGGGTTAATCAAAACTAAAGATGTTACGAATAAGTTATGGGGAGATCTTTCTCAGTTACATGGAGACCTTTTTCCTGGTTAGCTAATTTTAAAAGTATATAATTTAAAGAAAGAGGGGGAAAAAAAACCCTACGTGGATAGATAATGCTGGGTCTGAAAGCCATAGGCTGCTGTGGGAAACCCCAGTGTGTGAGGTTGGGCCGCCTCCCCAAGCAGTTGTTGGCAGGGAGGTCCCTGAAGCCACCAAAACAACATAGGCTTTTGCCGAGACTCTTGCTCACCCACCAGAAGTAGATGGTAAGACCTTACGGCTGAGGAAGCCAGGTGCTTTGGCTGCAGGTCACTGAGAAATCAAGCTAAACTGGAAGCCTCCTCCCTGACAACCAGGCGGCCCAGAGACGGAATGTACTATGTAGCCTGGAGGGGAGAAACATCATCACAGTCTCAACCAGCAGTGGCCCCTGAAAGCTTTGTAGCTAATTTATTTAAAAGAGAGTAAAGGCATGCCAGGAACTTATGCTGCTGCAAACAAATTCCACGTACATGTGCCACTTTGTGCGCCTGGCTTTATGTGGGTACTGGGGAACTGAACTCGGACCAGTAGGCTTTGCAAGCAAGTGCTTTTAACTGCTGAGCTATCTATCCAAAACCCAAATTTATTTTATAAAAGGAAAGAAAAGAGCATGGAAAACAAATAGAGCACAGTTTTATCAGTGACTACACAGAATGATAAAATATTTATTTTCTACAAATATTTTCTCCTGTTACTTTACAATAGGGAAAAATCAGTTTTTAACACTTTGATGAAAAAACTTGTAACTCCAGTGATCTGTGTTCTTCCCCCAATTCTTGTAATGGATGGCACACCTATTCTCTCTTTCTCTCTCTCTCTCTCTCTCTCTCTCTCTCTCTCTCTCTCTCTCTCTCTCTCACACACACACACACACACACACACACACACAGTCTCTCTTTCTCTCTGTCTCTTTATGCTTATAAATAAATAAATAAATAGATTTTTTTTAAAGAACAAGAAAAAGCCGGGTGTGGTGCTGCACGCCTTTAATCCCAGCACTTGGGAGGCAGAGGTAGGAGGACTGCCATGAGTTTGAGGCCACCCTGAGATGACATAGTGAATTCCAGGTCAGCCTGGGCTACAGTGAAACCCTACCTCAAAAAAAAAAAAAAAAAAAAAAAGGAACAAGAAAAAGTGTTAGGGACAAAGAAGATGAGGAAATTAGGATCATGTTTAGGTAGTGCTTAGCCTCAAAACCTTGTTTCGACACTCTTGTGTTTCCGTTACGCGGATGTTGTCGGAAGCCTCTCTCTCTTTCTGACTTCAGCCGCCCTCCTTTTCCAGTCGGGCCACATTGCTGGGGAAGCCCTCCTGGAAGTGAGAGGGCTTGCTGCGCAAGCGTGAAGGCCTGAGGTCAGTCTATGGCACCCACACAAAACAATGAGGCCTGGGGGCTGGAGAGATGTCTCAGTGGTTAAGGTGCTTGCCTGCAAAGCCTAACCATACTAAGTTGGAGTCTCCAGGATCCCAGTAAAGCCAGATGTGCAAAATGGTGCATGCATCTGGAGTTCGTTGGCAGCAGCTAGAAGCCCTGGCATATCCATTCTCTCTCTCTTCCTCTCTCCTTCTCTCCCTCTCTCCTTGCAAATAAATAAAAAATATTTTTAAAAAATCATCACTCAAGCCAGGCGTGGTGGCGCACGCCTTTAATCCCAGCACTTGGGAGGCAGAGGTAGGAGGATCGCCATGAGTTTGAGTCCACCCTGAGACTCCGTAGTGAATTCCAGGTCAGCCTGGGCTACAGCGAGACCCCACCCCCCCAAAAAAAAAAAGAAATGGTCACTCATACCTGTAACCCCATCACAGAGACAGGAAGATCGCTGGGCCTCACTCATCAGCCAGTCTGACCAAAAGACAGCAAGATTCAGGTCCTGTGAGATCCTTCGTTTCCAGGACATAAGACGGAAGAATGACAGGACACTTGGTGTCTTCCTCTGACCTCCACACACATGCACACAGGTACCTGCACACACATGCACGCACGCACGCGTGCACGCACACGCACACAGACATGTTATTGTCCCCAGCACGGGACACATAGGCCCACGGTGCAGCTTTCTGCAAAGGCCTCCTTGTCATCTCTCATTCACATAAGTAAAGACTCCGAAACACGAAAGCCCAACGTTAAAAGGAACAATGTTGCAGCATACCAATCATGAAAATGCAGAGACATCTAACAGTTTCTCACAAAAGAATCATTCTGACCTATGGACGTTCAAAACATACATACTCTCATAACTATGCTCATTGGTGAGGAATAACTACTTACTTCTTTACAACCCTTCTTCAGTCACATGGTAGGAAAGAGAATAAAACGGTGGAGCTCTTGATTCAACAGCCAATCACATTAAAATATACATGCTCGGGCTGGAGAGATGGATAAGTGCTTAAGACACTTGCCTGCAAAGCCTAATGACCTGAGTTCAATTCCCCAGTGCCCACGTAAAGCCAGATGCACAAAGTGGGGCATGCATCTGGAGTTCATTTGCAGTGGCTGGAGGCCCTGGCACACACAATATCTATATAGCTAGCTAGTTCTTCCCCCCCACACAAATAAAAAAAATTAAATAAATGAATAAAGTGCCATGGCATTTATGACATCAGTGTGACTGACGCTACTTATACAAAACCTGGATAATAGGAGAGGAAGTTTGATGACATCAAAATAGAAAACAGGCTAGCTGGAAGGAAGAAGGGACTCAGTGGAGGGGGTGGGGGAAGGGGGAGAAGTGGCGGGAGGTGGTTAAGATCATAGTGTAGTGTCTATACATACGGAGATTGTCAATGATAGTTTAAAAAGGAATAAATAAAAGAAAGTCTTCTGAAACTCACTTACAGACACTCTTAGACTGCATACACAGAATTTCCCATTTTTGCTTGGACTCAGGGAAAACTGTTCCCAATCCTCCTCCATTTCCTATCCTCCTCCCATGTCGAATTTAGAAAGATCAACCAATCTTGATTACTATTTAGAAATTTTCATTCATTCTGCAAACTGACTATGATGCTATATAACTATATTCTGCAGATATTGATAGAAAGGACTTTGGGTCTGCCTGATCTTGACATTCAATCCATAAAGACTTAATACGCAAGGTTCACAGTCTACTCAGGCTCACCATTTGCTGAAAAATAAGCTTAAAATCATTCTTCACAAATACCAATAAGTCAATTTTTAAATTTAATATTTTATTTATGAGAGAGAGAGAGAAATAAATGGACATGCCAAGATCTCTAGCCACTGAAATGGAACTCCACATGCATGAGCCACCATGTGCAGCTGGTTTACGTGGGTTCTGGGGACTTGAACCTGCGTCCTTAGGCTTCATAGGCAACTGCTAAGCCATCTCTCCAGCCCCCAATAAGTCAATTTTTCAAATGATAAGAATACGCATGAACCAAGAGAAAATGTGATAAACCAAAACAGTGAGGAAGAAATGTGAACCTCTCCTTTCATTCAGGAGACTCTGTGAGGGGAAGGCTCATCTTGTCAAAATTCAAAGGGTAGGGCTGGAGAAATGGCTCAGCGGTTAAGCACTGAACAAGTGGCAAAACCAAAACTAGGGCTGGAGGGATGGGTTAGCATTTAAACTGCTCACCTGCAAAGCCAAAGGACCCGGGTTCAGTTCCCCTGCACCCTCATAAGCCAGATGCACAAGGTGATGCATGTGTCTGGAGTTCGTTTGCAGCGGCTGAATGGCACACCCATTCTCTCTATATATCTTGCCTCGCTCTCTCTCTCAAATAAATAAAAAATTAGCCGGGCGTGGTGGCGCACGCCTTTAATCCCAGCACTCGGGAGGCAGAGGTAGGAGGATCACCAAGAGTTCGAAGCCACCCTGAGACTCCATAGCGAATTCCAGGTCAGCCTGAGCCACAGTGAGACCCTACCTCGAAAAACCAACCAAACAAACAAACAATAAAAAAATTAACAAAACAAAAAATATTTTCACCCAGTCAGTGGTTAAAAGTACTTGCTTGCAAAGCCTGCCCACCCAGGTTCAATTCCCTAGCACCCACATACGCCCAGAAGCGAGAAGTGGCAAAATTGCCTGGCATTCATTGCAGCAGCAAAAGACCCTGACGTGCCCATACAGCCACACATACATGTGCACGTGAATGAATAAATACTAGAAACAAAAAGTAAAAAAAAAAAAAAAAAAAAGCTCACCCCGGCCTAGGGCTCTTACTGACTTAATGCGATGTCGCCGAATTCCTTCCCAGCACTCACTCCCCGCCTGTGTTAGTAAGTGAACTGCACCTGGCACAAGCCTCAGAAACACGGAACCAGCATCGGCTGCTCGCTTCTGAAATCCCTTTGGAAAGAAAGGCACATTGGGAGGGCGAGAAGGGCGAGGGTCTACTCACTGTGGCTGCCCACCAAGAGTCATGGGTACGCCTGCCCGGCTCCCTGGCAGCAGAAGACACAGGCCTCAGGAGCTGTCCTCCGTTTTATCTCCCTTCAGATCAGCAACTGGGCTCCGGTAGCTCCAAGCAGTCCATTGAACTCCGAATGGCAGCTTGGCAAGTCAGGGCTGCCCCGGGCCGTGCCCTGTCCCGCGAAGCCACCCTCGGCCTGAGGGACGAGTCCTGCCCAGCACCTGCAGTGGGAGGGGCCCAGAGCCGAGGGTGCATGAGTCACACACACACACACGAGGTGACACACAGACCTGATCTTTGGCAAGGGACCCAGGGCCGAGGTGGGGGCATGGGATCTGTGGGCATACCTGTCTCATTCTGGCAAGGCCACCTGTGCCCAAGGGTCAGGAAGAGGGACCAAAAAATGCCTGTGTTTGGGGCTCTGTCACTTGCAGGCTGGCTTTGGGGGCACTAAGATTATAAATAGGGCTGGAAAGATGGTTTAGCAGTTAAAAGTACTTGCGTGCTAAGCCAAAGGACTCGGGTTCAATTCCCCGGGACCCTCATAAGCCAGATGCACAAGGTAGCACATGTGTCTGGAGTTCGTTTGCAGCAGCTGAGTGGCACGCCCATTGTCTCTCTCTCTCTCTCTCTCTCTTTCCCTCATATATAAAAATTAAATTAAAAAATTAACAAAACAAAAATATTTTCACCCACTCAGTGGCTAAAAGTACTGTATTATATAGAGAATGATTCCATATGTAGTCCCTGTCGCCCGCAGTTCCAGGGACAAGTGGCATGGCAATTCCCCACCTCCCTGTGATCAGGTGGCTTCTCGGTGGTGACCACAGTTGAGGAGGTTAGCTCTCCCACCAGGCTGGGTCCCTGGGTGACTGGTTAATCACCCGCTCCTGCTGTCTTACCACACGAGTGTGTGCCACATGTGTGGACGTGTGAGCGTGCCATCATCTCTTTTCACTATGTGCCACTTTTACTTTTGTGCCTGGCTTTGCCTGGGTTTGGGGGAATTGAACCCTAGTCTGGCCGGCAAGCTTTTACACAATTCTGCTGTCTTCTTCTCCCACATTGCTGTAGACATGCTGGGATTACAAATGTTCACTATAGTGTTGGCCTTACATGAGTTCTGGGGGTAACCAAGCTCATGTACATACCCCGGCTTCATGGCAAGAGCTTTTCAGCCACTGAGCCATCTTCTCGGCCCTGGGGGCTTCTTTTATCTCTATACTGACAGATGCAAACATGAAGCGGCATGACCAAGGACACAGTTAAAATCAAAATCCTTTCCAAATAGGTTTTGGATTTACGTGGCTTTTCAGCTTGCTTGTTCGTGTTTGGAATACTACATTTATATTTATATTTATATTTATTTATATTATTTATCTAGACAAGAGTAAGAACTTTTGGTGGGGCTGGTACCCATTCTCTCTCACCCTCTTTTTCTCTGCTTGCAAATGAAGAAGTAAACAAATAAATAGTGCTTTTTTTAAAACGTGAGAGGCTGGAGGAATGGCTTAGCAGTTAAGGTGCTTCCCTGCAAAGTCGAAGGACCCAGGTTCAATTCCCTAGGATCCATGTTAGCCAGATGCACAAAGGAATGCACACATCTGGAGTTCATTTGCAGTGGCTGGAGGCCCTAGCGCACCCATTCTCTCTCTGTGTCTCTCTCTCTGTCTCTCTCTCTCTCTGTCAAATAAATAAATAAAAATTGAAAAAAATAAAAATAAAATCATAAGAGGAAAAGATCATGACATCAAAATAAAAGAGAGACTGATTGAGATGGGGAGGGGATATGATGGAGAGTGGAATTTCAAAGGGAAAAGTGGGGGGTATTACCATGGGATTTTTTTTTTTAATCATAGAAAATGTTAATAAAAATTGAGAAAAAAATAAAAAGAGTGAGACTTTTTAAAAACGCCAAAACATTCTTGTAGCAGAGTGAAAGATACACCTTAGTTTTAACTCCACTATTCAAATCTTCATTCCATGGCTGAAGTATTCTGAATATCACAGGGAGTAAGTAACCAGGCAGAAAGTCCACAGGTGTGAGGTCTTGTTTTTATTTAATATTTTTATTGATGGACTGGAGAAATTGCTGAAAGCCAAAGGACCAGGTTCTGTTTCCCAGGACCCACATAAGCCAGATGCAGATGGTGGCGCAAGCATCTGCAGTTCGTATGCGGTGACTGCAAGCAGGGTGTGGTGTGGAGGCTGGACTGGTCAGGAGGCCATTCTAGAAGCCGTAGGGCCCAGCTGGCCGGGAAGGACACATCCGGTTTATATGATGAGCAAAACTTATATGGTGACAGTGGCGAAGATTTTGGTGACAGTTCATTTGTTTAGCACATTTTTATTAAGCATCTCCTCCACTCTGCGCAAATGAGAAATCCAAACTAATCTACCATCTATCGGTGGGGCTGGGACTCCCAACCTTTACAACAGCAAGTGTTGACCTTTCTTAATAAAGCACATCAGCTGTCCGTGGTTCCAGCCGCGGCACCTGCCACTTCCTGACTCACCCCATTGTACCCTGGCATGGCCTCACTGTGGGCTTTTATCTTGTCTCAAGCTTCCCAGCCTGGGTGAACACTGTACCTCTACGAAGGACATCCTTCCACCCCTATTCCCTGGCTGATTCCACGGGACCAGGGAGGGGTCAACCCAATATTCTTGGAAGAATGCCTCCCATCCGGAGCCCAGGTGAAATCCAACATCCAGGTAGCTTATCACTGATTTGGCAATGCTGAGAGCTGATTTCTATCCCCGTGAAATCGTCTCCGCCAAGGAGGTAACCTAACCTTCCTGTTCATCCGGCTCCAGCTCCAGCTCCATCCGTACAGACTGGTTCCCATCCTTCTCTCTCTGTTGGCGTTTATTGCAACCTCCGTGGCCTCCACCCATCTCCACCCACGGCCTCACACTGACTCACCCTCATCTTCATTGAGTGTCTCCCTCTGTCAGGCTTTCCTTAACCCCCCTCCCTGGGCCAGGTTTCCCTTTGCCTCCCTTAACACGCAAGGCTGGCACACCACCTTACCATGTGGGTTTCAGCTCTGATGGGGCTGTCACTATTTATAAACTCCGCTCCACGCTGTCTCCTTGCTCACCAGAGCCTACATTTGATCACTCACAATTCCCTTCCACCAATTGCAGCAGGCTCTGTGGATCCTCTTGGCTAGTCACCTAAACTCAGTGTAGGCAGAAATAATTCATTTCTTTATTTTATTTTTAAGTTTTGGGTTGTTTCTTTGAGGTAAGGTCTTACTCTAGTCCGAGGCTGACCTTGAAGTCATTGCAATCCTCCTAGCTCTTCCTCTCGAGTGCTGGAATAAAAAGGATTTGTTTGGATTGGAGAGATGGCTTAGCGGTTAAGTGCTTGCCTGTGAAGCCTAAGGACACCGGTTCAAGGCTCGGTTCCCCAGGTCCCACGTTAGCCAGATGCACAAGGGGGCGCACGCATCTGGAGTTTATTTGCAGAGGCTGGAAGCCCTGGCGCGCCCATTCTCTCTCTCTCCCTCTATCTGTCTTTCTCTCTGTGTCTGTCGCTCTCAAATAAATAAATAAATAAAAATACTTAAAAAAATTTTAAAAAAAAAGGATTTGTTTTTTTTGTTCAATGAATATGAGGAGTCCAGGCTTCTAGAAGGTTCGAGGAAGGATATTTGCCTGGAAAAGCGAAACAGATACATTAGAAAAGCAATCGTATTAACCCTGCCCTTCATTTCTCCCTTCTGCCTTAGAAACTCTGGGAGGACATAATGTCTGACGCTAAGGCAGCCATCTTGTAACCAAGAGAACAGCCTCGATGTTCTGAGGCCAGAGGGATGGAGAAATCTCTGGTCCTTGACAACACTGCTTGCTTACAGAAATTGTCCCGGGATCATGGGCTTCTGAGCTTTTAAAATAAACACAGTTCCAAGGTCTTATGCCACCATTCAGTTTTCTGTTACTTGCCGTGGAAAGAGCTTCACTGATCCTCTCTAAGTAGCATCCAGTCATTTTCCGTAATTTTTCACCTATCTTCATCATACTCTTTATGCATCCCTTACTGACGGCGACTCTGTAATTGCCCAAATGTCATAGCAGGTGCTCACACAAACCTAGGTAGTGTGGACTCCCAATGCACGCAAGAGACATGGTGAACACATGTATGAATCTACTTCCAGAGTGACCAGGCTACTGTTTCACAGAATGTTTAATAAATAGAGAGAGCATGCCGTGAAATAGTGATCAGAAGAACCGCTTGGAAATACGAGAGCCATTATGACAGATATCTATTAATTCCAGCATTTAGAAGGCAGAGGCAGGAGGATCAAGGGGTTCAAAGTCACCCTCGGCTATATGTAGTGAGTTTGAGGCTAGCCTGGGTGACATAAGACCCTGTCTCAAAAAAGAAAAAGTAGTCATGGCTGGTCAGATCTCTCAGTTGTTAATGATGTTTGTTTGTAAAGACTGACAGACTGAGTTCAACTCCCCAGTACCCACATAAAGCCAGATGCCCAAAGTGGTGCGTGCATCTGGAGTTCGTTTGCAGTGGCAAGAGACCCTGGCATGCCTGTTCTCTCTCTCTCTCTCCCCCTCTCTCTCTCTCTCGCTCGCTCTCTCCCCCTTCCTGTCTCCCCTTGCAAATAAATAAAATATTTGTAAAAAAAAAAAAGTGTAAGTAGTCATTTATTATTATAAAGAGGGCTGTGTTCAATACACTCCTGTGCTGTGCTCACACACGCTGGGTTGCAGTGGGTTCTTGCAACAGCATCCCCACAAAGCATGAGTGATGGGGGCTGGAAGGACCCAGGTTCAACTCCCCAGGACCCATGTTAGCCAGATGCACAATGGGGCACAAGTGTCTGGAGGTTGTTTGCAGTGTCTGAAGGCCCTGGAGCACCCATTCTCTCTCCTGCTCACTCTCACTCGCTCTCTCCCTCTCTCTCTCTCCCCCTCTCCCTCTTGCTCTGTCAAATAAATAAACTGACCTTTAAAAAAAAAACATGAGCGATGGGTTGCACTTTAGGCTGACAACTGTGATATCACCAGGCAATAGATATTTTTCAGCCCCATTACAATGTGTTTGGGGGGGGTCTATATGCATATTCGTATGTGTGAATGTTCAAGTGGAGGCCAGGGGTCAGAGTCAAACTTTGTTTACCTTATTATTATTTTTATTTTTATTTTTTTGGTTTTCTAAGGTAAGGTCTCACTCTAGCTCAGGTTGACCTGGAATTCACTATGGAGTCTCAGGGTGGCCTCGAACTCATGGCGATCCTCCTACCTCTGCCTCCCGAGTGCTGGGATTAAAGGCGTGCGCCACCACGCCCGGCTAATTGTTCACCTGAGTTTTGAGGGTCTCCCACTGAACCTGGAGCTCACCTCTGCAGCCGGCCTAGGGTTGCAGTTACCTTCACATTGCTGGGACAAAACCTCCAGCCACAAGCAGCTGAGTGGAGGAAAGGGTTTGTTCGGGCACCACGGCAGCAGAAAGATGGTAGAGCGGAGGCTGGACATCACTGTCTTGCCACGGCAGGTGGAAGAAAGCTTGGCTCTGGCAAGGGCGGGGGGAGCCAGGCTATAGCACCCCAAAGCCTGTCCCCCAGCCCCGCAACACACCTCCTCCAGCAAATGCATCACCTCACTAATAGGCACCAGCTGGCGACCAAACATTCAAAATACATGGGATGTAGGGGACATCTGATTCAAACCACCACAACTAGCTCGTATCTCCACCTCCCCAGCACGGAGCTCACAAGTGCATGCCACTGCACCCAGCTTCTATGCTACTACGGGGGGTCTGAGTTCAGGTCCTCATGCGTCCACTTACCTGCTGAGCCTCCATTATAATCTCACAGACCCACTGTCCTGGAGGCCTGTCTGTTACTGACCGAATCATTGTTCCAAGTCACGTGATGGCACTGCACTAGGGAAGGCGGCCATGCCTTTCGGAAAGTCTTTCCTTACGTGTCTCCTCCCAATACAAGTGAGGGCCGTGAAGGCTGAAGCCCACCCCGGTCACCATCTCCTACCATGGTGCCTGACGAGGAGCAGCGAGCTCAGCGAGTCACGCCGCACAGGCACTGGAGCGGCGTCTCTGGCGGGGATTCTCGGCCCCTTCAACCCATGTGAGCTCTTCCCCGGGCAGCAGCCTCCTTGCCATGTACTAAGAAGTAAGTGTTTGGCAAATGGAGACACACATGCTGCTTACTCCGTTTTGAAATTTTTATGTATTTATTTATTTATTTATTAGTTACCCATGTGTGTGCCCAGGCACATAGAGAGTCTCCTCGTTTTTTATTATGTATTTATTTAAGAGAAAGAGGCAGGCAGAGAGAGAGAGAGAGAGAGAGAGAGAGAGGAGAGAGAATGGGTACGCCAGGTGCTCCTGCGCTGCAAACAAACTCTGGATGCATGTGCCACTTTTTGCATCTGGCTTTCCGTGGGTACTAGGTAATTGAACCCAGGCCACCAGGCTTTGCAAGCAAGTGCCAAGGCATGGCATGCTGTAAACAAACACCAGATTTGCACCGCTTGTTGCATCTGGCTTTGTGTGGGTGGCCGGGGCATTGAACCTGGGCTGGCAGGCTTGATAAGCAAGTGCCTTTAACTGCTGAGCCACCTCCTCAGGCCCTTACCCGTTCTTGGACAGCACCTGTGTCTGCTAGCTGCGCGCGACTGTAATAAAATACCTAGACTCAATCAGCTGCGACTCACAGGTTTACAGAGTTCAGTCCATGGTCCCTTGGCTTGTGGGCCTGTGGCATATCACACTCAGAGAATGTGGCAGAAAAAGCTGCTCTTCTCACCTCAGCCAGAAAGCAGAGAGAGAGAGAGAGAGGAGGGAGAAGTACCCCAATATTCCCTACAAAGAAATATCCCCAGTGGAGCCTAGCTTGCTCCCATGGGACCTCACATCTTGAAGGTTCTACTGCCTGCCCATAATACCACCGGTGAGACGCCAAGGCTGTGACACATGGGACTTTGAGGGCCATCTCTCCACAACACAGCCCCCACCCTTCGTCCAGCATGTGACTTGTGAGCATTCGGTACGGGACACGCACTGGCCGTTGTGACTTGCCGAGGCACCCTGAGCTGTTGGTTCCTTCCCGAGGGTTAAGTATCCAAGGGGAGCGAGGATCGTCTCAACCTAACTTCCAGATGAATCTCTCCAGGAAATGGGCTGCTACCTCCTTAGGAGGACAGTCTTTATTATCATATTTCCCCGAGGGGACAATAATATTCCTGTTAGTTACTGACAGTTTTTGCTAACCTCAAATTTCCTTTTCAAGCCTATTCTTCAAACACCTTGTTCTTTAAATCCAAACCTGAAAGAAATGCTTCCCCATGTCTACGTGAGCAGCTGACGGCTGCAGGGTTGAAATTACAGACCTGGGCATTTGCACGTTCTGCTAACTCTGAGGGCTGCGGGTGATAAACCAGCCGTTGTTTTATGGACCGCGGGCAAATACTGACAACCTATGAAAGAATGGCAGGCATGAAAGACTCTTACAAAGCCACCCACCCCAAAGGCCAAAAGACATGCATCTGCTGAGCGTGGTGGCGCACGCCTTTAATCCCAGCACTAGGGTGGCAGAGGCAGGAGGATTGCCATGAATTCAAGGCCACCCTGAGACTCCATAGTGAATTCCAGAGCAGCCTGGGCTAGAGTGAGACCCTACCTCTCAAAACCAAAAACCAAAAAAAAAAAAAAGACATGCATCTGAACTGAAGATTGTTACATTAAACAAAATATGTCACACTCAGAAAGACAAATACCATGTTTTCTCTCATAGGCAAAGTCTAGATTTAAGTGCGTGCGTGCGTGCGTGTGTGGGTGTACGTGATGAAAGTAGAAGAGACCTTAAAGGAAGAGGAAGGTGGACAAACAGAGTAATGGAGTTAAAGCAGAAGGGGCCTTTGTGGGGGGTGAAGGGGACCAGCAAGAGGGGAGCAAGAGGGATGGGGTAACCAGCGGGGGATGGGGAATAAGCAAAAACAAAGTATAATGACATATATGTAGGAAAATGCCACAATGAAATCCATTACTTTGTATACTGACTTAAAAATAAGGCCAGGCATGGTGGCGCACGCCTTTAATCCCAGCACTCGAGAGGCAGAGGTAGGAGGATTGCTGAGTTCGAGGCTACCCTGAGACTACACAGTGAATTCCAGGTCAGCCTAAGCTAGAGTGATACCCTATCTCAAAAAAACAAAATAAATAAATGAAATGAAATAAAATAAAATAAAATAAAAAGAATTTGATGCCTGCTTCATGGAAAGAAACTTGTAACTGGTACTGAAAACTTGGTCAAAAGCCCATGGCTGAGGAGGTCATAGGTCCTAGGGGGGGAATCCATGAATGGACAGTTGTCAAGCTGCCTTCTAAATATTTATGTTTATACCTATCAATCAGTGCTGTTCCAAGACTTGATCACAGAAGTTTCCAGCAGGCAGAGGTTAAAGCAGAGATGCATCGCTGATGAAAATGCTGAGAATAAGTGACTATTCTATGCTGAGCCATAAAGGGGATGTGGTAGTTTGAATTGTGTGTCCCCAGTAGAGTCTGGTGTTTTTTTTAATTTTTTAAAAATTTTTATTTATTTATTTGAGAGCGACAGATAGAGAGAAAGAGGCAGACAGAGAGAGAGAATGGATGTGGTGCGCCAGGGCCTCCAGCCACTGCAAACGAACTCCAGATACATGTGCCACCTTGTGCATCTGGCTAATATGGGTCTTGGGGAATCGAGCCTCGAACCGGGGTCCTTAGGCTTCACAGGCAAGCGATTAACTGCTAAGCCATCTCTCCAGCCCTAGACTCAGGTGTTTTATTAAAGCTTGTAACTTGGGTCTCTGGCTGACCTGGCTGGAGGAGGTGTCACTGGGGTAGATCGGAATTCCAGCCCAAAGGGGTGAGAGAGCGGCGAGAGCGCTGGGTTCTGATTACCGCTGGTTTTGTTTGTTGTTTCTGGGGTCTGCTGGCTTGCGATGGTTTTTCTCTCTGCTTGGATGGATGGAAGCAGTTTCTTCCACCATTTGTTGGCACTTCCCCTGGATCTGTAAGCTTGAAATAAACCCCTTCCTCCCCTAAACTGTGCCTGGTTTGGAACTTCATTCCAGCAATGTGAATCTGGCTACTACAGGGGACATCGCCATCACCCCCTCCACTGTCCAGGGAACATCACAGAAGAGGAGCCAGAGGAGTGGGAAGTGGGCTGTCCAATGCTGTCTTCTGGACACAACATGGCCGTTACACTCATAAGCTCACAGCAGCTGTGGTTTCTTGTACAAGATGGAGCCCGTCACTATTCCTCCGTGGGTGGGAGAGGGACTCATGAGACCCTCACTGCTCCCAGAGGAGCTACTGGCAGTTAGTGACGGCTGGGGGAGTTTGATGGTTGTCAACTTGACAGGATTTAGAATTGCCATGGAAAGAAATCTCTTGGCATGTCCGTTGTGGGTTGTCTAGACTAGATTAATTAAGGTGGGAAGACTCACTCTAACGATGGGTTGTACTGTTCCCTGGGCTGGGGCCTGTGGACTATATTTAAAAAAAAAAATGATCTGGGTGTGGTGGTGCACACCTTTAATCCCAGCACTTGGGAGGCAGAGGTAGGAGGATTGCCATGAGTTCAAGGCTACCCTGAGACTACCTAGTGAATTCAGGTCAGCCTAGACTAGAGTGAGATCCTGCCTCAAAAAACCAAAAAAAAAAAAAAAAAAAGGAAGAAGAAACTGTGGGCTGGAGGGATGGCAAAGTACTTGCCTGCCAAACCTAAGGACCCAGGTTTGATTCCCCAGTACCCACATAAGCCAGATGCACAAGGTGGCACATGCATCTGTAGTTTATTTGTAAGTGGCCAGAGGCCCTGGTGCACCCATTCACTCTCTCACCCAAATGCACACACACACACACACACGTACACATGCACACACGCACACACACACCCATCTGCCTCTCTTTCCCAAATAAATGAATAAATAAGTTATTTTTAAGCTAGCCGAGCACCAAGATTCATTGTTCCCTGCTTTCTCGCTGCAGACTATGTGAAGACGTGATTCCAGCTCTCTGCTCCCCCACACATTCCCGATCATGATAGACTTTACCCTCTGGGACTGTAAACCAAAATGAGTTCTTTCCTTCCCTAAATTGCATGTGCTTGGATATTTTATCCTCACAATACAAAGATAACTCGTCCATGCTCTTCAGTGGTGTAGCCCCTGGAAAGCAGCCCATCCTCCAGGAAGTGCCCCATGGGTGCTCAGGTACGCCGCCCTAATTAAACTCAGTGGGTCGCAAAAAAAAAAAAAAAAAACACAAAAATAGAAAGGGCATTATTTGGAAAGAAGAAGGGGTTTGGCAGGAGTGGGAGGGGATAAAAAGGGCAAATGGGCGCTGGGTATATTTGGCACACCTTTAATCCTAGCACTCAGAAGGCTGAGGTAGGAGGATCACTGTGAGTTCCAGGTCAGTCTGGGCTAGAGTGAGACCCTACCTCAAAGAAAAGAAAAGAAAAGGAAAGGAAAAAGTACTGGGTGTGGTGGCACATGTGCTAAAAATCCCAGCACTTGGGAGGCTGAAACAGAAGGATCACTGTGAGTTTGAGGCCAGCCTGGGACTGCAGAATGAATTCCAGGTCTGCTACAGTGAGACCCTACCTCAAAAACAAAAATTGTCAATAATAAAATTTTTAAAAATTACACCCAAAACATGTGCATCTTACAGGTGACAAAATTGAAAGTATGGTAGTTTCTGCCAAGCATGGCGTCACATACCTGTAACTCTAGCACTGGAGAGGTCAAGGCAGGAGGATCAAGTGTTCAAGGTCCTGTTTACCAACATAGTGAGTTTGAAGCCAACCTGGGCCAGGAGATCCTGTCTTGAAAATTAAAATAAATAATTTTTATACAACACACACACACACATCACAGAGTAGTTTAACATAATGAATTCAGATCTGGCATAGCACACTCCTGTAATCCCAGCACCAAGTTGCTTAAACAAGAAGATCAGGAGTTCAAAGCCAACCTAGGATACATAGTGAGACCCGGTCTCATATTCATACCCACACATACAAACAATGAAATAAACAAAATAAAGAACAGGACTGGAGAGATGGCTTAGTGATTAAGGCGTTTGCCTGCAAAGCATAGCAACCCAGGTTCGATTCCCCAGTACCACTCAAAGCCAGATGCAGTAGTTTGTTTGCAGCAGCTGGAGGCCCTGGCTCACCCATTCTCTCTCCCTCTTCTCCCTGCTTACAGATAAATAAATAAAATATGTTTTTTAAAGAAGGCAGACATCTCCAGTCCTCATGGCAGTTGGACAATTCATTATTTACTTCTGATCATTCCCCCACAATCCTGGATGATTAATATCCATTACTTTCTTCACACTGATGCAACTTCTCCACAACCACATTGATCATGTTCTAGAAGGTTGCAGCCATCACGGCAGCTTCTATCACCTTCTCACCTTCAGCCCTGGAGCCCTGCCTGCATGCCCTTCTGCCTCCTTTTCCCTTCCTTTCTTCCTTCCTTCCTTCCTTCCTTCCTTCCTTCCTTCCTTCCTTCCTTCCTTCCTTCCTTCCCTCCTTCCTTCCTTCCATTAGGTGAGGGTGTCTGCCTTTCTGCATGAATCAGTCCCCTCATAATAGCTACGATGCTAGCTCAAGTTTCTCAAAGGCATATTTCTTCAGATTTCCTTTCTATTTCTTACATCATCAATCTCTCCCTCGGTAGTGGATCATCATCAACATTCCCAGACCAAGACAGAGTGAACAGAAGTCTTTCATATACCCTAATCCTTCCCCTGGTCCTGCTCCATCTTCCCCCCCCCCCACCCCAGCTACACTGAGAGCTGCCCACACAAGCCACCTCTCCTCCGCTTCCTAACTGTGAAATGTGTGACCTTGGATCCAGCTGTGTGGGACACAAGCATTCCCCTTCCCAGCACCTCCACTGACTAGCTTTCTTTTCTCATTTTCCCCATCTCTAAAGGGTACTGAGTTCAGTGGGCCAATTTCCCATTTCTGAACTATATCCATTTGTCATTAGTTTAATCTTTTTTATTTGTGGTTTAAAAACATATTAAGAAGCTGGGCGAGAGGGTGCATTCCAGGTCAGCCTGGGCCAGAGTGAGGCCCTATCTCAAAAAAAAAAAAAAAAATTAACATGGAAAATGCTAATAAAAAATAAAATTTTTAAAAAAAAAATAAAATATAAGAAAAACATATTAACATTATGTGGTAGAGTTCCCCTTGAGTCTGAAAACCACTTCCTTCCATGAACGAACTGATTTTGGTCAGGCTCTTTGTGCAGCAACTCAAAACTGACCACAGCACATAAACTTCACCCTCATCATGTTGCACCGTGGAGCTCAGCACCGTGATGTGTATTCTGCAGTTGTGTAATAGACACAAAGCACTTTTTATGCAAAACTAAAGGCATATGCATTGTACAGCTCCTCAACGGAGCTTTGTTTGTTTGATTTGATTGTTTGTTTGTTGAGGTAGGGTCTCACTCTAGCCCTAGCTGACCTGGAATTCAGCATGTAGTTTCCAGGTAGCCTCAAACTCATGGTGATCCTCTTCCCTCTGCCTCCAGTGCTGGTATTAAAGGCGTGCGCCTCCACGCCCAGCTCTCACCTGAACTTCTAAAGGTTGAATTTTGAGAAACTCAAGCACCCATCTCCTCAGATCGCCACTGTTCTCTCCTCACCTCCTTTCTCTCCTAAGCTCCCACATCAGTATGGCCCATAATTCCTCCTCAAAACTTACTTCAAGTCCATCTTTCCTTCATACCTCGACATTCTGATTGCTCTGTCAGTTTTGGGGGGGTTGTTTGTTTGTTTGGAAGCAGGGTCTCACCATAGCCCAGGCTGACCTCAAACTGACTACAGTCCTCTTACCTCAGCCTCCTGGGTGCTGAGATTAAAGGCGAGCCACCAGGCCCAGCAAAGTCTCCCACTTTTACACTTGACCCCTTCTGATCTGTTTTCACAAATCTACATCTATTCAACCAAATGTCACTCCCTGATGAAAACCAGTTCTCCTGTCTCTTAGGATTGGGTCTGTGTGCCTGCCCCACCAGCACTGGCTTGGGCTCAGCTTTGCTTTTCTCTTATTGTGCACTCCCATCCAGACTTAAGAACATCATTGAGCCCCAGAAGCATAACCCAGCCAGCTCACTTCCCACTTCAGACCTTGTCCACTGGGGATCGTTGTTCCATATTTCCTCCCCAGTCCTAATGCCTTGCACACACAAGCTCTTGTGTGTGTGTGTGCACACACATGCACACCACTAGCTATTGGGGTAGCTATTTCTTGTCACTAGCATGCCAAAGAGACTAAGATGAGGGAAATACTAATCTTTTTCAAAGTTAAGGCTCTTTTTATTTTTGAGCAGATAGAGTGTGCGTGAAAGGAAGAGGGAGATCGTGGAGAGTATAGGAGAGCCAGGGCTTCTTGCCTCTGCAAACCAACTCCAGGCACATGTGCTACTTAATGTATATGGCTTTAGATGGGCCCTGAGGAATCCAACCCATACCGACAGGCTTGGAAAAAAGCACCTTTAAGGACTAGAAAGATGGCTTAATGGCTTAAGCACTTGCCTGCAAAGCCTGAGGACCCAGGTTTGATTCTCCAGTACCCACATAAACCAGATGCACAAGGTGGCACATGTGTTTGGGAGCATATGTTTGGAGTTTTCTTGCTGTGGCTAGAGGCCCTGGTGTGCCCATTCTCTTTCTATTTGCCCTTCTCTCTCTTAAATAAATATTTAAAAAAAAAAAAAAGCACATTTGTGCTGGAGAGATGGCTTAGTGGTTAAGGCACTTGCCTGTGAGGCCTAAGGACCTATGTTTGACTCTCACTCTCTCTAAAATAAAAATAATAAAAGCCACCTTTAACCACTGAGCTATTTCCCCAACGCAAGCAACCTTATCTTGTGTGATCCTGAGAGCAAGGGCCCCCTTCAGTGTTGTGGCTTATGCCTCTCCTACCTCCCCATAGTTTAACCTGCATCCTCTCTCAGGTCTTAGCTTTGGTGTATATACATATTCTTAGGTAGGTATTTTCCAGCATTTTCTAACCACGCCCCTTCCTCCCTGCCTGCCGGCCCCATCAACCCAAGTTCTTCGTTTTGTTTTGAAACTCGGTGCTTCTTGTTCACAAAAGGGAAATAAAGGAAAATCTGAAGGTGATCTACTGGATAAAGAAATTATGAAAACAGCACCGGGGGGCGAGAAGGGTCTAGAGAGAGGAAGGGGTTTCCAAGGGCGGGACTTCCTACCTCAAGAGGGGTGGTAAGATAGAGGAAACGGCCTAGAGAGCGCCAAGTCCTGCCACCCTTCCCGTTGCGTGATCTTGGCAGCCTCAGCCTGGATGCTGGCAATGAGGTCCTGGTTGACAAGGAGAATGAGTCGCAGGCTGGAGATCCCAGCATGGAAGAGGTCGTTGCTAAGGCGCCGTTTGGTACCACATAACAGGCCACAGTGATGTCAATGGATCACTGGCAATAAACAAGACTTATTGCCTCATTGGCATCCCTCATTGGCAATAAACAAGGTTTCTTTTTGTTTTAATTTTATTTATTTATTTACTTACAAGGAGAGAGAGAGAGAGTGAATGGGTGCACCAAGACCTCCAGCTGCTGCAAATGAACTCCAGATGCATGTGCCACTCAGTGCGTCTAGCTTTCCATGGGCGCTGGAGAACCAAACCCCTGTGGTTAGGCTTTGTGGGCAAGTGCCTACGTCTTCACCTTGGTGTGACCTTCCTTCCAGGATACCCTCCAGGCTGGACTCCCTGGGGACAGGACTACATCAATCTGGATTAGATTGGCTCATATATATATGGCTGCTCTGCCAAGGTGGTCCTGTTTGAACAAATTTTGCAACACACCATGCGCCGCAAGCCACAGAACTAGATAGTCCATACCTGGGTCTTCTAATGCCTGCCACTTACACAGATGTCACCCCAACTGTGGGATTTCTCATTTCTACCTATCAGCCACTGTCACTCATGTTCCAGGACCTCATCTCTCAATCTTTGGGTCTGTGTCCTCGATTATAAGGTCCTCTGTGTGAAAGAAGTTCAGCACTTGGTCCACCTTGGGTAGCAACTATATGGTCCTGTAATAGGTAAGACTGATACCTGAGCTGTCAGTGGACTTGGAGAGCCTTTGCAGGGCAATACAGGGAGATTAGAAGGCATCAGGATGTCTGCAAGAAACTCCTAGAACAGCTGGATATGTTGGTGCATGCCTTTAATCCCAGCACTCAGAAGGCAGAGGTAGGAGGATCACTGTGAGTTCAAAGCCAGTCTGAGACTACAGAATGAATTCCAGGGTAGCCTGAACTACAGTGAAAGTCTACCTCGAGAAACTAAAACGAAAGAAAGAAAGGAAGGAAGGAAGGAAGGAAGGAAGGAAGGAAGGAAGAAGGGAAGGGAAGGGAAGGGAAGGGAAGGGAAGGGAAGGGAAGGGAAGGGAAGGGAAGGGAAGGGAAGGGAAGGGAAGGGAAGGGAAGGGAAGGGAAGGGAAGGGAAGGGAAGGGAAGGGAAGGGAAGGGAAGGGAAGGGAAGGGAAGGGAAGGGAAGGGAAGGGAAGGGAAGGGAAGGGAAGGGAAGGGAGAAAGAAAGAGAAGTCCTAGAGCTCTACAAGGTGAGCTGGATAGTCCATCCCACTTTGTGCCTCAGCATTTCTCACCAGGCCTTTGCTCCGAATGGCTGCAATGGTCTCTGGATAAAGCTGCCTTGTGACATGGCAAACCAGTTTGAAGATGGCAACACATTTGTCACAGTTACCTTTTGGGACAAAACCAGAAGCAGCTTGTGTGTGGGGAGAGAGAGTTTGTTTCAGCTAGCAGTGTCGAGGGGAAGCTTCCTTGTGGTGGGGAAAGCATGGTACAAGCAGAAGCTGGACGTCATACCTTGTCACACAAGCTAGACAGTAGCAGCAAGAGTGAGTTAGCTGGTGAACACCCAGTAGGCCCACACGCAGTGACGCACCTCCTCCAGCGAGGCTCCATCAGCTAGGGATTCAGTGTGAGGCTTCATCACAAGCACATGAAACTATGGGGGGGGGGGGCTCATATTCAAACTGCCACAGTCGTAGAGAAGGGCACATCGCCACTCCTGGTGGAGTGGTACTTGAATTTCAAACACAGGGGGAGGGAAGCATGCCAGGCCATTGGTTCACAACCCAGTTATGGCCAAGTGTGTGGAGAAAATCACTTCAGTGGCGCATGCATCTGGAGATCTTCTGCAGCAGCTGGAGGCCCTAGCATGCCCCTTCATCTTCTCTCCTCCCTCTCTCTGCCTTTCTCCCTGTCTCATTCCTCAAAATAAAGCAAATAAAAAATATTTTTATTTCTTTACTTACTTATTTGAGAGTGACAAAGAGAGAAAGAGGCAGAGAGAGAGAGAGAATGGGTGTGCCAGGGCCTCCAGGCCCTGCAAACAAACTCCAGACACATGTACTCCCTTGTGCATCTGGCTTATGTGGGTTCTGGGGAATCGAGCCTCAAACTGGGGTCCTTAGGCTTCACAGGCAAGCGCTTAACCACTAAGCTATCTCTCCAGCCCAAATTTAAAAAAAATAAAATAAAATAAGGGCTGGAGAAACAGCAGTTACGGTGCTAGCCTGCAAAACCAAGGACCCACGTAAGCATGCCCATTCTCTCTTCTGCAACCCCCTTTCTCAAATAAATAAATAAATAAAATATTTTTAATAAATCTACTTATTAGCTGGGCATGGTAGTTCACGCCTTTAATTCCAGCACTCAAGAGGCCAAGGTAGGAGGATCACTGCGAGTCTGAGGCCAACCTGAGACTGATAGTGAATTCCAGGTCAGCCTGGGCTAAAGCAAGACCCTACCTTGAACAAAAGCAGATCTACTTATTGGAGTGAACAGCAATGGTGAATTAATGTCAGTGTGAAGAAGTGTCTTCCGTTGTGCCTGTTCAGGGGAACTGCTACAGGCCACCTCCTTGCTTTCTCTGTGAAAGGGTTTGTCTTCTCACCCAATTTCCTGTCTTAGACATGTACTGGCCACTATAATTATGTCTTATTTCCAGCAACACTCCTGATGCCTACATTACATGTTTATGATATTGGGATCCTTTGTGTACACGACCAACCAGCCTGGCACAAGACGTAGCTACAGGCACAATAATGACGTGCCTGCTGTGGAGGTAACCGACTGCTGTTGTTTGGATTTGAGGCCTGCTCCATGGGAAGAAATTCATGACTGGTGCTGAAAGCTGGAAAGAAGGTTCAGTGGTTAAAGTGCTTGCCTGTGAAGCCTAAGGACCTGAGTTCAATTTCCCAGTACTCATGTAAAGCACAAGGTGGCGCATGTGTCTGGAATTAATGGCTAGAGGCCCTGATGCTCCCATTCTCTCTCTCTCTCTCTCTCTCATAAATAAATAAAATATTTTTTTAAAAACCACTTACTAAAGAACCAGGTGTGGTGGTGCACGCCTTTAATCCCAGCACTGGGGAGGCAGAGGTAGAAGGATCGCCTGAGTTCGAGGCCACCCTGAGACTAAATAGTGAATTTCAAGTCAGTCTGGGCTAAAGTGAGGGAAGGTCATAGCCCTAAGAGAAAGGCTATCGCTGTTGTTTGGCTAAATAGCGATACTGTGCTTATCAAATTATTATCTAAATATTTGCGTTTAGGCCCATGGATCAATGCTGCCCTCACCTTTGATTCGAGAAGCTTCATTTTACACATGGTGGTGACTGCTGCGGAAACGCAAAACTGATCACCGCGCTAAGCGTAAGTGACTGTTGAGCGCCCAAGCTCAGGGAAGCGTCCCGTCCTGGGGAGGGGCAGGAAGAAGGGGAGAGCCAGAGCAGGGTGGCGCTGTGAAGCGCCGTCATGTGGACATGAAGTGGTCATTGCATTCAGGACCTCACAGTGGCTGTGGTCACCTGCACAACATTGTCACATTAACATTCTGTCATGGGTGATGGAGGAGAGTTCAAGAAAAAATCATGGGGCTTGGTGGCACACGCATCTGGAGTTCATTAGCAGTGGCTGAAAGGCCCTGGCGCGCCCATTCTTTGTGTGTGTATGTGTCTCTCTCTGCCTTTGCCTCTTTCTCGCTTTCAAATACATAAATAAATTAAATAAATTTAAAAAAAATAATGGGGCTGGGCATGGTGGTGCACACCTTTGATCCCAGCACTCAGGAGGCAGAGATAGGAGGATTGCTGTGAGTTCAAGGCCACCGTGAGACTACATAGTGAATTCCAGGTCAGCCTTGGCCAGCGTGAGACCCTACCTCAAAAAGAAAGAAAAAAAAAAAGATGAGGTCTGGAAAGATGGCTCAGCAGTTTAAAGTGCTTGCTTGCAAGGGCTACCAGCCAGGTGTTCAAGTCCCAAGCCATCCACTAAGTCAGATGAGGTAGGGGGATCAGTACAAGTTCAAAACTGGGCTACAGAGTGAGTTAAAGATCAACCTGAGGTAGAACAAGAACCTTCCTCAAATAAAGAGGAGGCTGGAGAGATGACTTAGTGGTTAAGGTGCTTGCCTGTGAAGCCTAAGGACCCAGGTTTGATTCCTAGGACCCACATAAGCCAGATGCACAGTGTGGTGCATGCATTTGGAGTTCATTCAGAGTGGCTAGGGGCCCTGGTATGTCCATTCTCTCTCTCTCCCTCCCTCCCTCCCTCCCTCCCTCTCTCTCTCTCTCTCTCTCTTGCTAATAAATAAAAAAATAAGATTTTTTTTTTAAGGAAGCTTCAAGCAGGAGTCAGCAGCCGGCTCTTCCCTGTCCTTCCATGTGAGGACACAGCGTTCCTCCCCTACTGGTGCCTTATCTTGGGCCCCTACGATCAAAGCATCTGAAGAAACAGGAGAAATACATTTCTGTCCTTTACACACTACCTTGTGTCCTATATTCTGTGGTGGGAGCACAGTGTGTACTAAAATAGCCTAGCACATGATGTCTTTCGTGTGTGTGTGTGTGTGTGTGTGTGTGTGTGTGTGTGTGTTCATGTGTGTGTTTATATATGTGAGGGCACATGCCTGCCACTGTATGCATGTGGAGGCAGAGCTAAGAGGATTGCTGTCAGTTTGAGACCAACCTGGGACTGCAGAGAGAATTCTAGGTCAGCCTGGGCTACAGGGAGACCCTACCTCAGATAGAAAAGAAAAAAGAAAGAGAGAGAGAGAGGAAGAGAGAAAGAAAGAAAGAAAGAAAGAAAGAAAGAAAGAAAGAAAGAAAGAAAGAAAGAAAGAAAGAAAGAGGGAAAGAGGGAGAGAGAGAGAAGAAAGGAAGGAAGGAGGGAGGGAGGGAGGGAGGGAGGGAGGGAGGGAGGGAGGGAGGGAAGGAGGAAGGAAGGGGAGAAGGAAAACACAAGAAAGGAAGGAAACGCAGTGAGCAAGCTGGTGAAGGGTTTCTGAAGTACAGCCCAGTCTCAAGTGTGGCACAAGACCTCCCATGAGCAAGCCCCTGTATTTTCCAAATCTACCCTCTAAAAAACACGTTCTCTTGGGGCTGGAGACATGGCTTAGCAGTTAAGGGGCTTGACTATGAAGCCTAAGGACCCAGGTTTGGCTCCCCAGATCCCATGTAGGCCAGGTGTACAAAGCGCTGCATGCACACAGGTGGCGCAGGCCCACAAGATGGCACATGCATCTGGAGTTGGTTTGCAGCGGCTAGGGCCCTGGCACGTCAGCTTCCCACTCCCCTCTCTTGCTCTCTCTCTCTCTTTCTCTCTCTCTCTCTCTCTCATAAACTGGAAAACAAAACCACTTTCACTGATAAACTGAATTTGCTCCCTGGAGTCTTTCCAGCCAGAGGGAAAGATGGACACCAGTGTAGAGACAGGGGGCAGAGATGCAGGAACTTTCCAGACAGTCAGGAAGCACAGAGACTGTAGAATCATTACCCACCGCCACGCCCGACACCACAACGTGCGCGTATGTTGCTTTGTGTAGCAAAGTGGATTGTGCAGACATGATTGACTTGGGACCTTCCGATGTATGGATGGATTTTTGGAGCAAGGACAGGGAAGAGGGGCTTTCGCCACCTACACCGCCCTGTAGCCTACTCTTGTAGCACCTCCAGGAAGGGGACACCCCACTTAAAGGATGGGGAGAGGGCAGCAAGGGCAGGAAGATTGGAGTGATGAAGGGTAAGAGATGAAGAAAGGGCCATAAACCAAAAGCCAGCAGCCTCTTCCAACTGGTAAAGGCGAAGCTTGGGAGACGGCTCCGCAGTTAACACGCTTGCTCGCAAAGTCCGAGTTTGAGACCCCAGTACGCCGGCCAAGCCACAGGCACAAAGTGGCACTTGCATCCGGAGTTTGTATGCAGCACCTGGAGCCCTGGCACCCCCATACACTCTCTCGTTCCCTCTCTCTCCTTCCTTTCATCCCTCTCTCATAAATTAATAAAGAGCTGGCTCAGCGATTAAGGCATTTGCCTGCAAAACCTAACCACTTTGTCTCAATATCCCAGTACCCATGTAAAGCTAGATGCAAAGTGGTGCATGCATCAAGAGTTCATTGGAATTACAAAGAAAGAAAGAAAGAAAGAAAGAAAGAAAGAAAGAAAGAAAGAAAGAAAGGAAGGAAGGAAGGAAGGAAGGAAGGAAGGAAGGAAGGAAGGAAGGAAGGAAGGAAGGGAGGGAAGGAAGAATAGAGTAGCTAAAGGCCCTGGCATGCCCATACTCTCTCTTTCTCTCTGTCTCTCTCTTTCTCTATATCTCTGCTTGCAAATAAATATTTTTTTAACTTAAAAATGTTTAAAAATAGATAAGTAAACTGGTAAAGGCAATGACAGGACTTCTTCCCCAGCCCCCAGTAAGAATGACCTCCCTACCTCCATGTTGATTTCAGCCCAGGGAAATCCAGGTCAGACTTCTGAGCACAAATATATAATATATCTTCTTTTTCTTCCTTTTTTATTTTTTAGTTTCTTCGAGGTAGGATCTCATTCTAGCCCAGGCTGACTTGGAACTCACTGTGTGGTCCCAAGCAGGTCTTGAACTCTGATCCTCCTACCTCTGCCTCCCAAGTGCTGGGATTAAAGGCGTGCGCCACCGTGCCTGCCTGTGTATTACATTTCCATTGCTGTGCATCATTTGCAGTACTATTTAGTAGCAGCAGAAAATCAATACAAAACAGGAGTGTGGGCGGACACAAGAGCAGAGGAGAGATGGAAGAATCTTCTCATGTTCATGCTCAGCCTGAGAGGAAAGGGGGCAGAAGGTGGAGAGGGCTCAGACACACCCAGCTAGGCTTGGGAATCCATGGGGGGGGGGGGAGGACAATGCTCCATTGCCCTGGGCATGCTGTAAGGAATTCAGCTTCCCAGGAGGCCTCAGGAAGGCCTGGCTTGTCACTCCCAATGGGTACCGAGGGCCAAGACAGTCAGCCCACAGGCCAGAGACAAGGCCTTCCTTCCTTGGCAGGGCCCAGCACGTCCTAGAAGTGCGTAGATGCCTGTATGGAGGAACAAACGCTTTCAGAACTGTGGGAATGGTTGAACTGGAAGGAGGAGTTCCTACGGTTAGACTTGATATTACAGGATTTGGCGGGCAGCAAGTGGACACTGGCATGATATCCTAACAAACCTGGCATCCCCCCAGGAGGCCCAGAGCTGGGGGGTGTAGCGATCACCGTGGGGCCAGTGAAAGCTCACGGAACAGCACACAGACTGAGAGCTTGCCTCACCCTGATGTCAAGAGCATGGCTCCACTACACACCGAGACTCCACACTAAAAGGAAGGCGGAAGCCTGGCGTGGGTGTACATCCTAGGACTGGGGAGGGAGAGGCAGGAATCATACGAGTTCAAGGCCATCCAGGGCTATGTGGCAAGTTTGAGGCCAGATGAGAACCTTCGTCAATGATAATAACAATAATAGTACTAATAACAACTAGGAAACTGTTTGGGTTACTACTTATTGCATGTGTAGGTACATATATAATTCAAATCACGTGAGATTGCTGGCTTCCAATAACATTGTGTTTCCTGCCATCAGTGAGAACAACAAGCTTTAATTAAGATTAAATCAGGGCTGGAGAGGTGGCTTAGCGGTTACGCGCTTGCCTGTGAAGCCTAAGGACCCCGGTTCGAGGCTCGGTTCCCCAGGTCCCACGTTAGCCAGATGCACAAGGGGGCGCACGCGTCTGGAGTTCGTTTGCAGTGGCTGGAAGCCCTGGCTCGCCCATTCTCTCTCTCTCCCTCTATCTGTCTTTCTCTCTGTGTCTGTCGCTCTCAAATAAAATAAATTAAAAAAAAAAAAAAAGATTAAATCAGGGGCTAGGCGTGGTGGCGCACGCCTTTAATCCTAGCACTCAGGAGGCAGAGGTAGGAGGATCGCCGTGGGTTCGAGGCCACCCTGAGACTCCATAATGAATTCCAGGTCAGCCTGGGCTAGAGTGAGACCCTACCTCAAAAAACCAAAACAAACCAAAAAAAGAAAAGATTAAGTCGTAAGCAGGGAGCTGGAGAGATGGCTCGGCAGCTAAGGCACTTACCTGCAGAGCCCAGCAACCTGAATTTTTGATTCTCCAGTACCCACATAAAGCAGATAAACAAAGTGGTGCATGCACCTGGAGTCTGTTTGCAGTGGTAAAGGCCATGTGCACATTCTCTCCGTTTGTCTCCCTTTTCTCTATTTCTCTCTCTGCTACAAATACATTTTTTTAAAGGGATGGCTAGAGAGATGGTGTAGCAGTTAAGGCGCTTGCCTGTGAAGACTAAGGACCCAGGTTCGATTCCCCAGTATCCACATAAGCAAATGCACAACACAGCACATGCATCTGGAGGGTTTTGTTTCTGTTTGTTTGTTTGTTTGTGTGTTTGCAGTGGCTGGAGGCCCTGGTGTGCCCATTCTCTCTGTTAGTCTCTCTTCTATCTCTCTCTGCTTACAAATAAATAATTTAAAAAATGGCAGAGTGACTTGAGTTCCACCGCAATACTGCAATAAAATAAAATAAGTTTAAATCAGGGCTGGAGAGATGGCTCAGCAGTTAAGGCACTTGTTCATAAAGCCTAACAAGACTGGAGCTCGGTTCCCCAGTATCCACGTGAAGCCAGATGCACAAAGTAGCTCATGCATCTGAAGTTCATTTGGGGTGGCTGGATACCCTGCTCTGCCCATCCTCTCTGTTTCTCTCTGGGCCTAGCGAGCGGTGGCGCTCATTTTTAATCACAGCGCTTGGGAGGCAGAGGCAGGAGGATCCATGTGAGTTCAAGGCCACCCTGAGACTACTTACAGAGTAAATTCCAAGTCAGCCCGGGCTAGAGCGAGAATCTACCTCAAAACACCAAATAAAAAGCAGTTAAATCAATATTAAATTAAATCAGTTCCTTTGTGGGTGCCAGACAGCAGAGTGGCACGAGGGCTCTGGGCACACCGGAAGGGTGCAGGGTGGCAGGTGCTGCTTGTCACACCCACGTGGGCAGGCCAGCTCTCTCCAGAAGGCGGGTCTCTGTGTCTCACCACACTGTGACCTAGTCCCGCTCCTCAAACTGTCTGCCCCAGCTCGAGATGAGGAAGTCCCCCGGGGAAGCTGACCACTGTGGACGGGTGTGTGAGATGTCCTCTTCCCGCAGCGACACGCCCACCACATGCCCCACCACAAGTTGTGTGCCTGACCACAGCGGGCACGGTCACCCATAAACCCAAAGGTCAAGGTCCCTTTGCTCCCACCCCATCACTACCAAGAGGCACAGCGCCCAGGTACAGAGCCTCTCGTTATAACTCTGCCCAGATTCGCACGTGTATAAGAACCATTTCTCACGAAGCTTAATTCAAAATGTTGGGGCCCAGCATGGTAGAGCACACCTTTAATCACAGAACTCAGGAGGCACAGATAGGAGGATCACTGTGAGTTCAAGGCTAGCCTGGGACTACAGAGTGAGTTCCAGGTCAACCTGGCTTAGAGTGAGACCCTACCTCGAAAAAGTAAACAAACAAAAAACATGTGTTACACATACATTCATATGTGCGGTGAACTAAAAAGAATGTACTCATGTCATTTTCTATGTCTTGCCTTCCCTCCACAGGACTGCTGGTAATCTTGGCCACACCCAGGAAAAAGTCATTCACATTTGAATATTTTTATGTTGCTATGACAAAATGACTGACAAAATGAATGGAAGGGAGGGAGGGAGGGAGGGAGGAAGGGAGGGAGGAAGGGAGGCGAGGAAAGCTTTATTTGAGCTCACAGTAGGAAAGGCTGCAGTTCCTCCATCACGGTGGGGAAGGCAGGGCAGCCGCTGGTCACATTGCACGCACAGTGAGGAAGTGCAGAAAGCCAAATACTGTGCTCTCCTCATGGCCTTTTGTCATATATGTATTTTTTTAATTTATTTATTTGCAAGGGGGGTTATGCCAGAGCCTCCAGCCACTGCAAACAAACTCCAGATGCATGCTTCACCTTGTGCATCTGGTTTATGTGGGTACTGGGGAATCAAACTTGGGTCCTTAGATTTTACCGGCAAGCACCTTAACTGCTAAGCCATCCCTCTAGCCCTTTCTTTAAATATAATACATATATGTGTGTGTGTGTGTGTGTGTGTGTGTGTGTGTGTGTGTGTGTGTATAATATATATATTTAAATAAAGGGATATATATATGTATATTGTTTCACTCTAGCCCAGGCTGACCTGGAATTCACTATGTAGTATCAGGGTGGCCTTGAACTGATAGCGATCCTCCTACCTCTGCCTCCCGAGTGCTGGGATTAAAGGCGTGTGCCACCATGCCTGGCTTTAAAATATATTTGATTTATTTATTTGAGTGAAAGAAGCAGATAGACAGAACGAACACACCAGGGCCTTCAACCACTGCAAATGAACTCCAGATGCATGCACCACTTTGTGCATCTGGCTTTACGTGAGTACTGGGGAATTGAACCTGGGTCCTCCTGGGTCTTTTGGCTTGGCAGGCAAGCACCTTCACGGCTGAGCCATCTCTCCAGGCCCCCTTTTTTTCTTTTCTTATTCAGTCTAGTACCAAAGCCCGTGGGACGGTGCCACCCACATTGAAAGTCGCTTTTCCCTCCTCAGTGCTCTCTCTCTCTGAAAACACACCCAGTGATGTGTCTCCAAGGAAATTTCCAGTCCCGCCCCCACGGGTGTCCACCATATTGTTCTCCTCATGCCCCATCCAGGCCCCTCATCATCTGCAAGAATCACAGTCTCCAGTTTTGTCGCTTGTTCTACACACCACATAAGCCCTGAGCCCCGAGCAGCTGGCATCATGGAAGCATTGTGTCTCCCTGGAAGGGCGCTGCAGCTGGCTGGCTGCGGAAAGAGCTGGGCGATGCCATCCTGCTGGGGCCTCCTACACTGCGTATGGCATGCAAAGCCTTTCAAATGGGCATGCCCTTTCTGCGTCGAAACTATTTTTATGCTTCTGTGACCCTTACGTGGTCGCCATACGATGGGCATTTTAACCTCCTGTTTGAGAGAAACATTGTTGCCGACTTGGAATTCCAGTTGGCCCAGCTCAGCTTCTTCGGGCATGAAGTGTGTCCACTGGCCGCCTTCACTGGACTGCCACGTGCTCTGCACACCTCAGGACCCACGGGGGGGGGGGGGGGCGGGAGGCACAGAATCCGTGCCCGGAGACTAAAGGACAGGGGGTGACAGGTGGGACACGGTGGAGGGGTGCCGAGGATGCCAGGACTGTCCTCCCGGACCTCAGGGCCCCGTCTCCAGCCGCTGAGCGCATGAGAAGAGGAAATGGCTTTGAACTGCGGTGAGAGCTTTCTTTCCAAGTCTCTTGAAGGGACGGGACTTGACAAAATCTGAACGCTAGCGCAGTTTGCAAAGCCCAGGTTGGTGTGACTCGGAGGCCTTCAACTCCATGCCTCTGCCACGTGGCGCTTGGCTCTGGGCAGCGGGCAGGCTACAGGAACGAGGTGGCAGCTCTCAGGCTCGGGGTGAACCCTAGGGGGTAGGGCCATCCGTGATTTCCATTTACATACGGCCTCTGTCCTCTGCCGGGGGACACAGGAAGAAGCTGAGCCTGGGCTGCCACCTAGTGGCCATTCGCTTTCCTTGCAGAGACTTGGATTTTCGCTGGTCGTGTTGGCCCCAAAGGCCAATGAACATCATGTTTGCCACTGTGGTGACTCGAACGGAAACACATGGAAATACAGTCTACGGAGAATTCAACACTAAAGCAAACCGTGACCACAGTCTCCGAATCTCGCCGACTGCTGCGGAAGACGGGGAAGATTGTAAAAGTCACAGGGTGAGTAGAGATATCCTGAAGCACAGGCTCTCCCCACCCACCCAGAAATGACTGACAGAGGCCCGGATTACTCCGTGGTGTTGACGGATGGGATGGAAGGAGAAAGAGGGGATATTAAGCCTATAACCTCAAAAACAAATGAAAGAGGGGCTGGAGAGATAGCTTAGCTGTTAAGGCACTTGCCTGCAACGCCAAAGGACCTCCATTCAATTCCCCAGTACCCACATAAGCCATTGGCACAAGGTGGCACATGCATCTGGAGTTCATCTGTAGTGGCTGGACGCCCTGGCGTGCCCATTCTCTTCCTCCCTCTCTCTCCCTCTCTCTCTCACTCTGCTTCTTTCCTTCCCTCAAATAAATTAATTAAATTATTTTAAAAAACAAATAAAAGGAAATCATGTTTGCAAAATAGAAGCCGAGTGTGGTGGCGCATGCCTTTAATCCTAGCACTTGGGAGGCAGAGGTAGGATGATTGCCATGAGTTCAAGGCCAGCCTGAGACTGCATAGTGAATTCCAGGTCAGCGAGGACTGAGCTAGAGCAAGACTCTACCTTGAAAAACAAAAACAAAAAACAAAATGCTCTCTAAACCCTCCTGTGTGACCATGTCATGCAGAAATATCTAAAGAGGCATGGGATCCTGGCATATGCGCTTGATATAAATAAACTCTTTGCTCTTACCAGTGGAAAAGCATGATGCTGATTCCATATAGGGTCCCAGGGCTGGAGGAAGAACTGAAAGAAATCTGGACGCCCATTTTGGCCCCGTTCTACTCATTGGTGTCATGAGGCACTGATCAACCGTGTGGCCAAGAAAGCAAGACTTATAGCCACCAAGTGGCTTAACCTCTCTGTGAAGGGTGCCCTCCCCAACAAGGAATTGCTGAGTGATCAGTCATGAAAACAGATTTCTGGGAACCTATGCTTGATAAATGGCAATCAATAGAAACACACTAGCTATGAACATTCGACATGCCTTTTTGGCATGTGTGTAGCATATGTGTAGTGTGGCACATCATGTATGTACGAGTGTATGTATGTGTATGCACACAGGGAAGGCCAGGACAATGCCACAGGCCCCCTTTGTGAGACCCTCCGGGACCTGCAGTCTCTCACTCAACCTGGAGCAGCTGGGCTTCAGCCCCCTTCGCGGTTGGGTATAGTTGTGTGTGGCCACACCTAGTGTACTTAACGCGTGCTGGGGAAGCAAACTCGGGAGGTCTTGGGTCCTCTCCCCTTCCCTGACATGCCTGTTGTTAAATACAAATTTAGTATAAACCACTGAGAAAGAGGCAGCAGAAAGAATTAAGCACCAAAGGAAGGGTTGGAGTGCTTACCCTCTTCCAGACACAAAGTTGCCTTGATAATCTTAACTCTCACCTGCATAATAGAAGGGGGGAAATGATGACGTCAAAACAGGATAGTTGGAAAGCAAAAAGGATTCAATGGAAGGGGAATTTAAAAGGGGGGGAAAGGCACGGTGGTGGGAGCCGATTATGATAATGGTTTATGAAACACACATGAACATGTGCACCCACATGAACACACAAACACCAAAACTAGTTAACATTCACTGAATAGTAATTCTTTCATTCCTGTATTTTTTTTCAATATTTTTGTTTATTTTTATGTATTTATTTGATAGCGACAGACAGAAAGAGGCAATGAGAGAGAGAGAGAGAATGGGCACGCCAGGGCCTCCAGCCACTGCAAACGAACTCCAGATGCATGCGCCCCCTTGTGCATCTGGCTAACGTGGGTCCTGGGGAATCGAGCCTCCAACCCACAGGCAAGCACTTAACACTAAGCCATCTCTCCAGCCCATTCCTGTATGTTTTTAATGAGGAAGACAGAATTAGCACACCAGGGCCTCCAGCCTCTGCAATCTAACGCCAGATATGTGTGCCACTTTGTGTATGTGTGACCTATTGTTACTTTGTGCCTCTGGCTGATGTGGGACCTGGAGAGTCAAACATGGGTTCTTGGGCTTCACGGGTAAGCGCCTTAACCGCTAAGCCATCTCTCCAGCCCTTCTTTTATTTTTCAATTTGAGGGGGAGACAGAAAGAGGCAGAGAGAGGGTGAGTATGGGTCTTCCAGGGCCACTGTGAATGAATTCCAGACACATGTTCTACTTTGTACATCTGGATGTGGGGACTAAGGAATCAAACCTGGAATATTAGGCTTTGCATGCAAGTGACTTTAACTGCTAAGCCATCCCTCCAGGCCCAAGAAGCAATTCTTTAATAAAAATAAATAATTTGTCCATATTGCATGATACATGTTTTGGAGATATTCTTAAAACTTAATTGAACAGAATGCAAATACAACTGGATACAAAAGCAATAGAATTTTTACTGTCCTCCCTCCCAAACTGTCCCTTAAGGTCTACTGAAATAAACCAGAAAACAGATGTCATAGGTTTCTCTCTCTCTCTCTCTCTCCTTTTTTTTTTTTTTGTTCTTTTAATGAGACACACACATGGAGAGAATTGGCATGCCAGGACCTCCAGCCACTGTAACCGAACTCCAGATGCACGCACCACCTTGAGCACCTTGCACATGTCACCTTGCACGTCTGGCTTCTGTGGGATCTGGGGAGTCCAACCAACATGGGTCCTTAGGCTTTGCAGGCAAACCCGTTAACCACTAAGCTGTCTCTCCAGTCCCAGATATCATAGGTTAAAAACAAAACAAAACTTGTGATACAAGTATTTCCTCTTAAATGACAGAAATAAGATGTATATAAACACACTTCCCAAATGCTCGGCGTTGTGGACAAGCTGAAGGAGCATCCTACATATAAGCCCCCACTCCCCGCCCCCACCAGGCTTGGTACCGGAAGTAGATTGCTAAATCCCGTATGTAGGAAAGCGGAGAAATGGGAATCTAGAAGAAACTGCAACAATTTTATTGGACATGCTGTTAAGAAAGGAAACAGGTTTAAGGAAACCAAATTTGTAGACACCGCTCACTCTTTCTCATATCTGTGTCATCAGCAAGTAAATGACGCCATTCAACAATGAGTAATCAGGTAGGTGGCATTCAAATATGTATCAAAGACCCACTGTCCTAAGAAGTTTGATGAAAATACTGTATGTGCACTGGAGATACGGCTTAGTGGTTAAGACACTTGCCTGCAAAGCTTAACAACCTGAGTTCAATTCCCCAGTGCCCATGTAAAGCCAGATGCACAAGGTGACACATCCATCTTGAGTCTGTTTCCAGTGGCTGGAGGCCCTGGTGTGCTCTTCCTGTCTCCTATCACTCTCTGCTTGCAAATAAATACATAATTTTTTTAATCCCTTATGTCCCAGGAGGGAAAATTGAGAAGATATGTAACACCAAGGCATATCTGACCTCTAAATGACTGAAAATGCTAGTGAACTAATTACACCCTAAGTAGGCAATGGCAGCTGGACATGGGATCATGGCTGTGTTTGAACTGCTCTTTAAACTGAAAGCTGTAGGGAAGGACGGAAAAATTCCCAATTGCTTTTGTGAGTCTATCATAACTAGTATCTAAACCCAATCGCTATGAAACAACCTCACACATAAAGACTTAGTTAATACAACAAATTTTAATCTATTGTGACGAGTGTTGGAGCTCAAGCTATAGAGATAGCTTAGCAGTTAGGGCACTTGCCTGTGAAGCCTGAGGACCCAGGTTCAATTCCGTACTCCCCGCATAAACCAGATGCACAAGGTGGCACATGAATCTGGAGTTCGTGTGCAGTGGCTAGAGGCCCCACTGTGCCCATTATCTCTCGGTTTCTCAAACAAGTATTTTTTTTTTTTTAAAGTGTCGGAGCTCCTTACTCATCCACGTCTCCCCCCCCCCCCATCACCTGACCAAAACACAATAGATCTAGCCTACCTGGCTCCCTCCTGAGCACAAGCCCACACCTCAACTAGCTAATAAGTCTAGTTAAAGAAAGAGCATATTAGCTAGGCATGGTGGTGCATGCCTTTAATCCCAGCACTTAGGAGGCAGAGGTAGGATTGCCATCAGTTTGTAGCCACCATGAGACTATATAATGAATTCCAGGTAAGCCTGGACAAGACACTATGTTGAAAAACCGAGAGAATGAGTTAGTTTGGGTTGGAAAAACAGATGGCCCAGAGGTTAATGGCACTTGCTTGCAAAGCCTGTCATCTGGGTTTGATTGCCCAGTACAAATGTAAAGCCAGATGCACAGGGGACACATGTGTCTGGAGTTCATTTGCAGAGACAGGAGCATGCCCACTCTCTCTAATAAATAAATTTTAAAAAATTTTTTTAAAGAATTTGAAGACCTGGGCACGATGGCACACACCTTTAGTCCCAGCACTCGAGAGGCAGAGGTAGAAGGACCACTGAGAGTTCGAGGCCACCCTGAGACTACATAGTGAATTCCAAGTCAGCCTGAGCTACAGTGAGACCCTACCTTGAAAATTCAGGAAAAAAAAAAAAGTTTTAGGGCTGGAGAGATGGCTCAGAAGTTAAGGCAATTGTAGGTAAAACCTAACAACCAGAGTTTGATTCCCCAGTGCCCACGTAGATCCTGATGCACAAAGTGGCACATGAATCTGTAGGCCATTGGCAAGCAGTAAGCGGCCCTGATGTGCCCATTCTCTCTCCTTCAGGCCTTCTAGAGCAAGACCCTAGCTTGGCAGTGGTGGTGGGGGCAGGGAAGAGTTGGAGCAGAAGCATCCCGTGGAGGTGGATAACGTGCTCAGCTAGAATATTTCAGTGCCACAGGTGGGATACCTGCCAGCAAGTTGTTGGTCAGGTAGGACCCTGAAGACCCCCAAACAATATAGGCTCTTGGTTGCCTAGCAACAAAGACCCATTGTCAAGGACTGGGATGTGGCTGGGTGGTTGTGGACTTGTCTAGCATTCACGAAGCCTGAATTCAATCCCCAGTACAACAAAAGAACATTGGTGATGTGGGGAGACAGCAGAGCCTGTATACACTGGCTGGAGAGTTTTCCCTCTGTGTCTCTCAAATGAATAAATTTTAATTATATTTTTTAACAGATTACACCTTTTTATTCCCTCTCCCCTGTTCCCATTTCCCTGGGGCCCTCTTGTGTGGGTTTATGAGGCCTCAGTAGAGATTCTCTTCTTTTCAAGGTAGGGTTTCACTCTAGTTCAGGCTGACCTAGAATTTTCCACATAGTTGCAGGCTGGCCTCGAACTCAAAAGTAATCCTCCTACCATGCCTCCCAAGTGCTGGGATTCAAAGTGTGCAACACCACACCCAGCTTGGGAAAACATTTTTGTTTTGTTTTAAAAGAAAAACAAAAGTAGGAGCTGGAGAGATGGCTCAGCTATTTAGGCCTTCAAAGCCTAACAAACAACCCAGGTTCAATTCCCCAATGCCCACGTAAGCCAGATGCATGTTCACTAGTGGCTGGAGGCCCTGACACGCCCATTTTCTCTCTCTCTGTCTCTCTGCTTGCAAATAAATAAAATAAAAATGCCTTTTAAAAAAGCTTAAGAGAGCCGGGTGTGGTGGCACACGCCTTTAATTCCAGCACTCGGGAGGCAGACAGAGGTAGAAGTATCGCCATGAGTTCGAGGGCACCCTGTGAATGCACAGTGAATTCCAGATCAGCCTGAGCTTGCGTGACACTCTACCTTGGAAAACCAAAACAAAAAAGAGTAAGATAGCATCCTTTATTTTAAGACCACTTATACCAAACACTTTACATGAGTTGCCCATAATCCTATAAGGCAGGCACTGTCTCAACAGTTTCAAATGAAGTAATTCACTCAGGAAAGTTCAACAGAAATACTTTTATTATTTTTTGTTTGAAAAATTCAAAGTAATACAAAATAATTTTCATCACATTTCAAAATTAAGCTAAAGTTAATGAACAATACCCAACACGGACTGACAAGTGGCAGTACGATTCTGTTTTATTATTAATTTTTCTAGGGGAAAAGCATGCTTTTCTTTCCTTTTTTATTTAACAGCACCTGTAAAAAGTGAGCATATTACTTTGAGCTCGGAGAGAGAGAAATAAACAGATGTATTGGTATATTCTTTTGGAATGTTAAGATTACCAAAACATCAACTGCATCACACAGTAGTTATTGAAGGCATGGTGAGCTAAAGCAAGGGTAGAATTCTGGAACTGAAAGTATTCATAGCAGCAACTTTTGAAAGATGATTTTATTAAGTCATTGCACTTGGGTCACTTTATTGCTACAGCACAAGGCCATTAAATTACACTTCTCATTTCTCAATTTAACTGATTGTCTCATTCTGCTCATACATTTCAAGTTTAAATGCAAGCATAAAATGAATTTAACCAAACATCTACAGAGCGCTTGAATCTTTTCTGTGATCACAGTGAGAACATTTGGAAAGTGGTGGAGCAGGCCCGTGCTCGCTTCGCATCTTCAGTCCTGTACACCTGCACGGCGGTAACGGCTTGTAAGAAGACAGAAATAATCACCTCAGAACTTAGTCAGGACATCAGTATTCTACATGAATGAATAGCAAAAATGATACACTCCCTCACTAATAATCTGGCAATGAATGATTCCATGCTGTCACTTTTAGTCTTTCATCGTCATCTGTGGGAAAAGCTAAGGAATGACGTCTAAGTTGGAGCTCTGTTACTATGTACCATTTCATGACAGACCCTGTAGGAAATAGTAATTAACAGGCGTTCCCATATGAAGAGCAAACACTGGTGAATTTCTTTATGAGAGGAATTGTTTTCCCTTTAAGTAAGTGCAAGCTGGCTTGGGTTTTAGTATTTTGTCAAGGGCAGAAAAGCAGATACACAGAAAGGGCCTGTGTCTTTTCTGATCTGCCTGAGGAGCGGGGAAGGCGAAGCTTGCTGTCGGGACTCACTGCCATTCCTGATTTGTGCATACGAGGTGTGTGTGTTTTACTTTTTTCGGGGGAGGGGGCAGTTACCAAGTGACCTGGGCTATCTTCAAATTCATCATCTCCCTGCCTCCGCATTCCTGCGCTGGGGCATACCACCACACAGAGCTCAAGACAGCCTTCAAACGTAGGCTGAACCCTGCTGGAACCTTTCCCTACAACTCAGGTATTGGGGTGCAGAGGGAAAACTTCCTATCTTCCAGTAGAAAGTTGGAGAGTTTCCACAATGGAATGTTTTTAACTTTAATTTTTATCTAAACACTATCACTAAAAGATCTAATTTATTTAACTAGAAGGAAATAATTTGTTGACTCATCATCAACTTTGTTCAGTAGTGGCCTCTTAAGAGCAGCTCAAAGACTGAATGGCGCATGGTAGCACATGCCCGTAAGCCTGGCACTTGGGAAAGGAATTCAAGGAGTTACAGCTCATCTTCTGCTACACAGCAAGGTCCAGGCTAGCCTGCTACACAAAAGTTATGATTTAAACATTAATTAATTGTTTACTGGCATCTCTGTTTTTTCTAATTTGGTTCTCTTATACTGGAAACAACATGACAAAAGTTCATTTATGCAAGATTTCTCTACGATTATATTCTACAAGAAACATATTGGTTTGGTGGGTTAAAACAAAAAAATGGAAGCATAACTGATAAAATCTGACATTCTATTAAAGCTTAAGGCATAATTATTTTTACAAATAAAAAGCTTTAACTTTAAAATAAACCCACCTGTGTTTTTAGGCATTATTATCCTACAGATACAACATATTAAAATGTTCAACTGTCCATGTGTCTTCTAAGAAAGCATTATTCATACATTCCAAAATGTACTATAATGTGGCCAGTTATATTTGGTTTAAATAACCTTTACTTTATGAAATAGTAACACTCTTTCTAAACATTTTACATAAACAACAGACCAACAAGACCATTATGTAGTTACTTCGGTCTCTTGGATAAATTATATACTGTAAAACCTGAGTATTTACACAGTGACTTGTCCAAGTACAGAACCACATTCTGGAGTTCTGAAAAGATTTGGATTTTGTTTTCCTAATATGCCATTATTAAACATGAGAGAGGGAGGAGCATAAAGAATTAAATACAACACAATGAATGCGCAAGAAGGCTGGTGTTTATGTAGTTCATGTGTGCTATAGGTTTTAGGCACAAGGTAAGAATTAATCTGACAACTTTAGATTTCTTAGACCTCATGAATTTAAAACAAAGTTCATACTCTCTTAAATGTTTAGTTTAATACATTTTAGTTATATTCTTTGTATGAATCTTATAGTGCAAGCAACATAAAACACTCTAAAAGCTGAAGGTCTTTGTATGATTTCACTAGTTATTACTAAATGCAAGGGTGAGTAATCTAGTCTGTCACCAAGAAACCCCTACTTCTTCACCCAAAATATAAACAGCACTGCAGATAAAACAGGCATAATATCATCATCCTGGGTAAGAAGCTGAAAGTAAAAATATACATATATATACATATGTATGTATATATAAAGCTCACATCCCTTATGTATGATGGGAAAAGTAGTGATTACAGACTATAAAGCTAATGTGTCCCTCTCAAAATCTTATCTTACAGATTATTTGTAAAGATACTTCCATATTTATAGTATAGACCTCTTTAAAAATAATACAAGTTTTAATAAAAAATTATTGTGAACTTTCTTTCCTTTTTATACAGATTCAGTAGTATTTTCAAGCAAACAACAACAAAAATGTTTGCAATCCCAGCACAGTAAGAAATAAGGCCTCTTTTTTTCATATTGGCAAAACAAACATACATATATATATATATATATTTACACATACACATATATATAATCAATCCATTTCCCTAACTTTTCAAGAAATATAGTTCATATACTCATAACTTTATTACAACGTCAGCATTTGTTATCTGAGTAAGAAGTCAGTTGATATTCATAGTGTTGCTTCTAAATCCTGAATGTCAAGAGTAACTGCCCACACCACCTCAGGACAGGACAGCTTTTTTCAGTTTTTCTATTTCAACCTAAAATTTAAAACATAAATTTGGAGACATAAATACCTTTAGTGAAGTTCAGGTTAGCCTATATAACATCATCATACTTTTAGTCCTCTAAACTTTAATTCCCATTATCGAACACCCATGTCCTGTTGATGCAATAAATATTATTTACTAAAACAGTTAACAGCAGATGTAACTATGCAAGTTCAATGGCAAGTAACAAGAAAAAAGCAACTCCAAGGCCTTTTATCTAGAATACAAGAACTGTGAACATTTGAAGTAAGGACTGTCCTAAGAAAAATCAGTCTTGGAAAAAAAAATAATAAAGACACCAAAATGCCTTGAAAGGAAAAAGAGAAAACAGACAAAGAATATATGATATCACGTGAGCAAGACCAACCTTCCCCAGGACACTGATGGTAAAGTTAGGAGTGCCTGTAGAAACTGAAGGAGACAGTAGTTTGGTGTCAGCAAACATAACCCAAAATGCATAGGACTAAAGAATGAGTTGAGCTGGGCGTGGTGGCCCACTGGGGAGATAGGATTATTACTGGGAGTTCAAGGCCAACCCCTGAGACGATATAAATTAGTTCCAGGTCAGCCTGGGCTGAGTGAAACCCTAGCTCAAAAAAAAAAAAAAAAAAAAAGAGGTGAGTTGAAGCTGTGTGTGGTGGCGCACGCCTAAACACCCCCCCCCCCCCCCCCCGTGCTAGAGGGGCTGTGGTAAAGGGATTGAAGCGGGTCTGACTCCAGCATGGGCTGCACAGTGAGACCGCATCTGAGAAGCTCTTTACACTGCCTAGAGTTGGTGCTTGGAAAGTATTTACTGGGCTGGGAATGGGGCTCCGTGGTCAGGCACTTGCCTAATGCACAAGGCTCTGTGTTTACTACCCAAACTGTAAGGAAGAAAAGCCAATCGCTTTAAGTGCATACATTGTGGCAGAGTCAGCTACTGCCATGCAGTGGAGTGCAGAGCACTCAACTGAAGTAGGAGAGCACACCCTGCAGAACAAGAGTCGGGAGGGACAATGACCACTTCACCTTGTCTACAATCTGAATGCCATGAGAAATGAATTACCTGGGCTGGAGAGATGGCTCAGCAGTTGAGGCACGTGCCTGTAAAACCTAATGACCAGGGTTCAGTTCCCCAGCACCTACATAAAGCCAGATGCACAAAGTGGCGCACGCATCTGGAGTTCGTTTGCAGTGGCTATAGGCCCTGGCGCGCCCATTGTCTCCCTCTGCCCCCTTCCCTTCCTCTCTGCTTGCAAATAAATAAATAAATGAATAAATTTAAAGAAAAAGAAACAAATTACCTCCAGATTGCTCCTGAGTACCTTCTCTTCTTCCAAGTCTTTGCGCAGTTTTTCCAATTCTTTCCTAAATATAAAGTTTACAAAGATCCTCAAAACCACGGCAGTGAGCACTCATCATCTACTTCCTCGCTGTCGGTGTGAGGGTGCTCCTGCCCTGGCCCTGCCTTCCGTGCCACCACGGATTCTAACCTGGAACTGCGACTGAAACCAACCCGGCCTCCTCTAAAAACACAAGGCATAACAAATGTATCATCAAGACATTAACTGAACTGAAAACAGCTCATGGTGAGAGATACAATATATGGTTTTAGGGGCATTTTTCCTGCTCAGCTATCATGTATTTTGCAGGCTGGCCATCCCGGAGATCAAGTAGACAAAGTGGCTGTCAACAGGTCACAGTACAAGGCAAATTACAATTTATTTGCTAATTAACTGGAACTTCAAGTTTCATAAGTGCTATATTATATCTCTTCAGGAATTAATTTAATTTTCATTTTCAAAATTAATTTAATTTTGATTTTGCCAAATTTTAATTTTTTAATTTTTTAAAACTTATTTTGCCTTTTTTATTTGACAGAGAGGGGAGCAGATTGAAAGAGAGAAGAGGGAGATAAAATGGGTATACCAGGGCCTCTAGCCACTGCACACAAACTCCAGACACATGTGCCACTTGTGAATCTGGCTTTATGTGGGCACTGGGAAATCAAACTCGGGTCCATAGGCTTTGCAGACAAGCGCCTCTTGCCACTGAAAAAAACTTAAGACTCATGTGTCACTTTAAGTTTTGGCTTTATGTGGCCTTTGTATTCTTAGTGCTAGGATTAAAGACCCAGCTTACAAATAAGCAAACACACGCACGCATGCATGCACACAGAGAGGGTCTCACTCTAGCCCAGGCTGACCAGGAATTCACTATGTAGTCTCAGGGTGGTCTTGAACTCATGGCAATCCTCCTCCTGGGATTAAAAGTGTGTGCCACCATGCCCAGCTAAAATATTTTTATTTATTTGCAAGCAAAAACAGATAAAGAGAAGAGAGAAAGACAAAGAGAATCAGTGTGCCAGGGCCTCTAGAGCTGCTGCAGACAAATTCCAAATAAATGTGTCACTTCGTGCATCTTTCTTTACATGGGTACTGGAGAATCAAACCCAGGTCATTAGGCTTTACAAGCAAGTGCCTTAACCTCTGAGCCATCACTCCAGCCCCCCTCCCCATTTCTTAAAACTAATACATATTCATTCATGCAACCACAATGTATTCACTGTTTCTGTACAATGTATATATGCATGTATGTATGTATGTTACTAATATACCAGTATGCAACTACCTTGATGATGTTTGTTTTTAGTGTTAAAAAACAGCTTACCATGTAATTTCATTTTTCTAGAGAAATTCAAGATGTTGAAAATACCCTTTAGAAAGAATTCCAAAACATATGCAGGAATAGTTGAGTACACTTTTAATCCCAGTACCCAGGAGGCTAAGGCAGAAGGATCACTGAAACTGAGGCCAGCCAGGGACTACAAAGTGAGTTCTAGGTTAACCTGGGCTAGAACCAGACCCTACCTTAAAAAATAAATTAAAAACAAAAAAACTTAAAATTAAGTTTCCTGATTTTGACCTTTGGCCTCCACATACATGTACATGTATGTACATGCACACTCACAGACCCATGTGATCATGCATGCAAACATTCACCACATGCATATACATGAAAAACAAAAAGGCAGTACACGTGTGCCAGGCATTGTGGTACATAGCTGTAATTCTAGCACTTACGAGGTAAAAGCAGGAGGATCAGTAGCTCAGTACCAACCTGGATTACATGGCAAGCTCAAGAGTTCAAGACCAACCTGGACCACAAAAGACAGTCTCAGACCAAAACTAAGAGTGCAGTACAATTGAAATCAAATGTATAAGACAAAAACTCCACTCATCAGTAGAGTGGGGTGGGGATGCTCAGTAAACAATGCCTTGACGGCATGCCCCAGATTCTGAAAAAATTACAAACCAAACTGAAGGATCTAAAAAAAAAACCTACCTCTCTCTCACTCGCTCACTCTTTCTCTCTCTAAAATAAATAAATAAAATATTTTAAAAAGACATTGCATGAGGACTACTATAACAATAGTTTGTACATTATTTATATATCTATTTAAGTATTCAAACATATTTTAAGTAGTTACTAAAGATATATTTTGTGTCTGAGAGATATTTTGTGTTTTATAAACTCTAAATACCTCATGTTGTTAATATTGTTTTTCAAAGGTGCCTAGGCCAATTATAAATGGATACAAAAATGGTTAAAATCAGGCTCAAACTAGCATAGCCTCTATCCATGAGTCTGTGTCCTTCCCCAAGGCTTCTTCTTAGAGTGACTGTGAGGTCACCATGAGGACTCTTACCCACAGCTCAGTTACACTAGCTGTTCTTTGAACTGTTTAACCTACGGGGATTTATAGGATTATGCTTAAAATTCAATAGATCTTAAAATGAATACTGAGTATAGAAAAGATCTATAAACTAACAGAAAATGTGCAGGCAAGTTATACCTCTTCCATTCAGGAACTGCGTCATCATTAACAGCTTTATCGCTGAGCCTTTCTTTCTTTCTTGGAAGAAGGGGGCAGGCCTGGCATGGCAGTTCACGCCAGCACCTGGGAGGCTAAGGCAGAAGGATCTGGAGTTCAAGGACAGCCAGAGTGATGTGCAACCAAAACACAGTTCTCACTGAGGAGATGGGTCAGCAGTTAAAAGGTGCTTGCCAGCAAAGCCTGCCAACCCAGGTTTGATTCCCTAGTACCCATGTAAAGCCAGATGTACAAAGTGGCTCAGGCAACAAGGAGTTCCTACGTTGTGGCAGAAGGCCCTACCTAGCATCCTCATATTCCTTCCCTCTCTCTGGAGGAAAAAATGTCCCGCACAAACTCATGTATTCAAATACTTCATCCACAGCTGATAGCTCTGTTCTGAAAGGTTCCAGAATCTTGCTGGAGTTAGTAGATCAATGGGATGGGCCTTGAGCTTTGCTGCAGAAATAGTGGTCAAGCTCTTCCAAGAAGCAAGATTAAGAACATATTAGATCTACATTGCATCTAAAATATAATAAGGTTTTTATAATATTTTCAAACACCTAACTCCAATGTCCAATCAGAAGATGTCTAGTCTAAACATACAGATATACGTGTATTTTTTCTAGAATTAAGCTACTGGACAAGTTTTCCAATTCAAGTTTTTACCTAAAGTGCTAATAAAAATTTCTTTGAGCCAGACCTGGTGGTTCAAACCTGTAATCCCAGCACTCAGAAGGCAAGGGTACTGGGAGTTCAAGGCCAGTGTAAGACTACAGAGTAATAAGTTTGAGGTCAGCCTGGGCTAGAAAGAGACCTACTTCAGAACTCCCCTCTCCCCCCAAAAAGATTTCCCCAAAACAAGCATTCATACCAGATACTTGGCAGCTCCCATCATTAGCTGATAAATCTGTAAAGAATTCTTCAAATGTTAGTGTTATTCACAGGGGAAAGTGGAGCTACTCACCCATGCTCCTTTTTCAGTGCATCTACAATACACAGCAACTCAATGATCTGGGCTCGAAGTTCATCCAGGGAATGTTTTTTCCCATCATCTGCCTCTATTTTCCCTTTGATTTCTAATGGAGTTAGGAAAGCCATTGGACCAGCTCTAGAAGCACTCGAAGGAGTTGAAAAAGATGACTGGAAAACACAACATTGTTTTCCTAGTTATATTCAATATTTAAATTCAGAGGTTTCCCGGTGTTTTAGTTTAAACTTGTGAGACAGGGTCACACTCAGCCCAGGCTTCTGACGCTCTTGTCCCAGGCATGCTACTGAGCACTAACACCCTTGGCTTCCTCATGTTTTTACTTTTGTTCTAAGACAGGGTCTTAGGTATTCCAGGTAGTTATGGCGCCAAGGGTGACCGTGAACTTGGGCTGCTTCTGTCTACATCCCCAGTGCCTCCTACAGCCAGGGTTACAGGTAGCACCACCACATCCAGTTTATGCAGCACTGGGGATAAACCCCGGACTATCGAGCAACAGAGCTCCCCAGCTCAGGCTTTTCTAGCAAGAAAAAAAATCAATTTAGCTAATGTAGTACATACTTAGCATTCATTGTATTAATACACCTAATATAAAATTTTCTACATGTACCTAGATTTGATTCCTCAGTACCCACGTAAAGCCAGATGTGCAAGGCAGTGCATGTGTCTGGAGGTGGAGACGAGAAACGGCTGTGACGTCAAGGCCAACATGAGACTACATAGTGAATTCCGAGTTAGCCTGGGCTAGAACAAGACTCTACCTTGAACCACGACCCAACCCCCCAAAAAATTCTGTAGCTGACTTCATGCAATGCATCACAGTCAGAAAGTGCAAGTACGATGCCCGCACCTCCCCTCTGCAATACCCACGGGACTGACGGAGTCTTCATGACGGCACAGCGAATGCCAAACCCCATTGGGAAGGTACCCAAGGTCACAGGAGGAGGGAAAAGGGTTAGATAAAAGAGTATAATCTGCTATTAAATAAATTTGAGTGGGGGATCAGGAGGTAGGGTTTCACTCTAGCCCAGGCTAACCTGGAATTCAGTATATATTCCCAAATTGGCCTAGAGCTCTCAGTGACCCTCCTACCTCTGCCTCCCAAGTATTGGGATTAAAGGTGTACACCACCACACCTGGCTATAATTTTTTTTAATGCAAGCATGCTTAAAATATATTAAACTGGGCTGGAGAGATGGCTTAGCAGTTAAGTGCTTGCCTGTGAAGCCTAAGGACCCTGGTTTGAGGCTCAATTCCCCAGGACCCATGTTAGCCAGATACACAAGGGGGCGCACACATTTGGAGTTCATTTGCAGTGGCTGGAGGCCCTGGCGCACCCATTCTCTCCATCTCTCTCTGCCTCTTTCTCTCTCTCTCTGTCACTCTCAAATAAATTAAAAAATAAAAATTATATATATATGTGTGTGTGTGTGTATAGACACACACACACACACACACACACACACATATTTACCTTAAAAGTACTCATATAACAATAATTAAAGAATAAATGTGCAACTACTAGAGAGCCTGTGGAAAATGCCAGAAGCTGGCTACATATTTTAAAATAATGAAGAAAAATATCTGTATTGTGGTAGAATGTGAAATGAATCCCATAGACCCATGCATTTGAACACTTGATTGCCAAATGGTGGCACTGTTTGGGTAAGCTGTGGAACTTGGGGAGGCAAGGTCTTCCTGGAGAAAGTGATTGTCACTGGGACTAACCATAGGCTTTCAACAAGGCCAGTTCCACTTCCTCTGGCCCTCTGCTTCCTGACTGTGGACGCAATGTGACCAGCCATCTCTAGCTCTTGCCACCATGCCTTCCCTGCTGTGATGGACTGCCCTCTCAGAAGCCACCAGCCAAGTGAGCTCTTCTTGCCTTAGCTTGCTTTTGCCAGGTGCTGTGGTCACCACAGCTAGTCAAGGAACCTATACAATTTGTCTGGTGGACTACCAGTAAGCAAGACCCTATCAACATTAAAGTGTTATTTTGATTTTCCACGTTGCTTAGAATATCCAAAAAGCCTGACTTACAGTAAGCCAAGAGTGGTAACACAAGCCTTTGATCCCACCACTTGGGAGGCAGAGGTAGGTGGGTTACTGTGAGTTCAAGGCTACCGTGGGACTCCAGAATGAGTGCCAGGTCAACCACTGAATAAGACCCTACCTCAAAAACAAACCAACAACATGAAACATAAATGCAATTTTGTACAGTAAGTATAATTCAGTAAATTTCATGAGAGAGGTATTAAGACGAGTCCATAACTGGGAATCTTTTTAAGAGTTCCCTAAAATAAGTCATGTTAGCAAAATTTGATGGGGTACTGAGTGCAGAAAATTTGATTAAACGTATTTGATAAACTGGAAAAGTTGCAAATATCCTGAAATGAAAATGAGTAGGGCTAGAGAGATGGCTTAGTGGTTAAGGTGCTTGACTGCAAACCTAAGGACCAAGGTTCAATTCCCCAGGACCCACCACATAAAGCCAGATGCACAAGGTGATGCATGCATCTGGAGTTTGCTGTGGCTAGAGGCCCTAGCACACCCATTCTCTCTCTTTCTCAAATAAATAAAAATATATTTAAAAATACTTTTAAAAATGAGGAATAACTTAGGAGGAAACATGATCTTAGGAGCCAAAAGGAGCACAGAATAAAGAAGCCTCCCTCCCAAGTGCTGTCCCTTGGGGATGATCGGATTACAGAGACTTTTCGTGAGCTGAACATGGTGGTGCCTAGGAGATAGAGGGAGGAGATTCAAGGCCAGACTGGTTGACATTGGGAGTTCTGGGTCAGCCACGGGACTGTTTACTCAATTTTTTTTGTTTTTTGTTGTTGTTGTTGTTGTTGTTTGTTTTTCAAGGTAGGGTCTCACTCTAGTTCAGGCTGACCTGTAATTCACTTTGTATTCTCAGGGTGGCCTCGAACTCATGGTGATCCTCCTACCTCTGCCTCCCAAGTGCTGGGATTAAAAGTGTGTGCCACCACGCCCAGCTGTTTACTCAATTTTTAACACCAATTCCTTTATTTCTTGGCAGAAGTAAAAAAAATTTTTGAGCCCTAGGGATGTAGCATCTGCTGAAGTCTGCAAAAATGTATATACTATGCTTATCAAACTGCCCAATAAGCAGTTCTCTTAATATTTATACACTTATATTAATGCTACTCTCACTTTGGGTAGAGAATCTTCTTTTCAGATGGCAGTGACCTTGGGATGACTCAGAAGGTATCACAGTGCTGGGAAGAAGTGACTGGAGTACTGAGTAACATCTCAATCACACCTTCCAAGGCTCAGGGTCTAATGTGGAAGAGGTGGCAGAAAGAGCCAAAGGAAGGATAGGACTCCTTACAACGTGCTCCCTTCAGACATAAAATGGCCTGGATATCCATGACCTCACAGTGCCTGACACTACCTACATAAGACCATCATAAGAGGAGGAAAAGATCATGACATCAAAATAAAAGAGAGACTGATTGAGATGGGGAGGGAATATGACGAAGAGTGGAATTTCAAAGGGGAAAGTGGGGGAAAGGGCAGGGTATTACCATGGGATATTTTTTATAATCATGGAAAATGTTAATAAAAATTGAGAAAAAAAAAATTTCCCTGAAGGGACACCTTAAATTCCACAATTCCACTGTTTACAAAAAGTTCTGGAAATCACACAAGTCTCAAACCACGGAGCACCTCACCTTTGGAGAGGAGCTGGGATCCTTTTTGAACTCGGGTGGCTTCGGGCTGGCACTATCTTCTTCTTTTGGTAACTTCAAGGTTTTTTCTGGGCTTTGAGTTGGCTATAAATTTTTTTAATGGAAAAGCAGAAAAGATCAAAATATGAAACTACAGTTAAGTACTTTCAAGACGCAGTGTAACTTTTCTACTTAGTTTTAGTTACCACTGTTCTCACTCTTCCACTGCAGCTTAACACACACCAGAAATTAATACTCGTGCAGCACTTGGGGCAGCAGCAGCTGACCTCAGAGCCCAGCACACTTCTTCTACTTAGGTAAATTAACAGTGCGAAAAGCTAACAGAGTTAACACTGAAGGAGAACCATATTACAGGCAGCAATAGCATGAAAAGGGATTCCTCCAACACAAGGGTAAGTAGTACAAAAACAATGGATTTATCAGGAGAAAAGTTGTAACCACTGTTGTATCAAACAAGTCCTGTTCTCCTTTGGCTCTGCAGTTTTTGAAAATACCAACATTTGCCATTTATAGTCTTCCTAATTTTTGTATATATAAATAAACCCTGTCATTCTCCAAGAGGTTTCTGTGTTTGCTAAGCATTCCATATGTTGTCATAGCATAAGGGTGACTCACAGAATGTCCACCATTGAAGCGGCCAGGCAACCTTCTTCCAGGCATCTTGGGTCTATTTGCAGTGAGATGTGACAAATTTTCTGAGGAAGCTATGTCATCAAAATTTATAACATCTACAGAATAAAAGTGAACATTATCTACTAAGAGTTAGCTGGTCCTTTCAAAGGACAAACATAACAGTAATTCAAAGACCTCACAAGATGACCTGTGCTTTATATATGCATTTGGAAAACATTTACCCTCTAAAAAGTAAATGCCTTTCTACCTCATACAGTTTACAGTGTAAGAGGTTTTTTTTAAAAAAAAATGAATTATGTTTCCAACAGACCACAAGAAAAAGTTCTTACTGACAAAAATCGGTACCATAAATTGGAGTACAATCAAAGCTCATCATCATGAGTCCTTGTTTACTTAAAAAAAAAAAAACAAAAACTTGTGCTAGAGAAATGGCTTAGCACTTAAGGGGCTTGCCTTTGAAGCCTAAGGACCCAGGTTTGATTCTCCAGGTCCCATGTAAGCCAGATGCACATGGTAGCATATGTGTCTGGAGTTCATATGCAGTGGCTAGAGGCCCTGGTGTGTCCATTGTCTCTCTGTGTAATAAATAAATAGATAAAATATTTTTAAAAAGAAACAATTCGGGCTGGAGAGATGGCTTAGCGGTTAAGGCTCATGTCTGTGAAGCCTAAGGACCCAGGTTCAACTCTCCAGGTCCCATGTAAGCCAGATGCACATAGGTGGCACATGCATCTGGAGCTGGTTTGTAGTGGCTAGAGGCCCTGGCATGCCCATTCTCACAATCTCTCTCTCCCTCTCTCTGTCTCTAATAAATAAATAAAAATAAATTTTTAAAAAAGAAACAATTCCATGTAAAGTAACATCCAAAAGAATGACACATTAAAAAAATTGATCCATATAAATTCCTCATTATAAAATATTAAAATCTATTTGTAAAATTTGTACACTGTAGATTAATATTCATATCTGAAGGAATCAGCTAACTGGGCATGCTGCTGCTTTCCATTTGCATTTCTTGACATAAAGCAAAGGTTCGATTTAACGTACCTTCATATACAAGGATACACATGTTGTGCTACAGTTAGGATTCAAACTTGACTGTGCCTCTGCTTAGCTAGTACCATGTATTAAAGCACAAGCCAGGGCTGGAAAGATGGTTCAGTGGTTAAGGTGCTTGCCTTTAAAGCCTAAGGACCTTGGTTTGATTCCCCATATCCCACATAAGCCAGATGCACAAGGTGGTACATGTATCTGGACTTTGTTTGCAACAGCTAGAGGCCCTGGCGCACCCATATTTTCCCTCTCCCTCTCTCTCTCTCTCTCTCTCACACACACACACACAAATAAAAATAAAAATAAAATACAAAAAAAAGCATAAGTTAATTATAAGTCTAAGGAAAATCTAATACCAGTAAGACAATCTCCACAGCCATCATCAAAGGTAACTACGCAACACTTTGTGTTCAAGGACAAACATGCCTCATGGTAGATGAGCCAGAGTGCCTTGCTGACGTTATCTCTGAACCCTGATATCAGTGTGCTCAATAAGAACCCTCCTGCAGACTCCTGATATGCCACGGTCAGTACAGCCTCCTACAGCCCAAACTAGACTGCTAACGTAGCCAAATCTTCTACGGGCACACAGGCCTTTAGCCCATCTACTAGGACTGGGCCCACTGCTTCCAGTGCCGTATGCTATGAGGATTACATTACCTTCTGTCATACAGCTACATGTCCCAATTCAGGGATTTGTTATTTCTTCTTAAAAACCTAAAGGTATTCATATTATTATTACCCTCAAAGTTTATTCATCAAATTTTGCCTTCAAAGGAATTCGTGCACTTTTACTTTAAGAGATAAAGAATGCAAATGTGAAGAACGAATAAATAAATAGTGGTTATGCTGTAGAAATGTGTCCTCTGTATCTGGAGGCACTAGCTGGCTACTTTCCTCAAATTATTTTGTGTGCTGTTTCCTGGACAATGTAACTAAGCAACTATGTCAGGACACTAATCAGTTAACTATTTCTTCCCTAACTGTCAAAACAATAAAACATGAAAATCAGTGACTTTACTGGAAATGCATTGTATAATCTGAAAAGTTTAATTTCAATTTAAAGTAGTGTCATCTATCTATAAATATGTAACAAGATGATTTGTATTAAAAATATATAGGTTAGCCAAGTGTGGTAGTATATGCCTTTAATTCCAGCACTTGGGAGGCAGAGGTAAGAGGATCACTGAGTTCGAGACCACCCTGAGAATACAGAGTAAATTCCAGGTCAGCCTGGGCTAGAGACAGACCCTATCTCCAAAAACAAAACAAACAAACAAAAAATATATATATATACACACACACATATATACACATATATATAACATTTATGTATACATATGTTAAAATGATTAAATATGAACTAACAACCTACCAAAAAAAAACTTATGAAAAGTAAAATCAAATCATTTTGGCCTGTAGAGATTATTTTCAAATACATATTTAAGCAGCTTTCAGAAAGAGAAAGAAATGAGCAGAAACCATGAAGAAATTAAGAGAACTGAAACTAAAAAGGCAAGTAAAACATAGGTTTACAAAGTGCGGCACACTTGTGGAAAATGACTTTTACACGTGCAGTTTGGGGCTGGAACAAAGACAATGTTGTCATTCTAAAACTCTCTCAGGTTCTCCACTGAAGCCACTAGGTGAGTAAAATTAATAGTGCCCGTTTTGGACTCATGATACACCTCAGTGCTTTTACGTTTTCCTCAGAGTAACGACCCACGGGCTTACACGAGAACTGCGGCACAGCAGACATGACAACCAGCTCACGCAATCACGTCTACCACTATCACTCTGCCCGCAACTTAACGTCTGTGATGTGAGGAAGACAGGCAATTTTTTAAAATCCAACCAAATACCCACTTTTTGGAGAAAATCTCATTTTTAAAGTTGCCAATATTTAAGAAACCTGTCCTTAAAGAACACTTTAAACTATAATCAACAAAGTTTTTATAAATAAATTTGATTTTATTTTAAAAATCAAAAACCAAAAGGGTTAGAATACACAAGCAAACATATATACTTTCAGTAAAACTACAAAGAAAATAGTGCTCACCACCTGTTCATAATGAATATTCTACTTTGATTTCTTTTATAAATTGTTATCTTACCAAATGGAGAAGGGTAGGATAATTTCCTGACACGTAAGAAGGAAAACATGGCAAACAGGCTAGGAAACAAAATCTGGAAAGAAAAGTCAAGGATAGGAATGTCTAGAAAAAAGACTAAACCAAAAAATTATTTCACAAAGCAGGAAAAGAAACAGTTGTAGAATGAATAAAAGTACTTCGAAGTTTAGCATATGGCTACTGTAGGTTATATAAACTTATGTAAGATGTGTATTAGATTTTAGACTTAACTTTGCCTTTCAAAAGGAAAATTTAAGGTTAGTATTAATTTCAGCCTTGTTTAATTATATCAAGACAGTTTCCAAAAGTATAGCTCAGTACTTCAAATGGTCTCGGACAAAGCAGTATACAAACATCTCAAGTTACAGCTATGACTAAAATTAAAACATCTTTTAGACAAGTTCTGATCTTTGGTGCACTGCAGTAATTTACAATAAAGAAGTGATTTTAAATCTTACGATATAAAATTAAAACTACGACAAATATTTTAATATATATAAATAATTTGATTCCATACAGCTTTTAAAGTATCTCATACATACATAAATAGCCACTACTGCCTTCTGTGCAACTCTGCAATCCAATCAAGGACACGATTAGAAATGCTGCTTTTATCCTTCCTAGCATCAGTACAAGCTCACTCAATAGTAGCCTTAGTAGAAATATCCCATGAGAAATCTTTCTGGAAGAAATTTATAATATTGAAAAGCTAATTCAAAGAACCAATAAATCAGCTATAAAAGTGGAGAGAAAATATTTCCTTGTTAAAAATGAATGCTTTCAGATCAAATACAGTGTTGTTTTTACTAAAAATATTACTTTTATTCCATAAGAATTTATCAATTAAAAAAATAATATACTTAAGAATATCTCATCATCTGAACTTTCTCAATGGAAGACAATAGCCTTGCTAGTAATCTTCTACCTAGGTTCTACAACCAATTTGAATATAATTTTGCTTCTCATCATAATTACCATTTTAAGGCTGTAGAGATGGCTTAGCAGTTAAGGAGCTTGCCTATAAAGCCTATAAAGCCTAACAGCCTGGGCTCGATCCCTCAGCACCCACGTAAAGGCAGAAGCACAAGACGCACGTGTGTCTAGAGTTCGTGTGCAGCAGCTGGAGACAGCCTCATACACCATTCTTTCTTCCACACCCCACCCTCAGCCTGTCATTCTCTCTGTCTGCCTCTTTCTCTGCTTGAAAATAAATAAATAGTATCTTTAATTACTACATTAGAAATACTTGGGCCACGTTAATTTATAATTCATTGGTAGTAGCGCTAAGATTTTCCTAAAAACTAAGTTTTCATAATGTGTTTGAAAAAGAGAAATTAAACCACAGTGCCTAGCAGCTCTACAACTGGTATATCACATATGAAAATGTCTTGGTTTCTTCCTTGTTTGCAAGAAACTATTTCATAACATCAGAAGAAAAATCAAAAATCCAAATTCAATATACTAGGAATGACTTTAAGCACAAAAACCAGACATCTACATTTATATAATTATTTTCCATGTGTGTGTGTGTGTATATATATATATGTATATATATATGTATATATATACACACACACACATACATACATATATATATATATACACATACATATATATATATACACACACACACACACACACACACACACATATATATGTTTACATATAGCTCTATATAAACAAGAAAATTCTGTGAGAATAAAGTCAGGAACACAGATTCTTCATAGATTAAACCAGAAAGAAAATTAGATGGGTTGAAAATAATAGGACATGGTCATAAAAACAATTATAGTAACTTCCATGTTAGATATTCTAGTATTCTGGATGATAGAGTAGGAAAACTGAACTATTTAATAGTAAGTTAATCAAGAAATATATTTACAGACTAAACCCACTTCTGACCAGTTAGCCAATAAATGACAGTGCACAGATTTCAGCAACATAGTCAGTATAGTTTCTACTATGACCATTTGACCCTGGATTACTTCAAAGGTAACAGCCTCACCAAAGGAACTTTTATGTTTGGCATTTTCTAAAACTTCATGGGTTGATTTTATACACCATTCAAAAAAATATATACAACTTCAAACTAAGTGAAAAATGTAAAGCCAGGTGTGGTGGCTCATATCTTTAATCCCAACTTTTGGGAGCTCAGGTAGGAGGATCACTCAAGGCCAGCCTGGAGCTACAAAGTCCCAGGACAGCCTGAGCTAAAGTGAGACTCTGCCTTGAAAAACACCACCCTTCAAAAACTAAAGGAAGGGAGGCTGGAGCTATGGATAGGTGGTTAAGGCACTTGCCTGCAAAGCCTAATGGCCTGGGTTCAAGTCCTCAGTACCCACGTAAAGCCAGATGCACAAAGTGGTGCAAACATCTGGAAATCATTTCCAATGGAAGGAAGCCCTGGCGTTCCCATTCTCGCTGCCTCTCTAATCTGTATCACTCCCTGCTTGCAAATAAATAAATAAGTTTTTTTAAGTTAACTAACCAGGACATGGTGGTGCACACCTTTAGTCCTAGCACTTGGAAGGCAGAGGTAGGAGGATTGCCATGAGTTCAAGGCCACCCTGAGACTCCACAGTGAAATCCAGGTCAGCCTGGGCTAGAGTGAGACCCTACCTCGAAAAAGAAAAAAGAAAAAAAAAAAAGTAAACTATGCATCAGCTTGATGTCAAACTTCAGTACATGAACAAGTACATATAACACATCTGTGATCTGTTATTAAAGGTGCTCTATCTACAGAAGAGGTGGAACACATTTACATGACAAGCACAAGTAACACATCTGAAATCTGAAAGGCCAAACTTGAAAGTGCTCAGAGAGTAAATAACCTTTTTAGTGGCAACTTGATTCATAAATGGAAAATTCCACACCTGACCCCAAAGCAAATGAATTACAGTCCCCCCAAAAAAAGGGGGGGTACACTAAGGCTGGGCGTGGTGGTACAGGCCTTTAATCCCACCACTCGGGAGGCAGAGGTAGGAAGATCTCCATGAGTTCAAGGTCACTCTGAGACTACATAGTGAATTCCAGAAAAGCCTGAGCTAAAGTGAGACCCTACTTCAAAAAAAAAATAAAAAAGGGTACACTAAAAATCTTGGGAAATTACCTTAAGGACACACATGTGTATGCACATGCAATTAATTCTGTCTTTAGTCTGGGATCCCATATCCAAGATATCTCAATGTGTCTGTATAAATATTCAAAACTCAAAACAAAAAAATCTGAAACCTGAAGCACTTGTGATTGCAAGCATTTTTGATAAGGGCCATTCTAAGGGAGAGGGAGCCCAGGAGGGGCTCTGAGGCGACACCGCGTGAGAACACCCGCTGGCAGCGGCTACGCCGTTCCTCTTGGAATACAGCACGTGTCTAACATACTGCTAAGGATAGAGCAAATGCATGGGAAATATTTGTACTTAACTCCCCAAATTTTTAATTTCCAAACTAGTCAGGACAAAAGGGTGGTTCAGTAAAGTTAGCCTCATTGAGTGGAAGAATAAAGGAATGATAGTTGCTTGGAAGTTAGCTATTTTCTGCCTTTCATAAGTTTTAGCACTATCATTTTTATTGAGCAATGAATAAGGTCACCAAAAAGGAGTTTATTTGAATGAATGTCCCTAAACTATAATCAACATCTCAATTCCCAGATATAAGTAATGAACACCACATCATCCACAATTGACAGAATACAAACATATGACAAAAGGACTTATAATATACTCAAATGACTCAAAGAATGTAAGACAGTCTTTACATTGGTAAATGAAAAGAATAAAGACAAGATTATATGAAAAATTTGAAATGTAATCTTTTCAAAACCTTAGCAAAAAAGTTCAAGGGTGATTAGCCTCAAAGTCTAAATGCAAATGTAAAATGTCAACACTAAGCCAGGACATGGTGGTGCACGCCTTTAATCCCAGCACTCGGGAGGCATAGGTAGGAGGATTGCTGTGAGTTCAAGGCCACCCTGAGACTACATAGTGAATTCCAGGTCAACCTGAGCTAGAGTGAAAAACTGAAAAAACTAAAAGTCAACACTGGTTTATTACGTGGACTTTATATAAAAGGAATTTTGGAGGGCTGGAGAGAGGGTTCAGCAGTTAAGGCACTTGTTTGCAAAGCCTGATGGCCCAGGTTTGATTCACCAGTAACTATGTGAAGCCACATACACAATGGCATGAGTCTGGAATTTGTTTGCAGGGGTAGGAGGCCCTGGAGCAACCAATCTCTCTCTCTCTCTTTCCTTGCAAATAAAAATAAATGGGGGCTGGAGAGATGGCTTAGCGGTTAAGTGCTTGCCTGTGAAGCCTAAGGACCGCGGTTCGAGGCTCGATTCCCCAGGACCCACGTTAGCCAGATGCACAAGGGGGCGCATGCGTCTGGAGTTCGTTTGCAGTGGCTGGAAGCCCTGGTGCGCCCATTCTCTCTCTCTCTCTCTCTGCCTCTTTCACTCTCGATCTCTCTCATATAAACAAATAAAAAAAATTAAAAATAAATAAATAAATAAATAAAAAATAAATGGAATTTAGACTTCCCTTGGTTTGTGTGGCTGTGTACAAGTAAGGTGTCTGCAACTTGGTCTATTTGGATATAAAATAAGGGAAACAGTAACTGTTTCCTAAGACTGAAATGAAAGTGAGGTTAGACCATATGTGAAAAAGTCCTTTGAAAAATGTAAATAAATGAAAATGCACAAACATACAACACAAAAAGATAACGGCTACAACAAAATAGTGACTGCATAATGCTTACAGTAGATTTAACTTTATCAAGAAAACTGTGATTCAAATTTTTCATTTTACAAATAAGAGGATATTAAAAAAAAGAAATATGGACAACATATAAATGGGCTGAAAACTCAAGTCCTAAATCTTAAGAAGCACTATTTACCAAAAATGAACCCTGTTGATGTATAGTCATAATAAATGTTTTCCTGGAACTGTAGAGATGGTTTAGCAGTTAAGGCACTTGCCTGCAAAGCTTAAGGAACAGATTCGATTCCCCCAGAACCCAAATATGCCAGCTGCACAAGGTGGCACGTGTGTCCAGAGTTCATCTGCAGTGGCTAGAGGCCCTGCACATTCATATTTTCTCTCTCACCAACCCTCTCAAAAATAAACAAACAAACAAATAATACTGAAAAATGTTTTTTAAAATGAATGTTTTCCTGAGTGGATACAAAAGCACCTGCAGGTGGAGAAGAGCATTTTCAGTCTGACCTGAGGTGGGGGCTGCTACAGCCATTTACGTCATCTTCAGAAAAACAGACGTGCTCCTCCTGTCTGCTGACTGCTCCTCCCTCAGAGAGACGTGCTCCTCCTGTCTGCTGACTGCTCCTCCCTCAGAGACATGCTCCTCCTGTCTGCTGACTGCTCCTCCCTCAGAGAGACATGCTCCTCCTGTCTGCTGACTGCTCCTCCCTCAGAGACGTGCTCCTCCTGTCTGCTGACCGCTCCTCCCTCAGAGAGATGTGCTCCTCCTGTCTGCTGACTGCTCCTCCCTCATACAGACGTGCTCCTCCTGTCTGCTGACTGCTCCTCCCGTCTGCTGACTGCTCCTCCCTCAGAGACGTGCTCCTCCTGTCTGCTGACTGCTCCTCCCTCAGAGACGTGCTCCTCCTGTCTGCTGACTGCTCCTCCCTCAGAGAGACGTGCTCCTCCTGTCTGCTGACTGCTCCTCCCTCAGAGACGTGCTCCTCCTGTCTGCTGACTGCTCCTCCCTCAGAGACGTGCTCCTCCTGTCTGCTAACTGCTCCTCCCTCAGAGACGTGCTCCTCCTGTCTGCTGACTGCTCCTCCCTCATACAGACGTGCTCCTCCTGTCTGCTGACTGCTCCTCCCTCATACAGACGTGCTCCTCCTGTCTGCTGACTGCTCCTCCCTCATAGAGAGGTGCTCCTCCTGTCTGCTGACTGCTCCTCCCTCATACAGACGTGCTCCTCCTGTCTGCTGACTGCTCCTCCCTCATACAGACATGCTCCTCCTGTCTGCTGACTGCTCCTCCCTCATAGAGAGGTGCTCCTCCTGTCTGCTGACTGCTCCTCCCTCAGAGAGACATGCTCCTCCTGTCTGCTGACGGCTCCTCCCTCAGAGAGACGTGCTCCTCCTGTCTGCTGACTGCTCCTCCCTCATAGAGAGGTGCTCCTCCTGTCTGCTGACTGCTCCTCCCTCATACAGACGTGCTCCTCCTATCTGCTGACTGGGCACCGCGCTCCTCCCATTATACATGCATAAAATTCAGATCAAATGGAACATCTTTAAACAACCACTTCAATCATCTGACTTCCCTCCATGTCTGCCTTCTGAGCCTAGAAAACCTCTGACAGAGCTGGGCGTGGTGGCACATGCCTTTAATCCCAGCACTGGGAGGCAGAGGTGGGAACTTGTGGTAACAAGTTCAAGGGCAGCCTAAGACTACATAGTGAATGCCAGGTCAGCCTGGACTAGAGTGAAACCCTACCTCCAAAAACCAAAAACCAAACACCAAAAAAAAAAAAAAAAAAAGACAAGACAAAGACAACCTCTGAGCAAAAAGAATCATAAAGATATTTCCCACTTACTTTTTATAGTTTGCCTAGTAAATTTTAAGCCAACCTCATCAAATTTACATTACCCATCATAGCATCTAGTTCTCATACTGACCATTTTGTAAATCACAGTGTTTTCATGCTGCCTTACCTGTTTCTTTAGCACTCCTTGACATGAATGAATCCAGGTCCACTGACTTTGGCCTAAGTGGCAGTTGTTCAGAATCTAGCTTTGGTTTTGATACTGGTTCAATTTCAAATTTTGATGAAATCGTAGAAACTTCTCCATTAATTCTGAATTAAATGAGAAAAACAAGCATGCAAAAATCACTTTAATCCCAGCATTTGAGAGGATTTGAAACGATACTATTCTATAAAACTACTTCTATAAACATAAACCTCTAATCCTAAAAATTTATCATGAGACTAGAGACCTGCTCTATGGGAGGGAATACATGCTTGGTACAGAAAACCTAACCAAGTCTATGGTGGGGGAGGCCATGAGCACTAGGAATGTAATGCTTACTCTTATCTGGCTAAATGCATGTATTATGCTTACCAGACTACCCTGTAAGCACTTCTCTTAATGTTCATACCTATATATTATTAATGCTACTCTCACTTTTAGTTAAAGAAGCTTCTCTTTTCTGATGGTAATGACCACTGGGATGACCCAAAAGGCACTATAGTGCTGAGAAGACATGGCGGATGAATGTTCAGCACTGAAACATCCCTATCACACCTTCCAAGGCTCAGGGTCCATTGTGGAAGAGGTGGCGGAATGAATGTAAGCTGAAGGAAGGATAGGACTGCTTACAAGGCAACTGACCAGACAGAAATTGGCCTTGATATCCTTGGCCTTGCATCGTCTATAACTACCTTCAGAAGACCCTCAAAATAGGAGGAAAAGATGATGACATCAAAATAAAAGAGAGACTAATGGAGAAAGGAGGGGATATGATGGAGTGTAGATTTGCGAAAGTAGGGGAGGGGAGGGAATTATCATGGTCTATTGTAGGTATGGAAGCAGTCAATAAAAAGGAAAAAAATTACCATGATAAAACCAGAAATATAAAATCAGTTTAAGTGTACTGACTTACTCTGAATATAAAATTAACATTTAACATAATTATTACAGACTATACAGAAAATATGAGAAATAAGTACCTAAAAAATATTTAGGAAACATAGAAAGGTAATAGAGCCATTCAGATCAAAGGTGGGTAAACCAACTAGCTAATTTACAATTTGGTAAACTTACTTAGCAACAGGAGGTGGAGGAGGAACTGGTTTCTCGGGTCGCTTTGGGAACACTGTCCCAGGAGCCCTCAATAAATTACTGGCTTTGGTGGGTGGTGCAGGCTTTTTGGGCGGGACCTGTGGAGCAGCTGGTTTAGAAGGCTTCTGTTCCAGTGGTGATTTTTCATCTGATGAATAAGAAATATTTAACAGTTATTAGCAGTCAAAATTATTTACTCTTTACTTTTTTGTTTGTTTTTTGAGGTAGGGTCTTGTTTTAGCCCAGGCTGACCTGGAATTCACTATATAGACAGGGTGGCCTCGAACTCAGTGATCCTCCTACCTCTGCCTCCCAAATGCTGGGATTAAAGGTGTGTGCCACCATGCCCAGCCAAAACTATTTGCATTTGTCTATTTTTTTAAAGTTATTGTCAGGCTGGAAAACTGTGAGGCACAGATTTGCTGTATCTGTGTATATATCATTGTCTAAAAGTTACTCCTTAACATACTTGAGTAGCTACAACATATTTTAGTGGAACCAGAAATCACCTCCTGTTTTCTATTTATTATGGTTCTAGCATCCTCTGCTATTAGGGGTGGTTACATAATTTAACTTATTAATTCAATGAAACAGAAAATTACATGTGACAACATGAAAACCACCACTGTGCCATGTTAAGGAAAACAACTCCATAACCAACAGGGCATCAACCATGTTTGCACGTAATGTAACTGCTTCCTGACCTCTGAGGTACTAAAACCATTAATGTGGACACGTGTGTGCATCTCATTCACATTCATAACAGTGAGAACTGTGATGAGACACAAATTTCAAAACTAATAAACTCCTCAGCACAATGTTGAATGATTTTACTTAGTTTTTACAAAGAAAGAATGCCTGGGCGTGGTGGAGCACGCCTTTAATTCCAGCACTCAGGAGGCAGAGGTGGGAGGATCACTGTCGAGGCCACCCTGAGACTTCCATAGTGAATTCCAGGTCAGCCTGAGCTAGTGAGACCATACCTCAAAAAACCAAAAAATGAAAAAGAAAAAAGAATGCCTATCAAAGGAACACAAATAATTCTGAGATTTCCTATCAGTAAGGAACTGGTGGCTATAAAACCAAAGCCAAGATCACAGAGCAAGGCAAAATTCCTTTGTCAACATGAGAAGATTCGCCAGGCGTGGTGGCACAGCGCTTTAATACTAGCACGTGGGAGGCAGAGGGAGGAGCATCAACATGAGTTCAGGGCCACTCTGAGACTACAAAGTGAATTCCAGGTCAGCCTGGGCTAGAGTGAGACCCTACCTAGAAAAACTAAAATAAATAAATAAAAATAAAAATGACAAGATTCACTTTGTAACACTAACAGTACAGAATTTTACCATCTCTAGTCTACCATTTATTTAATTCCCTTGGACCTTTGAAGACAGCAGTCTGTTAAAACACTGATCATGCTTTGGTACAAAAGCCTATTTTCCTATGACCTCAAAATATAATAAAGCATCAGATAATTAATTACACTGCCAGGAATAAAATCCCATCTACAAAGTTGTAACAGCTAGCCAAACTTGAATTTTGAGAAAAATTATTGGGAAATGTTCTATATCGTACCAGAATAAGTTAAGTAAATAGAAATCCATTAACAGAATATACTGTTTGACAGATTTATAAATAACTTGAAATTAATACTTTTATCTAATATCCCATGTTATTATGGTTTCACTAACAAATGACCCCCTCAGGCTTTACATTAACTACTTGGTCTCTTGTTGGGGACACTGCTATGGAGAGGTTCAGGAAACTTCAGGGGGTGGGCCTACTAGACAGAAGTAAGGGGGGGTGGATATGCCTCTGAAGATTATACCTGGTCTCCAGTCCCTTCCACACTATCTGCCCTGAGGTCCACACACTGCCATAAAGTCTTTCCTCACCAGACAAGTTACGACAAATATTTCCTCTTGTTTTGAGTTGTTATTTTTTCATAGCAAAAAATAAGTAATATACACGTAAAAACAAAGATAAATCCATTATTCCTGGGATGTCAGTGGCTACATGTACAATACAGAGGAGTATGTTAATATTCTGTAATGTGTTGTTTACGATATAACTAATATGAAAGCAATGCACATGAATACTTGATATTAGTATTTATTTTTACCAAGTTGACATGAATATAGCATAAAATTAATTATCTCAGCCGGGCGTGGTGGTACACACCTTTAATCCCAGCACTCAGGAGGCAGAGACAGGAGGATCACTGTGAGTTCAATGCCACCCAGGTCAGCCTGAGCTAGTGAGAACCTATCTCAAAAAAAAAAATTAAAAAATTAATTATCTCAAAGTGAACAATGTTATGTAACCACTACCCCAACTTAGCTCTAAATGCCTTTCATCTTTCCCAAATAAACTTTTTTTAACAGGTTACTCCCTGTTCACCACTGCACTGAATCCCCAGCAACTAGCTACCTGCTTTCTATTCTATGAATTTGCTATTTCTGGATGTTTCAGATTGCGGAATCAAGCAATACATAACGTTAGTCACTCACTTTTTAAGATTTGTGTAGTATTTTTAAGGATTGGCAGTACTTCTTGAAATGAATAATATTATATTATTTACAACAAAGTCTAGTTACTCACCCTTTAAAAGATACTTGGGCCGGGCATGGTGGCACACGCCTTTAAACCCAGCACTGGGGAGGCAGAGTTAAGGGGATCACCATGAGTTCGAGGCCACCCTGAGCCTACATAGTGAATTCCAGATCAGCCTGGGCTAAGTGAGACCCTCCCTCAATGCCCACGTAAAGCCAGATGCACAAAATAGCATGCCTCTGGAGTTCATTTGTAGTAACAAGAGGCCCTGCCACAACCTTTCTAATATTCATTCGTTCTCTCTTCTTGCTCTCTCCTTGCAAATTGATCAATAAAAACATTTTAAAAATAAATAAAACATCCTAATGTAGATAATGCAGCGCAGCAGTTTGCTTCTTGGCTTTAGTTCTACAAGATGGTGACCGAAGTTCTACAGGGAGGACAGACATTATACCCAAATACTAAATACAAGCTCACCCCAAACCTATGCCTAAAAATACTGAGATCACAAAGGATGAATTTGAGACGAAGAAACACGATCTCTGTGTGTGGTGTGCATGGGTGTTATGTGTATGTGCAGGTGTGTATTGGTGGGCATGTGGAGGCCAGGGGTGGCTGGTAGGAGTCATCCTCAAACACACTCCACTTTCTTTAGTGGCAGAGCCTCTCGCTGAACTGAGCTAGCACACGAATTCAGAGTGTCTACCTGCCAACCTGCCCCCAGGATTCTGAGTAAGCTGCTCATCCCTGGCAGCATGGCATTCACACAGGTACTAGAGATACAAACTTAGGCTCTCGCGCTGCGTGTCAACTGTTCTACTGACTGAACTATCTTCCAGCCTAGATTAAGAAATATTTTCTTAGCCGGGCGTGGTGACGCACGCCTTTAATCCCAGCACTTGGGAGGCAGAGGTAGGAGGAATGCCATGAGTTCAAGGCCACCCTGAGATGACAGAGTTAATTCTAGGTCAGCCTGACCAGAGTGAGACCCTACCTTGAAAAACCAAAATAAATAAATAAATAATTCTTGCCAGGCACAGTGGTACATGCTTTTTATCCCAGTATTCAAAAGGCAGAAGTGAAAGGATCAGTGTGAGTTTGAGGCCAGCCTGGCACTACAGAGTGAGATCCAGGTCAGCCTGGGCTAGAGAATTGAGAACCTCCCTACCTTGAAAAAAAGAGAAGAAAAAATGCAATTTATGGTTCAGTTACCAAAAGGCCTCAAATTCAGACTTTCATTTTAATCTAAAAATAAAAATTCTTTTAACAATATATGTGTGTGTGTGTGTGTGTGTGTGTGTGTGTGTGTGTGTGTATGTATGTATGAATGAACTGTACATCCACACGCAAAAATATAAAGCAAGAACCTAGACAAGGACTGGAAAGAGGGTTCAGAGGTTAAAAGCATTTGCTTGCATAACATTATGGCTCAGGTTCGATTCCTCAATACCCACGTAAAGCCAGATGCACAAAGTGGTGCATGTGTCTGGAGTTCACTTGCAGTGGCAGGAGGCACTGGCACACCCATACTCACTCTTTGTGTCTCTGTCTCTATCTTTCAAATAAATTTTTAAAATATTTTTAGAAAGGTATCTAAGCAAAATTCAAGAGAAAAAAATTTAAAATAGAAATAGACTTAAATATAGAAGACAAAAAATGGAAAATTCCTACAATAGGTCTAGCTGCATTGGGGTATGATATTAATTTTTAAATACTATACAAAAGTATACCCCATCAAATATTTTATTAGTAAATATTTATTTTTTGAGAGAAAGCAGCACAGAGAGCCCAGGGGAGGGGGTAACGAGCACGCCAAGGTCTTCAGCCACCGCACACCAACTCCAAACATGTGTACCCCCCCTTGTGTGCATGTGTGACATTGCACACTTGTGTCACTATGTCTGACTACGTGGGACCTGGAGATTCAAACATGAGTTCTTAGACATCATAGGCAAGTGCCTTAACCGCTAAGCTGCCTCTCCAGCCCAGTAAATAGAATTTTAATAGAACCTAAAACTTCTGCTCAGTAAAGAAAACAAGCCACAGACTGGGAAAAGAAATGCATGTGATCAAGTCCTACTATCCAATATATACAAAGAACGCTAACACTTAGCAAGAAAACGAACCACCTAATTGTAAAGAAAGAAGACCTAACCATGATCTTCAACAGAACTGCTAAACACCAGAACCACAGAAAGCACTAAATGGAGACAAGGATGGAAAACAGAAACTTTCACTAGTAGAAATGCAAAATAGTATAGCTATTTTGGTAGGTTGTATGGCAATTGCTTATAAAACTGCACATGGTCTTACCAGATGATCCAGCAATCTTAGTCCCTTGTGTTTACTCAAATGAACTGAAAGTACAGCCACACAAAAATCTGCGCCCATATCTTTAGCAGCTTTATACACAACTGCTAAAACTTGGAAACAGTCAACGAGCAGATACATTCTGGTACATATAGATGATGATGATGACGACGACGACGACGACGACAACAATAAAACAGCACCTAAAGGCTGTAGGTAAAGGCCTATGGTGGAATGCTTGCCTAGCATGTATAAGGAAGGCCCTAGCTTTTATTAACAGTACTTCAAAAGTAAAAACAAAAAAAGAGGGGGGGATACTGGAGAGATGGCTCAGTGGCTAAGGTGCTTGCCTGCAAAACCTACTAAGTCCCAGTAAGACAGAGCAGGATGCATAAAGTGGAACAAGCATCTGGAATTCATTTGCAGCAGCTAGTGCCTTTAATCCCAACACTAGGGAAGACAGATGTAGGAGGATCCCTGTGAGTTCAAAGCTAGCCTGAGACTACACAGTGAATTCTAGGTCAGCGTGGGCTACAGCAAGACCCTACCTTGAAATACAAAACAACAAGCAAACAAACAAAAAGAAAGGGAAAGGAAAATATAAAAAGTAAATGAGCTAATAAGACATGCAGGAATTTTATATGCATAGTAAGTGAAAGAAACTATCAGAAAATGCTATATAGCATATGATTCCAACACAACATACTGAAAACAGGAAAATTCTATAGACAGGAAAGAGAGTACTTGCCAGTGAATAGGAGAAAGGGCAAGATGCAGAGGAAAAGCAGAGAGGACTCTGAGGACAGTGAAACTTCTTTAGATACTACAATGACATTATGCATTTGTCCCCAAATGAATGCACAACACTAAGAGTGAACCCTTCTTAAAATGGTGAGATAATGAAATGTCAGTTACAATTTTAACTACCAATCATAACCAGTATACTCATCTGGTGTGGGATGCTGATAGTGGAGGAAATTGTGCTAGTTACCTAAAACTGCTCCCCCCTCCCAAAAAAAAAGAGACCTGCCTAAGAATAATTTTCATTGTTTACCTAACAGAACACATGCAATGAGATTAAAGCATGCGCAGGGCATAAGCAGCTGAAGTCATCAAGTGTTATACTTTCTAAAGAACTCTTTATTTTCACTAAAACACTATAAAAAGATAAATCCGCTACCTAAAGCTTAGATTTTTAAATATTATTTGAAATGACTATAATTAAATGTTATATCTTACTAAAGGAATGACTTAACTTTTTTTTTTTTTTGCTTTTTTCAAGGTAGGGTCTCACTTTAGTCCAGGATGGCAAGGAATTCACAATGTAGTCTCAGGATGCCCTTGATCTCATGGCAATCCTTCTACCTGTCTCCTGAATCCTGGGATTAAAGGCATGGGCCACCACACCCAGCCTCTTTTTGGATTTTTGAGGTACAGTTTCACTCTAGTCCAAGACCTGAATTCAATATGTAGTCTTAGGATGGCCTCAAACTCATGGTGATATTCCTACCTCTGCCTTACAAGCGATGGAATTAAAAGCATGTGCCACCACGCCAGCTCAGAATGATTTAGTTTTTAATGATTCTTATCTGTTAGACAAATTGTTTAATTTCCTGTTAACCTTGTTAAAATACTCCCTCCTCCCAGAGACTCCAAACACTGCAAAGCAAGCAGGAGCAAGTGCTGGGTCAGTGTAAATGTAAGCAACTGCGGGCAGACGTTTCTTTAAACAGAAAGAATGTACTCAGGACAGGTGGAAGTGCAGATGGGGGAATTCAACCTTACCTTTTTCTTCAGGCTTTAGAGTAAAACTTTTCTTCTCTGAAGGAAGCAGGTCAGGTTTTGGAACTGTGGAGAAAAGACCACCACTGAATATTCACTTTATTTGTTTATGAGAGAGGGAGAGAATATGAATGAGAATGGGCACACCAAGGCCTCTAGCCACTGCAAAGAAACTCCAGATGCATGTGCCCATTTGTCATACAGCTTTATGTGGGTACTGAACTGAACCAGGGTTGTTGGACTTTGCAGGCAAGCTCCTTAACCACTGAACTATCTCTATAGCCCAGAATATTCACTTTAAAAAAAAATCTATTTATATATTTTTTAAAATATTCACTTTTAAAAATTATTTTAGAGGCTCAGTATTGGAATTCGGATCCCAGCACTGTGTCAGTAATCCCAGTGTGCCTAAAATGGCAGGCAGACACCGCTAGCCCACAGCAGTTCACAAAAAGAGCTTGCCTCCAACAAGATGGAAGGTAAACACCTCTGACTGCTACGCACACACCATTCATACACACAAAAAAACCGTTACAGCACAAAGACAATTATACTATATGGAGTAAGTGGCAGGGCTGGGAGTCAGAATGAAAGGCTCCTGCTTCCAAACCCTGCCAAGCCAGGTTTCATTCCCTGGAACCCACACAAAGTCCACATGTACAAAGCAGCGCCTGCATATGGAGCTCATGTGCAGAGGCACGAGGCACTGGCATGCTCATTCTCTCTGTCTCTCCTTCCTTGGAATAAAATATTTAAAAAAAAAAAATAAAAAAGGTAAGCTGGGTGTGGTGGCACACACCTTTAATCCCAGCACCTGGGAGACAGAGGTAGGATGATCGCGGTGAGTTTGAGGCCACCCTGAGACTGCACAGCGAATTCCAGGTACGCTGAGCTAGAGATTCTTCCTCGAAAAACCAAAAATAAATAAATAATAAACAATAAAATTTTTTAAAAAGTAAATGGGGCTGGAGAGATAGATGATTCAGCACTTCAGAGTTTGCCTGCAAAGCCTAAAGACCTGGGCTCAATAACCCAGGACCAGTGGTGCGTGGTGGCTGTTTACTTTAAATTTGTTTTAAGAAGCTAGGTGTGGTAGCACATGTCTTTAATCCCAGTACTCGGGAGGCAGAGATAGGAAGATTGCTGTGAGTTTGAAGCCACCCTGAGACTACACAGTGAATTCCAGGTCAGCCTGGGCAAGATTGAGACCCTACCTTGGGAAAAAAAAAAAACAAAACAGGACTACACAAAGCCAGATGCATGAAGTAGCACACTTATCTGAGTTTGTTGGCAGAATCTAGTAGCCCTGATGCTCTTGCAGTCTTGCCCACGCGCGCTCTCTTTCTCCTTATAAATATTTTAAAAAACTAACTTTTTTGTTTCTTTCTTTCAAGGCAGCATCTTGCTCTTACCCAGAACAACCTGGAATTCATGTGTATAACTGCAGAACTCATGGCAATTCTCCTACCTCTGCCTCCAGTACTAGAATTAAAGACGTGTGCTACCACACCCAGCTTTTTAAAACAATTTTAAAGTAAACAGCAACTGAAAAGAAATATAAGATACCATCATTTCATAAAAACAACAGTCTATGGTCACTATAATCACTACGCTCAGTTTTTAATCCTAGCCTTTCCAGCAACAGCATTGTGGTCTCATTTTCTTCTTGGTTAAACTGGGGTGTCAGAATTTAGATCCTCTACCACACCATAGTTTTGGAGAACTTTCTGTGTTGGTGGAATGTTTTTGTGTTACCCGTATATAACTAAAGAATATTTAAAATGGAACTCTGAATTGGGGGCAGATGGCTCAGCAGTTAAAGGTGCTTGCTTGCAGGGTGGTTGGAATTAGATGTCACCCATAAATGTGTTCATGTGTTCTGCATACTCAGTCCACAAATGGTGACTATTTGAGAACTGGAGCCTGCTGGAGGAGGTGAGTTGCTGGGGACGGGGTTAGGGAGGTTAAGCACAGCAGCAAAAGGCCCTGGTAGGCTCATTCCTTCTCTCTCAAATAAAAATATTTCAAAATAAAATAAAATGTGAATTCTGTGACAAAGAAAACAAATATATTATATAGGTTTTGTTGCTGTTTTTCCTTTGTGTGGTCTCACTCTAACCCAGGATACCAAGAACTCACTCTATAGTCCTAGACCTCAAAATCACAGTGATCCTCTTACTTCTGTCAACCAAGTGCTGGGAATAAAGACTTGCACCACCATGCCCAGCTATTATTTAGGGTTTGTTTTTTTTTTCCAAGGAGAGAGGTAAGGAGAGAGGTGAGGAGGGGGGAGATGGGTGCACCAATGACTCCTGCTGGTGCAAATGAACTCCACGTCGGTGCCACTTTGTGCATCTAAGTTTACGTGGGTACTAGGAAATCAAACCCAGGGCATCAGAATTTACAAACAAGTATCTTAACCACTGAGCCATCTCTCCATCCCTGTTTAGGTTTTAAAGCATCATGTAACTAGGGGCTATCATGTGGAATCCTGCAGTTTTAGAGGAAGCCTCAAGACCAACTTCTATAAAAATTATGCTTTCCTTACTCTGGAACTAGATCAGTAAAGATAAAGCTAAAATTGCCAAGGGGTGCCAACATGGATTAGTACAGAAAAAAGTAAATACATTGTAGTGGTTTGATTCAGGTGCCCTCCATAAACGTAAGCATTCAGAATGCTAGGTCCCTAGCTGGCGGCAACTGGGGAATTGGAGACTCCTGGAGGTGATGTATTGTGGGGCTGGGCTTGTGGGTGTTATAGTCAACTTCCCCTTGGCCAGTGCTGGGAACATCTACTGCTGTCATTGTCCACCTGATGTTGGCCACGAGGTGAGATTCATGCTCTGCTCATGCCATGTTTCCCCTAACAACATGAAGCTTCCCCTTGAGTGTGCAAGCAAAAACAAACCCTTTCATCTCATAAACTGCTTTTAGATCAGGTAGTTTCTGCCACCAACAAGGAACTGACTGCCAACAGGTATCAAGAAATAAGCCGGGCATAGCGGCAAACGCCTTTAATCCCAGCACTTGGGAGGCAGAGAGGTAGGAGGATGGCCATAAGTTCAATACATAGTGAATTCCAGGTCAGCCTGGACTAGAATGAGACCATACCTCAAAAAAAAAAAAAAAATTTTTTTCTTCTACTTGTAAAACTCAGATATTTGGGAAGAGGACCTATGGAAAACTTCAATTCATGGAGACACTTCTAAATGTACTATAATTTATTCAACTTTTCAAAAATATTTTTTCAAGCCAGGCATGGTGGCATGAACCTTTAATCCTAGCACTTTGGAGGCAGAGGTAGGAGGATCAATTGCCATGATTTCAAGGCCAGCTTGAGACTACATAATGAATTGCAGGTCGGCCTGGGCTAGAGTAAGAAGCTACCTTAAAAAGCCAAAAGAAAAAAGGAAAAAATACTCATCCATTCATACATAGTCTCTGAAAGAAGACTGAAAACATTATGTAAATGAGTTTTGAAAGGTAGGGGTCCTGGTTGAAAGCCCAGGGTGCAGCTGAGGAGCTGGCTCAGTAGTTAAAGGCACATCCTTAAAAGCCTGATGTACAGTTTCTCTGTGCTGAGCAGAAACTAACAACAAACGTCAAAAATGCTGTTCGGGGGCTAGAGAGATGGCTTAGTGGTTAAGCACTTGCCTGTGAAGCCAAGGACCCCGGTTTGAGGCTCAATTCCCCAGGACCCACGTTAGCCAGATGCACAAGGGGGCGCACGCATCTGGAGTTCGTTTGCAGAGGCTGAAAGCCCTGGCACGTCCATTCTCTGTCTCTATCTGCCTCTTTCTCTCTGTGTCTGTTGCTCTCAAATAAATAAAAATAAACAAAAACAATTAAAAGAAAAGAAAAAATGCTGTTCGGCATCTTTAACAGTAGCTATGCATAAAGAATGTGCACAGAAACAAATAAATAAAAAATGAACAAGAACGTGAACAGAAAGATGAAGTAAAAACCTGGGATATAATCAGGTGCAGAGAATGTGGAAACAGAATAATACAAGAGAAGGGAGGGGGGCCTGGAGAGATTGGTTACGGCAAGGTTAAGGCGCTTGCCTGCAAAGCCAAAGGACCCACGTCTGATTTTCCCAGACCCACATAAACCAGATGTACAAGGCAGCACAATTGTCTGGAGTATGTCTGCAGTGGCTGGATGCCCTGGCACATCCATTCTCTCCCCCCACCCCACACTCTCTCTCTCTCTAATAAATAAATAAAAATAAACTATTTTAAAAAAAGAGAAAGAAGGACCAAAACACCAGTCATTCCTGATTCTCAATGGCATACAAATTCAGATGGATTTCTTCATTTGTACCTGGATATGCCCCACAATGAATTCAGCCTGTTTATCTTATGAACACAACTTTACACATGTGAGCACACTTACTTCATTTACAAAACCATAGTGCAGGGCTGCAGAGATGGCTTAGCAGTTAAGACATTTAAGCAAAGGACCTGGGATCAATTCCCCAGGACCCACCTAAGCCAAATGCACAGGGTGATGCAGGCATCTGGAGTTCATTTGCAGTGGGTGGAGGCCCTGGTGTGCCTATTATTCCTCCCTATCTGTCATTCTTTCTCTCAAATAAATAAAAATAAAATAATTGTCAGAAGTTAGTGAAACCTTAAAAAAAAAAACGTGCAGGCAGGGTATGGTGGTACTCATGGACGCGGAGGCAGGAGAATCATAAACCTGAGGCCAGACTAGGCTACAAAGAGAGTTAAAGGCTAATGAGAACCTATTTGGGGGAGGAGGGGAAAGGGGTTATCACAAAACAACTCCATACAGCATTTATGTATCTGGAAATACTTGGAATAAAGAAGTTTTGTTCTAGTTAAGGAGAAATAACTAAGTGAGAAGCAACTTAAAAGTTCAATTTTATTAACTTGTATTTCTTGTAACTAAGCTATTCAAAATATCTCCCAAGATCTTTATTTTTCTTAGATTTTGAAGACAAAGTCTTGGATATAGCCCAGGCTGGACTCAAAGCTATAATAATCCCTCTACCTTGGACTCCTTAGTGCTGGGATTACAGGTGTGTTCTATCTACTATGTCTGGCTAGTATCCTTATATCATTTATACTTTAATAAAAATTAATGAGTAGCCGGGTGTGGTGGCGCATGCCTTTAAACCCTGCTCTTGGGAGGCAGAGGTAGGAGAATCACCATGAGTTCAAGGCCACCCTGAGACGACACAGTGAATTCCAGGTAAGCCTATGCTTGAGTGAAACCCTACCTTGAAAATCAAAAAAATTAAAATTAAAATTAATGAGGAGCTGGAGAGATGGCTTAGATGTTAGGGTGCTTGCCTGTGAAGCCTAATGACCCAGGTTCAAGTCAACAGTACCCACGTAAGTCAGATGCTCATAGTGGGGTGTGTGTCTGCAGTTTGCAGTGGCTACAGGCCCTGTTGTGCCTATTCTCTCTCTCTCTCTCTCTAATAAATAAAAATGTATATGTATACATATATATGTGCATATATATGTATATGCATATGTGCATATGTATATATACATATATGTAAATATATGTATAGGTATAGTTTTTTTTTAAATTAATGAGGCCAGGGGTGGTGCTGCCCACCTTTAATCCCAGCACTTAGAAGGCTGAGGCAGGAGGATCACTGTGGGTTTGAGTCCACCCTGAGACTACAGAATGAATCCCAGGCCAACTTGGGCTAGAGCAAGACCCTACCTCAAAAACCCAAAATAAATAAATAAAATTAATAATAATAATAATGGGCTGGAGAGATGGCTCAAGAGGTTAAAGGCACTTATCTACAAGACGTGGTGGCTGGTTTCAATTCCCAAGCCACCCACATAAAGCCAGTTGCAAGAAGTGGCACAAGCATCTGGTGTCCACTTGCAACAGCAAGAAGCCCAGTCGTGCCTATGCATGCACACATACATCAAACCTATTTTAGAATTAAAATACAAAAACTGGAAAGCTGAATGTGTTCTTTACATACCTGGACCTTTGGTTGGAGGAGGGGGTTTCTTTGGTTTCTGTTTTTAAAAATGAAAAGAACAGTTAAATATAGTTGTAGGAATCAAGAGAGGATAGAGAAGAGAACCTGTCTTCTGGACATGGTAAGACCAATGTGATCATAAACTCCCAATAGCTGTGGTTACCTACAAAAACCATGGACAAGCGGCCCTTCAATGTTCCGCTGAGGGGAGCAGTCCCGAGCCGGCCCTGCCCTGAGACACTGCTCGCAGGGCCACTGCGGCAAGGCAAGGAGGGAGGGCGTGCTGCGCGCCGCTGTGAAGACGTCCATGCCCTGCCAAGTATTGCCACCTTGCCCATGCAAGCAATTCCATTTAAGCAGTGGGTCACAGACCCCCCCACCGCCAGTGCCCATGTCAAAGTAAAAGCAGAACTAGTTGGAAGAAGAAGAGGTTCAGCAGGAATAAGAAAGGGACAAAAGAAGGTAATGGCTGAGTACTCATTATATATGGCCAATAAAATAAAAATAAACCACAAAAAATAAGGGCAACAATAACTGGACCTATCTGTCCTTTTTAATTCGAAAGAATTATCACAAGAAAGGTTAGAAAAAGAGCCTTCCCCTGAATTTCTAACATTCCCTCAACTTTTAACACAACACATTTAACAATTTCAGACAGATTTTTAAGTATACAAACTGGGTTGCTCTAAATTTAAAATAACTGATAACGTATTAAAATCAGGACAAATGTGTTCATTAAGAAAGAACAAAAAGGACATCAGGTTAATCCCAGTACCATGGAGACTGAGGTAGGAGGATCTCTGTGAGTCTGAGGCCAGCCTGGGTCTACAGAGTGAGTTCATGGTCAGGTGGGGCTAGAGTGAGACCCCCCTCCCACAGGAAGGTAAGGGTTTGACTAAAGGCTGCATCATTACTGAATGCAATTAAAGTAAGTGCCAATAATTTACTTAAAGGCTTCAATGATGACAGCTCTGTAAAGCTTACAGTGAATACACCAGTCTGTGTAGGGTGTGTTTATAACTGCTTTGTCCCTCCCCCCATCACCCCTTAAAATGTAACAGAAAAGCAAAGGATAACTGTGGAATGACGCAGTGTCACTTTGTGGGAACTAACAGGGAAATACGACACCACAAAAGAGACAAACACTTAGCCTCATACTACTTAAAGGAAACCAAAGCTCTTGGCAACATTAAATAACTTTGTCTTATTTACCCAAGTTATCTACACCCAGGCAGTTTTTTAAAGTGCTGAAGTTGATTTTCTGTATAGAGTCAGTGCCAAGGGAGACAGAAACAAAGCACAAGCAAAATGTAGATTGTTTTACTGAAATTCAAATAACTTTTCTCTAAATATATAATTTCATGAAACCGTAAAAATTATTCAACAGCAATGTAAGAAACTCCACTTTTTCAAAACTATTGGCAAATGTTAAAGAATCACCACGACTGACAAGCTAAATCTTACAGGGAAATCTTTATCCAGCTCACTTATCTGGACAGCAAAGTTGTCTGGAAACACTCCTTCTCTGCCATTCAGTTCACCCTTCCACCAGCCAGCTTCTCCAGTGTCCTAAATCACAAACAAAAATAGAAAGTGATAGGAGCCCAAGTTGGCCTTAAACTCTTGGTTCTCCTAACTCCAATTTCTGTAACTTGTGGCATAATACTTGGAAACATAATTCTTGGATCTTTAACTGAGGGAGAGTTCAGACCAAGTAGGAAAATTGTAACTGTTATTAGCATTGTCAAAAAAAAAAAAAAACACCAATACTATAAAATTATCCTTAAAAAGATTATTTCTCACATATTACTTTTAGCAGTAGTTACAAAACTGGGTCTTATTTGTTTAAAAAAATCAATTTTAAAAACTTAAATTATAAGAAAATAGAAAAATACTTGGAAAGATGAAGGGATTCAACGGGGGATCCAGGAGAAAGAAATGGAAGGGGTGGGAAGAGATCACCATCATGGTGTATTATCTATATTTACGGAAGTCATCAATCAAAAGTTTAAGGCAAATCTTAATTATAAAGTTTATACATTCTTGGGAAAAGGTGAAAAAGAGAAAGACAAGGTAAGTGGAATGACTTGCCAAATTAAACCTTTCTAATATTAACACCAATTCCTTAACAGTTTTAGAATTAACAAACTCTAGGGCTAAAGAGAGGGCTTAGTAGTTAAGGTGCATGCCTGCAAAGTCAATGGACCCAGGTTTGATTCCCCATGATTGACGTAATCCAGATGCACAAGGTAGTGCATGTGTAGTCTGTTTGCAGTAGCTGAAGGCCCTGGCATGCAAATTCTCTATCTGCCTCTCTCTTTCTCAAATAAATTTTTAAAAAGTTTTTAAAGGACAAGAAATTAAAAAATTCTTCTGGTTCCTTCCAATGTGAAAGTTAGGTCTTACTGCTTCAAACTTCACAAATATTAAATTTTGGATATATTTATAAAATTCATGCTAATTGAGTGGATTTTAGCTGCTTTGTCACATGAGTATGTGTAATCATGGATATATTATATTAATTTGAATCACTATGGTGATTTAGCTATCTATTTGTATGCTATAAAACAGTATATACTTGAGATATGCACAATTCTAGTTACTTTTAATATATCAGTTATAATGAACAGAAAATAATAGCTTTTAAAAATTTTTATTTACACCAGGTGTGGTGGTGCATGCCTTAACCCCAGCACTTAGGAGGTGAAGGAAGGGGGACCTTCAAGAGTACAGGGCCACACTGAGACTACAGACTACATAGTGAACTCCAGGTCAGCCTGGGAAAAAGTAAGACCCTACCTCAAGAAAAGAAAAGGGGAGGGGAGGGGAGGGGAGGGGAGGGGAGGGGAGGGGAGGGGAGGGGAGGGGAGGGGAGGGGAGGGGAGGGGAGGGGAGGGGAGGGGAGGGGAGGGGAGGGGAGGGGAGGGGAGGGGAGGGGAGGGGAGGGGAGGGGAGGGAAAGAGAGCTGGGCATGTGGCGCACGCCTTTAATTCCAGCACTCAGGAGGCAGAGGTAAGAGAACTGATATGAGTTCAAGGTCACCCTGAGACTACATAGTGAATTCCAGGTCAGCCTGGGCTACAGTGAGACCCTACCTAGGAAAAACAAAGAAAGAAGGGGAGGGGGTGGGATGGGATGGGACGGGACATGGGGCAGGACGGGACGTTGTGTTTTTAAAAATTATTCTATGAGCCAGGCGTGGTGACACATGCCTTTAATCCCAGCACTTGGGAGACAGAGGTAGGAGGATTGCTGTGAGTTCAGGGCCACCCTAAGACTACATAGTGAATTTCAGGTCAGCCTGGACTACAGTGAGGCCCTACCTTAAAAAAAAAAAAAAAAAAACTTTGTGAGCACTTATTATGTTCCAGGTTCTGAGAAACCAAAAGCAATGAACACCAAGTCCCCAGATCTTCTACAGCTTACATTCTACAGACAACTAAGAATTTTGTTAGGACTGGAGAGATGGCTTAGCAGTTAAGGTGCTTGCCTGGAAAGCCAAAGGACCTCGGTTCAATTACTCAGGACCCAGCTAAGGCAGATGCACAAGGTGGTACATGCATTTGGAGTTCATTTCAAGAGGCTAGAAACCCTGGCACACCCATTCATATTCATTCATATCCCCCCCCCCCCGCCTCTCTCACTCTCTCAAATAAATAAATTAAAATAAAATAAAATGGTGCCACCTGCCTTTAGTCCCAGCACTCAGGAGGCTAAGGTAGGAGGAACACTGCAAATTCAAGGACAGCCTGGAGCTAGAGTGAGTTTCAAGTCAGCCTGGAGTAGAGTAAGACCCTACTTGGAAGGAAAGGCAAGGGGGGGAAAAAAGCTTTCTGACTTTTCACCTTTCCTGACCTTCTAGGTCCCTGCTCTGCCCGGGCTGAGATGGGGAGACACCTATTCCCATGTGGGTTCTTTATCCCTCCTGCTAGCTACATGGTGAGAGTTCTCTGTACTTTCTCCTCTTTCTTTCTTTTAATCTAATAGTCTCTGAGTTTTTAAAAAAAAATCCTAAAAAATATTTCTACAAATGAGTTAAATCATTCATTGAACTTGACCTTACCTTATTGATCAAATGGATTATCTCCCCCTCTTTAAAACTAAGTTCATCTTCATTGGTTCCTTCATAGGCAAATAATGTTCTACAATATTCCTTAGCTGAAATAACAGAAATAATTTGGCAAATTATTAATTCAGCAAATCATACTAAGAATCTATTTAGTATTACATATCCAAGAAGTTATTTAAGGTAAACTTAGAAATTAACTTTAAAATTTGACACTTAAGAGTCAGTATCATATATTAAGAAATAATTGTGTTAATCACTCATTAAGATATTTACTGAAGGTCCCTATATACCAGGTACAGCTCTACTTTTAAGAGGATAAATCAATGAATGTGGCATGAAAAATTCCTTAACCTGAAGGTGGTAGAAAGAGACTATGTAATTTTTTGATGACTTTTAAAATTAAATTAAAAAAAAAAATCCAGACTGGAGGGATGGCTTCGCAGTTAAGGCATTTGTCCTGCAAAGCAAAAGGACCCAGGTTCGATTCCCTAGGACCCACACTGGCCAGATGCACAAGGGGGTGCATGCGTCTGGAGTTCATTTGCAGTGGCTGGAGGTCCTAGCGCACCCATTCTCTCTCTCTCTCTCTCCTTCTCTCTCTCCCCCTTCTCTGTCAAATAAATACATAAATAAATAATTTTAAAAAAAAATTTTAAAAGCTTCTAAAAAAATCCTTAACCTAAAAAAAAAAATCCTTAACCTATACATTCACATCTAGTAGAATTCAATATTAAAATAACTACTACAGAGTAACCACCCCGTGTCAGAAGACAGTAATATATTTGTGGATTTCTACTATGGAAGTTTTATTACAAACCTTACCTTTACTTTTACCTTCATTGTCTATTTTTGTAATCTCTATATTCTGAGTTTTGGGTCCCAGTGACTGTGTGATTAAAGGCTAAAAGAGAAAAGGACAGTATCAGTTAGCTTGAGTTAAAACTAAAAATAACAGTGTAAACAAACTTTCTCTCCTGGTTGTCCAGCTTGCCAAAATGTTGTTTACAGCCAGGTCAGTGTAACTGAAAACTCAGCAATGAAAAAATATTAATATCAAGTTCTTCAAATCACAGCTACTAGTTTTTTTAAGTTTCTTAAAAATAACATGCTCTGACATTCATATTATGATTTAATACTAGAATATCTGGGGTGTTATTTTCTTTTTTGAGGCAAGATCTCTACCCTGGCTGAGGCTAACCTGCAACTCACTTTGTAGCTCAGGCTGGCCTTGAACGGATAACAATCCTCCTAACTCAGCCTCCCAGTGCTGGGATTAAAGGCTGGTGTCACCATGCCTGGCTTTAATACTAGAAGTTCTAAAATAAGCCAGGTGTAGAGGTGCATGTTTAGTCCCAGCACTAAAACACAGAAGTAGGAGGATCAACGTGAGTTCATGGCCACCCTGAGACTCCAAAGTGAATTGCAAGTCAGCCTGGCATACAGTGAAACCTTACCTCAAAAAACTAGCAAATTTAAAATGAGATAAAGGATTTCTATAAACTCTTCATGTTTCATTATTATCTAATTGTACAAGTGCTTTCTTAAATTCTCTACCCAGAACTAACAGCACACAAGACCTTAAGTTTCAATGACTAAAATCCTGAATACACTAACAACTAACCTGCCACTACTTTTTATCTCCCAAAACACTATTTTCCTTTCTCCAGTTAGCTCTGTCTTCCAATCAGGTATCATCTAAAATTAAGTAAATGTGCTCCCCACTTTATATAACAGAGTACTCTGGACATACTGATGGCGACTGAATGATTACTAATATAATATCATTAATCACACTTTAATCAACACAATCATAACCTTTTAGAGCTGGAAGGACTACTTCAAAATGTATGCCAAAGTCCCTCAAAAGGCAAGAATTGCTTCTCCAACATTCCTAGCTGTTTTATGGCTCTACACCATTTTATAAAACTGAGTCCCAATCAATGAGGCCTTGTAAATCTTACTGTCACAGAGAATCAGCACTATGGGAGGGCAGGGGTCAGGAAGATATACTCTTTCCTAAGTCCAAATTAAATGGGAATCTATTTTAACAAGGTCGGAAAGTAAGTAAGTAAACAAATAAATAAATTGAAATGTTCTCATATTTCTCATACAGATCACTAACCAAAATATAGTCTTATAGATGAAATACAACTGAATTAACCAAACACTAAACTTTTAAGACTTAAACAAACAGATACAAGCAAGACCTATACTGTCAAGGAAAAGACCTCTTAAATGAATGAAATTCCGAAACTCTGTCAATGATAACAAAACCTTCCAAGAAAACATTTTCAAGATCAGCTTCCCACACACACAAAAAACATAAAGGTTTATTTTACCAACTCTTATTAAATCATATAAATCATGGATTGTATGATACTCCACTTGAAAATGCCAGTAAGTAGCTAATAAAACTCCCCAAACATTCTAAAGTGACATTAGTAAATTTAATCATTGTTGAGGATCCAGAGGAAAGTTAAGAAATACACAATTAATTTAATATCATATTCTGAATTCATTTAAGAGCCCACATTAATTATTTTATTTATTTTCAGGAAGGAAGGGGAAAGGAGGGGAAGGGAGAAAGGGACGGGGAAGAGGAGGAAGGGAAAGAAGAGGGGGAAGGGAAAAGGAAAGGGGGGGGAAGAGAATGGGCACACCAAGGCCTCTGGACACTACAAATCAACTCCACATGCATGTACCACTTTGTGCATCTGGCTTTACACAGATGCTGGGGAAGAGAACCCGGATCATTAAGCTTTTGCAGGCAAGAGCTTTAACTGCTAAGCCATATCTCCAAAAGCCCACTTTAGTTGTACATCAAATTTATTTTTTAAATTAAACTTTATCTTAAAAAGGTAAAAAGAAAATTCTTCCCTTTTGTATTCAAGCTGTTACAACTAAAAGACCTAAATTCCACTACAAAAAAATGTACAATGAATTTACCAAGAAATAAGCATCGTAATTTTGTTAAGATTCAAACATAAGCATCGATCATTACACATCTGGACAGAAAAGCTTCTCATTCATAAAAAAAAATTGTTACATCTTTTGAAAAAGGCAATGCAGGGCTGGGGAAATGGCTTAGCGGTTGACACTTGCCTGCAAAGCCAAAGGATCTAGGTTCAATTCCCCAGGACACATAAACCATATATGCACAAGGTAGTGCATGAAAGTATGCATCTGGAGTTCATCTGCAATCAGCTGGAGATCATAGTGCACCCATTCTCTCTTTCTCTCTTCCTTCCTCCCCGCCTCTCTCTCACATACACACACAAATAAATAATTTAAACAACAAAAAAAAGAAATTAACAAAACTGCAAACTGATTTTTACAGTTTAAAACCATGACGGGAGGGGGAGTACCAGGAGGATCTTGAGTTCCAGCCTGTGTAAGGAAGCCTTGTCTCAAACACACACACACACACACACACACACACACACACACACACACACACACACAGCCATCTTTCCCCACCCAAAACAACATCCTGCTGCATGAGAGAATAAACAAAGTTAGTCTAAATAAATTCATCATTTACCACCTTTTCTGTTTTTTTCTCTTCTGTCTCACTGCTGGGCACTCTTGTCCTGAGTCTCACAGAACCCTCTTTAAAAATGTCTCCAAATCCTATTCCACGAACTTTCTTTGGCTGTGTAACTGATCCGGGTGTAGTTTCACTCCCATTCCCCGGAGATGGTAAAGGAGAGGTAGGTCCAGTCAAAACAGTTTCTAAAATGACAGTATGTTTTCAAGAATGACAATGACACTGAGAATCACAAAACGTTTACAGTCCTTCCTATATATAGTGTCTATATCCTATGCCAACTAATAAAAAAAGAGCAAAACAAAAGCAATACAGTAATTGATTGATATTCATGAGTAATGTGTACTTTACACTGATGGTTATAATTGTGATTGTAAAAAACTAGCTTTCCAAAGTATTTTAATGTGTAAAAGGCAAAACATTTCAGAAATCATGCCACAAAGCGGCCTTAACAAGACACTACAGCTTAGCTATCATTTACTTCTCAAATGTTTGCAGTTTGATCTTCAGAGCAAATGGCCTAGAAAAGTGATGAGGCTAAGAAGTACAAGTCTATGAGAGCGTCTCTCAGTGGCCTGGACTAGCTGCCAGCAAGCCCAAGGACCTGCCTCAGGGCTGGGATGACAATGTGACAGCTAGGGATCTAGGTCCTCAAGCTCTCCTATAGAGCCATCTCCCTGCCCAAGAGATTCACTTCTGACCACTTCAAGATGACCATCAGCATCTAAATAGTGATTCTCATATACGTCTATATAAGCATGTGAAGAGATCTTATGAAAAAAAAAGGAGGGATGGAAAATTGTAGTACATACAGTCACTAATTTTAGATAGAAAAAGAAAAACTAAAAAGGAAGTTCCTATCTGACAAGTAAGTAAATTCTGAATATTGCTGAGAAGAGTCATCAAAATGAAAACTTAATTTTTTTATTTTTTTTGAGGTAGAGTCTTGCTCTAGTCCAGGCTGGCCTTGAATTCACTATATAATCTTAGGGTGGCCTCAAACTCATGGCAATCCTCCTACCTCTGCCTCCTAAATTCTGGGATTAGAGGTGTGGGCCACCATACCCAGCAGACATGACTTAAGTCGCAAAATACAAGACGAAACATTTAAAACTCAAAATAGGGACTGGAGAGATGGCTTAGCAGTTAAGGCCTGCAAAGCCAAAGGACCTAGTTCGATTCCCCAGTACCCACATAAGCCAGATACACAAGGTGGTACATGCATCTGAAGTTTGTTTGCTGTGACTGGAGGCCCTGAGGCACCCATTCTCTCTCTATCTTTCTCTTTCTCTCTCTCTCTCTAGCTTTCAAATAAATACACCATTTTAAAAAAAAAAAAATCGACCCAGGCTAGAACTTACTCGGAGGTAGGAGGATTGCCATGAGTTCAAGTCCACCCTGGGACTACACAGTGAATTCCAGGTCAGCCTGGGTTACAGTGAGACCCTACGTTGAAAAACCAAAGACAACTCAAATCAACTGATAGCAAGATAGAATTCAGAAGAGAAACAAATTAAAATTATGTGACTATGCTTTTTGATTATGTTTGGTGTTTATTTTTATTTATTTGAGAAAAAGTATGAGTGTACCAGGGCCTTTTGCTACTGTACTACAATTGTGCATCTGCCTTACATGAACTGAACTGGGCTAGCAGGCTTTCCAAGCAAATGCCTTTAACTGCTGAGCCAACTTCCTCAGCCCTGTTTTTTGTTGTTGACTTTATGCGGCAGGGTCTCACTCTAGTGCAGTATGATCTGGAACTCAATATGCAGCCCTAGGCTGGCCTTGACCTCACTCTGTAGTCCAGACTGGCCTCAGACTCACCGTTACCTTCCTATTTCAGTATCCCAAGTGCTAGGATTACAGGCATGTGCTACCACACGGGATATTTTGTTAGTTTTATTCTCATCATGATCTGACTTTTAGTGGATTGCCTGAAGTTGATCAAATACTCAAAAATGAAAGTTTCAAATTATAAAATACACACTATGTCATACAGTTTATTTCAATTATGGCTTACCTAAATCCTCTTGAGTGTCGTGAGTTTCACCATCATCTAGTATCTCTAATTCTTTCACAAAGTTGGAGGGAAACAGGCCCAGTTTATTATTCAGGGTTCCACTCCACCAGCCCTCTTCCACCTGAAAGAGTTCACAACTCAAAAATAATAAAAATGTTTAAGTGAAAACCTAAACCCTATGGAAAAATTAAGCTGTAAAAACTAATGAATAATGCAAACATGCCCTTTAAAAAAAGACAATAAAACAGCAAAAAATACTTTTATTTTACTTTCAATATACAACGAGAATGTATAAATGACTATAACCCATGAAGCATGTGTTTTTATGAAAGTTATCAGATAACAAAGTGTAACATGTAACCAAGAAAAAGTATATAGCCCTTGATTGATTAGTGTCACTTATATATTACTAAACTGGTTTGTAATTTTAGCATGTATTATTTAAGATAGACTTTCTAGCATTAGACAAAGTTTAGAATCTATAAAAACATAATTTCCTAAGTAGTGCAAAAAATTACTAACCTTTTACTTATACAATGATTGTTTTTGTTGCTTTGTTTTTATTTTTCAAGGTAGGGTCTCACTCTAGCTCATGCTGACTTAGAATTCATTATGTAGTCTCAGGGTGGCCTTGAAGTCACAGCAATCCTCCTACCTCTGCATCCAGAGTGCTGGGATTAAAGGCGTGCGCCACCACACCCTGCTTAATATTGGGCTACTTTGGGCTTGAGAGATGGCTTAGCGGTTAAGCGCTTGCCTGTAAAGCCTAAGGACTCCGGTTCAAGGCTCGATTCCCCAGGACCCATATTAGCCAGATGCACAAGGGGCCGCATGCGTCTAGAGTTCATTTGCAGTGGCTGGAGGCCTTGGTGCACCGGTCCTCCCCCCCCAACCCTCCCTCCCTCCCTCCCTCTCTCTCTCTCTCTCTCTCTCTCTCTCTCTCTCTCTTTCTCAAATAAATAAATAAATAAAAATAAACAAAAAAACTGGGCTACTTTATAATTTCCTTTTACAGCCTGGAGGCAGAGGTAGGAGGATTGTTGTGAGTTCAAAGCCACACTGAGACTTAGCTATCAGGGAAATGAAAATAAAACTACTTTGAGATTCCATTCCACTCCTGTCAGAATGGCTAACATCAAGAAAACAATTAACAATAAATGCTGGGGAGGATGTGGAAAAAGTGGTACCCTGTACATTGTTGGTGAGAATGTAAACTAGTAAATCCATTGTGGAAATCAGTGTGGAGGTTCCTGAGACAGCTAAAATTGAGTTACCATACAACCCAGGGAAACCACTCCTCAGCACATATCCTAAAGCCTCATCATACTACCTTAGATAACTGCAGACCCAAGCTTATTGCCACTCTATTCACAAAAGCTAGGAAACAGAATAAGCCTAGATATCCCTCAACTGCTGAGTAGATAAAGAAGATATGACACATTTATATAATGGAGTGGATGAGTCTGGAAAGGATTATACTTAGTGAGGTAACCCAGGCCCAAAAAGCCAAGCAACTCATGTTCTCTCTCATGTGTGAGTTGGTAGCAAAGACCAGTAAACCAGAAAGGGGCTATAAGGGAGGGAGGGAGGAGAGAGGAGGACTTAATGAGAAGGTATTGTATATATGTAAGTAGATGAGTAGATTACTAGGGATACAATGGTCTAAGGGAGGTCAGGGGAAAGGATTGAGTAAAGGAAGTGTGGGAGGAGGGTTAACAAAATGTAAGAGGGTATGAATAAGCCATATTGAAACCTACATTTTTGGACAATGACACATCCATAAGCCATAGATGATTAGTAGAAAAATTTCACTGCCAGAGACAGAATATCTTCCAATGAGTTGTTGGCCAGGGTGGTCCCTGATGCCCCCCAAACATATAAGCCCCTGCCAAGGCTCTTGGGTTCCCACCAGAACTAGATGGCAAGACCCTACTGCTGAAGACTCCACATGCTTTGGCTGCAGGTCACTGAGAAATCAAGCTGGAGCTGAACTGAAAACCTCCTCTCTGTAGACCAGCTGCCAGAAAGCTGGAAAAGGCTATGCTGCATGCAAACGTATGGGAGAGAGAAGTCATCAACGGTGACAAACCGCTGCAAGCCTAAAGTTTGGTTAGCTAGGCCAAATATGCCTACTGGTGCAATGGTGGTATGTCTGTTATGGGGGAAACCAACTGCTCCCTAATTGGACTGGAGGCCTGCTCCATATGAGGAAATAGATGTTTGGTACTGAAAACCTAGTCAAAAGACTATACAGGGAGATGATAAGCCCTAGGGGAATAATGCCTATTGTTGTCTGGCAAAATTCATATACTATGCTCACCAAAGTGCCCGCTAAGCACTTTTTTTAATGTCCATGCCCTTATATTAATGCTACTCTCTCTTTGGGTTAGAGAAGCTTCTCTTTTCAGATGGCAGTGACCACTGGGATTACTCAAAAGGCACCATAGTGCAGAGAAGAAGTGACAGAGGAGTGTTAAACTCTGAGCCATCTCTAGCACACCTTCCAGGGCTCAGGGTCCATTGTGGAAAAGGTTGCAGAAAGAACATAAAAAGCCAAAGGATGAGTCAGACTCCTTTACAATGTAATCTTCCAGATACAAAAGCTCTAGATACCCATGACTTCACCATGCCTGTTAGCACCTACACAAGAACCTCATAATAGGAGGAAAAGATGATGGCATCAAAATAAAAGAGAGACTGATTGAGATAGAAGGGGATAAAATGGAGGTTGGGTGTGGAACGGGAAAGGTGGGGGACGGGAGAGAACTATCATGGTTTATTTTCTATAATTATGAAAGTTGACAATGAAAAAGAAGTTTTAAAAATGAACAAGAGTAAGCACTTGCCTAGCATACACCAAGCTCTAGGGCTTCTTGAGGTGGGAGTGGGGTGGGGGAGGGAGCTTCAGAGACACACACACAAAATGGGACAGGCACAAGACAATAGGTGCACACTGTTAGGCATGTATGAAATTAGGTGAAGATGGCTTCAGTAAGCTCTCTCTCTTACATGGCACAAATATGGCCTTGACACTGTCCCATTCAAGAACTGGTAGTTGCACCTTTGCTCTTGAAATCTTCCTAACAAGTCTGCACTGTAAAAGGCATCAAATCCAGTCATCGAGCTTTGATTTCCCAGTCCCCACATAAAGCCAGATGTATAAAGTGGTGAATCCATGTGGAGTTTCTTTGTACCAACAAGAGATCCTGGAACACTCATTTCCTTAGCCCCTTCCCCTCTCAAATAAACAAACAATATTTTTTTAAATATATAGCTATACTTTGAAAATGTCATGTTTAGCTTCTAGTAAAACTTTAATACTGTTTCAATGAGAGCAAGGTAGGTATGAGAAGCTAAAAATAGTATATCTCTTTCTAAAATATAAAAATGTAACAAGAAATATTGTTGCCTACTGCATAAATGCAACAATTCAAACAAAAGATTTATTATTAAAAAGACAAGAGTCTGCTTTGCATTCCTTTATCATGCAAAATGCAGCAGTTCTCTCTCACTGCTCGGTGCCTACAGTCACTTCAGAATCAAAAGGCTTTTCTGTATCCTTAGCTGTTTAAATTGCATTGATTTTAAGCTTCAAAATACTTTTTATTCCTCAAGAAAATGTGAAATTTAATACACAGCTAGTAGTAAACAGCAAAGATGAGTAGACAGATTTCATTGAAGAGTGGTATCAATTTACACAAAAATTAATATTCTTCCCAAGCACTTTTGTAAAACTAGACCACGAATTAAACTGATACTTTATGGGCTGGAGAGATGGCTCAGCAAGGTGCTGGCTTGCAAAGTCAAAGGACCTGAGTTTGATTACTCAGTACTGTAATGCCAAATACAAGATGATGTGTGAGTGTGAAGTTCATTTGCAGTGCCTAGAAGGTCCTGGCATGCCCATTCTCTACCCCTCCATAAATAAATAAATTTTTAAAGCTCCCCCACATAAATAATTTTAAAGCTCCTTCCATATAAATAAATAATTTTTAAAGCCCCCCCCCCATATAAATAATTTTTTTTTTAAGCTGCTACTTGGGCCAGGTGAGGTGGCACACACCTCTAATCCCAGCACTCAGGAAGCAGAGGTAGGAGGATCACTGTTGAATTTGAGGCCACCTTGAGACTACTTAGTGAATTACAGGACAGTTTGGGCTAGAGTGAGACCCTGCCTTGGGGCTTAAAAAAAACGTTGTTACTTTATTGCAAACATACTCCCCTTACCTCCTCATTAATATCAATGATGTCACCTGTCTTCAGCTCCAGCTCATCCTCATTTTGTGGAAGGTAGTCGAAAAGAACTTTACACTGTCGCCTTTTTGTCTCTAAAGGATATAATAAGAAAAAAAAATGGCTAAGAAAGATATTTTTTTTTGTGAGATAATTTTTTAAAATAGGACCTTTTCTAACATACCATGCTGATAGTCATGGAACTTACATAGATGAAAGTAACAAAACATGTCAGTGTTCTAGGCCGGAGAGATGGCTTAGCAGTTAAGCACCTGCCTATGAAGCAAAGACCCTGGTTCGAGGCTCGACTCCCCAGGATCCACAGATCAAGGGGGTGCATGCATCTGGAGTTCATTTGCAGTGGCTGGAGGCCCTGGCATGTACATACATTTATTCCCTCCCTCCCTCCCTCTCTCCCTCCCTCCCTCCCTTTCTCTCTCTCTCTCTGCCTCTTTCTCTGTCTGTTGTTCTCAAATGAATAAAAGTAGACAAAATTTTAAAAAATTATTTTAAAACATGTCAGTGTTCTAAACAATTAATTACAATCAGCACTGGAGTTTATGGGGGGGGACACATCTACCACACAATAATGTATTTACCCTCAATAAATTCAACTTCAAGTAAAATATATGACTTCTGGCATTGGAGCACATTTATATATCTGATTCCACCAATTAAACAAAAGCAAATTAGATAATTTAGATAGATATATTACCTATTAACCAATGTTAATAAAAGACATTTGACATGAGAATGGTACAGTGCACAAGTACTCCAGTCTAGTGATTTTTCAGACTATTTGATCAAAATAAGTAATATTTATTTCCTTTAAACATTATTTATTTGAGGGACTAAGGGAAGAAGATAGAGATAAGGGAATGCCAGGGCTTCTTGCCACTACAAATGACTTGCAGATGCATGTGTCCTTCCATGTGTGGCTTTGGATGGGCACTTGGGGAACTGACTAGATCATCAGGCTTTGCAAGCAATTGCCTTTAGCCACTGAGCCATCTCCCTAGCCCTTCAGCTAAGGAATATTTCACATGCATTATTTTCATGTATCTGTAGAAGATGGTTAAATAGCAGCACCCAGCAATCACCTGCTCCTCCATCAAATAAACAAGAACCCACAAAGCACAGCAAACAGGGGTACAGTGCTGAAGTTCACTGCTCGCTGCCACTGCAGCTCTGGCCCTATCCCGCACCCAGGGCAGAAGGCTGAGAAGACGGCCGCCCAGAGCCCTGGCCGCACATGCTGTGCTCTCTCATGCTCACTCCTTGGCATTCAAACTAAGGGACTTCTGCCCCATTCCAGGGGCAGCCCACCTACAATATGCCTAGTGGACACAACTGGACATCTCAGGAGAAGGAAAGCTCCAGCCATGGCCCCACCCCAAGTACAAATACCTGAGGAAGGGTGTGTTTGGCAGGCCCAATTCCTGGATTCCTGGGCTGGAGCAGAATGAGAAGGAATTGGAGACCAACCTAGACTACAAAATGAGTTCCAACATGCTTGACCTTTAAAAAGTTAATCTTTCTTTTAAAAAGAGCAGGCAGGAGGATATTTTTGCTAAAACATTTTCTCCTTTGGCACTGTTGATGTGGAATGTTCAACTTGCTTCTATTTTAGTGCTTGGATGGAAATGTCTATGTCTAAGGGGACAACCTCCTCAAACAAAGACTACCGTGAAGTTGTCTGAAATGGCAAAAATTTCCACACATTTCCTATACTTTTATTAATTATGTAGCTGAGGAAATGGCTCAAAACACTTGCTGAACACAATTAAGAAGCAGAGTTTGGATCCTCCTAGAACCCAAGCAAAAGCCAGGTGTATGTGGCAACCTACCTATGATCCCAGCACATGGGAGGCAGTGCAGACTACCTACTAGCTGAATCTGGGCTCAAGTGAGACCTTGCCTCAGTAATAAAGTTGGCAGCTATCAAGGAAGACTCCCAACATTGGCCTTTAGCGCCTTCACACATATGTACATACACACACACATGCAACCATACATACATACATGTGGGCACACCACACACACAAAGAAAGAACGAACTGGTTGTACATAAAGTCAACTGCTGTCAAGATTAAGCTAAAAACATTGGTTGTCAACTGGTGTTTTCTCTTTCCAAACAGGTTTGTCTAGGGTTGTACTAGAGCTGTTTTGGCTCAACAATGAACAGACTCTGCTCTATTACATGTAAAGTAACTATTGCACTTCGGGCATCTCAAGTCCAGTGCTTATAACAAAATTGACTCTTAAGACATACTCCTGGTCTTCATCTGGAAGAAATAATTTCAAGCTCTGTGGTTCTGTTTCCAATGTTCCTTGGTAATTAATTGGTATCCACACAGGTATCTGGAGTAATCAAACAGGTGCTAATACACTGTCTTACTTGTCTTTTTGCACAATTTCTAGGTTAAATTAATTGGTTTAGATTTTTGTTGTTTTCAGCCTGCATTTATAGCTACTAGATATTTAAAGGATAAGATGTGCCTACTTTCTATGCTTCAGATATGGCCTAGGCTGCCACAGGACAACTAAATTTAAAAAGGTTGGACAAAATGACTTTCAGCTCATATGCCATTCTTTAACTAGATCTATTTTAGTAATCAAATGTGCTATTATATGCACATAATTTCCTTTCTAAGTGTATTAATAACCCATGTAGAATCCAAAGCCAATTGGAATCAGCAGAGCTAAAATGGCCAATATTTTGGCCGCTGCTCCCAGGTCATGAGGCTACTGGAGATGATGGGACACTTTTAAATTGGCCCACTGGTAAGTCACTTGTCTTCCTGATTAGGGATGATATGGAGACCAAGAAACAAAAATTAGGCATACAATCTGAAACAAGAGATTCACAATTGAGGAGCAATCAGTCCTCCTGGCTTCCCAAAGAGGGAAAACTACTTGACCAGCACAACCCTGACTTATCCTAACAGACAGACAACACCAGTATCAGAAAAGCTACAGGGCTATTCCTGGGTCCTTAAAAGTCTCCTTTGGAGAGCCATTAGTATCCTCCAGAATTAATCCTTGATTAGATCTTGGCTATTTGCTTGGTGTTAAACACTCGGACAGAAATGTATAGCCAAAGATAAAGGGACACCTCAAATATATGAATGGCCCATTAAGTAACACTGCAAGCGCTTTCCAAGAGGGGAAACAAACAAGGCCTTAAGACTTGTTGTTCCCATCAAGGTAGGGTCTCACTCTAGCCTAAACTGACCTGGAATTCACTCTCAGGATAGCCTCAAACTTATGGTGATCCTACCTCTGCCTCCCAAGTGCTGGGATTAAAAGCATTTCCAGGAAATGCTCCTGTCCTGTCTTCCACCCATCTTGCCATCAGAGAGCTAGGATGAAAGAATTATCCATGGGCTCATGGCTTCAAGCTTTTGCATGGGGTCTGGGGATCTGAACTCAGATACTCAGCCTAGAGCATTAAGTGCTTTATACACTGAGCCATCTCTCCAGCCTGGACTATCCTAACTGTTTTTCAAAATATATTCATTTATTTTGCAAGCAGAGAGAGAAAGGGGGAGGGATGGGAGGACCAGGGCCCCTAGCCCCTGTAAACGAATTCCAGATACCTGCAGCACTTTGTGCATATAGCTGTACATGGATACTAGGGAATTGAACAAAGGGCACCAGGCCTTGTAAGCAAGCACCTTTAACTGCTGAGCCATCTCTCCAGTCCCCTAAACTATCCTATTTGGATGTAAGTAAACAGGAAAGGATGAATACATACTTTTCTTAATATTTTTGGTCTGTGGATGTGGCTGAATCCCTCCAGCTGGAAGTCCGTAAGTGCTCATTCGCTGAACAAGACTTGCTACATTTCCATGCCTCTCCCGTTTGATGGGCAAACCGTCATCCTTGGATTCTGCCTCTCGCTTAATTTCCTATAAAAGGAAAAGTTAATTGCAAAAAATTAAGTTATATTTTATTTACATTAGATTCTTAAATGTATTTTTGTTTTGGTTTGGTCTGTCTTTTGCAATTTTTTGAGACAAGGTTTGACTATGGAGCCAACAAATGTAGCCTAGAACTTGATGCAATCCTCCTACCTTAACCTCCCCAGTGTTGTGAGATTACAGGTGAGAGCCATCACACACCATCTCTCAAGTGTAAAATGCTAAAACACAGCCAGGGTCATTACTAGATTATTAAGCTTTTGCTCTGGTGTGCTCTGAAGAATTAGGGCCATCATGACATGGTATAAGCTCACAACTCGGAACCAGCACTGAACACACTCACATACACAAAACTCTGATGCTACATCATACTTACACACCCAAAACTGATGTTCCTTTTTCCTCACAGACACATAAAAATCCTGAGAGTAATGTGGTGGGGCACACTTTAATCCCAGGCTGAGAAAGAAGGATCACAGTGAGTTCCAGGTCAGCCTGGGTTAAAGTGAGGCCCTGCCTCAAGAAAGACAAAAAAAGAGAGAGAATCTTCCAGTCCAGTTCAGATGGCTGTGTAGGAACCATGCCAAAGCAGCCTAGGAGAGGAAAAAAAAAGAAAGAAAAGAAAAGAAAGATGCACTCTTCTACTAAAAAGTGAAGGTGTATAAGAAATTATCAACCACAGCATTGAGGTAGGAGAGATCCAGTGTGTCTTGAAACCACTGAAGCAGGCGCAGAAATGGCTCCGGTAGCAGCACCAGGTTCCCATGGCCATAGCCGGCAGGCTTGGCCTAACCAGCAGGAAAAGCCAGGTGAGGAGATTTTCCACTCACACCAGCCTCCTCGCAAACTCAAGAAACCTGAAGGGAGGACAGCAGGGACAGGGAAGCAGCTGGTGAGAAAGAGAATCATGAGGACCAGTGGGAGAACTTCGGCCACCATCCACAGCCTCCCCTCCCCCACCACCAGCACAAGAGGCAGCATGCACCAGACACCTGGGGAAGGGAGCTCACCCACACAGCACCCAGCCCAGGCTATCACAGCAGTGATCCAGCCAGCCTTCCTGAGCCCACAGGGCAGTAGAGAGGGACCCAAGCAGGCGCACAGCATAGCTGAGACCAAAGACATCCCAAAAGGTAACTGGGATTGATTACAGCACGTCAGTACCCACCAAATAAACCTGGTATATACAGGCTTGCATTGGAAGTGCTAATTGCACCTTCCATGTCAGGGTAAATTATGTATTAAATCTGATGGATGGTCGGATTTGCCATTCTAAGAAGACTAAGAAGACACTGAAGATAATTAGAAAACTCATGCAAAAATCTCTTATAAGAAACACAAAAGAACAAGACAATATAAATCCACCAAAAATTATAAATCTATCAGAAATGACCTCCAGTGAGACTGATTTAGAGGAAATACCTGAGAAACATTTCAAAAGAATGATTATAAATATGCTTGAGGAAATCAAAGGAATCAAAGAAGATACAGGAAACCAATTTAATGAAATGAGGTCAATACAAAACATGAATAAGGAAACAAATAATAAAGAAAAACCAGTCACAAATACTAGCAATGGGGCTGGAGAGATGGCTTAGCAGTTAAGTGCTTGCCTGTGAAGCCTAAGGACCCTGGTTTGAGGCTCGATTCTCCAGGACCCACATTAGCCAGATGTACAAGGGGGCGCACGCGTCTGGAGTTCATTTGCAGTGGCTGGAGGCCCTGGCGCGCCTATTCTCTCTCCCTCTCTCTGTCTGCCTCTTTCTCTCTCTGCCTGTCACTCTCAAATAAATAAATTAAAGTTTCTTTTTAAGAAAAGGAAATACTAGCAATGAAGAATACAGTAAGTCAAATTAAAAGCTCTAGAAAGTCTCACCAGTAGAATAGATGAAGGAGAGAACAGAATATCTAAACCAGAAGAGCAGGTGGAAGATCAAATACAGTCCAACAAAGAGGAAGACAAGCTAATAGGAAGGTATGAATGGGAATTTCAAGATATTTGAGACACTATGAAAAGATCATATGCAAGAATTCAGGGTAGGGGCTGGAGAGATGGCTTAGTGGTTAAGCACTTGCCTGTGTAGCCTAAGGACCCCATCCAAGGCTCAATTTCCCAGGACCCACGTTAGCCAGATGCACAATGGGGCGCACGCATCTGGAGTTTGTTTGCAGTGGCTGGAGGCCCTGGCACGCCCATTCTCTCTCTCTCTCTCTCTCTATTTCTGCCTCTTTCTCTCTCTGCCTGTCACTCTCAAATAAATAAATAAAAATAAACAAAAACATTTTAAAAATGAATTCAGGGTATAGTAGAAGGAGAAGAATTTCACGCCAGAGGCATAGTAGGCATTTTCAACAAAAATCATAGAAGAAAACATCCCCCAAATTGGGAAAGAGATGCCAATGCAGATCCAGGAAGCCTTTAGAACCCCAGCCAGACAAAACGTGGAAAGAACCTCTACTCAGCATACTATAATTAAACTACCAAACACAGAAACCAAAGATAATAATTTGAAAGAAGTTAGAGAAAAATCAAGTCACATACAAAGGCAAACCCATCAGGATCACAGCCGATTACTCAAAACAAACTTTAAAAGCCAGAAGGGCTTGGAATGATATATTCCAAGTTGTGAAAGATAACAAATGTCAACCAAGGTTACTTTATTCTGCAAAGCTATCCATTCAAATAGACAGAGAAATAAGAACACTCCACAACAAAAGCAGGCTAAAGGAATATTTGAAGACAAAATCAACTCTACAGAAAATATTTAAAAGGATCTTCCACAGTAAGGAGAAAGAAAAGTACACATATAAAGGAACCTGGAAAAAAGACAAAAAATTAAAATAAATTTCAAAAACCTCCCATGTGTTTGCAGGCTGTGGTGGGGCAACACCCAATTATTCCAGCACTGAGGAGGCAGAAGTAAGATCACTGAGTTTGAGGCCAGCTGGGAACTATAAAGTTAGTTTCAGGTCAGTCTGGGTTATAGTGAGAACTGACTTTAATTAAGCCTGGGGGGGGGGGGGGGATCCTGAGAAACAAAAAAATAATTTGGCAACAATTCTGCATCTGAAATAGATAACTTTTTCTAAAAGTACCATCTATTAAACACTTGTTTATGCTGGCCATGCAATCTCTTTCCAGTAATCAATTATGTCATATGTAATGCAAATGCAGTCATTGAAAAAGGTACATTCTAATAAAACTTTACTAACACCAGCCAGGGCATGGCAGCAATATGCCTATAATCACCACACTTGGGAGGTGGAGGTAGGAAGATGAGTTCAAGGGCATCCTCGGCCACACAGCAAGTTTGCGGCCAACCCAAATGGTATGAAATGATCTCAAATCCCCACCACCCGATTAAACTCCAAAACTTTATGGACAGTAAATTTTAATTTTCATATAATTTCTACATGCCATGTAATAACTCTTCTGACTTGTTTCCAATCATTTATAAAATTCTCAGCTAGCAATCTTATGCCCTGAGACTTCCAAAAGATTCATGGCACATAGATTCTGTCCTGTGGGCTATAGTTTGATGGACCCTGTTCTAAGTCTTAGATTTAACAAAATATTTGAATTATCAATAAATATTTTGATATGACAGAGGTCATACACCTTAAGGGAGTAATGACTGTTGTCTGGCTAAATGCATATCTTAAGCCCATCAAACTGCCCTCTAAGCATGGTTTTAAAATAATATTAATTCATTTACTTGCAAGCAAAGAGAGACAGAGAGAATGGGAGCACCAGGACCTCTTGCCACTCCAAAGAACTCCAGACGCATGCTCCACTTTGTACATCTGGCTTTATGTGGTTACTGGGGAATCAAACCCGCATTAAGACTTTGCAGACGGGCGCCCTGTGGTACTTTGAATGGATGGCCAAAGTAGATTCAAGCTTTTACTGCAGTTTAATTTAAATCTGCAGCCACCTAGCTGGAGAAGGTGTCACTGGGAGGAACTTAGGGTCCAACAGTAAGGTGTGGTGGTGGATTTGGAATTCCAGTCTGAAGAAATGTAAAGTGCCTGCATTTGCCTGAGTTCTGCCTGAGGTTCCTGAAATGTGCTGTGTTGGTGTGGCTTTTTGCTCTCTCTGTTTGTACCTGTGAAGGCAGGCCAGCTTCTTCTGCCATTATGGAACTTCCCCTGAATCTGTCAACTTCAATAAATAGCCCTTCCTCCATAACTGTGCCTGGTCTGAAAGTTCATCTCAGCGACCTGAGGCCCCAACCTCTGAGCCATCTCTAAGCACTTTCACTTTTTTTTTGTCTGTCTTACTCTAGCCCAGGCTGACCTGGTATTCACTATGTAGTCTCAGGGTGGCCTTGAACTCACAGCAATCCTCCTACTTCTGCCTCCCGAGTACTGGGATTAAAGGCGTGCACCACCACACCCGGCTCTAAGCATTTTTAATGTTTATGTTCATGTCTATATATATTTTTAATGTTTATGTTCATGTCTATATATATTTTTAATGTTTATGTTCATGTCTATATATATATATATATATATCTTTTTTTATGTTCATGTATATATATATATATATATATATATATATATATATATATATATATCTTCATGTCCATATATATATATATCTTTTTTTTTTTTTTGAAGTAGGGTCTCACTCTAGCCTAGGCTGACCTACAATTCACTATGTAGTCTATTCACTATGTAGTCTCAGGGTGGCCTCAAAATCATGGTGATCCTCCTACTTCTGCTTCCCAAATACTGGGATTAAAGGCGTGTGCCACAACACCCAGCCCATGTCATATATTAATGCTACTCTCACTTTTGTTTAGAGAACCTCCTCTTTTCACATGGCAGTGACCACTGGGATAACTCAGAAGTCACCATAGTACTGAGAAGATGTAACAGAGGAGTGTTCAAAATGCTCTCTTCCAGACACAAAATGGCCCTGATATTCAAGATCTCATAGTGCCTATACAAGACCCGCAAAATAGCAGGAAAAGACAAATACATCAAAATAGAAGAGACTAAAGGGGGGGGGAGTCAATGAGAGTAGGTCTGGGTGGGGAATAAATGGGGGTGATGCATGGGAATTACATGGTTTATTGTGTTATGAAACTTATGAAAGTTGTCCTAATAAAAAAAGGATTTTGGGGTTTTTTGTTTGGTTGGTTGGTTTTCTATGTAGGGTCTCACCCTAGCCCCGGCTGACCTGATATTCACTATGCAGTCCCCTGGCCTAAAACTCACGGCAATCCTCCTGCCTCTGCCTCCCTAGTGCTAGGATTAAAGGCCTGTGTCACACATGGCTCAATAAAAAGTGTTTTAAGGGTGAGAGAGACGGCTGGAATGGTTCAAGCCCTTGCCTGCAGCTCCTCGGGCCTGAGTGGGACCCAGCACCATGTCCGGCGGCTCCTGGGACCTGAGTGGAACCCAGCACCAGGTCCGGCGGCTCCTGGGACCTGAGTGGGACCAGCACCATGTACGGCGGCTCCTCGGACCTGAGTGGGACCCAGCACCATGTACGGCGGCTCCTCGGACCTGAGTGGGACCCAGCACCATGTCCGGCGGCTCCTAGGACCTGAGTGGACCCAGCACCATGTCCGGCGGCTCCTGGGACCTGAGTGGACCCAGCACCATGTCCGGCGGCTCCTAGGACCTGAGTGGAACCCAGCACCATGTCCGGCGGGCGCCTGGATCGTGGCAGTGGCTGCAGGCCCTCGTGTGCCGCTCTAGCCTCTTCCGCCTCTTTCTGCATGCAAATACATTAATTTTTTTAATTGTATACAAAGTGTCATTCTTTAGACAGCAATCACCTATGAATAAACTGAATCGCACTGTCCAAATGAAGGAAGCCTCCTACCTGCATAAACCGCCAGAAAAATGCATGTTAACAAGGAAGATGACATTCTCTGCACATGGTCATGCACACGCACAAACCCAATCCTGCAAGCAGCAGACAGCAGGCGCGCTGCAGCCCAGCTGTCAGTCCACCTAAGTGAGAACAGCAGCTCCGGAGTCAAGGACAGACACTGTCTCAAGAAATGATGCAGATGAGCTGAGTAGGGATATGAACAGAAGATACAGCAGTTGCCTTCTCAATACTGGGGCAAAACACCCAAATAGAAAAGGGATTTACTTCAGCTTCCAGTTTTATTTTTTGTTTTTTCCTGGTGTTTCAAGGTAGGGTCTCCCTCTAGTCCGGGCTGACCGGGAATTCACTGTGGAGTCTCAGGGTGACAGCACCGGAACTCACAACAAGCCTCCTACCTCTGCCTCCCAAGTGCTGGGATTAAAGCATGAGCTACCACGCCTCGTTTATTTTTTTGTTTTGTTTTTGTTTATTTACTTATTTGAGACTGAGAGAAAGAAGCAGAGGTGGGTGGAGGGAGGTAGAGAGAGAATGGGCACACCAGGGACCCCAGCCACTGCAAAAGAACTCCAGATACATGTAGCACCTTATGCACCTGGCTTACATGGCTCCTGAGGAATTGAACCTAGGTCCTTCGGCTTTGAAGGCAAGTGCCTTAACCGCTAAGCCTTCTCTCCAGCCCTGTTTTGTTTTGTGTTTTTTAGGTAGAGTCTCACTCTAGCCCAAGCTGACCTGGAACTCACTCTATATAGTCCCAGGCTGGTTTCAAACTCACAGTGATCATTCTACCTCTGCCTCACCCACCCAGGAAAAGCTGCATTGGTGGGACAGTATAGCAAGAGGGGGTCTCTGGGGAATGGAGGCACTACATTGCCATAGCAACTCCTAGTACTGTCAAACTGAGCCAACTATAAAATCCCAAGGCCTACCTCCACTGACACCTTCCCCAGCTAGGGTCCACCTCCCAAAGACTCCACCAGCTGAGGCTTAATCACAAACACAAGAAATTCTACGATACTTACACTCAAACCCCTAGAAATAAGAACACAATGTTTTCCTTTAGCCTCTGCATGCATATGTACAGGGAATTCACATCTGCACACACACACACAGACACCACATAATCTACAAACTAAAAAAGCCTAATAGGGCTGGAGAGATGACTTAGCGGTTAAGCACTTGCCTGTGAAGCCTAAGGACCCCAGTTCGAGGCTCGGTTCCCCAGGACCCACATTAGCCAGATGCACAAGGGGGCGCACTTGGCTGGAGTTCGTTTGCAGTGACTGGAGGCCCTGGCACGCTCATTCTTTCTCTCTCCCTCTTTCTCTGTTGCTCTCAAATAAATAAAAATAAACAACAAAAATATTTTTTTTTAAAAGCCTAACATTTGGGTATGGTGGCGCATACCTTTAATCTTAGCACTCGGGAGGCAGAGGTAGGAGGATCACCATGAGTTTGAGGCCACCCTGAGACTAAATAGTGAATTCCAAGTCAGCCTGGGTTAAAGACCCTACCTCAAAAAAAAAAAAAAAAAGGTTGGAGGGATGGCTTAGCAGTTAATGTGTTTGCTTGCAAAGCCAAAGGACCCAGGTTCGACTACCCAGGCCCCACCTTAGCCAGATACACAAGGGGCGCACACATCTGGAGTTGGTTTCCAGTGGCTGGAAGCCCTGGTGTGCCCACTCTCCCTCCCCCTCCCTTCCTCTCTGTCTCCTTTCCTCCCTCCCCCCTTCTCCCTCTCCCTCTCTCTCTCTCTCTCCCTGTCAAACAAACAAACAAACAAACAAACAAGGGGGGAAAAAGAGGGCTAGAGAGATGGCTTAACTGTTAAGGCATTTGCCTGCAAAGCCAAAGGACCAAGGTTCGGTTCCCCAGGGCCCACATAAGCCAGATGCACAAGGTGGCACATGTGTCTTGTGTTCATTTGCAGTGGCTGGAGGCCATTCTCTCTCTCAGTTCCTTTCTCTCTCTCTCAAATAAAATACATTAAAAATTTTTTAAAAAAAGAGAGAGAAGAAAAAAGTATTAATAAAAATAAAAGGGCTTTCACTTCCCTCATGGTGGGGACTCTCTATACTCCTTCCTCTTTCCTTCTCTTAATCTAATAAAGTCTCTCTAAACCTTAAAAAAAAAAAAAAAGAAACATAAAAATAAGTAGGGTCTTTTGGAAAGTGGAAGATGGGCTCTGAGGTGTGATAAATACCGACCTTCATGCTCACACTCAGCATCCTGACTTGAACTGCACATGGATGTGGCCAGTAGGCCTGGGCCTTCCCCAAAGGGCAGAAAGTGTCCCCTCGGGCTGTGAACGGAAATAAAGCCATTCCTTTGCTAAGCTGCTGCTTGTCAGGATGTAGTTTCAGCAATGAGTGAAGAAACTTTCAGTTCTGAAAAAGCACACCAATGAGATCAGGATTGGCCCCGATCTCAACAACAGAACACGTACACATACATAAAGTGGTACAGCAGATGTAAAATTACACACTTTGATGGAAGTTTAATCAAAAGCAACACAGTTAGTTGTTCATGGCTTTCCAACTTAAATCTCAATTCCTCTGTGAGTGAACACTGTCTTTATGACTGGCTGATTTTCTACCTTTAATTTTGCTCTTGTTGATTTTGGGGACAGGATCTCTTGTAAGCCCGGGCTAGCATGGACCTCACTAAATAGAAGTTGGCCTTGAATTCTTGAGCCTCCAACTCCTAGGTACTAGGAATACAGCTGTGTATCATGATGCCTGGCTTACTAACTTTTAACTTTTAGTTGACATATAAAAACATAAAATTTGCACAAACTGATGGAATAATATGTAATGTTTCAATGCATGTACACATTGTATAACATTAAACAGGAATATATCTCTTTCCCAAAACGTTTATCATTTTTTATGGTAAAATTTTCTAAATCCTTTCTGCTAGCTTTTTGAAATCTTACAACACTTACAGTCACACTATCATATAATTGTACACCGGAACTTCCTGCTCTTATCTAAGAGTAACTGGAGCCCAGAGATGGCCTTTTCCTCATCCCTTTCCTTCCTTCCTCCCTCCTATTCTTTGCACCTCTGGCAGCTACTGTTCTATTGCCAACTTCATGAGGTCAACTCTCACAGACTCCACATAGGCTTATCTTTCTGGGCCTAGCTTATTTCATTCATCACACATATATCACACACAAAAAAAGGGAACAGATACAAAAAGACATTTCTCAAAAGAAGATATTCAAGTGGTCAAAAATGATTTTGCCAAAATGTTCCACACCACTAATTATCAGGAAAATGTATATGAAAACCAAACTAAGAACCAAATGACAGGAAGGCAGTACTGGTCTGGATGCTCAGAATTCCAAAGTGCATGTGTACATTTTCTTTGTCCACACATCAGCTGACATCGTAGTGATTCTGAGTAGCACAGCAGTGAACATGGAAGTACAAAGGCCTCTCTGAAGCAGATATCATTTCCTCGGACTATGTTCGCACTAGTGGGATCAGATGGCGGTTTTAGTCTTTTGGCTATACCAGCAATAGAATGGCTATACTAACTTCTGTTTCTAAAAATAGTATGTGTGGGTTCCCTTTTCTCAAAACCTTTGCTAGCTCCTGTTATCTTTAATTTTTTTGTACTGTCTATCTATTCTTTGATTCTTTATTTTATTTATTGATTTGAGAAAGAAAGGCAAAGAGAAAGAGAGAATAGGTGTGCTAGGGCCTCCAGCCTCTGCAAAGAAACTCCAGATGCATATGCCATCTTGTGCAGGCAGCTTTATGTAGGTACACGGGAATCACACCTGGGTCTTTAGGCTTTCCAGGCAGGCACATTAACCACTAAGACATCTATCCAATCAATTAATTATTTTAAGTGAGAGGCAGACAGAGAGAAAGAATAGGCACACCTGGGCCTTCAGCCACTGTAACCCCTCCAGATGCATGTGTTCCCTTGTGTGTGGCACACATGGGCCCTGAGCAACCAAACCTGGGTCCTTAAACTTCCCAGGCAAGCGCCTTAACCACTGAACCATCTCTCCAGTCCTGGCTTTGTTTTGTGGAAATAAGATCTCACTCTGCAGCCCAGGCTGGTCTTGTCAGCACTACTTCTGCCTGAACTTCCCAAATGCTGGGATTACAGGTGTGAACACTGCCATGACACCCCTAATAATAATGCTCAGACGACAAGCCAGGACCTAGCATGTGCTAGCCAAGCACTCTGCACAGACCTCCAGATGAAGCTGAAACACATCGGAAGGGACAAGGTCAATTATCATGTTAATTTACAGACTGATCACTGCTGGCTACCTGTAGCTTTGTTGAGGCTGGGACTCACTCTAGCCCAGGCTGACCTAGAACTCACTCTGCAACCCAGGCTGGCCTCAAACTATGGTGCTCCTCAGACCTGAGTCTCATGAATGCCAGGGTTAGAGGTATAGGCCGCTACATCCAGTTGAGTTATTTTTTTCTTAGTAGGTGCTCTCCTTTGAGGATTTATAGAAGAGTTACAAGTGTGTACAGAGTCATCTCATAAATTCATTTGAGAGTTGGAGAGATGGTGTAGTGGTTGAGGCACTAGCTTGTGAAGCTTAAGGAACCAGCCTTGATTTCCCAGAACCCACATAAGCCATATATGTACAAAGTGGCGCATGCATCTGGAGTTAAGTTTCCAGTGGCTGGAGACCCTGGTGTGTCCACTCTCTCTATCTGCCTGCCTGCCTGTCTCTCTTTCTCTCTTATAAATAAATGGAATACTTTTTAAAGCATATAAATTCATTTAAGAAATTAACACTAATATATAACCACTACCTAATAACCTACTGACTTTCTATGGACTACACTAATTTTTCTACTAATGTCCATTTTGGTTTTGGAGACAAGAGTCCTGCTACATAGCCTATACTGGCCTGGAAGTCACAATACAGCCCAAACTGGCCTTCAACTCACAATCCTCCTGCTTCAGCCTCCTAAATGCTGGGATTATAGGACTGTATCATCATGCTGGGAACAGTAATGTCCTTTACCTGTTCCAAGATCTGTGTGCAGCTTTTCTCGGGAAAATATCACAAAACGAACGGTGACATATGCTATCTCCAGGACATCAATGGTTACATTTCACCTGGATCACTTGTGGACAGCATCTTGCAGGCTTCCCCTGGCAATGTTCCTGTTTCACTCCTCCCACATATTCTTTATGTGTAAGGTAGTGGGAAGGTAGTGGGAGAATGAGGGACGGATTTACAAATATTTCATAAGCTTTATTCCTATACTCAAGTTTCTGTAACCCATCCATTTATCTGAGTTTACTTTGTTAGTTGGCTGGTTTTGTTTTTAATTTTCCCCCCAGGCAGGGTTTCACTGTAGCACAGGCTGACATGGAACTCATTCAGTAGCCCCAAGTGGCTTCAAACTCCTAACAATCCTCCTACCTCAGCTTCCCTAAGTGGATTAATGCTGTGAGCAACCACACCTGACTAGTCATTTATTAATGTTGGTATGGAATGAAACCAGTGATATTTATAATCCACTTCAGGTAATAACTAAATATGATTACTGAGTTGCTCAAACTGTTACACCTCTAGACACTGGGAACTTAAACTCCTACAGCTGATCTTTGCTTCAGCAGCACATACACTAAAACTGGAAGGCAACATACAACTGCCGAAAGTGCTCCTTGTTTCTTAAAAAACTGGCTCCCCCCCCCAAAAAAAAAACTGGCTCCTATGTCCCTTTCATTTTGTTTTTGTTGTTATTTGCTTGGGTTTTTGTTTTCTGTTTGTTTGTTGGAGGTATGGGCTCACTTCAGCCCAGGCTGGCTTGGTACTTACTTTGTAGTCCAACACTGTGCTCAAACTCACAGCAACCTTACCACTTCTGTGCTACCACACTGGGCTGTTTGTACTTTGAGGCAGTTGCAGTCTCTGTGGCCCAGGATGGACTTCAGTTCTCTCTTGCTCACTTTTCCCAAGTGCTAGGGTTATAGGCACATACCAAACCCTGAAGGTCTTTCAGTTTTGTTTTGTTTGTTTGGTAAGCACTTTCTGTTTCTACAGATCCTGAATCTTCCTACCCAAACGCTACAATGAGTCATGCATCCAAAATCTTCTGCTTCTCTTTACTGAAGAGCGGTACCTAGAACTGAGATCTGAGCACTGGGTGTCCTCACTACTTCTATGCCTTCTCAGTGATGCATGTGAGTATACCATAGCCTATGTATGTACAGTACTATTCTTATATTGAACTCTCGAATTTTTAAACCAAACATGAGTTTATAAAGATGTCTGGGGCTCCAGTACCCATGGTTAATTTTTTGTTTTTTTGTTTTGGTCAAGGCGGGGTCTCACTCTAGCCCAGGCTGACCCAGAATTCACTATGTAGTCTCAGGGTGGCCTTGAACTCATGGCGATCCTTCTACCTCTGCCTTCCAAGTGCTGGGATTAAAGGCGTGGGCCACCACACCTGGCTTATATATCCTTTTAGTAGAAAGTATTTCATTAAAAATAAAGCTGGAACTTAAATCCAGTTTTTGTGTGCATTTCTATGGCATCTACATGACTTAATTATATGTTTTTTTAATCTACTTAAAAAAAAAACAGAAGCAAGCTTCCCCATAAATTCAGCTACAACTTTTCTCAGCTGTTTCAAGAGATCAATATAGTTACATTAAGTACAGTTACTTCACCTTCTTTTTTTTAATATTTTATTTTTATCTATTTGACAGAGAGAGAGAATGGGTATGCCAGGGCCTCTAGCCATTGCAAACGAACTCCAGATGTATGCACTCCTTTGTGTATCTGGCTTACGTAGGTCCTGGAGAATCGAACCTGGGTCCTTTGGCTTTGCAGGCAAATGCCTTAACCGCTAAGCCATCCCTCCAGCCCTGCTTTACCTTCTTTGATAATAATTACTTACAAAACAAATACCAAGCATACACTCTGGGCAAGGGTTCTGCTAAAGACACAAACTCTAGCCTTCCCAAAATTCAGTCATTATTTGATGAGGCTGGATATAAGGAAACTAATACACAGAAAGCAAGACCATCATAAACAGTGTGTAAAAACACAGGTATTCTCTAGGTTTTTTTCTTACACATTTTACAAAAAGTTTAATTGTCTTGAAGACTATTTCCTGAACTCAAAAAGGAACATTTAGTGGTAACTAAAGAGTAATTACAGGCAAGGTGAACTGGTGGACAAAGTGCTTGCTGCTCAAGCCTGAGAACATGAGTTCAATTCTCAGGCCCCATGGGATCGCCAGAAGTGGTGGCAAGTCTCTCATTCTGATGAGGAGCTGGGAGGCAGAGACAGAAGAACTCCCAGAAGCTAGGAGGCTCACAGCAAAGGCAACCAAAAACAGCAAAGACCTTGCCTCAAGGGAGTGGGAGGCAAGGACAGATAGCAGAAAGCTGGCCTCTGACCTCCACATGTGCACAGTAACAAATACATGTACACACACACACACACACACACACACACACACACACACACACACACACGCCAGCTTTCTGCTATGTAACTGTTACTTTGGTAGATAACCACCTTAATGCTACAATCACACGGTATGCTCTAACACATCCGAGTAGGGCTACAAAAACAACAGAACACGTGGAAGACTTGTGTAGCTGCTTTCCAAAACAGCACTTCAGAGTGGTATCAATTACAAAGTGCTGCCCAATTTCAAACAATTTTTAAGCATTTTATGAACTTACTTACTTACTTATCTGTGACAGAGAGAGGGAGGGAGGGAGAGAAGAGGGCAGGTAGAGAGAATGGGCATACCAGGGCCTCTAGTCACTGGAAGCCTAGTCTAGGCATATGCACCACCTTGTGCATCTGGCTTATGTGGGTACTGGGAAATCAAACCTGAGTCCATAGGCTTCACAGACAAGTGTCTTAACTGCTAAGCCATCTCAGCCCATATTGTTTATTTTTTTAAAAAAAGAAGAAACTGGTTAATACACACATACATCCTCACAAATAAAGCTCGGCTCCCCCGCGCAGATGTCACAACATGCGGCACGTGACCGCGCCCGACCCCGGGGGACTGCGACCACCGAGCCTGAGCCGCCGCGCTGCCTGCGGACGGACTGGCGAGCGCTGCCGTTTCTGTGATGATTTGCTAAAATCATGGTGAAATGTTGCTCAGCCATTGGATGTGCCTCTCGCTGCTTGCCCAATTCCAAGTTAAAAGGACTGACGTTCCATGTGAGAAAAGAAGAAAGCTTCATTGTAGAAAAAATTTCACCCTCAAAGCCCTTCCAGTCGCAAAACAAAATCACCAGCTTGTTGGTGCTTCCTGTATTGAAGAATTCCAATCCCAGTTCATTTTTGAACATAGCTACAGTGTAATGGATAGTCCAAAGAAACTTAAGCATAAATTAGATCATGTGATCAGCGAGCTAGAGGATACCAAGGAGAGTCTGCAGAATGTTTTAGACCGAGAAAAACACTTCCAGAAATCACTGAGGAAGACAATTAGGGAACTGAAGGAAGAATGTCTGATCAGCGAAGATACAGCAAGAAGATTGGATGTTTTCTGTTGGGAGTGTTGTCAGGAGAGCACAGAATAAGGCTGTTTCTTGAAATAATTTCATGTTCTGTTCCACCTACAATTGATGTGGATGCTGCCTTTTCTGAAACTAGTTCTCATGTGCCATGACTAAAGCACAGCCATCGCAGAAAGCTCTTCGTCATCCTGCCAGTGTTTACATAACAGTTGTCATCCAAAGACGTTTTGGAAGAGATGCAGAAATGTGCTCTCATTATCATGCTTTTGTAGGACTTGGGACAACTATGTTTTTATAGCTACGCTACTGCCAAGTCGCTATTTTCAAGTGGTTAAAAACCTCAAGAAAATTCTGTAGTAATAAGGAAATGATGTCACGTTGGCCCTGTTATGTTGTAGTAGGTAGGAATTAGACCTTTCAGCTACATGAGAATTTTAGCTTCAAATACTGTCACTTGCACGTGCTTTTTGGTAAGTGGTAAACTTTATTTTCAATGTGTTTTACTATAAAGCAGGAATCATTTGCAACATGCATCTTTCTTGAGTCCAACCAAAGCTGCTTTAGTTACTAAATAGTTAACTAAAAAGTCTTTTTATAAGGCATCCCGTAGCAGTGACCCTGAGAATATTACATGATAAAGATGTCCACTTTTAAATGTGCTCAGAGCCACTTAGAGAAGACCTTGCCTCCCAAGGTCTCCATTTTTTGGTACAGCACAGAATTCCTCCTGACAGGGATACTTTAACATATCCATTTTAGTCTTAAAAACAAGAACATAAGCTTGTGGGTTGGCTCTTCAACAGTTGCTTCAGTAGTTCTGACCTTTCTTCATGACTGTTCTCAGGAAGGGGCTCCCACTCTGCACCGGAGCTGATGGCACAGCGGTCACACAGCCTGGACGTTGCTGGCTATCTTTAAAAGTGCACTGTAGGAGAAATCTTGATGTTTCGTATATGGACCTCATGGAAACAAGGAGTAGGAGAACAGTATTGTCCCAAAGCTGTGCTTTTGGGAAGTAAATACGTTCCATGGCAGTTCTGGAATAACTTCTTACCAGGTACAGATGAATAAGGCTTAAAACAACTGGAATTAGGAGTAATGAATACTGTAAATTAAAACAAAAACTGTGGGCCAAAGTCTCACTGTGTAGAAGTTGTGTCCATAGATGAACCTTACTCAGAGCCTAGACTGTAGCAGCCTGCATTTGAATAGCAGTTGCTCTTGTGTCAATGAGAAATCACTTCCATCCTTTGCTAGTTTGTTCATTCTAAGTATATGTGTCAATATCCGTTCCTTGAAATGTTTGTACTAAGGAATTTTTCACATGACCACCCTCTGAATGAGATTTACCCACATTTGAAAGATCAGCATTCTACTACTAAGAGGGAATTTTTGAGGGTGTGTCCCTTATTACCTTAAAATGTTTTTTTTTTCCCCATTATCTATTATTTATTTCAGTTGTTTCATTTTGAGTTCATAACATGTAACCTAATAAGAAGTTTGGGGTATAGCCTAAGAGTTTATGGAGATACTCTGATAGCCCTATTTGTGAGTATATGAACTAAAAGTGAGTACACTGGCAATGGCAAAAAATGAAAGTACCAAAATAATGGTGAGTCTGCACTTTCCTGGCTGCCTAGGATAAATCAGTCTTGGGAGACATTTCCAAGAGTAAAGTTCCTGTTTTTGCCCTATTACAGCTGCCACTTTCCTTCTCACAGGGCTGCTGGGAAGAACTTCCACTGCTTGTGTCCATGGCAAGCCCAGCCCTTGTCTTTTGTTCAGGTGTAGTGTCCTTGAGGAGTTGGTAACTATTGCAAAATGCCTGCATTAGAAAGGACCCAGACTGCTCTTGTACTCATTACTGTCACAGAGAAATGATTACCAATGAAAATCTGGTATTAAAGATAGAATCCAAAATATCAAAAAAAAAAAAAAAAAAAAAAGAAGAAACTGGTTAATACACACATACATCCTCACAAATAAAATTTTTTTTAAAAAATATTAAATAGGGCTGGAGAGATGGCATAGTGGTTAAGGCACTTAACCTTGCCTGCAAAGCCCAAGGATCCAGGTTTGATTCCCCAGTGCCTAAATACCAGATGCACAAGGTGGCAAATGTGTCTGGAGCTTAGCTGCAGTGGCTGGAGGCCCTGGCGTGCCCATTCTCTCTATCTGCCTCTCTCTCAAATAAATAATGTAATAATAAAATATTAAATAAATAAGGTAAAGTGTACAGATTTCTTAACATTTAACAAGTTAATTCTATAACACAACATCAAGAAATTAAGTTGAAACCATTTACCTTCACAAAATTATCAGGGAACATTCCTCTTCTCCCATTTAATTCTCCCTCCAGCCATCCTTCTTCCTGTAGCCTTTTCACATTCCTGATGACTTCCCCCACGTGGATAGTTAGCTCGTCGTCATGGACAGCATCATAGTCGTACTCCACAATATAGTCAACTGAATAGAGAAAAAATAAGTTCTAAAATCTAATTCACAAAATACTACGAACCACATTAATAAACTGTAAACTATAAAATCTAGAGCTGAGCACAACAGTGCACATCTTTAGTCCCAGAATTTGGAAGGCTAAAATAAGAGTATCACCTGGGCTAGGGTTAGACCCTACCTCAAAAAAAAACACAAAATCCAGAAGTGCTGGTGCACGCCTTTAATCCCAGCACTGGGGGCGGGGTGGGGGGGCAGAGGTAGGAGAGTCACAGAGACGAGGCCACCCTGAGACTACATAGTGAATTCCAGGTCAGCCTGGACTAGAGTGAGACCCTATCTTGGGGAAAAAAAAAAAAAAAAAAAAAACCTACAAAATCCAGGGAGCAACAGTGGCTGCTACTACTACAAAGTTATCACCAAGGCTTATCTGTAACAATGACTTTAAATATTTGGTTACATCAGCAAATTTTTTTAGTCAGCAAATTTCTTGATCACCCTAGCTCAGAACAGGTTTTTTACAGTGGGAGATGCAAAAAAAGTGCAATGCATAACTCACTATTACAGTCCAGTGCACACTGTCTGAGTCATACTGTGAGCTCCCACATACACCCGCCTCTTTGTTTCCATCCAAGACCCTGGAGAGGATGTGGCCAATGACTGACTCATAACCAGCAGAACCGAGCAAAGGTGACTGGTGTTCAGAATCAGGGATGACTTAATACATCTGGCGAGGTGAACTTCTTGCCTCCTGGCTCTGAAGACACAAGCAGTTATACTGTAAACTGGTCTGGGGAGTGACGTAGCAAGCACTGCAGGGAGGCTTGTGGCTCAACCTCTTCAATCATCCAAGGGGCCCGAGCAAAGCCAACAGTCATAGGAGCTTAGAGGCAGATCCTTCCCCAAGGGAGCCCCAGATAAGAACCCAACCCACAACGCCAGACTTTAAAAACCACAGAACTGAAATAAAATATGCTTCTTTTTTGTTTTGGTTTTTATTGTTCAAGATAGGGTCTCACTCTAAGCTCAGGCTGATATGGAATTCACTATAAAGTCTCAGGGTGACCTCGAACTCATGGCGATCCTCCTCTCTGCCTCCCCAGTTCTGGGATTAAAGGAGTGTGCCACCACACCCAGCTACATTTTTCAAAATAAGTTATTTTTTGTATGATGTATGGTATACGCATGTATGTGCCCCATGCACACACATTAAGAGGCCAGAGGAGAACATGGGCTGTCCTCTACTGCAACATCCTCTTCTACTGCTCATCACCCTAGTCCCGTGACACAAAGGCTCTCCAGCCACACCATTTGTCAGTAACACCAAATGACCAGCAAGCCCCGGCAATCCTGTCTGCCTTCCTTAGCACTCAGGCTATAAGCATGTGTGGTCATGCCCGGCTTTTCACGTGGGTGCTTAGAATCAAACTCAGGCCCTCATGCTTGCAGAGTAAGCACTCATCCCTGAGCCAGCTCCCTAGCCAGTACATATTGTTTTCAGTGACTGAATTGTGGCAATACTACTGCAGAACAAAAGAAAATGAAAGATGAATAGACATATTTTGCATTCTTTAAGTACAGGATTTTAGATTGCAAGTATGCATTGTTTAAGTTTCAACTTAAAAACATAGGGCTGGAGAGATGGCTTAGTGGTTGAGCACTTGCCTGTGAAACCTAAGGACCCCAGTTCAAGGCTTGATTCCCCAGGACCCACGTTAGCCAGATGCACAAGGGGGCACATGTGTCTGGAGTTCGTTTGCAGTGGCTGGAAGCCCTGGTGCGCCCATTCAATCTCTACCAATCTGCCTCTCTCTGGCACTCTCAAATAAATAAATAAATAAAAACACTAACAGGTTTACTATACATGATCGCAGACTAGGCATACTCCAATCCTCTATTATTCCTCACACAAGAACACACACACACACTACCAACCAACTGAAAAGAAAACAAAAGAAGGTATTATGAACAGTTAGTCAAATCAACAACTGTTCACCACACTGCCTGTCCCCTGTTGTCTTTCTCACAGAACCTCAATTTTGCTCAGATGTTCTGAAGCCCTGTACTTTTACAAGGGAAGCTTTTATCAGCCCAGGAGGTTAAATGTTTGTTAACTAGCCTAGATCAGCATTTCCCAAACACTAAGTATAATCAGGTCATCTGGACAATTTTATTTAAATGCAGGCTCTAACTACAGTCAAAATATCTACTACTGTTCATAAGAGGCAAAATCAAAGACAAGGCCCATTTGCTTCAGTCATATAAGCAGTGAGTGATTTTCAAGGAGGCACAGGATAGATGGATTCTAAACTTCCTTCTGAGGTTTTATGGACTATACAAAAACACAGGGCTAGGAGTAGAACTCAGTTGGAAAGAGTACCTAATTATTAGCATAAGGTTCTAGTTCAATCCCTAACACACATGCATACACGCACGCACACACACGCACACACACACGGACAGACACACATACGGGGGGGGGGGGGGGACAGACATGCTGATGCACAGCTATAATCCCACTGGTCAGGCGGTTGAGGCCGGAGGTTCATGACTTTGTAGCCAGCCTGACCTAAATGTAAGGTAAGATCTTGTCTCAAATAAACACCAAGTTATGACCAAAACTGCTACTTGTGTGTATGCCTGTATGGATGTATATGGTGCGCTGAGTCTGAGTGAGGGCACGCTGGCACAGGTGGAGGTAAGAGGACAGCCTCAGGATGTTGGTTCTCTCCTTCCACCTGTTTTGAGACAGGGTCTCTTATTTTTAAGTCTCAGGGAAGGCTAGTCTAGCTGGCCCAGGAATTCGAGATTCTCTTGCTTCTGCCTTAGGTGTGCTGGATTACAGATGCTCATGTCACTTTGCATCTGGCTCTGCATGGGTACCGGGAAATCAATCTTGCCCAGAGCAAACACCTGTAACCACTCAGCCAACTCCCCAGTCCAAATGCTACTGAGAGAGAAGGAAAACAGCATATATGACTAAGGCAGAAGATGGACATCTCAGCTGGACTCATTCAAATGTTAAACTAACAAACACCTATCTGTAGTGTCTTTTGATGTGCTATGTGAAGTACTTGTTTAACGTCAAATATATCTCAGAATTTTTTTGCTAACATTGAATATTTGAGAGTGCACATATGTGCACGTGCACATGCATGCCAAGGCCTCTTGCCACTTCAAACACACCCCAGACACACATGTCACTTTTACCTCTGGCTTTACATGAGTGCTGAGGAACTGAATCAGGGCCGGCAGGCTTTGCAAGCAAGACCATTAACCACTGTGCCATCTGTTCGGGCCCTAGGACTTCTATTTATAGGTGAACATATCCCACCATGATAAGAAAGCCAGCAAGAAAACTGAGCACCTTTCTGAAGATGGACACACACACACACTTAAAGCTAGAAAGAAGCTTGAACACTGAATGGAGACTTAACTAAGACAACAAATAGTCCTGAATAACCCTCGAAAGACCACAAGCTCACTGAGATGGGTCCCTATAAAATGTAGAGATGAAAACAAGGAGGTTGGAGAGATGGCTCATGGGTTACAAGTGCTTGCTTACAAAGCCTGAAAGCCTGGGTTTGATACCCCAGTACCCAAGTAAAGCTAAATGCACAAAGTGGCCCATGCACCTGGAGTTTGTATGCAGTGGTAAAAGGCCCTGGCACACCCATACTCACTCACTCTATGTCTACCTCTTTTTCTGCCTCTCTCAAATAAACAAGTATGAATACTTCCTTAAAAAATAGGAATAAAATTAAGTTCTACTTAAGAGAGCTCAAACCAATTTTCAGCCAAAATTTTGCCAATAAAACAAAGGGGGAAAAAAGTAACATGAGGCCAGGAATTTTTCTCACCAAGGAAAAAACCTGGAGGACAAATCTACCAGAAAAGAAGGGGGAGAAAGGGAAGCTTGAGCTACGGTATTGTGACAAACACTGGCATGGGGGCTTGATTCAGGTGTCCCCATAAACTTAGGTGTTCTGAATGCTAGGTTCCCAGCTGATGGAGATCTAGGAATTAACGGCTCCTGGAGGCAGTGTATTGTTAGCAGCAGGCTTATGGGTGATACAGCCAGTTTCCCCATGCCAGTGTTTGGCACACTCTGCTGCTCCTGTTGTCAACCTAATGTTGGCCACGGGGTTATGCCCACCCTGTGTTCATGTTGTCACTTTCCCCTGCCATCGTGGAGCTTCCCCTTGACCCTATAAGCCAAAATAAACCCTTTCTCCCACAAGCTGCTCTTGGCTGGGTGATTTCTGCCAGCAATGCGAACCTGACTGCAACAAATGGTTTCTCAAACAGTGACTTCTGTGAAAGGTCCAGGTCACCACAGCAATAGCCAACTTCTGACTTCCTTAGTCCAAAGTAAATCTCTAGGTTCTACCTATATAAATATTCCTCACCTAATATCTGAGTGGTTATTTGCTTTGTTTTATTTTGTGTTCACTTTTTTGAGATTGTGTCTCATGTAACTAAGACTGGCCTCCAACTTGCTAGGGCTGACCTTGAACTCATGATATGCACGCCTCTACCTCCTGAAAGCTGGGATTACAAGCATGTGCCACCACATGCTAGCTGCTGCAAAAGAACTTCAGATGCCTGTGCCATTTTGTACCTCCAGCTTTATGTGGATATTGGGGAATCAAACTCTGGTTGTTAGGCTTTGCAGGTAATTGCTTTAATAGTTGAGCCATGTCTCCACCCTTCTTTCTTGTTTTAAGTTTTTCTGTTCATTTTTTATTTGTTTATTTGAGAGAGACAGACACAGAGAGAGACAGAGAGAAAGAGAGTAATGGGCACACCAGGGCCTCCAGCCACTGCAAATGAACTCCAGATGCATGTGCCCCCTTGTGCTAACATGGGTCCTGGGGAATCAAGCCTCAAACTGGGGGGGGTCTTAGGCTTCACAGGCAAGTGCTTAACCGCTAAGCCATCTCTCCATCCCCCACCCTTCTTTTTTCTAATATTTTTAATATATTTCAGGGAGTGAGCATGGCACTCCTGGGCCTCTTGCACGTGCCACTTTGTCTATCTGGCTTTATGTGGGTGTTGGGGAACTGAACCCAGGTTACAGTTCCGTAAGTAAATGCTTTAACCATTCAGCTATCTTATTTACCTCTTACCTTATTTTTTCTTAAATATGCACAGGCAATAGTTTATCATCATAAAAAAACATGATAAGCTGAAAACTACTCCTAGAATGGGGAGTCAAATCTAAGACAATACAGAGAGTACCTTGGCAAGGATGGAGAATAACAATTTGACACTGGATCAAGAAGATGGCCTGGACCCAAATGAAACACTACCAAGGGGGGAGGGGTAAGGATGGCAGGAGTGGCACATGCCTTTAATCTCAGCACTTGAGAGGCCAAGGTGAGGGATTGCAATGAGTTCATGGTGCGCCTGAGACTGCGTAGTGAACTCTAGGTCAGCCTGGGCTAGGACAAGACCCTACCTGGGGGAGGGGAAGAAGTAAAGGATGAGTGCTGGGAACCAAGGTTCTCTAAGTCAGGGAAGAGGGCTACATCAAGCTAGGCCCAATACTCTGAACTGTATGAAATTAGAAGTATAAATTTTTCTCGATACAGAATAACAAGCATAAATAAATACTGGTGTGTGTGTGTGTGTGTGTGTGTAAACAGATATACACAAAGTTTCCTTTCACACACACACAGTCTATTATAATAGATCTGAAGTCAATGGCAGGCACACCGATGGCAATGAGCAAACATAATGCTGAGATCTGAGATCACTTTGGGGGCAGGCAGATGGCTAAGTGGATGAAGTACTTGTGACACAGGCGTGAGGACCAGAGTTCAGATCCACAGCACCCACATAAATGCTGGATGGGCGTGGTGGTCCACCTGTAATTCCAGTGCTCTAAAGCAGAAACAGAGGGCAAGCTGTCTAAACTAGCTGAGTCAGTGAGATGTGACCACATTAAATGCCAGATCTCGTCTGAATCAGCAAGCTCCGGGCTCAAGTGAGAGACCCTACTTCAGCAAATACAGTGAAAAGCAATTGAAACAGGGACCCAGTATCAACCTCTGGCCTCAACAGGCATGTGAACACACATGCCCATCATACACATATGACCCCCTAGAAACAACTCTTTAAAGAAATGCCACTTTCTACTACACAAATTAGAATTTTGGGAAGTGGTCAATCCCAGGGGATGCAGGAAAGAGACAAGATGAACCTGGACCATCTTGTGCCCAAAGCAAGAAAGCTCTCTAAGAAATGATGTGCTGCTAAGCAGATCCAGAACCGTGATATTACACTGGCACCTACTGAACAACTCTGAGCATCACAACAGTGAAGTCAACAGAATGCACTTCACTGAATGAATAAGAAAAACCCATGGGGAGCGGGACACGGGGCACACCTTTATCCCAGCACTCGGGGAGGCAGAAGTAGGAGGATCACTGTGAGTTCGAGGCCACTATAAGACTAAATAGTGAATTCCAGGTTAGTCTGGACTACAGTAAAACCCTACTTGGGGTGGGGGGAGACATGGTGGAAAGATTGCTCAGTGGCTAACGGTACTTACTTGAATAAAAAGCCATGATTATAGACGAATGTTAATTTCTTAAGTCATAGACTTGTATTGAGGGAGTCCTGGTTTGCAAGGAATTCTCACAAAGTAAGATGTCAAGGAAAAACAGTTAACCTATACATCTAACATTTCCACAACTTACGGGATTACTTCAAAAAACTAAAAACTGCCTGGTGTGATGGAACATGCCTTGAATCCCAGCACCTGAAAAGCAGAGGTAGGAGGATCGCTGAGAGTTCGAGACCAGCCAAGGCTAGAATGAGACACACCTGAAGACTCCACATGCTTGGGCTGCAGGTCACTAGAACTAAGCTGCAGCTGAGCTGGAAGCCTTCTCCCTGTTGCTAGCTGTTAGGATGTTGGGAAAACACCTATGCAGGCTGTTGAGGGAGAAAAGCCATCAACAGTACTAACCCGCAGTGAATCCTGTAAGCTTTACATCTGGCCAGCCAAGTGTAATGCAAACTGGTACAATGGTGGCTTGTCTGTTTTGGGGAAACCAGCTGCTCTCTGACTGGATCTGAGACCTGCTCCGCAGGAGGGAGTACATACCTGGTACTGAAAACCTAACCAAAAGGATATGGCTTGGGAGGTCATAAGCCCTAGGGGGGAAACTACTACTGCTGTCTAGATAAATGTACGTATTGTGCCCACTAAAATGCCCTCTAAACACTTATGTTTATATCCACATTAATGCTACTCTCACTTCTGATTAGGGAAACTTCTCTTTTCACGATGGTGGCCACTGGGGTGACTCAAAACTGGCCAAACTGCTGACAGTGCTCAGCACCGAGGCATCTCTTTCACGAAGTTTGCTAATAAAAAGCGCAAAAGGGAGCCAGGTGTGGTGGTGCATGCCCTTTAATCCCAACATTTGGGAAGCAGAGGTAGGAGGATCGCAATGAGCCCAAAACCCTGACAGGACACAGTGAATTCCAAGTCAGCCTGAGCTAGAAAGAGACCCTACCTCGAAAAAACAAAAATAAGTAAGTATAAAAGGGTTATCCAAAACCAGGCATGGTGGCACACCTCTCTAATCCCTGCATTGGGAAGGCTGAGGTAGAAGGATCACTGTCAACTTTAAAGCCAGCCTGGGTCTACGGTGAGTTCCAGATCGGCCTCAAATGAGACTACCTTGAAGAAAAATAAATAAATAAAAAATTTTTAAAAAGGTAACATACAGGGCTGGAGAGATGGCTTAGCGGTTAAGCGCTCGCCTATGAAGCCTATAGACCCCGGTTCGAGGCTCAGTTCCCCAGGTCCCACGTTAGCCAGATGCACAAGGGGGCGCACGCGTCTGGAGTTCGTTTGCAGTGGCTGGAAGCCCTGGCGCGCCCACTCTCTCTCTCTATCTGTCTTTCTCTCTGTGTCTGTTGCTCTAAAATAAATAAATAAAAAATGAACAAAAAATATTTAAAAAAAAAAAGGTAACATACAGATTCAATGCAATCTCTATCAGAATTCCAATACCACTCTTCTTAGAAGCAGGAAAAAAAATCTTAAAATTTCCATGGCGGGTTGGAGAGATGGGTAAAAGTACTTACTTGCAAAGCCTAATGGCCTAGGTTGGATTCCCCAGTTACCTCGTAAAGCCAGATGCACAAAGTGGTGCATGTGTTTGGTCTGCAGTGGCAGGAGGCACTGGCTTTGTGCCCATTCTCTAAGCAAATAAATATGCCTATGAAAACACAAAAGACCCCCAAATAGCTAAAACAATACTGAATTTCAAAAAAAAAAAAAAATACACCAGTATTATAGAGCCACAGTACCAAAAGTACCATGGTACTGGCATAAAAACAGACATGCAGATTTGATGACAGAAGATCCAGACATAAACTCTCACACCTAAGCAACAAAAAAGGCCAAAAATATTCACTGAAGGAAAGACAGACTCTAACACATGGTACTGGTAAACTGCGTATGTGATGGAGACAAATGAAACTAGATCTTTATCTCTTGCAACGCACAACAACCAACTCCACCTAAAGCCAGACACACAAAGCAGCACATGCATCTGGAGTTTGTTTGCAGTGACAAGGAGCTACTCTTTCTCTCTCTGTCTCTCTCATTCTCCTCCTCTCCTCACAAGCAAAAATAAATAAATATAGATAAATAAGAGTATTTGGGGGGAAGGCTAGGGAGATGGCTTAGTGGTTAAGGCGCTTGCCTGCGAAGCCCATGTTCTAGTCTCTAGATCCCACGTAAGCCAGACACACAATGTGATGCAAGCACGCAAGGTCACACACGAGCACAAGACGGCACACACATCTAGAGTTCAACTGCAGTGGCTGGAGGCCCTGGTGCACCAATCCCCCCCACCCCCAGCTCATAAAAAAAATACAAAAAAATATTTTTTCAGGGTTGGAGAGATGGCTTAGTGGTTAAGGCACTTGTCTACAAAGCCTAAGGACCCAGGTTCAATTCACAAGTACCCACACAAGAAAGATGTTGTCAGATCTTAGGCAAGGCACACCTGCAGATGTCCTTCACTGTCTCCAGGGCTACTAGCAAGCACCCTACTGTGGCTCTGTCAAAGACATGGTAACCATCACCTGTGAAGGAAGCCACCCTACTGAGATTCTATAGCTCTGATTTCCACAAAAGAGTTTAATGAGCTGTCCAGGTGACCAGACCCTCAGAGGCCAAGGGTCAAGTAGGCCTAAGCCATGGATGTCCAGTCTTCCCCTACATGCCTCAGGCCCCCAGCATTCCTTGACTCAGACACAGTGCAGTACCTGTCCCTCAGGTCCGCTCCCCAAGCCTTGTCATTGTTTTCTCTTTGGATCATTTTCTCACTGGTTATTAAATAATTCTATGGCCTGAAGAGTCTTCTCAAATCTGACCTTACAAAACTCTCTGCCAGTTACACATCTGACAAGAAATATTTAGTATATACAAGAACTCAAAGCCAGACATCATAAAAACAAATAACCCAATCAAAAAAGGAGTAAGGCACACTTGTAATCCCCCACACTCAGAAGGCTAAGGTACAAGGATCCCTGTGAGTTCAAGTCCAACTTGGGCTACAGAGTTTATTCTAGGTCAGACTAGATTTAGAGGGCCTAAAAAAAAAAAAAAAAAGGCTAAACTGGGTGTGGTGGCGCATGCCTTTAATCTCAGTACTCAGGAGGCAGAAGTAGGAGTTTGAGGCCACCCTGAGATAACATAGTAAATTCCAGGTAAGCCTGGGTGAAACCCTACCTTGGGGAAAAAAAAAAAAAAAAAACCGACAAAGGACTGGAATTCATTCACAGTGGCAGGAAGCATTGGGATGCCCATGCTTGCTCATGTGTCCTCTCTCTTTCTCGCTCCCCCCTCCTTCTCTCTCTCTCTCAAATAAATAATTTTTGAAGGCAAGCCCAACAAACTGGACTTTTTATTACACTGAGGGAGAATTGAGAATTGGCACGCCAGGGCCTCTAGACACTGCAAACGAACACCAGATGTGTGTGCCCTTTGTGCACATGTGTGACCTTGTGTGCTTGCATCACTGCATCTGCAGAGTCAGACGTGAGTCCTTAGGCTTTGCAAACAAACACCTTAACCACTGAGCCATCTCTCCAGCCTCCTTTTTCTTTTTTTAAAACTTACTCATTTGTTGGTCTGGAGAGATGGCTCAGTGGTTAAAGTATTTGCCCGCAAAGCCCAATGACCTGAGTTTCATTCCCCAGTAATCACGTAAAGCTAGATGCACAAAGTGGGGCATGCACCTGGAGTGTGTTTGCAGTGACTAGAGGCCCTGGTGCACCCATTCTAGTTCATTTTCCCTTGCTCCCTCCCTCCTTCTCTTCTTCTTCTTCCCCTCTCCCCCCCTCCTTCTCTCCTTGCAAATAAATAAAGAAAGAGCAAACAAATACTGGCCAGGATGTGAGAAGAGAGAAGCCCCATTCACTGTTGGTGTAAAGACTAATCTCTACTGTCAGCTGGACTGGGTTGTCAAGCAAGCAAGAGGCACTCCTCTGGGATCAGGTCTGTGAGGGTATTCCCAGAAAGATAACTGAGTTAGACGTGTACAACAGTCACCTGCCTGTGCTTGGGACACAATGTCCAACCAGAAGCAGCTCATGGAGGAAAGGGGTTTATTTCCACTTACCGTTTTGGAGGGAATTTTCATCATGGCAGTGAAAGCAAGACAAGCTTGAGGAAGAAGCCTGGGTCACATCTCCACATCAGCAGGAAATAAGTAGTCTCTTTACTGTGCGTGGAGCTGGACTATGTCACACCAAAGCGCCCCCCCCCACGTAAAATCTTCCTCCAGCAAGGCTCCACCCACCACAGGCCTCACAACCGTACCAAATTACCACTAGCTGAGGACCAAGCAATCAAAACACATGAGCCTCTGGGGAAACATTTCATCCAAATTGAGATAGACTCTGTCAGGAGGCCCAGTTACCTACCCTGGACAGCTGTATTAACTGTGGCCTTCTGAGTGAAAGATGTTCTCCCCAAGCTGACATCAACCTCTCGCCCTTTGAGAGTCTTGTGAGGCATACCCCCCCTCTGATAAGAGATCCCAGGAGGCAGGAGGGAAAAGGAAAACTTAGGAATCCACTCAGCTACAGCTCCTAGCCACCACCATAGCTCAGGTACATGGGAAGATGCTAAAGAGACTTCCTTTGCCTTTAAAGAGCCCAGTGCACTCTCATGTGAAGATGCTAAAGAGACTTCCTTTGCCTTTAAACCTTTAAAGAGTCCAGTGTGCTCTCATGTGAAGATGCTAAAGAGACTTCCTTTGCCTTTAAACCTTTAAAGAGTCCAGTGCGCTCTCATGTGCCAGGGGGCTTTACATGGTGAGGGATCAGCAAGTTGCAGGTACGGCGGCCTGGATTCATCACAGTAAAGACAGCTGCCCCGCCTCATCAATTAGCCAAGTGGACAGCGATCTGAGACCTTGAGAACCCCCTCCAAGTCATCCTCTGTGCCCACTGCCCTGTTCTGACCACACCGGAGGCTGGTCAACCTACACACAGCTAAAGTTTAAGGAATGGACAGCACTGCTCTAGTTGCAAAGCTGGAGGCCAACTGGTCTATGCACGTCAGAAGCCTAAGGAATTCCACATGGGACACTTTGGGTCATACCACCCCATTCACCTAGGACTGTGAGTAGTCCTGCTACTGGTATCATCAATAGGACTGGGGGCAGTGGCCTCACAGGGCTGGAATTTGCTAGAAAAATAGCCATAGCTATGTTTTATATAGTCACAGAGGGCATAATTATGAGTATTATGTGCTTCTTATAGCCTTTTTTCTTTTTCCCATAGGTCAGGCTGGACACCCATGGGCCCCTATTTTAAGCCTGTTGTCCAGGTTCACTAATAAGTCAGACTGCTGAGTATGTCTCAACACCCAGATGGGTGTAGAAGATACAAGTCTATTAACACTCCCTGTCAACAGAACATACTGTATGTAATGGTGCAACGTGACTGGAAGGGTCACCCTGCTTTTCTAACAGTCTGTGTTCTAGTAAGCCACGTGGTAATGAGACATGCTCATGCTGTTGTGCAAATGCCACCAAGAGCCATGAGAGAAGTAAGACTCCCTGCCCTACCAGAGCCAGGGCACCTCGGCTCCTAACTAGATTTGTCTCCTGTTTGGAAGCTATAAAGCTTTTCCAGGGCTGCCACAGGGTTAGTACCAATGATGTAGAGATGAGTGATGTCTCGTAAAGTCACCTATAGAAGACATCAAAGGAGGGACTGAGATGGAAATAGCATAAGGAAATTTAAAAGCCCCTGCCCCAAAGTTATGTCCTGTACTGTAAAGACTTTTGTATTCCTATACTGCTTAGTCTTTTCTGCTGATGCTATAGTTTTTGTGCCGCGTCAAGGCCACGGTCTGTATTGCAGCTTCTGACCTGTACTGAAAACCATCTTATATTTCTTTTTAGCTCCAGAACACAGCTGCAGGCACCTCTCTGCTTCTTCAACTTTTGTTTTGTTTTCAAGGTAGGGTTGCACCCTAGCCAAGGCTGATCTTAAATTCACTATGTAGTCTCAAGGTAACCTAGAACTTAGGTCAATCCTCCTACCTCTGCCTCCTGAATGCTGGAATTAAAGGTGTATGCCACCATGACCAGCTTAATTAACTTTTTTTTGGGGGGGGGGGCTGGGTCGTTTTTGTTTTGTTTTTTTCGAGGTAGTGTCTCACTCTAGTCCAGGCTGACTTGGAATTCACTACCACTATGTAGTCTCAGGGTGGCCTCAAACTCAGTGATCCTCGTACCTCTGCCTTAAAGGCATGTGCCACCACACCCAGCTTAACTAACTATTCTTGACATTTTCTGTAAAATTTGCCTATTTCAGACTCAAGGTCTCTGGTACTAGGCCAGGGCTTTGAGTTCTAAGACTTAACAATAGGAAGACTAGTCCAAAGTAAGGTATATAAGCTCTGAACAACCAAGAACCAGGGTCCAGGCTTTGGAAGAGGTTCCCCTAGGCCCACGCTGGCATAAAAGTAAACTGATTCTCCACTCAGTCTCTGGTGCAGTTTCTGTGAGCCTCAGTTTCCCAGATCAGTCACCACACCTCACCTCCCCGTAAAGTGGGTAAGCCTTCTGGCAGCAGTCCACACAGAAATAAAGAGGTTCCAGGAAGAAGAGGCCCCTTTGGCCTCCCAGCTGGCTGAGTGCACTCATTGTTGCTGCTACCTTTCACTGACAGTGGAACCTAGTGTCCCTCGTCCAACAGGGACTGCAAATCAGCAGCTCTCCAGGAGACCCTTCAGGGGCAGACTGAGACCGTGGAGGCACCTGGCCTTGTGGACTGAGAGACCACTGGGGTCTTAGCACCTCCAGCATTCAGACAGGACAACACTGCTGGACTACCCAGTCCATACCATTTGAGCCAATCTTCAGATCCACCTTGTAATATACGTTCATTCTACTGGTCTATCCCTCTAGAAAACCCCAATAGAGTAAGAACATAAACTGATGGAGTCACTATGGAAATCAGTGTGGAAATACTTAAACCACTAAAAATAGACCTACCATATGGCCTAGCTATACCACTCAAAGAACTTTATACCCTACATCAAAGATCTTTACTTTGATCATCCATGTTTACTGCCCTCCTCACAATAGCAAGGAAACAGAACCAGCTTAGATGTCCATTGATGGAGGAGTGTATAATGAAAATATGATGCACATTAACACAATGAAGTTCTATTCAGACATAAAGAAAAATGAAGTTATCCACCCTGAGACTACACAGTGAACTCCAGGCCAGCCCTACATGAAAAGAAAAAGGAAGCAAAGAGGGGAAAAAGAAATGAGAAGCAGGAAAAGAGAAAGGAAAGGAAAATCAAGTTATGAAATTTGCAGAAATTAGATGGTACTAGAAAATATTATAGTAAGTGAGGCAAACCAGACACAAAAAGGCAAATGCCACATGTGGTCTCTCATCTGTGGACCTGAGCTTAAAACCTGTGTGTGTGTGTTCACATGGGAGTGCAAGTGCACAGACAGCAAGAAATTGAAAAGGGGGTAAAAAAAAAAAAAATCAAGCTTCAAGGGAGAGTACAGAAAAAGTAATAGAAAGTAACAGAAGTAATAGGAAAAGTCAAGGGGAGCAAACACTGGGGCAAGAGGGCGCCAGTGGGGAAGGGGAAGGTCAACCAAAATGAAGTTGGATCTAAGGAAAAAGAAAGAAATGTAAGGCACAAACAGTAGATAGAATAAACAAAAGAATCACCCAGGGCTGAATAAATGGCTTCACGGTTAAGGCGCTTTCCACTGGCTTACAAAGTCAAAGGACCCCAATTTAATTCCCTACCACATAAGCCAGATGCACAAAGTGGCGCATGCATCTGGAGATTATGCACAGTGGCTGAAGGCCATGGCATGCTCATTCTTTCTTCCTCTCCCTCTTTCTGTCACTTTCTCTATCTTAAATAAACATAAATACATATTTTAAAAAAAAAAAGGAAAATGGGCTGGAGAGTTAAGGCACTTGCCTGCAAAGTCTAAGGTCCCATGTTCCACTCTCCAGATTCCACCTAAGCCAGACACACAAAGGTAAGGCAAGTGCAAGGTTGTACATGCCCACTAGGTGGCACAAGCTTCTGGAGTTCGAATATAATGGCTGAGGCCCTGGCACAACAATTCTCTTGTTCTCTCTCTTGCTTTCTAAAATAATAATAATAAAAAAGAAACACTCCAATACTTAGCACATCAAAGAGACATTAAAGCATCAGCATCCCATTCACAATACTCAGCAAAAAGATTAATTACCTAGGAATAAATCAAACCAAAAGTTTGACTGATCTCTACAATGAAAACTTTAAGACACTAAAAAAAAAAAAAAAAAATTCAACAAAGACATCACATGATGGAAAGACTTTATTTACTCCTGGGTTGGCAAAATCAACACTGTTAAAAATGGTTGTGGTAGTTTGAATAGATGGCCCCCAATATATTCAGTTCTTTATCGTTTGTAGTTTGCATCTGCAGCCACCTGGCTGGAGGTGGTGTCACTGGGCGGATCTTAAGGTGTGGTGGTGGGTTTCAGATTTCAACCTAAAGATATGCAAAGTGTACCTGGCTGGAGTTCCTGAAGTGTGCTGTGGCTTTTGGCTTTTAGGCTTGTGCTTCTCTCTCTCTGCTTGGTCCTGTGAAGGCAGGCCAGCTTCTTCTGCCATTTATGGAACTTCCCCTGGATCTGTAGGCTTCAATATCCCTTCCTCCATAACTGTGTCTGGTCTGGAAGTTTATCTCAGCAAACCTGAACCTGACTGCTACAATGGTTATACTACCAAAAACAATCTTTAGATTCAATTAAGTTCCCACTGAAATTCCAGTGATGTTTCCTGATTAACCCAGGAATTTGTATGGAACCACAAAAGACTACGAATAGCCAAAACAATTTTAAGGTAAAAGAACACAGCAGGAGGTATAATAGCTGATCTCAAATTATACTATGGGGCAACAGTATATTACTGGCACCAAACCAGACATTCAGACCAAAGTAACAGAATAGAAGATCCAGGAATAAAGCCACAATGCTTTGGCCACCTAATATTTGACAAATAGGCCAAAATTATTTCATGGAAAAAAAGCTTATTCAACAAACAGTGCTGGCAAAACTGGATATGCATCTGACGAAGAATGAAGTTAGATCTACACCTCCTTCCTTGTACAAATATCAAGTCAAGAGTCTGGGAAGATAGTTCTGTGGTTAAAGGCACTTGCTTGCAGAGCCTGACAACCCACACTCAATTCCCCATACCAGAAGAGACAGCTTACAGAATGGAAGAAAATCTTTGCCACCTATACTTCAGAGAGGGGACTAACAACCAGATTTTACAATGAAGTTCATGCACACACATGCAAGTGCTTACTTACAAACATGCACGCACACATACACAAACCATACATGCACACAAATGTTTAAAACACACATATGAGGAATCGGACATGGTGGCACACACCTTTAATCCCAGCACTGTGGAGGCAGAGGTAGGAGGAATGCTAAGTTTGTGGCCATCCTAAGATTACATAGTGAATTCCAGGTCAGCCTGGGCTAGAGTGAGACACTACCTCAAAAAACAAAAACAAACAAAAGAAAACGACATTAAAAAATACATATGATCCCTGAATACGTCATGCACAAAAGACTGGCCGTTGTGGGACTTGCACCAAACACCCTCGGCCTCCCGCACACCACGGTCTGCAATCTACACTCTTGCCAAAGATGTTTCCACACCAGTATTATCGCGGCTTACAGTTCAAGCTGTCTTTTCCTCATGAGGCATATTGACAGTTATGTCATATTTTAGCATTTAAGCTGTGATGAACTGGGGCTGAAGAGATGCTCGGTGGTTAAGGTGCTTGCCTGCAAATCCTATTGACCTGGGTTCAATTCCCCAGAACCCACTAAAGCCAGATGCATGAAGTGGCGCATGAGTCTGGAGTTCATGTGCAGTGGCCAAAGGCCCTGGTGCGCCGATTTTCTCTCTCTCTCTCTCTCTCTCTCTCTCTCTCTCTCTCTCTCTCGCTCTCTCTTCATCCCTCCCTCCTTCTCTTCTTACTGTCTCTACTTGCAAATAAGTAAAAATAAAATAACCTATGAAAAAAAAAAATATATATATATATGAGATCCGACGTTGGCCAGGAGGTGATATTCACCGTCTATTCATGGCATCATTTTCTCCTACCATCATGGAGCTTCCCCTGGAGTCTGTAAGGCAAAATAAACTCTTTCCTCCCACAAGCTGCTCTTGGTCAGGTCTTTTCTGACAGCAAGCAAAGGTGACTGCAACACCATGTAAGCCAGATGCACAGGGTGACACGTGCATCTGGAGTTTGTGATTGGAAGTCCTGGCATGCCCATTCTCTCTCTACTCCCTACCCCATCTATCTCTCAAATAAATAAATATGAAATATTCTTAAAAGCATGTAAGGGCTGGAAAGATAGCTCAGCAGTTAAGATGATGCCTGCAAAGCCAAATGGACCTGCATTCAATTTCCCAGTACCCACATAAAGCCAGATGCACAAAGTGGCTGGAGAGATTGCTAAGATGTTACAGTGCTTTTCTGCAAAGTCAAAGGACTCAGGTTCAATTCCCCAGAACCCACATAAGCCCGATACACAAGGTGGCACATGCATCTGGAGTTTGTTTGCAGTGGCTGGAGGCACTGGTGCACCCATTCATTCTCTCTCTCACCTCCTGCAAATATTTTTTTTTAATTTAAAACTATATATGAAATGATTAAAAAAACAACACCAGTAACTGAATCAGAAAGTTAAGTGTCAAAGATGGGCTGATGGGAAAGATGAGTCACAGGTTAAGGTGCCTGCCTGGAAAGCCAAAGGACCCAAGTTTGATTCCCCAATACCCATGTGAGCCAGATGCATGTGGTGGCGCATGCATTTGGAGTTTATGGCTGGAGACCATGGCATGACCATGTTCTCTCTCTATCTACTTCTCTCAAATAAACAATTTAAAAAAAACAATTTTTAATAAGTGTCTAAAGGTACTTGCATAGTGTGGGAGACTACCATCATCAATTAAATTTAGATTTTGGGCTGGAGCAATGGTGCAGCACTTAAGGTGCTTATCCATAAAGCCTAGCAACCAAATTCGATTCTCTAGAACCCACATAAAGCACTACGAACAAACTCCACATGCATATGCTACTTTGTGCGTATGGCTTTATGTGGGTACTGAGGAATCCAGCCTGGGTTGTCAGGCTTTGCAAGCAAGTGCCTTTAACTGCTGAGCCATCTCTCCAGCTCTAGACATATTTTTTGAGGAAGACTGGACTCAGTACAAACAAATGGTAATTTGATGGATTTCTGGAGGCAGAATATAAATAGCATGACAGGGAGATATTCCTGAGACCAGAAAGTCTGAGGAACCACCATACTCCTTGTGGATTTTACCTACATGAATCCTACTGATCCTCACAGTGAACAAGAGCCAAGAAAGATCCCCTTGTGATTCTAGCAAGGAAAGAAAAAGTAACCACTATGAATTCCATGCAGTATTCTCTGTAACAAAGAACTACTCTCTGGGGGAAAACACAAGGCTTTATCCTACCAGGGATAAGCATTTCTCTGATTCCGGTCCCCTCAGCTTCCTGTTCCACTTGAGAATGTAGAGGGTTAGGAAAGACAAGGGAAGGTCACAATCCCAAAACACAGAACATGACACTGAGATTTATGGTGATAGGACATTTCTCCTCCCTACAGAATTTTATCATCACCCCAATAGGACTGCAATGTATCACAGATAAAAGAGCTGCAAAATGCAGATACTATCTGAGGCCACAGCCCAAGGGAACATACCAACTCAAAGACTGTGACTGCATTTAAGATTACAGAATACTCCCTTCCACCTCTTTTTCCCACTACAGCAATGGGTTACATACAGTTTAAAGAGATGCAAGATGAGGGCTGGAGAGATGGCTTAGCGGGTAAGCGTTTGCCTGTGAAGCCTAAGGACTCTGGTTCGAGGCTTGATTCCCCAGGACCCACATTAGCCAGATGCACAAGGGGGCACGCGCATCTGGGGAAGGATTGGGGGGGAGGACTAGTGGACACATGAAGGATCAAAGTCTAACAGAATTTGTTAAAGGTATCTTAAAAAGAGAAGTTATTCAACACAAAGCATGTGTAACACTGACCCACAATCTCTAGGTGGTATTTACTACATTTCTTTTTGTTTTTACTGTTCACTCTGGTTGTCTATTTTGGAATGGGGTCTCAGGAGGTTAACTCGGGCTCATCTTCTAGGCTGTCTGAGTAGCTGAATTTCACAGGTGTGAGCATCAGTGCGCCCAGCTAGGTTTCTCTGTTTTTACACACTTCAGTAGCTGTGGTGTTTGAAAGTAAAATGCCCCCACCAGGCCCTGCCTCACGTGCTTATGATTAAGTTTCCTACTAAGTCCCCAGCTGATGGAGCCTTGCTGGAAGAGCCAGAATGGCCTTTGGGGTGGAGTAGTCAGGGCAGTCATCTGAGCCAGTGGGCTCGGGTCTCCTCTTGGCGGCCCCCACGGCTGCTGTGTGAAGGAGAAGCTGCCCTCGAAACCGCAAGCCTCAAATAAATCTCTCCTCTCCTCACATCAGCTGCTTCTGGACATTTGGTCCAGCAATGGCAAGGTAACAGTAGCCATTTCAACCTTTTACTTGCTTAGTTTAACTCACTAGTCTTTTTTTCTTCAAAATGTTTTGAGCGCCGGGTGTGGTGGCACACTCCTTTAGTCCCAGCACCAGGGAGGCATATGTAGGAGGATTGCTGTGAGTTCAAGGCCACCCTGAGACTCCATAGTGAAGTCCAGGTCAGCCTGAGCTTTTAAAAAAAAAAAAAAAAAAGTTTTAAGAAGGCATGCTTTAAAATCAGACCAAAGAAAGTCTGACCCTCCTCCACATCCTACCTGACCTTGAGTGAACAACCATCTCTGTTTCTAAAGACGGGGAGTAATGCTAGCTTACGGTACACAATGTTCTTACAGGGACTCAGAGAGCAGGGCAAAGCCTACTATAGGAAGCATTCTTAAATGTGAACATCAGCAATATCAGATAAAGAGAAATTCTAAACCCAGCAATAAATGAAAATTTGCAATACAAGTTCACTCAATTTCTAAGTAATCTTTTTTGTTGGTAGTGTTTTGATTTTTTGTTGTTGTTGTTTGTTTTTCAAAGTAGGTCTCACTCCAGCCCAGGCTGACCTGGAATTCACTATGGCAATCCTCCTACCTCTGCCTCCCTGAGTGCTGGAATTAAAAGGTGTGCACCACCGCGCCCAGCTATTTATAAATTTTGTCTTGCTTTTCCTCTTAGCATTATGGTAAGCATCGGCTGCATAGTGTTACAGGTGAGAAGTGGGCCATGACTGGGTGCCATTCTTGGCCCAAGGAGGAAGGCAGTGAGAGGAGATGGAGGTTATGTTAAGAGAACTTGGGCTCTGGGGCAGAAAAGCCAGAAGTTCTCACAATCTATTGTGGGATATTAGTGAAGACACTGACTCTCTGAGCATCCCATTTCCATCTGAGAAATGGAGATAGAAAGCTACTTCCCTAGGATGTGTGAAGATTGATAGAGCTAATTTACACAGAAAAGTACCCACTGGTTTGGGAGGCAGAAAGGAAATACAATTTCTAAGTAATCTTTAAAAATAGTTGCACAGGTCATAGTGCACACCTTTAGTCCCAGCACTCAGACAGAATGATTGCCATGAGTTCAAGGCCAGCCTGGGGCTACAGAGCGAGTTCCAGGTCAGCCTAGAGGAAGAGTGAGACAGTCTCAAACAAAATAAAAAATAAAGTTAAACAAACAGGGCTGGAGAAATGGCTCAGCGGTTATAGGAACTGATTCCCCAGTATCGACATAAAACCAGATGCATAAAATCAGCAAGACCCTACCTCAAAAAAAGTTATATAAACAAATATAAAACACCCGTAACAGCAGATAGAGGAATAAAACAATTTTGTAATTCCTAATCATCTGAGGAAAAATTATTAACGTAAATATGACTGATTAAAAAGAATTGTTAGGGGCCAGGGAGATGAGCTCATTTGGTGAAGTGTTTGCCTCATAAGCATGAGTGCCTAAGTTCCCATCCAGGCCTTGCTGGCTAGCTCATCTGGCCAAGTCAGTGAGCTCCACATTCAGTGAGGGACTGTCTCACACAGTAAGGTTAAGAGCAGCTGAGGAAGATACCCAACACAGACCTCTGGCACGCACGTGGCATACACACACACACACACACACACACACACACACACACTCTCTCTCTCTCTCTCTCTCTCTCTCTCTCTCTCTCTCTCTCCCTCCCTCCCTCCCTCCCTCCCTCCCTCCCTCCCTCGGTTTGATTCCCCAGTACCCACGTAAAGCCAAATACACAAAGTGGTACATGCATCTAGAGTTCATTTGCAGAGGCTGGAAGCAGTGGCATGCTCATTCTCTGTCTCTTTTCTCTCTACCTCTCTCTCAGCTTTCAAATAAGTAAATATTTTAAAAAGGGGGGGGAGAAGCCCACAGGGCATGGTGGCACATGCTTTAATCCCAGCACTCAGGAGGCAGAGGTAGGAGGATCACCTTGAGTTTGAAGACAGCCTGAAATGACATAGTGAATTTCAGGTCATCCTGGGCTAGAGCAAAACATTATCTCAGGGGACAGGAAGAAGTCCTAAGGTTATTCAGGATCACTTATGCCATATTCATAAATTCAACTACTAATGTTGACTACTAGTACAATTTCAAAACAGACAATACAGTTTAAAGTTCAGAACTTGACATCTTGTCAATATTACTGTCTGACTCCTCCTAAACAATTACAGTAAGTAAACTTGTATTCCTGAGTACATGTAGTTATCTTCTATTTCTCAATAAAAAGAGGAGGGGACTAGAGAGTTGGCTTAGCAGTTATGGTGCTTGCCTGGGAGGGCTAAGGACCCAGGTTTGATTCCCCAGTACCCACAAAAGTCAGAAAGATGCACCAGGTGGCGCATGCATCAATTTGCAGTGGCTGAAGGCCCAGGAGCAGTGCCCATTCTCTCTGCCTCTTTCTCACTTTCTCTCTCCAATAAATAATAAAATATATATATATTTTTTAAACGAACCTAATCCAGTTTCATTTCCTTGAGGCTCAGTCTTTTGAGACCTACCATCAAAGCCTATTTCCTCTCTTTTCCCCTAGGGTGCCAACGTGAACTTCTACCTACTGCCTGCTGCCAACCATGACTCCCACACCAAGCTGACCTGCTCCACTTAGCTTTCCACACCCTGCAATTTGCCACAAGTATCTCTGGCGCTGGCATGCTGACTACAGGCAAGTATAGATCTCCATCCGGTTTTCTCAACTCATGGCCCATCTCATCCGGGAAGACATACTACCTAGATGCTGAGATTGACTCGGTACATAAACCCTACCTGCACTGAATCTGTGCAGTTGTTACACTTCCAACAAGTACAATTTCACGATTACCCATTATTAGGGTTTATTAACCCTTTCTTCTCTGAAGGCAACTCTGACAACCTTCAGACCTTTCACCACTTGCCTCACAGCTTACAAATTTACACCCCTGCTCCATAATCAAACGTCCAGAATCACTGCAGCCCTTACTCAGTCTTCATTCCCTAACACAGTACCACTTCACATACATGAGAAAATTAAAGTTTTATCATACTCAAAATACATTTAATGGTAATGGATGAAATTTCATCTCAGAAGAGGAAAATAATCAAAGATTGGATTCTACATATAAATAAAAGGGAGAGAGTTTTTAGTTGACAATATGACATGAACCAAAAAGACTCCATGTTTTATAATTTTATTTCAAATGCTTTAAAAATTAGATCTCGGGCTGGAGAGATGGCTTAGTGGTTAAGCGCTCGCCTATGAAGCCTATGGACCCCGGTTCGAGGCTTGGTTCCCCAGGTCCCACGTTAGCCAGATGCACAAGGGGGCGCACGCATCTGGAGTTCGTTTGCAGTGGCTGGAAGCCCTGGCGCGCCCATTCTCTCTCTCTCCCTCTATCTGTCTTTCTCTCTGTGTCTGTTACTCTCAAATAAATAAATAAAAAATATTTTTTAAAAAATTAGATTTCATTAGCCAAGCATGGTGGCATACACCTGTAATACCAGCCCAGAAGGTAATGGTATGAGGATTAGAAATTCAAGGTCATCCTGGGTTACAAAATCCAAAGCTACCCTGAGCTACCTGAGAGAGACCCTGTCTCAAAAAGCTAAATAAACAAACTTTTAAAAACACAAATTGAAAGCCGGGCGTGGTAGCACACGCCTTTAATCCCAGCACTCAGGAGGCAGAGGTAGGAGGATTGCCGTGAGTTCCCGTGAGGCCACCCTGAGACTCCATAGTAAATTCCAGGTCAGCCTGGGCTAGAGTGAGACCCTACCTTGAAAAACCAAAATAATAACAACAATAAAAACACAAATTGTATCTTAGTAAATGACTGTAACTTCATTTGTTTTTCAAGGTAGGGCTTTACTCTAGCCCAGGCTGACCTGGAATTCACTATGTCATCTCAAGGCGGACCCTTTATGGTGATCCTCCCACCTTTGCCTCCCAAGTGCTGGGATTAAAGGCGTGTGACACCATGCCTGGCTTTGTAACATCATTTTGACTCTGCAAACCCCTCATAAACTTATGAGACTCTGGGCTAGAGAGATGGCCCAGTGGTTATGGCATTTGCCTGTGACGTCTAAGGACCCAGTTCCAATTCCCAAGTACCCATGTAAACCAGATGTGCAAAGTGACTTATGAGTCTGGGGTTCAATTACAGTGGCTAGAGGCACTGGTGCAGTTATTCTCTCTCCCTCCCCTCCAAATACATATATAAATAATTTTTTTAGAGAGTCATAGAGCTGGGTGTGGTGGCGCACACCTTTAATCCCAGCACTCAGGAGGCAGAGGTAAGAGGATCACCATGAGTTTGAGGCCACCCTGAGATGACATAGTGAATTCCAGCTCAGCCTGGGCTAGAGTGAGACCCTATCTCAAAAAAGAAAGGGAGGGCTGCAAAAATGGCTTAGTGGTTAAGGCATTTGCCTACAAAGCCAAGGACCCAGGTTCGATTCCCCAGGACCAACATAAACCAGATGCACAAGGGGGTGCATGCATCTGGAGTTTGTTTGCAGTGGCTGGAGGCCCTGGCACATGCGCCCATTCTCACTTTCTGTCTATCTGCTTCTTTCTCTTCCTCTCTCTCAAATAAATAAGCATATAAATAAATAAAGTATTTTTTAAAAAGAAAAAGTAAGAAAAAAGGAGTCATGGGGCTGGAGAGATGACTCAGCAGTTAAGATGCTTGCCTGTAATGCCTACTAACCAAAGTTTGATTCCCCAGTACCCATGTAAAAAAAAAAAAAAGCCGGGCATGATGGTGCATGCCTTTAATCCCAGCACTTGGGAGGCGGAGGCGGAGGCGGAGGCGGAGGCGGAGGCGGAGGCGGAGGCGGAGGCAGGAGGATCACTGTGAGCTCAAGGCCACCCTGAGACTACATAGTTAATTCCAGGTCAGCCTTGGCCAGAGAGAGACCCCCGGGGGGGGGGGGGGGGGGGAAGAGTCCTATGGCTCAGCCTGGAGTACATGCCTTCAATCCTAGCATTCAGGAGGCAGAGGTAGGAGGATAACCATGAGTTTAAGGGCAGCCTAAGTTCCAGGTCAGTTTGGGCTGGAATGGAAAGCAAACCTCAAAAAAAAAAAAAAAAAAAACATTCTGAGATTGAAAGGTGGGCCACTAGCAGGCAGTTTCTACTTATGCATACTCATCTACATGAATGACGTTTTATTTACTACGTAAAATACAGAAATTGGGACTGGAAAGATGCTCAGTGGTTACAAGTGCTTGCTGTCCAAGGCTAGCAAAACCTATGTAAAGCTGTACCCAAGCAGTGAATGGGTCTGTAATCGCATACACCTAAGGCAATGGGAGACGGTCAGAAGATTCCCAAAGCTTGGAGACCAGCTAGTCTGGCATTCACAACAGCAAGCAAGAGCAATCTGTCTCAAACAGGGAGGAAAACAGGAACAAACAACGCAAGATGGTCCTCTAACCCGCATGGGCACCAAACACACACCCCCTACATAAATACCCGCAACACACACACAAAGAAATTGTTCACTACAGAAGTCCACGTACCATTTAAACCAACTGCAAATTTGCTATTGAAACACTGCAATCAGACATGGTACCACACACCTGTAACCACAGCACTCATAAGGTTGAGGCAGAAGGATCACTGGGAGTTCAAGACTAATCTAGAACTACATATCAGAACACTTTCTTAGCGGGCATGGTGGTACAGGCCATTAATCCCAGCACTAGAGAGGCAGAGGAAAGAAGACTGTTGTCGGTTCAAAGCTTGCCTGGGACTACAGCCTGAGCCACAGTGGAACCCTACCTCAGCAAAAAAAAAAAAGGTCAGCAGTTGAGGCACTTGCCTTCAAGGCCAAAGGACCCACATCTGGAGTTTGTCTGCAGTGGCTAGAGGCCCTGCCACACCCATATTCTCCCTTCCCCACCTTCACTCTCAAATAAATAAATACTAAAAAAAAAAAAAAAAAAAACAACTCTTGAAGAAACAATACAGGGCTGGAGAGATGGCTTAGTATTTATATATTTTGGGTTTTGTGGGTTTTTTTTTTTTTTGTTTTTTGGTTTGTTTGTTTTTTTTTTTTGTTTTTTTTTTTTTGGTTTTTCAAGGTAGAGTCTTGCTCTAGCCCAGGCTGATATGGAATTCACTACATAGTCTCAGAAGGGCCTCGAACTCACAGTGATCCTCCTGCCTCCCAAGTGCTGGGATCAAAGGCATGTGCACCCACAGTCTCATTTAGCCCAAGCTAGCCTTAAACCTGCTGTGTCAAAGCTCACCTTGAATTTCTGATCGCTCTGTCTCAAGTGTTGCCATTACAAACCTGGGCGTCTGAGTCCTTCCTAACTCACTAGCTGCACCCGCTAATGTAGAACCATCGCCTAGCAGTCTTCATGCTGAAGGACGATAGAACAGCAAGCTCCTTTTAGGCAGTTTCACTTAGGGATTGAGGCCCAGAGAGAACCAGGAGATGGCCCCCACGACACCTCACCCAAACACAAGAACACAACTTTTGGTAGAAATGGAACTCATGTGTCTGATCACGACTGGTCCAGTCTAGTGTGCTACCTGGATGGATGAGGCCCAAATGGGCTACCTCAGGTGGGCTGGTGCCCTCCAAATCTACAAAACAACCAGGTCTTCCCCTTCAATACAAAGGCTGCTGTCTTCTTCCTGCTGCTAGCTCCACTCAACTCAACTTTGCTTTTGGGCTCTGCCTATCTCTTTTTGCTTAGGCCAGGCATGTATATGTGAATCTTGCTTTCCCCTCATCCAGCCTGGCTGGGTGGGGAGAAGAGCATAATAGAGTTTCTTGGTCTGGGAGAAATTTTCTACTTGCCTGTGCTTTATACTTTGGGGTAACTTTTCACATTGATTACATGCATGATTTTCCTCTAGTCTCTGAATCTACCACATGTGTATTTCCCTTACACTCTAGATCTACCACTTGGGTTCTCTAACTCCAGGCCTGCTACCTATGTGATTTCCTTAAACTTGGGATAACCATGAGTGTAACTACCTACATTAGTCGTTTCTCCTCTGAATTCCTTAGTCTCACTGCTTTGATATTTTCTCTCTGCTATTCTTCCTTAAGTCACCATTTGCTCTTTAACTTTCATCCCTGAGGAAAGCACATGGCAGTTGCCATGTGTGTTCCTTCAAAATCTCCCTACAGAAGTTCCTTAAAAACCTCCATTTTTCTCAAATGAACCTTATGAACTATACACTGTTCTCCGCCTAAGTGCATGTTTCCTACTTTCCATGTGTTTTTGACTCTACTCTCGCCTCCCCAGACCCCACCCTCCCTTTAAATAAACCCCACAATTTGTGATTTCTCCCTAAACTTAATTCATAATTTATCCTTCCTTATTCTTTACCAATTCTTTATTAAAGGTAGGACAGAACCCAAACTTGGGGGTTCATAAATCTGGGGAAACTCCCTCCTGAACCCCCAAATCATGCATCAATATTGATTTGGGTTTTTAACTTTTTTTTTGTTTCATTTTTCTAAGGTAGGGTCTCACTCTAGCCCAGGCTAACCTGACCTGGAATTCACTATGTAGCCTCTGCCTCTGCCTCCCAAGTGCGGGAATTAAAAGATGAGCACCACCATGCCCAGCATTTTTTTAAACTTTTTATTGACAACCTCCATATATATAATATACAAACTCATAATCTCCCACACACTTCCCTTTTCCCCATCCCATATTCTACCTCCACCAAATCCCTTCTTTTTTTTTTTTTCATTTTCATTTTTTGGTTTTGTGTTTGGTTTTTTGTACAATTTGTCTGTCTGTTTGTTTTGAGGGAGGGTCTCACTCTAGCCCAGGCTCACCTGGAATTCACTGTGTATTCTCAGGCTGGCCTAGAACTCAGCGATCCTACCTCGGTCTTCCCAGTGCTGGGATTAAAGATGTGCGTCACCATGTACAGCTGAATTCCTTCTTTCCAATTATTCTCTTTTTCTATTTTTGATGTCAACATTTTTCCCCTTTTATTATGCAGGTTTTGTAAGGTCATGGATAAGGTAACCACTTTGTGTCTGGTAGACAGTGTTGCAAAGTACTCCTCACCTTACATATTAATTTCAAAACAAAGAAATGTAAGCTTTATTTGCATTTTGTGACAAATTAGGTAAAATACCATGTCAATAGTTTAGGCTTCGTAGGAAATACAGACAGGCTAGCCAGGTGTGTCGGTTCACTCCTATAATCTCTGCACCCAGAAGACGGAAGCAAAACGAATACTGAGTTCAAGACCAACCTGGGCTACAGTGAGGTCCAAGCCAGTCCGGACTTTCGAAGTTAGAAACTTGTGGCAAATAAATAAATAGTAAAGAAAAAGAAAAACAGCTGATAACAAAACCAAGCAAATGAGAATACTGAAACAGAAGCTTTCTGTTTTTTTGGTTTTTCTATTTTCAACGCTCTAGCCCAGGCTGGCCCAGACTTTACTATGTAGTCTCAGGGTGGTCTCAAACTCATGGGGCTCCTCCTACCTCAGCCTCCCAAGTGCCACCAGGTGTATGCCACCACATCTGGCTAGCTCTTCAAAAAGCAATTTTTTTTTTAGTATAGACAGTGGAATTTTCTTTTATTTGTTTGAGAATAAATGAGCACACCAAGGCCTCCAGCCACTGCTAAGGAACTCCAGATGTATGTGCCATTCTGTGCATCTGGCTTTACATGACCCTTCAGGAAATCAAACCAGAGTCCTTTGGCTTCACAGGCAAGCAAGCACCTTAGCTGCCGAGCCATCTCTCCAGCCCTCAGAAACCCTTTTAAATCAACTTGAGAGTTTTAATATTATATGACCCATGAATTTTAAGTATGTACTCGTATGGAAATGGTACACAAATACTTTACAAAATATAATGATAAATACTCCAAGTAACAAAACACATCTTTCCTGCTCAAGGTGACTATACACTAAACATTGAACCAAGATGCAACTCACCAGAACAAAACAAGTCAAACTCTGGCCAATGGAAATAGTAATAAGATAGCTGTATCAGTATTCACTGATTTGTCTCGAGAGAGGACCTCGCGTCAGAGGCCTACTGATTTTCCCCCTATGCAAAAATGACAAATTTAAATATGACCTTCACAGTTCAAGAAAACAATGAGAAAAAGGAAGGTGAAAGCAGGCACTCATCAATTACAAGCCCAGCAAATAGCAAACAGGAAAAAAAATTATCTTTGCACAAAGCAAAGGAATGGTTTCATCACTTGGATCAACAGTTCTATAAAAGATCGAACAGATTTTTTTTTTGAAATGTTTTATTTATTTGCAAGCAGAGAGGGAAAGAGAGGGAGGGAAGGATGAATGGTCACACCAGTGTCTCCAGCCACTGTAAACAAACTCTAGATGCATGCACCAGTATGTGCATCTGGCTGTATGTGGTTACTGGGGAATCGAATCCAGGACATCAGGCTTTGCAAGCAAGCCTCTTTAATAGCTGAGCCATCTCTTCTGCCCTTCAAAGACTTAAGGCATTCCAGCAATTGAAAGTCACAAATGATGTCTCTAGACCACCATAAGACGTGTAATTACGTTCTACATCCTTACTTAAGACAGGTAAGAACTATATACTTAATTTTAGTATGCTTTTCTTCCCAATCAGTTAAACTAGCTTTATAATTTTATGCTTAGACTAAGCTCACAATTACCCTGTAAGCTCAGCTAATCAATTGGAAAGAATTCCTTTCCAAGTCTCAAACAGCAAAATGTTTGACTCTTGCTCAATTGAAGATCACTCGTAGCACAAGAGGCTGGCGAAAACAGGAGGGGAAACAACACAAAATTAGCAACTCCAAGGAAATGGAACAGTTAAGTATCTATAAAAAGGAGCTGAAAGCATCCCCCACAAAACCAAGTGTGGGCACAGGGTGCCACATCAGCAGAACTGTTTTTGTGGCGCTCCTAAGTCATTTGTTAGTTTCATGAATTATTAATTTCGATAATGGTCTGTTGATATGAAGGCAGTACCAACTCTCAACGGAAACATGTGATAATTGTCCTCCGGATTTATCCCACAAAACCAAACTCGGCTTGGCTCTTAAAACTCTGCCTTATGGCGGCACAAATTTAATTTCAAAAACAAAAAACTATTGTCTTTTTTTAAATTGCTTTTATTTTTTTTTTTAGCCGATTGAAGGAGTCGGTGCCCAGCCCACGCTGAAGATTGTTATCGAAAGAATTGTTTCGCCAAATTAACAAACCCTCCTTTTCAAACCTAGCCGCATGCATCAAACACATGCAGCTTTCTCTGAACTCACAACAAAACCTGAGAACACACAGAAAACAACGTGGAGGTGGCCTTGAACTTTTTTTTTTCCCCCTGTCTGACTGTCTGTCTGTCTGTCTGTCTGTCTCTCTAGTCCAGCAAGGGAAGTCTTAACTCCAAACAGGAAACTACCCCTGCAAGGGCAGCATGGTGACTCCGAAGCAAAACCCAAAAGGGCAGCCCTGGGGAGGAGATCCGGGTTGAAAAGTGCCAACCACACTTGCTTGGGGAAGAACCCGTGGAAAACAAACCCGTGCCCGGTGGCGTCCCCTCGCAACTTTCCGCAGGAAGAACAAACCCATCTCTCGACCCACGGAGGTCGGGCGTCCGCAGTGGGGGACGGTGGGGGGACGGGGGGGGGGGGGACGCAGAGATCTCGATCCTTCGGGTCCGTACACGTCCAAACGCACGCCAAGTCCCCGCGGCAAAAGCGCGGCTACTTGGTGGAGTTTTCGGTCGCACCCCTCCCCGCCCCCCACGGCCGAGGGAGGCAGGGGGCCGGGGTGCGGAGGGCCCGCCGGAGGTGAGGGGGGGGCGGCCCCCGGGGAAGGGGGTCGGGGAGGGTCTTACCCATGCTTGGGGGTCCGGCGGGGACAGCCCGGCGCCCGCCCAGGTGCTCCGGGGCTCGCTCGCTCGCGCAGGCGGCGGGAGGCGGGGTCCCCTGCGGCGCTCAGGCCGGCCGGCGAGGCGCCTCCATCGGCCGCCCGCTCAGCCAAGGGAGACTCGGGAGTCCGCGCCACGGCCAGGCGGCGGTCACTCGGTGGTCTCTCCCGCGCCCAACACCCTCCAGACCTGACCGCTTCCGGGGCGGAGGCGGTGTGGGGCGGGGGGTGGGGGGGGGAAATCCACCGACCAGCCCGGCGCGCGCCCCCTCCTCGCCTGACCGCGACACCCAAAGTTAGAAACCCCGAGAGAAACTGGGAAAAGTGTGGGGGGAAAGCTCAGCCCGGCACCGGGCAAGTCTCGCGAGAACTGCGTCGGGCTCCGCCCACCCAGCCCCTCCCTCCTCCGCGCGCTCCCGCCTCCCCGGCCGCCCAGGCGGCTGCCAGGTGCGGTGACGTCACGGCGCGGGGGCGGGCTGCGCCCCGCCCTCGCCCAGGTGCAGCGACTGTGGAGTTCCCGCCCCGCCCAAGTCGGCCCGGAGACCCGGATGGACGCCGGTGTCCGCGAGCAGTCTGCGGGCGAGCTGGAGGGAGAAGAGGCGGCGGGAAGAAAGGAGAGAGATCGAGGGAGAGCGGCTGCGGTGGGGTCCCCGCGGTGGACTGCCAACTTCCTTTGACCTCTGAGCCACCCTTACGGCCCTCCGCCTACTTCCTTGTGGGGCGGAAGCATCTGCTCTTACTTTATTTCTTTCCAAAGGAAAAAAAAAAAAGGGCCTGGACAGATGCCTTAGCGGTTAAGGAACTTGCCTGCGAAACCTAAGAACCCGGGTTCGAGTCCACAGTACCCACGTAAAGCCAGATGCACAAGGTGGCGCATGCAGTTGGAGTTCCTTGGCAGTGTGGTTGGAGGCACTGCACGCGCTCGCCCGCTCTCTCTCTCCTTGCAAATAAATAAATATATATTTTAATTGATACTTTTAGGCCTGGAGAGATGGCTTAGCGGTTAAGGCATTTACCTGCAAAACCAAAGGACCTCGGTTCAATTCCCCAGGACCCACGTAAGCCAGATGCACAAGTTGGTGCATGCATCTGGAGTTCATCTGCAGTGGCTAGAGGCCCTGGCACACCCATCCCCTCTCTCTGCCTCCTCTCTCTCTTAAATAATTCAAATAATTAATATTTTTATTTCTGTGAGAGAATGAATGGGGTGGGATGGGGCTCTTACCACTGCAAACAAACTACACATACGTGTGCCACTTTGTGGCTCTATGTGGGTACTTGGGGATCAAACCAGGAATGACAGGCTTTGCAAACAAGCACCTTTAACAACAGGGCCATCTCTCCAACCCTTAAAAAAAATATTTTTGTTAGTTTTTTTCGAGATTAGCGTCTCACTCTAGCCCAGCCTGACGTGGATGGAGCTCCCTCTGTATTCCCAGGCTGGCCTCCAACTCCTGGTGATCCTCCTGAGATTAAAAGTGTGCATGACCATACCCGGCTTTTTAAAAAATATTTTATTTACTTTTTTCAGAGAGTGAAGGGGAAAGAATGGGCATGCTAGGACCTCCTCTCACTGCAGATGAACTCCAGGTCAGCTTGGGCCAGAGCGAGACCCTACCTGGAAAAAACAAAATGAGGGCTGGAGAGATGGCTTAGCGGCTAAGGCATTTGCCTGCAAAGCCAAAGGATCCTAGTTTGACCCTCCAGGACCCATGTAAGCCAGATGCACAAGGGGGCACATGCATCTGGAGTTCTTTTGCAGTGGCTGGAAGCCCTGGCACACCCATTCTCTCTCTTTACCTCTCTCTCCCTCTCTCTCAAGTAAATAAAATATATTTTTTAAAAAAGGTAAGGCTTTTATAATTGGCCAGCCAGGCCAAATGAGTCAATGGGTGCCATAGTGGCACGTCTGTTATGGGGGAAACCAACTGCCCTCTAATTGGACCGGAGGCCCACTCCATGGGAAGGGAATACATCCCTGATACTGAAAACTTAAAACAGGCGTATTCATGAGCACTAGGGATGTAACATCTGCTGTTGTCTGACCAAATGTATATATTATGCTTATCAAACTGCCCAGTAAGCACTTCTGTTAATGTTCAAACCCTTATAATAATGCTACTATCACTTTTGGTTGAGAATCTTCTCTTTTCAGATGGCAGTGACCTTGGGATGACTCAGAAGGTATCATGGTGATGGAAGGAAGTGACCGCAGTGCTCAGTACTGCAATATCTGTATCACACCTTCCAAGGCTCAGGGTCTAATGTGGAAGAGGTGAGGGAAAGAATGTAAGAGCCAAAGGAAGGGCAGGACTCCATATAACATGCTCCCTCCAGACACAAAATGGCCTGTATATCCATGGCCTCACAGTGTCTGATACTACCTGCATCATGAGAGGAGGAAAAGGTCAAGACATCAAAAGTAAAACAGAAACTGATTGAGATGGGGAGGGGGTATGATGGAGAGTGGATTTTCAAAGGGGTAAGTGGGGGGAGGGAGGGTATCACCATGGTGTATTTTTTACAATCATGGAAGTTGTTAATAAATTTTTTTTAATTTTTAAAAACTGGTAAGACTTACAATGCAGTAATACATTTGCAGGCAGTTCTGTCCAAGAAGGGGAAAGGAAAAACTTTAATATGCAGTTGTGAACAAGATGATGGCCGTGTGGTATTGAAATCACTGAGCATGTGCTTTTCTTAGTCAACAGATATTTATGGAATGTTCTACCAAAACAACTGGCAACAAAATAAACACACAGCCCTGCTTCTCAATGACTTTGCCTTCTAACTAGAAAGCACACCAACTCAATCAACAGTATGAGGTAGAAAAAAAAGTCAAATGCTCGAGAGCTTAAAAGAAAACAAATGATGAACAAGACAAGGTGGAGAAAGGTTATAAGTTGCACTAAAGCTTAGAGGAAGAAAATAATTGAGTGTGAAGGAATCCTAGAATGGAGTAGTAGAAGTGGATATGTAAAGAGTATTCCCAAGCCTTTTAAGAAATAGAGGAGGGCTGGAGAGATGGCTTAGCAGTTAAGCGCTTGCCTGTGAAGCCTAAGGACTCCAGTTCGAAGCTTGGTTCCCCAGGACCCACATTAACCAGATACACAAGGGGGCGCACGTGTCTGGAGTTTGTTTACAGTGGCTGGAAGCCCTGGCGCGCCCATTCTCTCTCACTCTCTGCCTCTTTCTCTCTCTGTCTGTCACTGTCAAAGAAATAAATAAAAATAAACAAAAAAAATTAAAAAAAAAAAAAGAAATAGAGGAAGGCTGGAGAGATGGCTCAGCAGTTAAGGTGCTTGCCTGCAAAGCCTAAAGACCCAGGTTCAATTCCCCAGTATCCACATAAAGCATGTGAAAAGTGGCACATGAATCTGGAGTATGTTTGCAATGGCTGCAGGGCTTGGCGTGCCCATTATATCTTCTGCCTCTTCTCTCTTGCTCTGCTTGCAAATAATAAGTATTAGGGCTGTAGATAGGGCTTAGTAGTTAAAATGCTTGCCTGCAAAGCCTATGGATGCAGGTTCAATTCCCCACTAGCCATGTAAGCCAGATGCATATGGTGGTGCATACATGTGGAGTTCATTTACAGTGGCTAGAGGCCTTGGTGTGTATGCATGGTCTCTCTTTTCTCTTTCCCTCCCTCCCTCCCTCCCTCCCTCCCTCCCTCCCTCCCTCCCTCTCTCTCTCTCTCTCTCTCTCTCTCTCTGTCTCTCTCTCTCAAATAAATAAAAATAAAATAAAATATTTAGAAAAATAAATAAACATTAAGAAAAAAGAAGTGGGCGTGGTGGCGCACACCTTTAATCCCCGGCACTCAGGAGGCAGAGGTAGAAGGATCACCATGAGTTCAAGACCACCCTGAAACTACATAGTAACTTCCAGGTCAGCCTGAGCTAGAGTGAAACCCTATCTTGAAAAAGAAAAAAAAAAGAAGAAGAAGAAAGAAAGCAGTTGGGGTGACTCAGGATGTTCTAAAACATAGAAACAGACCTTTCCTGAAGTGATGCTGTCGTCCCAGCTACTCAGGCTGCTGAGCCTAGATAAGGAGTCGAATCTGGAGTTCCTCCCTAGCCAGACCCTGTCTTTCTTTTAGTATTTTATTTATTCATTCATTTACTTATTAGAGAGAAGGGAGTTAGAGAGTGAGTATGCATGTGCCAGAGCTTCCTGTCTCAGTTCACCAATGCCATACACACTTGCCACCCTGTGTGTCTGGCTTTATGTGTATACAGAGGAATTTAACCCAGGCTGCCAGGCTAGGCAAGCCAGCACCCTTAACTGTGGAGCCATCTCTCCAGCCCCAGACCCTGTCTTTAAGAAAAAAAAAGGGGGGGGGGAAGGCTAGAGGGATGGCTTAGCAGTTAAGGCACTTGCCTGTGAAGGCAAAGAACCAAAGTTCAATTCCCTAGTCCCCACCTAAACCAGATGCACAAGGTGGTGCATGCATCTGGAGTTCATTTGCAGTGGTCAGAGGCCCTAGTACGCCCGTTCTAGCCCTCTCTTCCTCTCTTCCACTCTCTCTCTCTCTCCTTGCAAATAAATTTTAAAAAGAAGAAGTTGGAAAGCAACTAAGGAAGACACCCAGAGTCAACCTCCGGACCGTACAAGCATGCACACACATACAAACATGAGTGCACACCAATACATAAAATGTCCTTCCAGACACGAAACGGCCTGGATATCCATGACCTCACAGTACCTGATACTACCTACACAAGACCATCATAAGAGGAGGAAAAGATCATGACATCAAAATAAAAGAGAGACTGATTGAGATGGGGAGGGGATATGATGGAGAGTGGAGTTTCAAAGTGGAAAGTGGGGGGAGGAGGGAATTACCATGGGATATTTTTTATAATCATGGAAGATGTTAATAAAAGTTGAGAAAATAAATAAATAAATAAAATGTGGGTTTTTTTCAGATTTCTTATTTTCTTTTTATTTTATTTTTTTTATTTTTATTTTGGTTTTTCGAGGTAGGGTCTCACTGTAGCCCAGGCTGACCTGGAATTCACTATGGAGTCTCAGGGTGGCCTCGAACTCACGGCAATCCTCCCACCTCTGCCTCCCGAGTGCTGAGATTAAAGGTGTGAGCCACCACGCCCGGCTTACTTTATTTTTTAAAACGAGATTTATTTGCAAACACACAGAGATCAAGAGAAGAGAGATAGATAAAAGAATGGGTACACACGCATGTGCCACTATGTGGATCTGGCTTTACATGGGTATGAGGGAATCGAACCCAGGTTGTTAGGCTTTGCAGGCAAGTGCCTTAACCACTGATCCATCTCTGCAGCCACCTCCCTTTTTGTAACTTTTTTCTTTCATTTTTTTATTTTATTTTCATTTGTTTATTTATTTGACAGAGAAAGAGAGCGAGAATGAGAGAATGAGCACCCCAAGGCCTCCAGCCTCTGCAAACAAACTCCAGATGCATGCGCCCCCTTGTGCATCTGGCTAACGTGGGTCCTGGGGATTCAAACCAAGGTCCTTTGGCTTTGCAAGCAAATGCCTTAACCACTAAGCATCCCTCCAGCCCCTTGTTGTAACTTTTTATTGACAGCCTGCTTCAGACATTTTTTTTTTTTTTTGAGGTAGGGTCTCACTCTGGCTCAGGCTGACCTGGAATTAACTATGTAGTCTCAGGGTAGCCTCGAACTCATGGCAATCCTCCTAACTCTGCCTCCCGAGTGCTGGGATTAAAGGCATGTGACACCATGCCCGGCAACTCCAGACATTTTTTAAAATGAAAGAGGCAAAGAAAAATGGAAAGAAGCAAGTAAAACTGAAGTTACCACAGTCCTAAAGTTAGCACTGTCTTCCAAAGACAAAGCCATAAAACCAAAAAGCTTTACACTTTCAAAATTGTGTGTAAAAGTACTTTATAAACTTTAGAGTGCAGTGCAAATGTTAATGATCAAGTATTCAATGGAGTTCTCATAGTAAAGTCTTGCCTCACCCTTAATGTGCAATAAGTATGGCTACGTGTTATCTACACCTGATTGGTTAGCACTACTTTACTAAGCTCAATAATTATTGCTTTCCTCAGAAATAATTATTATTTGGAGGATAAGTAAATAATAATAAATAATATAATATCATATTTCCCATATAGATTAAGTACAGCCTAAATTTCTAACCAAAGGTAGATTGTCATTTACTTTTCCCTTTATTTTATTTATTTATTTTTTTTTTTTTTGGTTTTTGGTTTTTGGTATTTTTGTTGTTGTTGCTGTTTTTTTGAGGTAGGGTCTCACTCTATCTCAGGCTGACCTGGAATTCACGATGTAGTCTCAGGGTGGCCTCAAACTCATGGCGATCCTCCTACCTCTGCCTCCCGAGTGCTGGGATTAAAGGCGCATACCACCTGGTTTCACATTATTTATTTTTTTTAGGGGGGGTTGCTATCTTTATATTGAATTAGTTTGTTTACCTCCATCTGTCCTCAGGTTTATATTCCAGCATACATGGATTACTTCCGCTCTAGTCAAGCCCTCTTCCTCTCTCTCTTTCTCTCTCCGTCCCCAGTGAGCATGTGAACTCTATCCAGAGTGTTTCAGCCTTTGCACAACTTACACAATTCATCAGCCTAAATCTATCCGGCCCCACAAGTTTTCTTAAAAATTACTGGGGGGGGGGGCGCTGGAGAGATGGCTTAGTGGTTAAGGCTTTTGCCTGCAAAGCCAAAGGTTCCCAGTTCGACTCTCCAGGACCCACGTAAGCCAGATGCACAAGGGGCACATGCGTCTGGAGATTGTTTGCAGTGGCTAGAGGCCTTGGTATGCCCATTCTCTCTCTCCCTCCCTCTTTCTCTCTCTCAAATAAATAAATAAAATATATTTTTAAAAATTAAGGAGGGGAAGCTGGGCATGGTGGTGCACACCTTTAATCCCAGTACTCGGAAGGCAGAGGTAGGAAGATCGCCATGACTACAAGGCCACCCTGAGACTGCATAGTGGATTCCAGGTCAGCATGGGATAGGGCAAAACTCTACCTTGAAAAAAAAATTAATGAGGGACTGTAGGGATAGCTCAGTGGTTAAGGCACTTGCCTGCAAAGCCTAATGACCTGGGTTTCATTCCCCAGCACCTAAAGCAAATACACAGAGTGGCACATGCATCTGGAGTTCATTTGCAGCAGCTGTAGACCTGGCGTGCCCATTCTTTCTGTCTGTCTGTCGCTCTCTGCTTGCAAATAAATATAATATGTATATATATATATATATATATATATATATATATATATATATATATTATTTTTAATAAATAATTACCTCAAAAAAGGGTTATGAGAAGATAGCTACATTGAAAAATCATCACTTCTTTTCCAGTAAAAACTACTAGAAAACTATAAAAGCTATACTAAAAGAAAGAAAATTAGATGCTAACTAAATGTCCTCTTTAAAGAACTTCCTGAAAAATAAATAAATAAAGTACTTCTTGAGAGCAAATGTTCCAAGCAGCTCATTCTTTTTTTTGTTTGTTTCTTTGTTCTTCTTGGTTTCAAGGGCCTAGGTTTCCTGAGTAATGTTCTAATTGTTAATCTTGTTTGGGTTGGCTAATTTTTGGTACACTTAATCTTGTAAGACCTGAATCTTTTAAAAAAAAAAAAAAAGCATTCTTTAGAAAACAGTTACAGGAAATTATAATCTATCACAAGCCTATACTGTGAGGTCATGAGGCCTGAGCAACCGCCCTGCCCCCCACATCGCCACCCCTGCCCGCACCCACACTGTCACCCCATCCGCCAGCTAGGACAGCGCCCACGAGCAGCTTGCGGAATTTGCCCAGACATGAATACTCTAAACATTTTTCATTATTGCTTTTTTGGTGGGGGGGTTCTTTTGAAGTAGGGTCTCACTCTAGCCCAGACTGACCTGGAACTCACTCTGTCACCCCAGACTGGCCTTGAACTTACAACTATCCTTTCACCTCAGCCTCCTGAGTGCTTGGACTAAAGGTGTGTCACCATACCTCGCTGCATTTTTCTTTTAAATTTTATTTCTTTATTTGCAGTGGGGGCGAGGAGAGAGAAAGCATTGCCAGGGCTTCCAGCTGCTACAAATGAACTGCAGATACATGCAACGCTTTGTGCATCTGGCTTTACGTGGGTACCAGGGAATCGAACCCAGGTCCTCATGCATTGGATACAAGTGCCTTAACTGCTGAGCCAGCTCTCCAGCTCTGCATAGATCTTTTTAGCATCCTGGCAGCTGGTCTAAAAGAACAAGGCTTCCAGCTCAACTCCAGCTTGAGGAAGAAAAGTCAAGCCATCAGGGAAACAGGTGTGGAGGTCAGAGGATGACAGACTTCAAAATGTCCGTGCTCCATCTTCTTTAAGACAAGGTCTCTCCACCGTCAACAGACTAGCTGGCCTGCATGCTTTGGATTCTCCTGGATCCGCCTCCTGTACATGTGGGCCATCTTGCATCAGGCATTATGTGAGTGCTAGGGAATTAAACCCAGGCCAGCAGGCTTTGCAAGCAAGTCCCTTTAACCACTACGTCATCTTCCCATGTCCTATCATTTTAATTTATTTTAGTGGAGGGGCATGTCTTTCATGGTGTGCATATAAATTTCACCAGACAATTATTAGGTTGATCCTTCTCTTCCACATTTTTTCTAATTTTTATTTATTTTCTTTATTAGAGAAACAGAAAGATAGAGGCAGATAGAAAGAGAATGGGCATGCCAGGGTCTCCAGTCACTGCAAATGAATTCCAGACACAAGTGTCACCTTGTTCACCTGGCTTTCATGAGTACTAGGGAATCAAACCTGGGTCCTTAGGCTTCATAGGCAAGCACCTTAACCTCTGAGCCATCTCCCCAGCCCTGTCTTGCACCTTTTGAGGCAAGCTCGCTCTCTCACTCTCTCTCTCTTGCTCGCTCGCTCCCTCTTTCTCTCTCTCAAATAAAATATTTAAAGAGAGAGAGACACCCTCCTCAAACAAGGGGGAGGACAGAAACCCAAGGTTCTTCTCTCCGACCTCCATACACCCCACACTCTTGCAAAAATAAATAAATAGATAAATAATAGCCAGGCATGGTGGGTGGCACACGCCTTTAATCCCAGAATTTAGGAGGCAAAGGTAGGAGGACGGCCATGAGTTCAAGACCACCCTGAGACTGCATAGTGAATTCCAGGTCAGCCTGGGCTAGAGTGAAACCCTACCTCGAAAAACCAAACTAACTAACCAACTAAATAACAAAATATACATCGAAGGGAACTCTAGGATTGTCATTATCTCTTGGCTACGTCTTGGGCATTTCTGCATCTGGTCCAGAGAGACACTAAAAGACGCCCTTCGAAGTATTCTATTGCTACGCTTTGCCCAACGAGCCAGGACTTGTTTGTGAAGCGAGTGGAAACTTCCCTCTGTGTCCCTCCTTTTCTTAACTGCACCAGTGACAGGGAGGGTTGCTTCCCGCCCCACACTGGCGCTTTGAAACTGCCTGCTGAGGCTGTGTGTGTGTGTGTGCGTGTGTGTGTGTGTGTGTGTGTGTGTGTGTGTGTGTCGCTGGAATTGAATGACACTATTTTGATGTCCAGAATTAAGCGCTTACCAAAGCAAAAAAAAAAAAAAAAAAAAAAAAAGCTCATCAACTAAGACATTCCTCTCTGTTCATCCCCGAGACTCGCATTCCATTCCGCGGGGATCCGGGCCACGTCTCCCCCAACCGCACCGCATTCCAGATGTGGCTCTTAAACAGGGTGGCTCAGCCTGGGTCAGCCCACGCGTGCTCAGCCAGCAGCTGCCTTTTCTCAGGCTACTGGGCCACGGGAGGCTACTTCAAGTGAGACGCTGACCTCCTTACCCTGGAGGCTTGGACCAATGCCTCCACCTTACTACCAGGGAAACTGAGTCATGCTAAGAGGCTCCCTGCAATTCTGCCTCCCTTCTCTACAGAATTGATGCTTTGCCATGCACTGTACTTCCTATTCCCCAAGTTATGTTCCTGGTGTGGACTGGTAATTTGCTTAAACACATTTCTCCCTTATTATTTCCTAGGTTCTATCTTTATCCTTTTGTTTTCTTTTCTTCTTTCCCCACCCCACCCCACGTTTTCTATCTTTTATCATATCTCTCCTAACGTTATTCTTTTTCTAAACATTTCTTTTTTCCCTCATGAGGTAGGGTCTCACTCTAGCCCAGGCTGACCTGGAACTCACTATGCAGTCTCAGGGTGGCCTTGAACTCATGGCAATTCTACTTCTGCCTCCCTAGTGCTGGGATTAAAGATGTGTGCCACCATGCCCTGCCTCCCCCATCTCTATATATATATTTAAAGAGAGAGAGAATGGGGCCTCTAGCCACTGCAAACAAACTCCAGATGCATGTGCCACCTTGTGAATACTGGGGAAACAAACCTGGGTGCCTAGGCTTTGCAGGAAAAACGCCTTAATGGCTAAGCCATCTCTCCTGCCCTCTCCTAACTCCTTAACATCGTCCTTAAATTGCCAATCCAGTTTGCCCAGTTAAGTAAACCCTACATAGTTATCCTCTTTGATCTTCTCACCTTCCTTCCTTCCTTCCTTCCTTTCTTTCTTTATTGGTGCCTTTTTTTTGAGATAGGGTTTCACTCTAGCCCAAGCTGACCTGGAACTCACTATGTAGTCTCAGGCTGGCCTTGAACTCATGGTGCTCCTCCTACTTCTGCCTCCCGAGCGCCTAAAGCCGTGCTCCACCATGCTGAACTTTCTCACATTTTTCTACCGTCAAATACATTTTCATATAGTACACTTGATCTTAGCAAAAAGGAGACCATTGTAAGGTAACAAAGCTTTCTACATTGCTAACATGCTCTTTAAATCATTTCAGGGCCAAATATGTAGCTCAGTTAATAGAATGCTTACCTAGCATAGACAAAGTCCTGGGTATGATGCCCAGTACCCTACAAAACCAAATGTACTGGTACACACTTGTGTAATTCTGACACTTGGAGGAAGCAGAAGGATCAGAAGTCCCAGGTCATCCTTGACTACGTAATGGGTTCAAGAAAGTCTGAGATACATGAGACCTTTTCTCAAAAAAAAAAAAAAAGTGACTTAAATCCCATTTACCTTCCCTCTAAATACTCTCTCTCTTCTTTCCTTCTCTGAATGTAATAAAGTCTCTCTAGCCAGGCATGGTGGTGTACGCCTTCAATCCCAGCACTCAGGAGGCAGAGGTAGGAGGATCGCCATGAATTTGAGGCCAGCCTGAGACGACATAGTGAATTCTAGGTCAGCCTGGGTGAGAGCGAGACCCTACATCAAAAGAACAAAAAACAGGGCTGGGCAGATGAGTCAGTGGTTAAAGACACCTGCTTGCAATGCCTGACAGACCCGGTTGCATTCCCCAGTACCCACATAAAGCCAGATTCACAAAGTAGCACATGCATTTGGCGTTTGTTTGAAGTGGCAAGAGGCCCTGGCGTGCCCACCCTTCTCTCTCTCATTCACTGTCGCCTTCTCTCTCTCTGCTTGCAAATAAATAATTTAAAAAACTCACTATGTCATCTCAGGGTGGCCTCAAACTCTCAGCAATCCTCCTACCTCTGCCTCCCTAGTGCTAGGATTAAATGTGTGTCCTACCACGCCTCCCACTACAAAGAGAAAATTTTTAAATGTTTTTTATACCAGGCATGGTGGCACATGCCTTTAATCCCAGCAGTGGAGTGAGACCCTACCTCCAAAAAAAATTTTTTTTTAATTTATCAATGTGCAAGCAGAGAGACATACATAGAAGAGAGACAGACAGAATGAGAATGGGTAGCCCAGGGCCTCCAGCCACTGCAGATAATACCCCGGTGCCTGCGCCACCTTATGCATCTGGCTTTACATGGGTACTGGGGAACAGACCCTGCGGCATTAGGCTTTGCAGGCAAGCGCCTTAACTGCTAAGCCATCTCTCCAGCCATCTAATTTTTTGGGGGGGGTTCTCAAGGTAGGTAGCCATCCCTTCAGCCCTCTGTTGTTGTCATTATTGTTATTAATTTTGGTTTTTCGAGGTAGGATCTCAGTCTAGCCCAGGCTGACCTGGAATTCCCTATGTAGTCTCAGGGCGGCCTCGAACTCATGGTGATCCTCCTACCTCTGCCTCCCAAGTACTGGCATTTAAGGCGTGCGCCTCCACGCCCTGCTCAGCCATCTAAAAAAAAAAAAAAAATGAGTCAAAACAGTAAGCTGGGGCTGGGTGGTCTTGAACTCACAGTGGTTAAAGGCACTTGCTTGCAAAGCCTGTTGGCCTAGGTTTGATCCTTCTATCTCTGCCATTGTTTAAAGTCACGCCAAGGCTTCCAACATGATGATGCTATTTCCTCCTATGACCACCTTCCCGGTGTTATTTTGCTGCCCACTAGTTGCCATTTCTGCACATTCACTGATCACAAGATTCATGAAGGGTTCAAATCCCCGCAGTATTCCTTGGACATGACTGCCGCCATTTAATTTCAGTGATAACTTCTTGTCCACAAACTTCTTCAGCTCGGGAGGGTGGGCCTTTGCTTATGGCAACCAAAAAATGATAATTTTGTTTTGAAAATACTTTGTTGCTTCGGCAGTATATATGCTAAAATTGGAACAATACAGGGAAGATTAGCATGGCTCTTGCGCAAGGATGACATGCACATTTGTGAAGCGTTCCATATTTTTTTAGGTGTAAATAAAATGTTAAAAAATTAAGCCAGGCGTGGTGGCACATACTTTTAATCCCAGCACTCAGGAGGCAGAGGTAGGAGGATCACCATGAGCTCGAGGCCACCCTGAGACTACATTGTGAATTCCAGGTCAGCCTGGGCTAGACTGAGACCCTACCTCGAAAAACCAAAATTAATAACAATAATGACAACAACAGAGGGCTGAAGGGATGGCTTAGTGGTTAAGGCACTTGCCTGAAAAGCCAAAGGACCCAGGTTTGATTCCCCAGGACCCATGTAAGCCAGATGCACAGGGTGGCATATGCAGCTGAAGTTCACTTGCAGTGGCTAGAGACCCTGCAGGCCCGTCCTCTCTCTCTCTCTCTCTCTCTCTCTCTCTCTCTCTCTCTCTCTCTCTCTCTCTCCCTCTAGCTTCTTCTTTATCTCTCTCTGAGATAAATAAAATGCAACAATTTTTTTAAATTCACAAAAATATCATCTTCAAAAGGCTGACGAAGTATATTCAGAACAGATATATCCTATTTACGACAAGGTCTTAAATGTTCCTTCTGGGTGGAAAGAAGAGGGAACGTCAATGCCCTTAGTGTGAGGGAAATGCCAGGCAGGCTTGCCACTGCAGTAAGCCCACATCTAAACAGCCTCTCTCTCTCCCTCTCTCTCTCTCTTTCTCTCTCCCCCCCCCTTGGCAGGCCCCACCCACTGACATCTGCTAGTGTTTACGCTCTCTTCCACCGCAGAACCACCACCACCCTGTTCTTCAAACCTTACCTCTCACCCCCTAAAACTACGCAGCGTATGAAGAAAGCCATCCAGACTATTACACTACATGAGTGTGCTGGAAATGTATCCAAGATTAGTGACCAGGCTAGGAAACTGGTCACTACCTGTGTGAGGGTGAATCGAAAATTGGATGCAAAATTGATACTTTGGGGTCCAGAGATACACAGAATAGTCTAGGATATCCAATTAAACTGTCAAATAATTCCTTTTGTTTTGTTTTGTTTTTGTTTTTCTTGGTAGAGTCTCACTGTGGCCCAGGCCGACCTGGAATTCACTATGTTATGTCAGGCTGGCCTCGAACTTACAAGGATCCTCCTACCTCAGTCTCCCGAATGCTGGGGTTAAAGGTGTGTACCACCATACCTGGCAAATGAAATATTTTAAAAAAATATTTATTTATTTATTTTCAAGGAGAAAAACAGAGATAAAAATGGGCACAACAGGGCCTTCTTGCTGCTGCAACCAAACTCTAGACACTTGAGCCACTCTGTGCATCTGGCTTTGCGTGGGTGCTGGGGAATCGAACCCTGGCCATCAAGCCTTGCAAGTAATACCCTTCACCACTCAACCATCTCTCCAGCCCTCAAATGTTGTTTTTTTTTTTTTTTTTTTTCTACGTAGGCTCTTGCTCTAGCCCAGTCTGACCTGGAATTCACTATGTATTCTCAGGGTGGCCTTGAACTCACGGCCATTCTCCTACCTCTGCCTCCTGTGTGCTGGGATTAAAAGCATGTTCCACCATATCTGGCAACCTCTCAAATGAAATATTTGCAGAATGAAAAGATATGATCAACATGCATCAGTGCTCTGGTAAAAAGATCAGCAGGTTTTTCTTCTTCTTCTTTCTTTTTTCCTATTTTGGTTTTTTGAGACCTAGATAGAATTCACTATGTAGTCTTAGAATGGCCACAAACTCATGGCGATCCTCCTACCTCTGCCTCCCTAGTGAGGGATTAGAGGCGTGCGCCACCACACATGGCTCAACGATCAGCAGTTTCCCTCAACGTGGGAAATGACAGCACGGGAAGAAGCTGTCCCACGGGATTTCCGTGTCTAGCAGAAGGTCACACGCCATACCCCCTCCCCAAATGAAAGTGCTAGCTCATGGGTCTACATGGATGTTTCTGAAATCAAAATGAAAGGGAAAGGAATGTCCTGGCAGACCTTTAGAAGAGACAGGAATTGAAAGTATGAGGGGACATTCTGAGGGGAAGAATGGTAAGAAAGGGGAACTCAGCTTAAACAAATTTAGTAAGAGAGGTTGAGAGATGCCAGCCATCTAGAGGCCTAAGAGACCATCACTCTTATTTACTCTTCATTCATTCATTTTAGGGGGATTTTTTTTTTCTTTTTGAAGTGCGGGGGCTCAAGTCTAGGATCTAATGCATGCTAGACTATAGCCCCAACCTTACAGTCCACATTTTTGTTGTTGTTGTTTAAGTTTTTCAGGCAGTATTTCAGTGTAGCCCAGACCAACCGGGAGCTCACTCTGTAGTTCCAGGCTGGCCGTGAACTCACGGCAATCCTCCTACCTCTGCCTCCCGAATGCTGGCTACATGGCTACAATCCACAGTTTTATGTGCTTCTCTCAGTAACATACAAATTGCTTATTGAACAAAATTCAAAATCCACAGAAGTATGTAAAGCAAAGGGTTAATGTCCCAAAAAATCTCACTGCTCATAATGACCACTATTAAACAAACAAACAAAAAACAGTGGGGGAGGGGAGAGCTGGAGGCAGAGGTAAGAGATTACATAGTGAGTTCCTGGTCAGCCTGGCCTAGACCAAGACCCTAACTCAACCTCCCCCAACCAAAAAAAAAAAAAAAAAAAAGAAGAAGAAGTTGGGCTGGAGAGATGGCTTAGCAGTTAAGGTACATGTGTGTGAAGCCTAAGGACCCAAGTTCAATTCTCCAAGTCCCACATATGTGGTGGCACATGCATCTGGAGTTCATTTGCAGTGACTAGAGGCTCTGGCATGCCCATTCTCACTCACTCTTTCTCTTTCTCTCTCCTTCTCTCTCTGTCTCTAATAAATAAAAATAAAATCTTCTATAAAAAGATAGTCATTAACAATTTGGTTTACATGAATTGAAATGTCATGAGAGTTCTAACATGTAAATAGTTTGTAATAATCATCTACACAATTGCTGTATAATTTGCTTTTTCTGCCTAGCAGCAGACATGTATTGACGCCAGCTAATTCTACTTCCTTACCCAGTCATTCCTCTAAATTATGATTTCCGTTGCTTTCCTGAACTGAAAACAATTCGGTGTCAATAGACATTTGAGATATTTCTGGGTTGTTTCACTTTTTTTTTTTTTTTAATCTCAAATGCTGCCTTGTTGGACAGTTCTGTGTGCATGTTCTTTCCTCCTTCCTACACAGCTAAAATTCCAGTTGGGTGGAGGGAAGGACAACAGTGTGTGTATGCGCATCTGCATGTGATGTGTGTGTGCTCACGTGAGTGTGGGTAGGTACGCATGCACATGTGTGTGCAGGTACATGGAAGACAAAGGTTGATATTCAGTACCCTTCATCAATCTCCTTTCGTTGAGAGGCAGGGCCTCAATGAACCCAGAGCTCCCCAGTTCAGCTAGTATAGCTAGCCAGCTCACCTGGGTGGGGGTGGGGGGTGGGTTGCTTGTCTCTATCTCTGAAGAACTGGGATTATAGGTGAGCCACAGCTTTTAGGGTCTCCCTCTAGCCCAGGCTGATTTTGAACTCACAGTGTAGTCAGAGTGACCTTGAACTTGTGATGATCCTCCTCCCTCTCCCTCTCCCTCAAGTGCTGGCGTGAAAGGTATTTACCACCGTGTCCCACCGACATTTTAATGTGGATGCTGGGGATCCGAACTCAGGTCCTCAGGCTTGCACAGCAAGTGCTTCATCCACTGAGCCATCCTTCTAACCCCTGTGTATATGTTCTTTCTCACACTCTTGAGGTTGTAAGATTTTTCATAGAAATATAATCACCATGTCAAAAGCTACCCACTTGCTGGCATATTTATTTTAGTTTTTAAATATTTCTATTTACTTATTTGAGAAAATAAGGACACCCCAGGGCCTCCTGTCGAACAAACTCCTCACTAAGTAGTCTCAGGGTGGCCTTGAACTTAGAATGATCCTCCTACCTCTGCCTCCTGAGTGCCGGGATTCAAGGTGTATTTCACCACGCCCGGCCCACTGAACACTGTTACGTTTACATCTTGTAAATCGAGATTCAGTTTGTTGCAGTTACCTTCTCATTGCTGGGGCAAAACACATGACAGATGCAGTTTATGGAAGGAAGGGATTATTTTGATTTATAGTCTTGAGGGGAAGTTTTATTTTGGTGGGGGAAGTGTGACAGAGCAGGTAACTAGGGTGTCACATCTTGTCACATCAGCTGGAAAGGAGCAAGAGTGAACTGGCTATGCTCAATGGGGCTGGACTAATAAATCTCAAGGTCACTCCCCTACTGACACACCTCCTCCAGCAAGGCTCCACGACTTTCCCTAATTGTCACCAGCTGGGGCCCACGTACTCAAAACACATGAGCCTATGGGGAACATTTTACATTCAAACCAATACACACTTGTAAAGAATACAGTCAACTTTAGGCTAAAAAGAAAATGTTTTTAAAAATACATATTTATTTATTTATTTATTTGAGAGACAAAGAGAGAACAAGCCATTGCAAATGAACTCCACACGCATGCACCACCCTGTGCATCTGGCTTACATGGGTAATGAGGAACTGAACCTGGGTCCTTAGCAGGCAGGCACCCTAACCACTAGCCATCTCTGCAGCCCCAGAAAGAGAGTTTTTGTTGTTGTTATTTTTCTTTTTTTTTTTTTTACATTGTTCATGGAAGTACTGCAATACCAGGTCAAACTATGGAGCAAGCTTCTATCCCAACTGTCCTAATTCCAAAAATCCATTTAATATATTGTCCTTGATAGAAGACATATCAGATATTAAACTGATAAGAACAGATACTTACTGCTGAAGACTCCACATACTTGGGCTGCAAGGTCAGTAAGAAATCATGCTGGAGCTGAGCTGGAAACTTCCTCTGTGTAGACCAGCTGACAGAAAGCTGGAAAAAGCCATGCTGCATGCAGTTCAATGGGAGAGAGAGAAGTCATCAGTGGAGATAAACAACAGTGGACACTGCAAAGGGTTAAGTTTGGCCAGTCAGGCCAAGTGAGCCAATGGGTACAATAGTGGCATGTCTGTTATGGGGGAAACCAACCGCTCTCTAATTGTACTGGAGGCCCACTCCACAGGAGGGAATACATGCCTGAAACTGAAAACCTATGACAGGGAGGTCATGAGCCCTAGGGGTGTAACATCTGCTAGTGTCTGGCTAAATGCATATACTATGCTCACCACACTGCTTGGTAAGCACTTCTCATAATGTTCATTCCCATTTTATTATTGTTACTCTCACTTTTGGTTACAGAATCTTCTCTTTTCAGATGGCAGTGACATTGGGATGACTCAGAAGGCATCACGGTACTGAGAAGAAGTGACAGAGGAGCGCTCAGCATGGAAATATCTCTATCACACCTTCCAAGGCTCAGGGTCCATTGCAGAAGAGGTGGCAGAAAGAATGTAAGAGCCAAAGGAAGGGTAGGACTCCTTACAACTCCTCCAGACACAAAAGGGCCTGGAAAATCATGACCTTGCAGTGCCTGGCACTGCCTACACAAGATCCTTATGACAGGAGGAAAGGATGACACCAAAATAAAAGAGAGACTGATTGAGAGGGGGAGGGGATACGGGGGAGGGAATATGATGGAGAGTGGAGTTATGAAAGGCAAAGTAATGGGGGGAGGGAATTACCATTTTATTGTCTATAACTATGGAAGTTGTCAATAATAATAAAAAAAAAAATTTAAAGAACAGACACTACTTTATCTTAGCCAAAAGACCAAGAAGCTATTTTTTTTTTTTTCAAGGTAAGATCTCACTCTAGCTCAGGTTGACCTGGAATTCACTCTGTAGTCTCAGGCTGGCCTTAGACTCACAGCGATCCTCCTACCTCAGCCTCTCGTTGTGTGCTAGGATTAAAGGTGTGTGCCACCATGCCCAGCAGAAAAGGGTGCATATCAATGGCTCTGGAACTGTCAGTTGACTCAATAATTAACCATAAACTTCCAGGAAGTCTCTTTCATGCAAAACTAGGTTACGAGAGAGTGAACACTTCTGCTGTATTCTCTGGAACTGAGCACCTGAGTAGAGCCGCAGTTTGCAGAAGCCACACGGTTCCTGCCTCCAGCAAACTGCTGGGTCTAGGGCTGGGGAGATGGCTCAGCAGGAAGGCGCTCCTGCTGTGCAAGCATGAAGACCTGAGTCACGGGCCCAGCATCCGTGCAAAGAGCCAGGTGTGGTCACACGTGCCCTATAACCCCTGCGCTGACAGGGGCAGAGAAAGGAAGATTGCTGGGGCCTGCTGGTTAAACACTGTTGCTGAAAAATGACTCAAATTCTAAGTTCAGTGAGAAACCCCATCTCAAGGAGGACACCTGAGGCCTCTGTACGTGTGCACACGGGGTACACACACCTGCATATGTGCTATACTCACATTAAAAGAGTGTTTGAAGGGCCGGAGGGATTGCTCAGTGGTTAAGGCACTTGTCTGCAAAGCTTAACAACCAGGATTTGATTCCCCGGTACCCATGTAGAGCCAGATGTACAAAGTGGTGCATATGTCTAGAGTTCGTTTGCAGCAGCTCGAGGCCCTAGCACACCCTTTCTTTCCTTCTTTCTTTCTTTCTTTCTTTCTTTCTTTCTTTCTTTCTTTCTTTCTTTCTTTCTCTCTCTCTCTCTCTCTCTCTCTCTATCTATCTATCTCTCCTTGGAAATAAATAAATAAAGGCTGGAGAGATGGTCTAGTGGTTAAGGCGCTTGCCTGCAAAGCCAAAGGAACCCAGGTTAGACACCCCAAGACCCACGTAAAACAGATGCACAAGGTGGCACATGCATCTGGAGTTCATTTGCAGAGGTAGAGCCCTGGAATGCCCATTCTCTCTCTCTCTCTCTCTCTCTCTCTCTCTCTCTCTCTCTCTCTCTCTCTGCCCTCCTCTCTCCAATAAATAAGATAAATACAAATTTTAACAAAGAAAATAAATAAATAAATAGAAATATTCAAATCTTAAATTACTAGCCCTTAAAAAAGAAAGATGTTTGCTTTTGGCTGGGCAAAGAGGTGCACATCTGTAATCCTGCTAAGCAGAAGCCTCAGGCGTGAGGATGGTGGGTTGGAGACCAAATTGACCAAAGTGGGAAACGTAGGATGACCCTATCTCAACAACAGTAACAACAACAAAAAGAAAAAAGCAAAAGAAGAAAAGAAAAAAGAAAGAAAGAAAGAAAGAAAAGAAAAGAAAAAAAGATAGCTGGGCATGGTGGTGCATGCCTTCAATCCCAGCACTCAGGAGGCAGAGTTAAGAGGATTGCCGGGAGTTCGAGACCACCCTGAGACTACACAGTGAATTCCAGGTCAGCCTGGGCTAGAGCGAGACCCTACTGCAAAAAACCAAAACCAAAACAAAAGGATGCTGTCGAATCAGGTGAGGCCTGCAGTGGTCCAGATCAGCAGCCGTTCCCTCCCCTTAGCTCTGTTTCAAAATCAAGTCTCCTTGGAGCACACTGAGAAGAGGAACCTAAGTTAAATGAGGTGATGATGGAGGCTTGGGTTTGTACGTTCAGCTTGCTAGCCTGTGCCATGCAGGAGGCTGAGATGGATATTAAACAAAGTAGCCAGGGTACTAGAAAGAAACCAGGAAATCTATACAGTGGATGTAGCTCGAGGGGAATCGAGTGGTTAGAGTTTGGGAGTGGGACACTGTGTATGTTGTATATCATGTGTATGTGTGTGTATGTGTTTAATTGTTGTGCATGTACTGGTTGTTCATAAGAATAGAATTTGGGGGAGTGCTGGAAAGATGGCTCAGCAGTTAAAGGGCTTCCTTGCAAAGCCTGATGGCTGGGGTTTGAGTCCCCAGTACCCACATATTGCTAGATGTACAAAATGTTCTATATGTCTGGAGTTGGTTTGCAGTAGTAGCAGGTCCTGGAGTGCCCATTTTTTCTGTCTGTCTCTCTCCTTGCAAATACATAAAATATTTTTTTTTTTTTTTTTTTTTTTGGTTTTTCGAGGTAGGGTCTCACTCTGGTCCAGGCTGACCTGGAATTAACTCTGTAGTCTCAGGGTGGCCTTGAACTCACGGCGATCCTCCTGCCTCTGCCTCCCGAGTGCTGGGATTAAAGGCGTGAGCCACCACGCCCGGCTCATAAAATATTTTTAAAAGGATTTTTTTTTTTTTAGGGCTGGAGAGATGGCTTACTGGTTAAGACATTTGCTTGCAAAGCCAAAAGACCTCAGTTCGATTCCCCAGGACCCATGTAAGCCAGTTGCACAAGGTGGCACATGCATCTAGAGTTCATTTGCAGTGGCTGGAGGCCCTGGCAAGCCCATTCTCTCCCCTCTCTCTCTCTCTCCCTCTTTCTCTCTCTCTCAAATAAGTAAATAAAAATTAAATAGTTTTTAAAAAGATTTTTTAAAGATTATATATGGCAAAGTCAAATCAAGTAAACAAAAATAAAATGATCCACAGAGACTGAGAAGATGGGTCAACAGTTGAAGGCACTTACTTGCAAAGCCTGCTTGCCAGGTTCAATTCCCAAGCCACACAGATGCCAGATGCAAAAGTGGCACAAACAGCTGGGCTTGGTGGTGCACACCTTTAATTCAGCACTTGAGAGGCAGAGGTAGGAGGATCTCTGTAAATTCCAGGCCACCATGGGATTACATAGTGAATTCTAGGTCAGCCAGAGCTAGAGTGAGACCCTACCTCAAACAAACAAAAAAGGTAGCACAGGCCTGGAAAGATGGCTTAGTGTTTAAGGTGCTTGCCTGTGAAGCCAAAGGATCCCCGTTTGACTCTCCAGGACCCACGTAAGCCAGATGCACAAAGGGGCTGGAGTTCGTTTGCAGTGGCTGGAGGCCCTGGTGCGCTCATTTTCTCTCTCCCTCTGTCTGCCCCCAACCCCTCTCTCAAATAAATAAAAACACGAAGTTTTGTTTTTTTTTAAGAGGGGTCTTTTTAAGATTTTCAAAAATTTATTTGAGAGCGACAGAGAGAAAGAGACAGAGAGAGAGCAAGAGAGAATGGGCGCACCAGGGCCTCCAGCCGCTGCAAATGAACTCCGGAAGCGTGCGCCCCCCTTGTGCATCTCGCTAACGTGGGTCCTGGGGAACTGAGCCTCGAACCGGGGTCCTTAGGCTTCACAGGCAAGCGCTTAACCGCTAAGCCATCTCTCCAGCCCTGACGTTTTTTCTTTTTTTTTTTTAAGCTGGCACAATCATCCAGTGTTTGCAACAACAAAAGGCCCTGATGCACCCCCATACACTCATGTGCAAATAAATAACTTATTTTTATTTTTTTATTTTTATTGTTTGGAGGTAGGTTCTCCCTCTAGCTGAGGCTGACCTAGAGTTCACCACTATGTATCTCAGGTTGGTCTCAAACTCACAATGATCCTTCTTCTTCTTTCACCGGAGTGCTGAGATTAAAGGCATGAGAGAGAGACAGAGAAGGAGAGATAGATAATGGGTACTCCAGGACCTTTAGCCTCTGCAAACAAATTCCAGATGCATGGTCCCTCTTGTGCATCTAACTTAAGTGGGTACTGGGAAATCAAACCTGGGTCCTTAGGCTTCTCAGGCAAGTGCCTTAACCACTAAGCCATCTCTCCAGCCCTAATTAAGACATTTCTGAAAACAGAGGCATTTATTCTTTCCCACTGACTCAATGAAAGTGACAGCTGCACCTCCCCCCTTTTTATGGTTTTTCCAGGTAGGGTCTAACTCTGGTCCAGGCTGACCTGGAATTCACTATGTAGTCTCAGGGTGGCCTTGAACTCATGGCGATCCTCCTACCTCTGCCTCTGCTGGGATTGAAGGTGTTACGCCACCACTCCCAGCTGGCCCTTAACTGGTCAGAAACTGATCTGGAGAAGGAAGAGGTGGGTCACCTTGTGGAAACAAATCAGGTCTTCTGTGTAACACACACACACACACACACACCTTGCCTACTGAAATTAATCACTGACTGAGGACCAGAAAGACGACCGTCCGTGTTGTCAGCAATACCAACAGGTACCTGTGGAAATCTGCATGTGTCCTGTGACTCCACCGAGAACTCTCTGGGTGTGGAGGAAGAAAGTACTTCAAGCAGTGATCTGACCCGTGACCGCAAACCTGACTCCAACAAAGGACACAGTTGCAGACACTGTGACAAGATGTAATCTCTCTGCCATGTACTGCAGGAAACAGCAGGAGCCAAGAGAAGGGCCACCTGCCTGGGGCAGAAAGTCCAGGCCCTGAATGACTCAGGCTTTCCTAAGAGTGACTGCACAATGCAGGTGGCTGGTGATTTTCCAATCCCTGAAAGGTATAGGATAAATGTCTTGTTTTTGTCAAGAAACCTCCTTTATGTATTAAAATATATATATACATATATGGTAATTTTTTTTTTCCTGGTCTAGAGCTACACCCTACCTCAGGGAAAAAAAAAGAATTTTTTTTGGCCAGGCATGGTGGCACATGCCTTTAATCCTAACACCCGGGAGGCAGAGGTAGAAGGATCACTGTGAGTTTGAGGCCAGCCTGAGACTAAATAGTGAATTCAGGTCAGCCTGAGTTACAGTGAGACCAAACCTCAAAAAAAAAAAAAAAAGCTATTTGTTTATTTGTTTAAAGACAGAGAGAAAAAGGCAAATAGAGAGACACAGAGAACAGGTGTGCCAGGGTCTCCTGCCACCACAAATGAACTCCAGACATGTGCTACTTTGTATATCTGGCTTTACATGAGCACTGGGGAAACTGAACCTGGGCTGTCAGGTTCAAAGCAAATGCCCTTAGCCACTGAGCCATCTCTCCGCCCCCCCCTTTTTTTTAAAAAAATATTTATTTATTTATTTTAGAGCGACAGACAAAGAGAGAAAGACAGATAGAGGGAGAAAGAGAGAATGGGCGCGCCAGGGCTTCCAGCCTCTGCAAACGAACTCCAGACGCGTGCGCCCCCTTGTGCATCTGGCTAACGTGGGACCTGGGGAATGGAGCCTCGAACTGGGGTCCTTAGGCTTCACAGGCAAGCACTTAACCACTAAGCCATCTCTGCAGCCCTCATTGTCCCTCTCTTAATGCTCTCTTTGAGTCTCCTGAAATAAATGATTAGAAAAGAAAAGCTAGGTGTCATGGTTGGTGGCACACACTTTTAATCCCAACACTCGGGAGGCAAAAGTAGGAGGATCACCATGAGTTTGAGTCCAGCCTGAGACTGCATAGTGAATTCCAGGTCAGCCTGGGCTAGAGTAAGATCCTACCTCAAAATAAATAAATAAATAAATAAAATACATTATGTACATTTTTAACATTGTCAAAAAATAACCAGGCATGGTGGCACACACCTTTAATGCCAGCACTAGGGAGGCAGAGGTAGGAGGATTGCTATGAGTTCAAGGCCACCCTGAGACTACATAGTGAATTCCAGGTCAAGGCTGGGCCAGAGCAAGACCCTACCTTGAAAAAAACAAATAGGCCCTATGGGCCAGAGAGATTACTTAGTGGTTAAGGTGTTTGCCTGCAAAACCTAAGGACCAGTGTTGGATTCCCCAGAACCCACATGAAGCCAGATGCACAAGGTAGTGTGTGTGTCTGGAGTTTGTTTGCAATGATTGGAGGCCCTGGCCTATTCTCTATTCTCTCTCTCTCTCTCTTTTTTTTTTTTTTTTTTTGGTTTTTCAAGGTAGGGTCTCACTCTAGCCCAGGCTGACCTGGAATTCACTATGTAGTCTCAGGCTGGCCTTGAACTCATGGAGATTCTTCTACCTCTGCCTGCAAAGTGCTGACATGAACCACCACACCCAGCCTTAAAATATATTTTTTAAATTGTCAAAAAAATAGATCTGGAAAGATGGCCTAGTGATAAAAAGCACTTGTTCGTGAACTCTGATGTCCTGGGTTCAGTTCCCCAGTACCCACGTAAAGCCAGATGCACAAAGTGGCACATGTATCTCCATTCTCTCTCCCCCCCCCCCGCCCCTGTCTTTCTCTCTGTGGTTGCAAATAAATAAACATTTTTTTGTTTTGTTTTTTGTTTTTGTTTTTCCAAGGTAGGGTCTCACTCTAGGTCAGGCTGACCTATTCACTATGTAGTCTCAGGCTGGCCTCGAACTCATGGAGCTCCTCCTACCTCTGCCTCCCCACTGCTAGGATTAAAGGCGTGTGCCACCATGCCAGGCAACAATTTTTTTTTTTTTTTTCTAATGAGGATTCTGATTAGCAGCTGAGACTCTGATATTCCCCTAAGATTCTGAATGCTGTCCTTGGTCACAGCAACCCCAGAGCGTTTTCCATAGCTGGCAGGGAAATTCTGATTATCAGAGGACTTTTCTCAAGGAGGCGAAGTACATGGGAAAATTAAAAAGTACCCAACACAGGCCACATATTAGTATAGCCCGCCTGTTTGCCCTTTTATTTTATTTTATTATTTCATTTCATTTCATTTGATTTTTTTTTTAATGAGTGAGAGAGAATTGGCATGCTAGGGCCTCCAGCCACTTCAAAGGAACTGCAGACGCCCATGCACCACCCTGTGCGCATGTGCGGCCCGCGTGTTTGTGTCACACTGTGCGCCTGGCTTCCATGGGACCTGGAGAGTCAAATATGGGTCCTTAGACTTTGCAGGCAAGCGCCTTAACCGCTAAGCCATCTCTCCAGTCCTCTTCCTTTCATTTTAGCTCCTGTGCCCTGCTGAGTAATAAAGACCATGGTTAACAACAAAGGCTGTGATTATCCCAAATCCACCTGGCTCCTACCTAAAAACCTGCCACCCACTGAGCATCCTTGGAGTGTCGTGAAGCCATGTAAGCTGTGGTTATATGTAAACAGACAGCAGGGAGTAAAATGAGCACACAAACAGCAGGTGGGGGAAGAACCCGCAGAAGGCTGAGAACGCTGGCCAACTGGAGAGAGCTGTTTACAGCTCCTGTTGTTACCTTTGGGCTCAGACGAAGGCACACTGTTCAGGAAGTGTTCCCCTCATTTTCTACATTTGTAAATGAAGCAAGTACCCATGCACAGGAAAAGACATTACGAAGGCTGGAGGGATGGCTTAGTGGTTAAGGCGTTTTGACTGCAAAGCCAAAGGACCCAGGTTTGATTCCCCAGGACCCACATTAGCCAGATGCATAAGGGGGCACGGCGCAACTGGAGTTCATTTGAAGTGACTGGACGCCCTGGCACACCCATTCTCTCTCTCTCTCTCTCCTTTTTTCTCTGTCAAATAAATAAATTTTAAAAAATGTTTTTATTTATTTATTTATTTATTTATTTGAGAGCGACAGACACAGAGAGAAAGACAGATAGAGGGAGAGAAAGAATGAGCGAGCCAGGGCTTCCAGCCTCTGCAAACGAACTCCAGACGCGTGCGCCCCTTGTGCATCTGGCTAACGTGGGTCCTGGGGAACCGAGCCTCGAACCGGGGTCCTTAGGCTTCACAGGCAAGCGCTTAATCGCTAAGCCATCTCTCCAACCCCAAAAAAATGTTTTTTAAAAAAGACATTATGAGCGCATTCAACATGCTGTAAGTGGTCTCTTACTGTGGGGTCAGGGTGGACAAGAACTAAAGGTCATTACTGAATATCTGATGTATAAAACCTTCATCAGAGCAGGGCGTGGTAGTGCATGCCTTTAATCCCAGTACTTGGGAGGCAGGGGTAAGAGGATCGCCGTGAGTTCGATGCCGCTCTGAGACTCCATAGTTAATTCCAGGTCAGCCTGGACCAGAGTGAGACCCTACCTCAAAACAAACAAACAAACAAACAAACAACAATTACAAAAAAACCCCTTCATCAGTCATATAATTTAATTTCTCGTCCACCTTCAGAAGTATGGGGGGGGGTTGGAAATATGGCTCAGGGGTTAAAGGCACTTGTGTGAAAAGCCTGCCAGTCAGGGTTCAATTCCCCACTACCCACATGAAGCCGTGCATCTGTGATTACTTTGCAATGGCAAGAGGCCCTGGGGCAGCCATTCGCTCTCTCATAAATAAAAATATATATTAAATTGCTGGAAAGATGGTTCATCTGTTAAAGGCACTTGCTTGCAAAGCCTGACTGCCTGGTTTTGACTTGCTACTAATCATGTAAAGTCGGATGCACAAAGTGGGGCATGCGTTTGGAGTTCATTTGCAGAGGCAAGAGGCCCTGTTTCTCCCTTCTTCTCTCAAGTAAATAAATATTAAAATTAAAAAATGAAGTTGGCCAGGCGTGGCGGTGCACAGTTTTAATCCCAGCACTCGGGAGGCAGAGGTAGGAGGATCACTGTGAGTTCTAGGCCAACCTGAGACTATGTAGTGAACTCCAGGTCAGCCTGAGCTAGAGTGAGATCCTCACTAGAGAAACTAAAAACAAAACAAAACAAAACAAAACAAGCAACTATTTCACTCTCAGACTGCTGTTACACAGTATGTTTGATTCCAGGTTTGTCTCTTTCTTTTTTCAAGCTGCCTTGAATCAACAGGCATTTGTTTAAAAGACGCAAATGGAGCCCGGAGTGGTGGCGCACGCCTTTAATCTCAGCACTTGGGAGGCAAAGGTAGGAGGAATGGCTGTGAGTTCGAGGCCAGCTTGAGACAGCATAGTGAATTCCACGTCAGCCTGGGCTAGAAGGAGATCCTACCTCAAAATAACAAAAGAAAAGAGAAGAAAAAAAAAAAGATGCAAATGGTAGATTTGGAATTCTAGAGCATAGTTAGCAAACAGATCTGGTCTGTAGCCACCTATGTGTGCTCTTAACATAAACAACATCCTGCATCTAATGTCTGCATCTCTAGACCTTTGCTCCTTTGTTGAGGCTGGAGGTCCTAGCACACCCATTTTTTCCTCTTTCTTCTTACATATAAAAATGTTTTAAAAAGCTAGGTGTGGTGGCACACACCTTTAATCCCAGCACTCAGAAGGCAGAGGTAGGAGGATTGCTATGAGTTTAAGGCCACCCTGAGACTACATAGTGAATTCCAGGTTAGCCTGGGCTAGAGTAAAACTCTACCTCAAAAAACCAAAAAATAAAAAAGTTTAAAAAATATTTTATTTATTTGAGAGAGGGAGAGGGAGCGAGAGTCAGATAGAAAGAGAGAGAAAGAGAGACTGGGCATGCCAGGGCCTCCAGCCACTACAAATGAACTCCAGACACATGCGCCACTTATGCATCTGGCTTTACAGGGGCACTGGGGAATCAAACTCGTGTCCTTAGACTTTGGAAGCAAGGGCCTTAACCACTGAGCAATCTTTCCCATCCAGTTAAAAGAAAGAGAGGGAGAACAGGGTCTCCTGTTGCTGCAAACAAACACTAGACACATGGGCTACTTTCTGCACGTGCTCTTGCCGTCAGAGCCCAATGACCTGAGTTCCATTCCCCAGTGCCCCCATAAAGCCAGATGCACAAAATGGAGCATGCATCTGGAGTCTGTTTGTATCAGCTAGAGGCCCTGGCGTGCCCATTCTCTCTATCTCTCCTTGCAAATAAATAAATAAACCATATTTGAAAAAAGTTACAAAATTGACCTGGAACTCACTCTGTAGTCCCAGGCTTGGCTCGAACTCACAGCAATCCTCCTTCTGCCTCCCAAGTGCTGGGATGAAAGGCATGCACTACCATGCCTAGCTCTATTTACTATTTACCTTGCCAAAGATTTAATTTATTTTTATTTCTTTGAGAGAGAGAGAGGGAGAGAAATAGGAAGGTAGAGAGAGAGAAAGAGAGAATGAGCATGCCAGAGCCTCTAGCAACTGCAAACAAACTCCAGATGCCTGTGCCCCCTTGTGCATCTAGCTTACGTGGGTCCTGGGGAATCCAACCTGGGTCCTTTGGCTTTGCAGGCAAGTGCCTTAACCGCTAAGCCATCTCTCCAGCCCTTGCCAAAGATTTAAAAGAATTAATTTACAGCCTACATTATATACTCATGCCCAGTGTAAAATGAAACCACTCCCCCTTTCCAGAACAAAGTCATTTATGTCAACGAGACAGTGATTTGAAACCATCAGGAAGTTTAAATAAAGTGGCAAACCATAGTAAAACTCCCACTTCCCCAAATGGTAAGCATGAACTATTTGGGGAGAACCCATCTACGTTCCCATGAAACATGCTGTAAACCCTTTGAAAATGTGGAACCTGGGCTGGAGAGATGGCATAGCATTAAGGCCTTTGCCAGCAAAGCCAAAGGACCCCCCATTCCGTTCTCCCGGACCCATGTAAGGCAGATGCACAAGATGGTGCATGCATCTGGAGGTCATTTGCAGTGGCTGGGAGCCTTGGTTCACCCATTCTCTCTCTCTCTTAAATAAATAAGTAAATAAATAAATAAATAAATAAAGGGCTGTAGAGATGGCTTAATGGTTAAGGCACATGCCTATGAAGTCTAAGGACCCAGGTTCGATTCCCCATTACCTATGTAAACCATATACACATGGTGGTGCATGCATCTAGTTTGTTTGCGGTGGCTAGAGGTCCTGGTGCACCCATTCTCTCTCTTTCTTTCTTGAATAAATAAATAAAATATTGTATATATAAAATATTTTTTTAAATGTGTAAATACAATTATACCTTACTGGCAAGAGAGTTTAAATATCAGATCCCGGACATTTGAGGTTGGGCTGAGGTATATGTGGGCCACTCTAGATGGCAGACAGTATGAGGAGCCCTGGTTGCTTCTGACCCATAAACAGAAGGACAGTGAAGGTGTTTCGGGCTTGGTGGTGCACGTCTATCATGCCAAAATGTAGGGGGTGGAGTCAGGAGTATCAAGAGTTCCAGACAAGCCAGGCATGGTTGGCCAATGCCTTTAATCCCAGCACTCTGAAGGCAGAGGAATAAGGATTGCTGATAGTTCAAGCCCAGCCTGGGACTACAGAGTGAGTTCCAGATCAGCCCGGGCTAGAGAGAGAAAGAGAGGCACTACCTCGAAATAGTAGCAAACAGACAGACAGGTTGGAGAGGTGGCTTAGCTGTGGGTTCAATGCCCCAGTGCCTATGTAAAGCCAGAGGCACGGTGGTGCATGTGTCTGGAGTTTGTTTACAATGGCTGCAGTTTCTGGCACACCCATTCTCCTTCTCTCTTTCCTGTCTTCTCTCTACCTCTCTCTGCTTGCAAATAAATAAATAGGTTTTTGTTTGTTTGTTTGTTTGTTTTTAGGACTGGAGAAATGGCTTAGCGATTAAGGCATTTACCTATGAAGCCAAAGGACCCAGGTTCGATTCCCCAGGATCCACATAAGCCAGATGCACAAAGTGCACATGCATCTGGAGTTCATTTGCAGTGGCTGAAGGCCCTGGTATGCCCATTCTCTATCTGTTTCTCTTCTCTTCTCTCTGCTCACAAATAAATAAAAAATAAAATTTATTTTAAAAAACATATTTTAAAATGACTTCAAGGTTAAGGCACTTGCCTGCAAAGTCTACTGACCTGGCTTCAATTCCCCAGGACCCACGGAAAGCCAGGTGCACAAGGCGGCACATGCATCTGGAGTTCGTTAGTAGTGGCTGGAGGCCCTGGTGTGACTGTTCTCTTTCTCTCTATCTGCTTCTTTCTCTCTCCCTCAAATAAATAAATAAATAATAATTTAAAAACTAAAAATAATAATAAATAAATAAAATAAAAATAAAGGCTAGCAAATCCATGAATTAACCTAATGAAGACAATTCTTTGACTAATCTTAAATTTGGAATTAACTAAATAATTTCAGATTTACTTTAAAACAACCTAGATTTAGATGAAAATGCTTATTTTATACTTGACTCTAAATTCAAATACTTCTTTATCTGCTAAATTTCCAGTAATATTGATAGCTAAAATTTTACTTTTCAGCTTTGGTTTTATTTTACTTTATTTTATTTGATTTTTCAAGGTAGGGTCTCACTGTAGTCCAGGCTGGCTTGGAATTCACTATGTAGTCTCAGGTGGCCTCAAATTCACAGTGATCCTCCTACCTCCGCCTCCTGAGTGTGTGGTTTTTCCCACACTTGCCTATCTCTCTCTCTCTCTCTCTCTCTCTCTCTCTCTCTCTTTTTTTTTTTTACTTTTTCGAGGTAAGGTCTCACTCTAGTTCAGGCTGACCTGGAATTCACTCAGTAGTCTCAAGGTGGCCTTGAACTCATGGCAATCCTCCTACCTCTGCCTCCCAAGTGCTGGTACTAAAGGCGTGCGCCACCACACCAGGCTTTTCTTTTTTTTCAAGTTTTTAAAAAAGTTATTTATTAGAGACAGAGGGTGGGAGAGAGAGAGAATGGGTTCTCCAGGGGCTTTCAGCCACTGCAAACGGACTCCAGACGCATGTACCACCTTGTGCATCTGGCTAACGTGGGACCTGAAGATTCAAATCTGGGTCCTTATGCTTCGCAGGTAAGCGCCTTAACTACTAAGCCATCTCTTCAGCCCACACCTGGCTTTTCTGAATTTTTTTTCTCTCTCTTTTTGAGATAGAGTCTTAGTCTAGCCCAGGCTAACCTGGAACTCTATAGTCCCAGGCTTATCTTGAACTTACATCGATGCTCCTACCTCTGCCTCAAGTGCTGGGATGAAAGGTGTGCACCATCATGTCCAACTCCAGCCTTGATTCTAATTTTTTTAAATATTGTTTTTATTTATTTGAAAGGAGTAAGAGAGAAGGAGAGAGAGAGAGAGAGAGAGAGAGAGAGAGAGATGGGCTCTTCAGGGTCTCTGGCTGTTGCAAATAAGTTTCACATGCATGCACCACTTTGTGTATATGGCTTTATGTGGGTACTGGGGAATCGAACCCAAGTTGTTAGCTTTGTAGGCAAGTGCCTTAACTTCTGAGCCATCGCTCCAGCCCTTAATTTTTTTTGAAGTGTGGGGGCTTTGAGAATGTTATTCAATTGGTCAGTGCTTACCCAGAATTCAGGAAGTGCAGGGTTTTGATCTGCAGCACCACATAGCATTTGGGGTGGTGGTGCCCTCCTGTAAATTCAGCACTGGAGAGCTAAACACAGGAGTTTAGAAGTTCAAGGTCATCTTGAAGTTAGTGAACTGGAGACCAACCTGAGCTACACAAGACCCACTATGGAAAGAAAAGTAAGGAGAGCAGATAGAGAGAGGAGCAGTAAGTAATAACTGCTGACATCCTTCTTGCTCTTAATTGCAAAATAAACCCCTCCCACAGTGGTAAGTTACGCAGATCAGTGGGTGTGTATGTGTGTGTGTGTAAGGAAGATGATGACTTTTTCAATTAGCCTCTGCCAATCACAGCTGCATGAGCAATTAAGCTTCAACATACTTTGCAACTAACGAATAGGAAGTATATTCTTTTTTAAAAAATGATTTATTTATTTGAGAGAGCAAGAGAGAATGGGCATGCCAGGACCTCCAGCCACTGCAAACGAACTCCAGACACATACACCCCCTTGTGCATCTCGCTTACGTGGGTCCTGGGGAATCGAACCGAGGTCCTTTGGCTTTGCAGGCAAATGCCTTAACCACTAAGCCATCTCTCCAGCCCCTAGAAGTATATCTTTTAGAAATCAGAGGGAAAAGAAAAGAGGGTAACTAATACACTTAAATAGCATTCTTTTGTCTTTGTTAAATAATATGTGTGGGCTATGGAGCTTGCTCAGCAGTTAAAGATGCTTGCTTGTAAAGCCAACAGGCCCTGGTTCAAATCCTCAGTAGCTACATACAGCTAGAGGCACAAATTGGTGCCATGCATCTGGAGTTCCTTTGCAGTGGCAAGAGGCCCTGGCTATTCATTCTCTCTCCCTCAAATAAGTAAATAAATAAAGTATTTTTAAAAATAAATGAGCCAGGGCTGGAGAGGTGGTTTAGCGGTTAAGCGCTTGCCTGGACCCATGTTAGCCAGATGCACAAGGTGGCACAAGCATCTTGAGTTTGTTTGCAGTGACTGGAGGCCCTGGCATGCTCATTCTCTCTTACTCACTCTCTCCCTCCTTGAAAATGAATAAATATATGTATTTTTAAAAAGGTAAAACAGGGCTGGAGAGATGGCTTAGCGGTTAAGCGCTTGCCTGTGAAGCCTAAGGACCCCGGTTCGAGGCTTGGTTCCCCAGGTCCCACATTAGCCAGATGCACAAGGGGGCGCACGCATCTGGAGTTCGTTTGCAGAGGCTGGAAGCCCTGGCGCGCCCATTCTCTCTCTGTCCCTCTATCTGTCTTTCTCTCTGTGTCTGTCGCTCTCAAATAAAAATAAAAACATAAAAAAAAAATAAAAAATAAAAAGGTAAAACAGCCAGACATGGTGGCACACACCTTTAATCCCAGTATTTGAGGGAGGTAGGTGGATCACTGTGAGTTCAAGGCCAGCCTGGGACTACAGAGTTCTAGGTCAGCCTGGGCTGGAGTGAGACCCTACCCCAAAAAGACCCTCCCCAAAATGAAGGCTGGAAAGTAAACTTTTAGATATCAATTTTAGTGGAAACTTAACATAGAGAAGTAGACTGAGGTGTTTGTATTTAGGGTCAAGTACAAAATAGATATTTGCTCTAGATCTATGTTGCTTAAAAAAAAATCTGGCCGGGTATGGTGGCGCACGCCGTTAGTCCCAGCACTTGGGAGGCAGAGGCAGGAGGATCGCCATGAGTTTGAGGTCACCCTGAGACTCCATAGTGAATTCCAGGTCAGCCTGGGCTAGAGTAGACCGCACCTCGAAAAACCAAAAAATAAAAAAAAATCTGAAGATTTTAGTTAATTTCAAACTTAATATCCGTCAAAGTATAATATGACTGTCTCCTATTGGAGAAATAGAAGTATTTTATCAAGATCATAAAATATTCCTGGTGCTCTCTGAATTGATGGATGACATGGTATAATTTATTATGCAAAAATTCAAGAGAAATGTTGACAAAATAATATTCACAGGCGAACCATGCACATGCTATGTCACAGTATCTCCCCCTTTCATTAAAAACAAGTTGGCCAGGTATGGTGGTGCACACCTTTAATCCCAGCACTTAGGAGGCAGAGGCAGGAGGATCACCATGAGTTTACCACCCTGAGACTACATAGTGAATTCCAGGTCAGCCTGGGCTAGAGTGAAATCCTACCTCGGGGGAAAAAATATTGGGCTGGAGACATGACTCAGTGCTTAAGGCACTTGCCTTCTAACGTCCCAAGTTTGATTCCCCGGTACCCATGTAAAACCAGATGCACAAAGTGACCCATGCATCTGGTGTTCATTTATAGCAGATAGAGGCCCTGGCATGCCCATTCTCTCCGCTCTTTCTCTCTGCTTGCAAATAAATATTAAAAATGTAAAAAAAAAAAAAAAAAAAAAAAGATCAGGACTCCAGCCACTGCAATTTTGCCACTTTGTGTGTCTGGCTTTATGTGGGTACTGGGGATTCAAACCTGGGTCATTAATTTTTGCAGGTAAGTGCCTTAACTGCAGAACCTTCTCGCCAGACCTGTTCCCCTTCCCCACCTTTTTTTTTTTTTCTAGGTAGAGACTTACTGTAGCCCAGGCTGTCCTGGAATTCACTATGTAGTCTCAGGGTGGCCTTGAACTCATGACAATCCTCCTATCTCTGCCTCCTGAGTGCTGGGATTAAAGGCGTGCTTCACCATGCCTGGCCCAATTTTTTAAAAAAATATTTTTATTTATTTGCAAGGAGAGAGAGAGAGAACGGGCATACCACGGCTTCTAACCACTGCAAACAAACACCAGATTCATGCGCCACTTTGTGCATCTGGCTTTATGTATTGGGGAATTAAACTCAGGTCTTTATGCTTTTGCAGGCAAGTGCCTTAATAGCTAAGCCATCTCTCCAACCAAATATTCTCCTTTTTAGAAGGAATATATGGAGATGCTGGAGAGATGGCTCTGTGCTTAAAGGTGCATTTCTATGGAGGCAGGAGGAACAGAAGTTCAAGGTCATTTTCAGCTATATAGTGAGTTTGGAGTCAGCCTGGGCTACAGGAGGCTTTATCTAAAATGTTAAAAGTTCTGCTGAGTGGTGGAGAAAGCTCAACCCACAGTAGCACTTGCCTCACAAATATGAAGATGTGACTTCCGTCCTTGGAATGAATGCATGTTAAAAAAGCCAGGCATCCAACACGTGCAGTAGTGGCATGTCTGCTATAGGGGAAACCAGTCACTCTCTAATGGGACTGGAGGCCCACTCCATGGGAGGGAATACATGCCTGGTACTGAAAACCTAGACAAAAGCCTACGCTGGGAGAGGTCATGAGTCCTAGGGGAATAATATCTGCTGTTTTCTGGAAAAATGCATATATATGTCCACTAAACTGTCCTGTAAACACTTCTCTTAATGTTCATACCTATACATTAATAGTACTCTCACTTTTGGTTAGAGAACCTTCTCCTTTCAAATGGCGGTGACCTCTGGGATGACTCAGAAGGCACCATGGTGCTGAGAAGAAGTGACAAAGGAGTGCTCAGCACTGAGACATCTCTATCACTCATTACAAGGCTCAGGGTCCATTGAAGAAGAGATGGCAAAGAAAATATAAGAGCCAAAGGAAGGGTAGGACTGTTTACAATGCAATTTTCCAGACACAAAATGGCCTGGATATCCATGACTTCGCAGTGCCTGGCACTACCTACACAAAGCTATCATAATAGGAAGAAAAGATGCTGACATCAAAATAAAAGAGAGATTAACTGAGAGGGGGAGGGGAGATGATGGAGGGTGGATTTGTGAGGAGAGAACTGGGAGGGAATTGGCATTGTTTATTGTCTATAATTATGGAAATTGTCAATAAAAATCCAGGCAGGCTTGAGAGATGACTTAGTTAAGATGCTTGCCTGCAAAGCCAAAGGACCCAGGTTTGATTCCCCAGGATCCATGTAAATCAGATGCACAAGTAAATAAAAAATAAAAAATAAATAAAAAATAAAAAGACCAAGTCTGCCAGCTTTAGCCCTGACAAAGATCATTACAATTTGAACATCAGCATGTTCAAAAGCAAACTGTCTCAAGTGTGTATTTGCTAAGATCCTATCTGGTTACTACATCACCATCCTGATAATTACCTAGGCTTATCCTCAATGTCTTCTCACGTAGTTTAGTTTCCTGTGTCTGCATGATTTTGTTTTTGTCATGTGCGCTTCTCTCATCGAACCAAGAGTATTGTTTCTTGGATCAGAGAGACGATGCATCCATTTGGAATTTGTTTGCAGTGGCAAGAGGTCTTGGTGGGCCCATTCATTTCTTCCATCTCCTCTGCCTCTCTCTGCTTGCAAATGCATAAATAAATATTACAAAAATGGGGCTGGGGAGATGGCTGAATAGTTAAGGGCTCTCACTTGCAAAGCTTACAGACCCAGATTTGATTCCCCAGAACTCATGCAAAGCCACATGCACTAAGTGGTGCATGTGCCTAGACTATGTTTGCCCCAGAAAGAGGCTCTCTCTCTAATTTTTGTTTTTTTTTAAATTAAAGAACTCTGGGGCTGGAGAGGTGGCTTAGCAGTTAAGCACTTGCCTGTGAAGCCTAAAGACCCTGGTGTTCAAGGCTTGATTCCCCAGGACCTACGTTGACAGACAGAGAAAGAGACAGAGAGAGAGAGAGAGAGAGAGAGAGAGAGAGAGAGAGAGAGAGAGAGAGAGAGAGAGAGAAAGAGAGAGAGAGAATGGGCACTCCAGGGCCACCAGCCACTGCAAACGAACTCCAGACGCGTGCGCCCCCTTGTGCATCTGGCTAACGTGGGTCCTGGGGAAGGGAGCCTTGAACTGGGGTCCTTAGACTTCACAGGCAAGCGCTTAACCGCTAAGCCATCTCTCCAGCCCAACAAAATATTTTTTAAAAAATTAAAGAACTTTTATTTATTTATTTGAGAGAGAGAGAGGAAGAGAAGACACAGAGAAAGTCAGCATAGGCACACCAGAGTCATCTACCACTGCAAAAGAACTCTTGATGAACATGCCTCCCTGTGCATCTGGCTTTACGTGGGCACTGCGGTTTCAAACGCACGCTGTCAGGCCTTGCTAGCAGGCACCTGTAACTGCTGAGCCATCTCTCCAGCCCCCAATAATTATTTTTTAAAAAGTGTAGTTTATCGCTCAAAGGAAGTACAATAAAGTAATAAATTTATTTGGAAAAAAATAATAAATATCACTGAAAGGCTAGTATAATTAAAATTCATGTTAGGCAAAATGTCATTTATAATTAAATGCCAGAGGTTCTGTTTTTCAACAACTTTTTCTGTTTTGTTGTTTGAGGAAAGGCTTCCTGCTAGCTCAGGCTGACCTGGAATTCACTATGTAGTCTCAGGGTGGTCTCAAACTCACAGCCATCCTCCTACCTCTGCCTCCTGAGTGCTAGGACTAAAGGTATGCACCACCGTGCCCAGCTATGATATACATATTTTAAATGATATTTTAAATATTAAAATAGAAAGAATTCTCTTTTTTTGTAACTTTTTTTTTAAATTTATTTTATTTGAGAGCGACAGACACAGAGAGAAAGACAGATAGAGGGAGAGAGAGAGTGGGCGCGCCAGGGCTTCCAGCCTCTGCAAATGAACTCCAGACGCATGTGCCCCCTTGTGCATCTGGCTAACGTGGGACCTGGGGAACCGAGCCTCGAACCGGGGTCCTTAGGCTTCACAGGCAAGCGCTTAACCGCTAAGCCATCTCTCCAGCCCAGAAAGAATTCTCAAAACAAGCGTGCTTGGTTTGAAGAAACAGTGACAACTATGTAGAGAATACTGTCCCAATCTTATTCTCTATCATTTATCTAGCATCTCTATGTCTCATCTGTTTTTTTAAATTATTTTTATTTTTATTTATTTATTTGACAGAGAGAAAGAGAGAGAGAGAGAGAATGGGCGTGCCAGGTCCTCTAGTCACTGCAAACGAACTCCTGACGCATGCGCCATCTTGTGCAGCTGGCTAACATGGGTCCTGGGGAATTGAACCTGGGTCCTTTGGCTTTGTAGGTAGATGCCTTAACCACTAAGCCATCCCTTCAGCCCTCATCTGTTTTTACTAATCACTATGGCAATACAACACAATTACAACATTGTCCACATTTTACAATGCTAAATTGAGTTGTGCAGTGGTGAAATAACTTGTCTGTTTTCACACTGTGGTCTGGCTGGTACAGCTGGCGCTCTCCACCTGGTACTTTACATTAACAATTGCTTTTCAACAATTACCTCTGTTGACTTCTTTATTATCCTGAGAGACACTCACATGGGAAGAGCCTTATGTAAATATCTATGATTTGTTGCATGACCTGCATAGCAAATTTAAGAGGTATTTTCAGAGGGACTAATGGCGTGTACCACCAAGCCTGGCTTTTTAAAAAAATTGTATTATTTTTGTCCTTTTTAAAAAAATATTATTATTATTATTTTTTTTAAATTTTAGAGTTGGGCATGGTGGCACACAACGCAGAGGCAGGAGGATCGCCATGAGTTTGAGGCCACCCTGAGACTACATAGTGAATTCCAGGTCAGCCTGGGCTAGAGTGAGACTCTGCCTCAAAAAACAAAACAAAAAAAAATTTTTTTTTACATGTTATAGGCTATCTGAATTTCTTCTTTTTAGAACTCTCTATTTGGTTGCATAGCCATTTTTTTAATTGGGTTGTTTGATTTCTTATTATTTAGCTCTTGAGTTCTTTGTATATTCTGGATATTAATCTTCTGGCAGATGTTTAGCTGGCAAGGATTTCCTCCCATTCTGTAGGTTGCCTCTTTGCTCTAATCCCAGTGCCCTTTGCTGTACAAAAGATTTTTAATTTCATGAGGTCCCAGTGGTTGATTAGTGGTTTTGCTTCCTGAGCAACCAGGGTTATATTCAGAAAGTTCTTACCTATACTAATATGTTGACGGGTTTCCCCTACTTTTTCCTCTAGCAGTTTCAGGGTTTGGGGCCTGATATTAAGGTCATTGATCCATTTGGACGAAATTCTTGTGCATGGAGAGAGAGCAAGATATATTTTCATTCTTCTGCATATAGATATCCAATTTACCCAGCACCATTTGTAGACAAGGCTGTCTTTTTCTCCAGTACATAATGGCTATAGCAGCCTGGATTTACATCTGGGTCCTCTGTTGTGTTCCACTGATCTATGTGTCTGTCTTTGTGCCAGTGCCATGCTGGTTTTGTTACTATGGCTTTGTAATATAGCTTAAAATCAGGTACGGTGATACCACCAGCCTTATTTTTTGTTGTTCAAAATTGTTTTGGATATTTGAGGGGTTTTGTGCTTCCAAATTAAATTTGAGGATTGTTTTTTCTATTTCCTTAAAGAGTGCCATTGGAATTTTGATGGGGATTGCCTTAGATGTATAGATTGATTTTGTAAGATTGACATTTTCACAATATTGATTCTTCCAACCCAAGAACATGGAATGTCTATCAATTTCCTAGTGTCTTCTGCAATTTCTCTCTTGAGTGTTTTAAAGTTTTCATTGTAGAGATCCTTCACTTCCTTAACTAGGTTTACTCCAAGGTGCTTTACTTTTTTTTTGAGGCAATTGTGAATGGGACTGATTCCCTGATTTCATCCTTAGCATGTTAGTATATAGGAAGGTTATTGATTTTTATGTGTTTAGTTTGTATACTGCTACATTGTTAAAAGGGTTTATTAGCTCTAACAGTTTGCTGTTCTTCTACCTTAAAGGTGCATACCACCACACCTGGCTATTTACTTATTTTTTAAAATATTTTTTTTTATTTGAGAGAGTGAATGAGTCTTTAGGGTCCTTTATGTATAGAATCATATCATCTGCAAATAATGATAATTTGATCTCTTCTTTTCCAATTTGTATCCAATTTATGTGTTTCTCTTGCCTGATTGTTATACATTGCTATAGCTAAGACTTCCAGTACTACGCTTTATTTTTTAAAATATTTTATTTTTATCTATTTATTTGAGAAAGAGAGGGAAAGAGAAAGAAAGAAACAGAAAGAGAGGATGGGTATACCAGGGTCTCTAGTCACTGCAAATGAACTCCAGACACATGCACTACCTTGTGCATCTGGCTTATATGGGTCCTGGGGAGTTGAACCTGGGTCCTTTGCCTTTTCAGGCAAGCTCTTTAACCACTAAGCCATCTCTCCAGCCCCAGTCCTACATTAAAAAAAAAGAAAACATGAGGACGGTGGAAACCCTTGTCTTGTTCCTGATTTTGGTGGAACAGCTTCAAGTTTTCCCCCCTTTAGTACCATGTTGGCTGTAGGTTTGTCATAAAACAGCCTTTATTATGTTGAGATATGTTCCTTCTATTCCCAGATTCTGCAGGACTTTCACCATGAAGGGATGTTGGATTTTGTCAAATACCCTTTTGCATCTATTGAGATGATAATATGATTTTTGTCCTTCAGTCCATTTATATAGTGTATTACATTTATTGATGTGCATATATTGAACCATCCCTGCATCTCTGCTATAAATCCTAGTTGGTCAGAATGAATGATTTTTTTAAAATAAATATCTTTTTTAAATTTTTTAAATTTAATTTTGGTTTTTTGAAGTAGGGTTTCACTCTAGCCCAGGCTGACCTGGAATTCACTATGCAGTCTCAGGGTGGCCTCGAATTCACAGTGACCCTCCTAACTCAGCCACCCGAGTGCTGGGATTAAAGACATGTGCCACCATGCCTGGCTTTATTTTATTTGAGAAAGAAAGAGAGAGTGAGAGAATGGGCATGCCAGGGACTTTAGCTGCTGCAAACAAACTCCATCAGCATGCGCTACCTTGTGCATCTGGCTTATGTGGCTCCTGGGGAATCGAACCCCGGTCCTTAGGATTCCCAGGCAAGTGCCTTAACTGCTAAGCCATCTCTTCAGCCCTGGTTGTACGATTAATTGTATAATTTCATTGATTAGTTAGTTCCTTTATCCCCGTTTCTTCTTTCCTCCCTCCCTCCCTCCCTCCCTCTCTCCTCCTTCCTTCCTTCCTCCTTCCTTCATCCTTCCTCCTTCCTCCTTCCTCCTTCCTTCCTTCCTTCCTTCCTTCCTTCCTTTTTGAGATCATGCCTGGCTGTTTTGTCCGAGCCACCCTTGAATTCCCAATCATCCTGCTTTAGCTTCCCTAGTGGCTGGGACTTACAGACATGCCGCTGTGCCTGACCTCTTCCATTTTATCCTTCAAGAACCTCTTAGAACTGAGACTGGTTTATTAAACTGAAAAAAATTAATAGAAATGTATGCCAAATATATATATAAATATACGTATGTATATATATCTGTTATTTATTCACTTTTTTGGTTTGTTTTTCAGGGTAAGGTCTTGCTCTAGCCCAAGCTGACCTGGAATTCACAATGTAGTCTCAGGGAGGCCTCAAACTCATGGCAATCCTTCTACCTTAAAGGTGCGCACTACCACACCTGGCTATTTACTTATTTTTTAAAATATTTCTTTATTTGAGAGAGTGAATGAGTGATACAGAGACAGAGTATAGACACATGTGCTTCTTGTGCAGCTGGCTTGATGATGCAAGTACCGGGGAGTGGAACCCAGGCCATCAGGCTTTGCAAGCAAGTGACTCTCTGAGCCATCATTCCAGCCCTATCCAGTCTTTGAAAAAATATTTATTTATTTGAGAGGGGAGGCAGAAAGAGAAAGTGAATATGGGCACGCCAAGGCCTCCTGCCACTGTAAAAGAATTCCAGACAAATGTGCCACTTTGGACATCTGGCTTTATGTGGCTTCTGGGAAATCAAAACCAGGCCATTAGGCTTTGCAAGCAAGTGCCTTTAATCTCTAGGCAATCTCTCCAGCCCTCACTTTAAAAAATTGCATATATATAAATATATAAAATTTATTATATAATAATATATATTTATTTATTTGAGAGAGAAAAAGAGGCAGATATATATAGAGAGAGAATGGGCATGCCAGGACCTCTAGCCACTGCAAATGAACTTCAGATGTATTCACCACCTCGTGCATCTGGCTTATGTGGGTACTGGGGAATCGAATCTGGGTCCTTAGGCTTCCCAGGCAAGCGCCTTAATCACAAAGCCGTCTTTCCAACCCCTCCCTTTTTGCTGTTGTGGTGTTGTTTGTTTTTGAGGTAAGGTCTCACTCTAGCACAGGTTGACTTAGAACTCACAGTGATCTTCCTACCTCTGCCTCCCAAGAGCTGAGATTAAAGTCATGTACCACTACACTGGCTGTATTCACATTTAAAAAAAAAAATGTTTTGTTTTATTTTATTTGAGTCAAACCCAACAGACTGGCCTTCTTTTTTATGCAAGATAGCAAGTGAGAAAGAGAGAGAGAGAGAGGGAATTGGTGCTCCAGGGCCTCTCTAGCCACTGCAATCAAACTCCAGATGCGTGCAGCCCCCTGTGCACATGTATGACCTTGCGGTCTTGCATCACTGGGCATCGGGATTATGTGGCACCTGGAGCGTTGAGCATGAGTCCTTAGGCTTTGTAGGCAAGTGCTTTAACTGCTAAACCAACTCCTATTCACTTATTTAAAAAAATATATTTTATTTATTTGAGAGAGAGGCAGAAAGAATGAGCATGCAAGGGCTCTTGTCATTGCAAACAAATTCCAGACATATGTGCCCACTTTGTGTGCCTGAATTTTTTACATGGGTCTTGGAGAATCAAATCCAGGCTGGCAGGTTTTACAAGCAAGCACCCTTAACTACTGAGCCATCTCTCCAGCTCCATTCACTTATTATTATTATTATTATTTTATTGTTTTGTGTTTTGAAATAGGGTGTCTTTCTAGCCCAGGCTGACCTGGATTTCATTATGTAGTCTCAGAGTGGCCTTGAGCTCACGGCGATCTTCCTGCCTCTGCCTTCCAAGTGCTGGGATTAAAGGCCACCACATATAGCTCATTCACTTATGTTTTTGAGACAAGGTCTCATGTAACCAAGGCTGGCCTTGAACTCACTATGATTGAGGATGACACTAAACTTCTAATCCTCCTGCTTCTACCTCTCAAATGCTGGGATTATAGGTGCATGCCATGGTGTGTGTTTGTGTGTGTGTGTGTGTTTATTTGCATTTGTGTGTATGGGGGCACTAGGATATCTTTTGCTGCTGCTGCAAAAGCAAAAAAAAAGCTAGGTGCTTGCTCCACTTTTTATATCCATGTCCAGTTTTATGTGGGTGGCTGGAGAATTGAACCCTGTCCAACAGGCTTTGCAAGCAAGTGCCTTTAACTGCTGAGCCATCTCCCTATCCCTGTGTCCCAGTTGCATGTTTAAAGGAAATAAACCCAATAGAGGAAGCAATTTTTAAAAATTTTTATTTATTTATTTGCAAGGAGAGATACAGAGAAGGAGACAGAATGAGGATGGGTGTGCTAGGGCCTCTAGGCGCCGCAAATGAACTCCAGACATATGCGCCACTTTGTGCATTTGGCTTGATGTGGGTACTGGGGAATCAAATCTGGGTCATTAGGCTTTGCAGACAAGTGCCTGCCTTTACCACTGAGTCATCTCTCCAGCCCAGGAAGCAATTTCAGAACGAGAACAATGCAAATACGTTAGTTTGCATATATTTTTAGTCATTTAGTTGTTTTTCCTCATCTATATTAAGAGTATAATACATTTTATTCCCTGAGCACATTGTAATTTATGATACAGTCTATAAACAAAATGTTGGAGGGATGCCATTACAAGCACAAAAAGGCGTGGGAACGTTTAGGGTGGGTTTATGCACATGCATAATGGAGCGCTGGCTACCAGTACCAGCTGCCTGTGTTTAGACCATACTAAGAAACCTATCTCCCTTTGGCAGTGTGGGCCGTAACAGAGGCAGAGGCCTTGCTTTAAGGCCCCTGGTGGTTCAGGGATCTGAGCATTGTGTCTGAATCTCTCTGCCAGGAAAGGTTGCTTCTGGGAAGCTGAGCCCTGGGGCCCAGCCCATGAAATGGTTGCTTTCTTCTAGATCATTTTCAGAAGTCAAGATAAACTGGGTGGGTGTGAACATATTTACATTCCAGGGGGGTGACTCAGAACTGTAAGGTTGGTACTTTGTCCACTCACAGCTTTCTTTCTTTTTTCCCCCCCTGGTTAGCTAAATATTTTAACTCTGATGCTATGATTAATTGATTAATTAGAAAACAGGCTGTGCCCACCAGCCATGGAGCTGGTAGTGGGTAGGGAAGAAGCTGGAATCACCCACTTGCTCTTTGATAGGCCTGAACACAATTTACAGGCTACAAAGGGTAAAAATAAGAGAGCCCGCCATGGTGGCACACACCTTTCGTCCCAGCACTTGGGAGGCAGAGGTGGGGGGATTGCAGAGAGTTTTGAGGTCACCCTGAGACTACATACTGAATTCCAGGTCAGCCTGGGCTAGAGTGAAACCCTACCTTGAAAAACCAAAAAGAAAAAAAAAAAAAAAAAAAGCCAGAGGCAGGGGATGTTTGCAGATTCTTAAATTGACATAATATTTGCCAAGATCAAAAGCGAAGATCCTGCAATGCAGCTTTTCACAACGAAGCCTAATTCAGCCAACAAAATATAAAATCCTGACAACACGGCCAAGTAAGTAATAGATCTAAATAATGTATGGTGGCTTGTTCTTGCTTTTTTTTTTCTTTTTTTGGTTTGATTTCCTGCCTGATATCAATGTGCCATTAACACCTGAGATAGGATCTCTACGGGAAGCTCATTAGTAAAAAGGTAATAATATCAAACCTAATTGCACAATCACTTGGGTTATGTCTTCAGAAAAAAATGAGCAAAGAAAGGCAAAACTATCTAGTTCTAGGAAATTAGAAGAAATCCAATTTGTTTTGAAATAGCCTGCTCTTCTCCCCCCAACCCTGCACCCCACTCCTCTTTGTTTTCCCTCCTGCTGACTGAGGAGGGAGCGTCCCTCCCTCCACCCGGTCCCTGTGATTGAGATGTGATATGCTGGTTAATGGTTACCCAGGAGAAACCCGGTTTGCTGGTTTATTCAGACCCCAAGCATTTCTCCACAGGAAGCAATAATCGCCAAAGGCAGGAAAATGATAACTGAGGCGGTTTCCTCTTGTAAAAGGGGATGTAAGGTATAGTGTAATTACATTAGTGCAAGAAAAAGCACATAAAAAGTCAATTGCTTAGCTGGGCATGGTGGCGCACATCTTTCATCCCAGCACTGAGGAGGCAGAGGCGGGAGGATCGCTGTGAATTCAAGGCCAGCCGTGGCACTTCAGCGTGGGTTCCAGCCCGGCCAGCTAGAGGGAGAACCGACCTCAAAAAAAAAAAAAACCCTCACACACAAAAAAGTAGATTGCTCAACAACTCCCTGTTGCTTTATATTCTTTTCAGGAAATCAGTCTCTCTCTCTCTCTCTCTCTCTCTCTCTCCTCTCTCTCTCTCTCTCTCTCTCTCTCTCTCTCACACACACACACACACACACACACACACACACACACACATATATTTATACAGTTTATCAAGGTAGGGTCTTGCTCTAACCCAGGCTGACCTGGAATTCACTATCTTCACTATGTAGTCTCAGGCTGGCCTCAATCTCACGGTGATCCTCCTATCTCAGCCTCCCAAGTGCTGAGATTAAAGGAGTGTGCCACCATGCCTGGTTTAAATATTTTACTTATTTGCAAGCAGAGAGAGAGAGAGAATGGATGTGACACTTTGTGGATCTGGCTTGCTGTGGGCTCAAACCCGGGTCATTGGGCTTTGAAGGCAAGCGCCTTAACCCTGAGCCATTCCTCCAGCCCGGCCCCCTCCCCCTTGTAGATTTTTTTTTTTTTTCAAAGTAAGGCTTTGCTCTAGCCCAGGCTGACCTGGAATTCACTATGTAGTCTCAGAGTGGCCTTGAACTCACTGTGATCCTCCTAGCTCTGCTGGGATTAAAGGCCCGCGCCACCATGGCCCCTTCTACAATTTTTAACAGTTTGGGTGTGGCTGCTGCTGCTTTATCTGGGAACCTGTCTGAAAAATATAAATCAAAACAAACAAAAGTGACTTCTGGTTTGTTGCTAACTCACTCCAGTGCAAGACTTTGATCTGTGCCCTTCCCCTGCTCTCCATTGTTTACATGTCGAACAGTATTTGCTTTTCAGCATAAAACAGACACTTGGACGAATTTTGACAGTCATAGTATTTCAGTTTGGAATGAAATTAGGTATGTTTTTGTCTGAAATGAGATAAAATAGGTAATTCATATACATGCTTATGTTTTAACTAAACTCAAACTATTATTAAACCTGTTTTATTAAGGGAGTAGATATAATCTAATTGTGACTTCCTCATACTCTTTATGTCTTTACCTCCTTTAGAAAATATTACTCATGGCCGGGCGTGGTGGCGCACACCTTTAATCCCAGCACTTAGGAGGAAAAGGTAGGAGGATCACGGTGAGTTTGAGACCATCCTGAGACAACGTAGTGAATTCTAGGTCAGCCTGGGCTAGAGTGAGACCCTACTTCAAAAATAAATAATAATGATAAAATATGGGCTGGAGAGATGGCTTAGTGGTTAAGGCATTTGCCTGCAAAGTCAAAGGACCCCAGGTTCAATTCCCAGCACCCACGTAAGCCAGATGCACAAGATGGCACACGCATCTGGAGTTTGTTTGCAGTGGCTGAAGGCCCTGACATGCCCATTCTCTCTTACTCTCTGTCTTTCTCCGTCTTCTATCTCTCCCTTAAAAAAAAAAAAAAATTAAAAAAAAATAATGATAAAATATTTTTAAAATATTTTTTATTTTCAACAGAGAGAGAGAAGAGGAGACAGAAAGAATGGGAACGCCACAGCCTCTAGCCACGGCAAACGAACTCGAGAGGCATGCACCACTTTCTGTATTGCAGTACGTGAGTTCTAGAGAATTGAGCCTGGGCCCTTCGGCCTCACAGGCAAGCGCCTTCAATGCTAAACCATCTGTGGTGGTTTGATTCAGGTGTCCCCCATAAACTTAGGTGTTCTGAATGCTAGGTTCCCAGCTGATGGATATTTGGGAATTAATGCCTCCTGGAGGGAGTGTATTGTTGGGGGTGGGCTTATGGGCTTTATAGCCAGTTTCCCCTTGCTAGTGTTTGGCACACTCTCCTGTTGCTATTGTCCACCTTATGTTGGCCAGGGGGTGATGTCCACCCTCTGCTCATGCCATTGTTTTCCCCTGCCATCGTGGAGCTTCCCCTCGAGCCTGTAAGCCAAATAAACCTCTTTTTCCCAGAAGCTGCTCTTGGTTGGGTGATTTCTACCAGCAATGCGAACCGGACTGCAACACCATCCTTTCAGCCCAATAATAATAAACAAAATATTTTAAAAATTACAGAGCTCTGAAGAGATGGTTTAGGGGCTAAGGAGCTCGCTTACAAGCCTAATGGCCCAGGTTTGGATTCCCAGTACCCACACAAGGTCAGATACAAAAAGTACACATGCATCTGGAGTTGGTTTGCAGTGGCAAGAAGCCCTGGCATGCAAATTCTCTCACTCTCTTTCTCTCTCCTTGCTTGCATTTAATAATAAGCCAAAAAAATAAGTTATGAAGCTGGGCATGGTGGCACACCTTGACACCCAACCATATCTCCTCATGTTGTGATTAATTTCCAGGTAAATTTCTGATACGGTCATAATTCTGCTAACATGTATAACTATCCCATACACAACCAGAAACATATGACTATTTTCTCCAAGTATATGGCAAAGTCCCTTGAGGAAATGATTTTGTTTCCTATAACTTAAATATGACCATATAAATTTAATACACTGAGTTACTGATGTTATCTCAATTGATATTCTGTCACAAGATAAGAAATAGAGCCCAGCACTCGGGAGGCAGAGGTAGGAGGATCGCCGTGAGTTCGAGGCCACCCTGAGACTACATAGTGAATTCCAGGTCATCCTGAGCCAGAGTGAGACCCTACCTCGAAAAACCAAAAAGAAAAAAAAAAAGAAGAAAAAGAAATAGAGGCCAACCTGGGCTAGAGCAAGACAAGATCCTACCTCAAAAAGCAAAATAATAATAATAATAATAATAAAATAGAGGGGGAGGGGCTGGAGACATGGCTAAGGACCCGTGTTCAGTCTCTTTCCAGATCCCATGTAAGCCAGACACACAAAGGTGAGGCAAGTGCAAGGTTGCACATGCATACTAGGTGACATAAGCATCTGGAGTCCAATTGCAGTGGCTGAGGCCCTGGTGTGCCAATTCTCTTTCTTTTTCATTCTCAAAAAAAAGAAAGAAAGAAATAGAGGAGCTGGTCATGATGGTGCACACCTTTAATTCTAGCGCTCCAGATGCAGAGGTAGGATCACTGTGAGTCTGAGGTCAGCGTGGGACTACAGAGTGAGTTCCAGGTCAGCCAGGGCTAAAGTGAGACCGTATATCAAAAGGAAAAAAGCCGTCTCAGCCAGGTGTGGTGGCGCACGCCTTTAACCCCAGCACTCGGGAGGCAGAGGTAGGAGGATCGCTGTGAGTTCGAGGCCACCCTGAGACTCCATAGTGAATTCCAGGTCAACCTGGGCTACAGTGAAACCCTCAAGAAAAAAAAAAAAAAAGGGGACAGAAAACAGTGTTTTTTTGGTGTTTGTGTGTGTGTGTGTGTGTGTGTGTGTGTGTGTGTGTGTGCGCATGACGTGGGTACGTGCACGTTCATGTGTGTGTGGAGGGATGCACACGTGTCATGGTGAGTGTGTGGAGGTCAGAGGATAGCTGCGGTGTGTCTTCACCCCTTCCCCCTTGTTTGAGGCAGGGTCTCCCACTGCTCACAGCCACGTCTGCAGGCTCGCTGCCCTTGAACTTTCAGGTGGGTCTCCTGTCTCTGCCTCTCTTTCCACTGTTGACATGCTAGGTTTGGCTTCCTAGCACCCATTTAAAAAAAAAAAAAAAAAAAAAAAGATGGACGCTGCATCACTCGTATCTACTAAATAATTACTTAGTAAATAATCAAATAAATAAAATAAATTTAAGAAAATCTGAGCTGGATGTGGCGGTGCGGGCCTGTCATCCCAGCATGTCACAAGCGCAGGCAGGAGAGTCGAGGCATTCATGGTCATTGCTGCTTCATGGGAATTTCCAGGCCAGCCTGGGCTACATAAGACCTTGCTTCAAAAATGGAAAAAAAATGGAGTTCTACTCAGCGGTAAAGAAAAATGAAGTTATGAAATTTGCAGAAAAAATGGATGGACCTGGAAAGGATTATACTAAGTGAGGTAACCCAGGCCCAGAAAGCCAAGCGCCACATGTTCTCTCTCATATGTGGATCCTAGCTACAGATGACTGGGCTTCTGCGTGAGAAGGAAAATACTTAGTAGTAGAGGCCAGTAAGTTAACAAGGAGACATAAAGGGAAGAGAAAGGAAGGGAGGAGGGTACTTAATAGGTTGATATTGTATATATGTAAGTACAATGATTAAGATGGGGAGGTAATATGATGGAGAATGGAATTTCAAAGGGGAAAGTGTGTGGGGGGGGAGGGAATTACCATGGGATATTTTTTTTAATAATCATGGAAAATGTTAATAAAAATTTAAAAAATTTAAAAAATAAAAATAAAAAAAATTCCTGCAAAAAAAAAAAAAGGAAGGAAGGGAGGAGGGTACTTAATAGGTTAGCATTGTATATATGTAAGTACAATGTTTGAGATGGGGAGGTAATATGATGGAGAATGGACTTTCGAAGGGGAAAGTGTGGGGGGGGGAGGGAGAGAATTACCATGGGATTTTTTTTTATAATCATGGAAAATGCTAATAAAAATTTAAAAAGAGGGCTGGAGAGATGGCTTAGCGGTTAAGCGCTTGCCTGTGAAGCCTAAGGACCCCGGTTCGAGGCTCGGTTCCCCAGGTCCCATGTTAGCCAGATGCACAAGGGGGCGCACGCATCTGGAGTTCGTTTGCAGAGGCTGGAAGCCCTGGCGTGCCCATTCTCACTCTCTCCCTCTATCTGTCTTTCTCTCTGTCTCTGTCACTCTCAAATAAATAAATAAAAAATTTTTTAAAAATTTAAAAAGAAAGAAAGAAAGAAAGAAAGAAAGAAAGAAAGAAAGAAAGAAAGAAAGAAAGAAAGATGGAAAAACCATCACGCATCGCTTTGCTGCGTCGGTAGTTGCCGAGGAGCGCAGCACAGCTCACAGACCATGAAGCAGGCGTAGGACCCTCGTCACTCCTCCCGGCGCCTGCCTGCCTTGGAGCTGCCTGACTGCTTCTTTATTTTACATTTTACTTATTAGTGAGAGAGAATGGGGAAGCTAGGCCCTCTAGCCACTGCAAATGAACTCCAGACACATGCACCCCTTTGTGCATCTGGCTTACGTGTATATTGGGGAATCAAACCTGGGTCCTTAGGCTTCCTAGGCAAATGCCTTACCTGCTAAGCCATCTCTCTAACCCCTGACTGCTTTATCGCCCGCTTGGTTTTTAAATGTTTCTTTGCAAGCATAGAGAGACAGAGAGAAGAGAAACAGAGAGGGAATGGGCAGGCCAGGGCGTCAGGCCACTGCAAGGAAACTCCAGATACATGTGCCACTTTGTGCATCTGGCTTTATCTAGGTACTGGGGAATCGAACTCAGGTCATTAGGGTATACAGGCAAGTGCAATAACTGCTGTGCCATCTCTCCAGCCTTCTCTTTTTCTCTCTCTCTTTTTGAGGTAGGGTCTTGCTTTAGCTCGGGCTGACCTGGAATTTGTTCTGTAGTCTCAGGCTGGCCTTGAACTCACAGCTATCCTCCTACTTCTGCCTCCCAAGTGCTGGGATCAAAGGCCTGTGTGTAAGACCACACCCAGCTGCATGCATCGTTTTGTGCATCTGACTTTACCTGGGTACTGAGGAATATACCTGGGGCCATAGACTTTGCAAGCAAGCACCTTTAACCACTGAGCCATCCCTCCAGCACCTTCTTTCTTGTAGGGTCTTGCTCTAGCCCAGGGTGACCTGGAATTCACTATGTACTCTCAGGGTAACCTTGAATTCATGGCAATCCTCCCATCTTTGCCTTCTGAGTGGTGGAATTAAAGGCATGTAACATTGTGCCCGATTTTTAAAAAATGTATTTCTGTATGCATTTAGAAAGAAAGAGGCAAACGGAGAATGGGCACGTCAGGGCCTCTAGCCACTGCAAACGAACACCAGTCAAATGGGCTACCTTGTGCATCTGGCTTTACGTAGGTACTGGGGAATTGAGCCTAGGTACTTTGGCTTTTCCAGCAAGCCATATCTAACTGCTAAGACATCTTTCCAGTCCCCCTTCTTTTTTTCTTCCCCCTCTTCTTTGTCTTTTGAAATATTTTTTATGCTGGGCGTGGTGGCGCACGCCTTTAATCCCAGAATTTGGGAGGCAGAGGTAGAAAGATTGCCATGAGGTTGAGACCACCCTGAGACTACATAGTGAATTCCAGATCAGCCTGGGCTACAGCAAGACCCTACCTCTAAAAACCAACATAAATAAATACATTATTTATTTATGTATTTGAGAGAGTCGGGGAGGAGGGGCTGGTAGTGTCAAGGTCTCTTACCATTGAAAATGAACTCCAGATACATGTTTCGCTTTGTGCATCTGGCACGGGTCCTGGGACCTGGGCCATTAGGCTTTACAAACAGGCACCTTTAACCACCAAGACATTAGCATTTCTTTTTTCCGGGGGGGGGGGGGCGAGTAGAAGTTGGGGTCGTGTCTAGCTCTAGCCCAGGCTGACCTGGAATTCACCGTGTAGTCTCAGGGTGGTCTTGAACTCAATGCGATCCTCCTCTCCCTGCCTCCCTTGTAGGCATCAACAGTGTGTCTCCACGCCCGGCTAGCATTTGTTTGTTCGGAGGCAGAGTATCAGGCCAAAGCTGCTCTGAAACTGAGTAGCTGCTGATGACCTTGACCTCCTACTTTCCTCTCAGGACAATTCTGCCTTTCAGTTCACCAGACTGGCTGTATCCTTCTGCGTCCTCATCTATAGCTATTTTGTCTTCCTCTATCTCTTCCTTGTCTAACCTCAGAAGAGCTGATTGTCTTGGACCACTGTTGCCATCTTGTGGCCAAGATGTGAAACTGGAAAAATGCAAGACAGCCTTGTTTGCCCTGGTGGAAGTGGGGAACAGCAAGAGACTCTCAAGATCATTTGTTTCTTCCACACGTGGCAGATACGGCCATCTCTGTCACACACTCTTTCTCCTTTTTCTTGTCCTTAATTTGTGAATTCTCTCACGCATTAAGGGAAGCCATTAGTTGCTCATTTCAGAAGTAATTAAACACACAGAAGCCAACGTTATAAATATTTATTTACTTACCTAATTTTTTTTATTTTTTCAAGGCAGGGTTTCGCTGTAGCTCAGGCTGACCTGGAATTCACTATGTAGTCTCAGGGGACCTTGATCTCATGGCGATCCTCCTACTTCTGCCTCTCAAGTGCTGGAATTAAAGGTGTGGGCCACCATAACTGGATCAATAGTTTAATTTAATTAATTTATTTATTTATTTATTTATTTATTTATTTATTTATTTGAGAATGGCCATGCCAGGGCCTCTAGTCACTGCAAACAAACTCCAGATGCATGAGTCACCATGTGCATCTGGCTTATGTGGTTTCTGGGGAAGGGAATTCTGGGTCCTTTGGCTTCACAGGCAAGTGCCTTAACCACTGAGCCATCTCTCCAGCCCAGCTTATTTATTTTTACAGTACTCATTTATTTGAGAGAGACAGAGACAGAAAGTGGGGAAGGAAGGCTGGAGAGATGGCTCAGCGGTTAAGCTGCTTTCCTGCAAATCCTGTCCGCCCAGGTTCAGTTCTTCAGGACCCACGTAAGCCAGATGCTCAAAGTGGCGCGCGTATCTGGAGCTTGTTTGCACTGGCTGGAGGCCCTGGCATGCCCACTCTTGTTCTGTGTCTTCCTTCTGGCAAATAAATAAGTAAGGAAGAAGGAAGGAAAGATGAAAAAAGAAAGAAGGGAAGGAAGGAAGACAGGAGAAAAGAAAGACAACGAGGAAGGAGAAAATGGGAGTGCCAAGGCCAAGTGCCACGGCAAATGGACTTCAGGCTCATGCGTCACTTTGTGCCTCTGTCTTTACATGGTACTGAGAACTTGAACCTTGAGCCATCAGGTTATGTAAGTAAATGATTTTAACCACTGAACCATCTCTCCAGCCCCCTCCCCTTTTGGTAGATTCCTCTTAAAGTTCAGAGTTCAAAACTTTAAGGGACTTCAAAGCAGGATGTGTGGGTGTATCTTGGGGATCCCCTTTTCTGGCACTGATCCATATGTCTGTGTCTATTTTAACTCTTAGGGATTCATGCTGCCCTCAGAGCTGAAGGGCTAACAGAAAGCTAGCTTCTTTTTTTTCTTTTGGTTTTTGAGGTAAGGTCTTGCTCTAGCCTAGACTGACTTGGAACTCACTGTGAGTCTCAGGCTGGCCTTGAACTTACGGCATTCTGCTACCTTTGCCTCCTCCCAAGTACTGGAACTAAAGACGTGTGCCACCACACCCTGCTAGAAAGCTAGCATTTTAAAGTGTGCCATTTGGGGGTGGGGAGATGGCTTAGTTGCAAAGGCACTGGCCAGCAAAGCCAAAGGACCTAGGTTTGATTTCCCCAGTACCTATGTAAAATGTAAAACCAGATGCACAAGGTGGTGTATGCATCTGGAGTTTGTTAGCAGTGGCTAGACACACTCGCTTTCCCATTCTCTCTCTCTCTCCCTCCTTCTCTCTCTCTTGAGTGAATAAATAAAGTATTTTAAAATTTTTATTTATTTACTAGAGACAGGGAGGGAAGAAGGGAGGGAGAGAGAAAGGGCGCACCAGGGCTTCTAGCCACTGCAAATGAACTCCACCTTGTGCATCTGGCTTACATGAGACCTGGAGAATTGAATTTGGGTGCTTAGGCTTTGCAGGCAAGCACCTTAACTACTGAGTCATCTCTTCAGCCCAAATATTTTTTTAAAGTATGCAGTTTGTAGTGGGTGCATGACTAAGGAAACAAGTAAATCTTTTAAGATAATTTTAAGATGGCTCTTTGTCCCCAGAACCTCATAAGCAATTTAAGTAGCTTAGTAAATCTGAATATTTCTTCAAAGGCTGCCAGTAAGGGAAGTTAGTAAGGGAAGTTTCAACAGCTGGGATCTTAAATGGCTTTTGGATATTTCAGAAACAAAATAAACTGAGAAGTAGCTACATTGTCCCAAGGATTTTACAAAATTATAAAAGGAACTGGCTTTTGCTTAGTTACAGAATGCTGTTCTGTCAGTTACTTTTCTCTTTGCTGTGCAAAACTACATGACAAAAGCGACTTAAAAAGGGTTTCTTCTTTTTATAGTTTAACTTAAAAAATTTATATACTTGAGATAGAGAGAGAGAGAGAGAGAGAGAGATTATTAGAGATTATTTTAAACTTTCTGAAGTGCTTATGTGCCAGGGCCTCCAGCCACTGCAAATGAACTTCAGATGCATGTGCCACTTGTGTGTCTGACTTATGTGGGTCCTGGGGGAATTGAACCTGGGTCCTTTGGCTTTGCAGGTAAGCACCTTCACCACTAAGTCATCCCTCTAGCCCAAGAAAGGTTTCTTTTTTTTTTTTTTTTTACCTTACAATTTCAGGATACAGCCAGTCTATCATGGCAGCAGGAATTGAGGTGGCTGGTCACATTGTGTCCACAGTCAGGAAACAGAGAGATGAAGGCGCTGCTCAGCATTCCTTCTCCTTCTTCTTCCTTTTAATTAATTTAAATTTTTTTCTTGTTTTTTTGAGGTAGGGTTTTGCTCTAGCCCAGGCTGATCTGGAATTCACTGTGTAGTCTCAGGGTGGCCTTGAACTTGTGGCAATCCTCCTACCTCTGCCTCTGAGTGCTGGGATTAAAGGCATTTACCACCATGCCTGGCTCTTGTTTTTTGTAAATGTATTTATTTGGGCTGAAGAGATTGCTCAGTGCTTAAGGTGCTTGCCTGCAAAGAGTAAGGACCAGAGTTTGATTCCCCAGGACCCACATAAAGCCAGATGCACAAAGTGGCAGATGCATCTGGAGTCTGTTTGCAGTGGCTAGAGGCTCTGGCATGCCCATTCTCTTTGTCTCTCTTAAAATATATTGGTTTAAAAAACCATAAAAGGTTGCTGGCCGGCACCGGGACAGAGCGGCCATGGGACGGCGGGGCCCGCGGGCTCGGCCGGGCATGTATACGTCCGCACAGGCACGCGGCACCGGACGATATCCGTGCTTTGCTCCTTTATAAATTATGGAAGTGGAACAAGAAAAGATGAACCTGAGTAAGGAATTGAGTCCAGACTCAGCCTCGTATTGCTGCTCAGCATGTCATGGGGATGAGACCTGGAGCTACCATCACCCTATCCCGGGCCGAGCCAAGTCTCGAGCCTATCAGGCTCACCCGCCCTGGGCAGCACCAAGGAGTTCAGGAGGACACGCTCTCTCCATGGACCGTGCCCAGTGACCACATTTGGACCAAAGGCCTGTGTGCTGCAGAGTTCCCATACTGTCATGCACATCCAGGACCCTGCAAGCCAGCGGTTGACGTGGAACAAGTCTCCCGAGAGTGTGCTTCTCATTAAAAAGATAGCGATGCCACCCTGTTGCAGCCCTTCAAAGAGCTCCGCATGTACCTCATGGAGGAGAACAACATGATTGTATATGTGGAAAAGAAAGTGCTGGAAGACCCTGCCATAGTGAGTGATGAAAACTTTGGACCAGTGAAGAAGAAGTTCTGCACTTTCCGTGAAGATTCTGACGACATTTCCAACCATATAGACTTCATTATATGCCTGGGAGGAGGTGGCACCCTCCTTTATGCCTCCTCGCTTTTCCAGGGCAGTGTGCCTCCAGTAATGGCCTTCCCCTTCCACCTGGGCTTTCTGGGCTTCCTGACTCCATTCAACTTTGAGAACTTCCAGACCCCAGTAAAACAGGTTATAGAGGGGAATATAGCTGTTATCTTACGGAGCCAGGTGGAGGTCAGGGTAGTGAAGGAGCTCAGAGACAAGAGGACAGATGTCCACAATAGCCTTGGCGAGAATGGCCTGGACACTGAAGGAGGGAAGCAGGCCATGCAGTATCAGGTCTTGAGTGAGGTAGTGCTTGATAGAGGCCCCTCCTACCTGTCCAACGTGGATGTCTACCTGGATGGACACCCCATCACCACTGTACAGGGCGATGGAGTGATCGTGCCCACCCCAATGGGCAGTACAGCATATGTGGGTGCAGCCGGGGCCTTCATGGTCCACCCCAACATGCCAGCCATGATGGTTACACCCATCTGCCCCCCGCTCGCTGTCATCTGGCCTATCGTGGTCCCTGCAGGGGTCGCGCTGAAGATTACACTGTCTCCAGAAGCCAGGAATACCGCATGGGTGTCTTTTGACAGAAGGAAGAGGCAGGAAATAAGCCATGGAGACAGCATCAGCATCACCACCTCCTGCTACCTGCTCCCCTCCCTCTGTGTCCAAGACCCCAAGAGAGACTGGTTCAAGAGCCTCGCCCAGTGTCTGCATTGAAATGTTCGAAAGAAGCAAGCTCACTTCCCAGAGGATGAGGATGAAGATGAGGATGAAGAGGACAGCTAGGCTGTTCTTCCTGGGCCTAGCCTTGAGCCCTTGGGCCTTAACCCTCCCTAGGCTGACCTGGCTGTACCTCATGGGGCTGTCCACATTCTGCCTGCCTAGTGGGAGAGCCTGGGTCTGCCTTCTGCAGAACAGATCAGCTTTTTAATGTTTTCACATCTGACTTTTTTTTCATTTCTAAAGAAGCAACGTGAGAACTGTACCTCCTGAACATCCTGCACCTCCCCTAGCAGGTCCCTCAGAGTCCAGGGTAGGAGCCCCCCATAAATCAGTCTGTTGAAATTCTGAGGGGGTCAGAATGAATTTCTCTTTGATATTGAAATAAATGTCTCAGCCAAAAATATTCCTTTAGCAGCCCTGCTTAGCCCTGGGGCCTGTACTTTCTCCCTTGCAGCTTCGCTGTGGGTTGCTTTGCTCTGGATTCTGGAGACGGCCAGGCGCCCCAGTCTGCCCAAAGCCTCTGGCTCTTCTTCCATAGCAGACAGAGGTCATACCTGGCACAGCCACAGGGCAACCTCCACATTCCTCACACAGCAGGGCAGTAGCTCCCGGGACATTTTAAAGTCTGTGTGTGCTTTTTAGAGATCATTTTTAACTTTCTGAAGTGCTTATGTACATATTTTCTTGCACACACTTTGTGAAGATGTAGAGGGGGGATGCCCGTTGTCCAGTGTTTACATTGTATCCAGCCCAGTGCAGAGGGTCCGGGCCAGGGCTCCATGCTTCCGCCTTCTCAATTTGCAGTGGCCAACAGGCTTTTGAGATAAGCTCAGTATTGAGGACACCCAGTCCATGGGCCTGTCCTCCTTCTCCAAGAGTCTTGGTTTGACCAGGCCCAGAAAGCCAAGCGCCACACGTTCTCCCTCATATGTGGATCCTAGCTACAGATGACTGGGCTTCTGCGTGAGAAGGAAAATACTTAGTAGCAGAGGCCAGTAAGTTGAAAAGGAGACATAAAGGGTGGAGAAAGGAAGGGAGGAGGATACTTAATAGGTTGATATTGTATATATGTAAGTACAATGATTAAGATGGGGAGGTAATATGATGGAGAATGGAATTTCAAAGGGGAAAGTGTGCGGGGGGGGAGGGAATTAACATGGGATATTTTTTTATAATCATGGAAAATGCTAATAAAAATTTAAAAAAAAAGAGTTTTGGTTTGTGTCTGAACAGCAGCCATGTGGAGGTCTGAGTGAGAGGGTACCTGGGTGGCACACAGGCCCTGGGCCCATGTAGTCCGTGGTCAGCCGGAGCTCAGCGGGGTCCTCTATCATTGTCTCAAAGTCAGGCACCCGCCTTGCGTTTTGTCCTCACCTGTTAGAGTAGCAGCGGCAGGAAGGGAGAGGCCGCCCATTCTTGTACTGGCTTCCAGAAGGAGCTGGGGCTCTTGTTTCGTGCCGCCAGGAAGCTGCAGAGCGGTCTGTCCTGAGCTTGCTTCTGCCTCTTAATGGTAGGGCCCACCGTCTCCTCGGGCCCTTGCTGACTCCTCAGCATCTGAACAGCTCTTGAGTGTGGTCTGGCTCCAGAGCGGTCAAGCTGAGGCGACCTGTCCCCAGGTGTCTGTGCAGGTAACTGAATACAGCGGGGACCTGCCTGAGGGCCAGAGAAAAGTGGTGTCTGGGATGTGGGTTATGCACCTGAACAAATGCAAATGTTGACAGGTCCTACATCTGCTGCCAGACCGATGTAGAACACACGGAGTTTTGATGTACACCCTTAATGTTTCATACTGTTACTATCTTGAAAACTTGTTAATTGTTGATGAAGGCCTTATTACTATTTTCAGAGCCTTTCAATAAATAGACTTATAAAAAAACTAAAAAACAACCATAAAAATATTTTTATTTATTTGAAAGAAAGAGAAAGACAATGAGGTAAACAGAGAGAGAGAGAGAGAGAGAGAGCAAAAGCGAGCATGGGGACTTCAGGGCCTCTTGCTACTGCATAGAGCAAACTCCGGGCACGCGCACCACTTTGTGCATCTAGCTTTATGTGGGTATTGGGTAAACCAACCAAGGCCATCACCTAACTGCTGATCCATCTCTCCAGATATATATATGTAAATGTATAGTTTTGTTTTTTCTGAGGTAGGGTCTCACTCTAGCCCAGCCTGACCTGGAACTCAGGCTGACCTTAAACTCATAGTGATCTTACCTGTGCCTCCCAAGCGCTGGCACTGAAGATGTGCATCTCAATACTCAGCTCTCTCTGTTTTGTTTCTGAGACCAGATCTCATGTAGTCCAGGTTAGTGCAGAATTCAGTTTGTAGCTGGGGATGACTGTGAACTTCTGATCTTCCTGCTTCCAGCTCCTAAATGGTAAAACGATAGGAGTGCCCTACCACACCCATCTTATAAAATCTGTTCTTGTGCTGAGGACGAGGTTGGTCAGTTAGAGGCACTTGTACAGTTCAGTGGGTGGTGCGCGTATTTAGTTCCAGCACTCAGGGGGCTAAGGTGGAAGGATTGCCATGAGTTCCAGGCCAGTCTGGGCTAGAGTGAGAATCTTCCTTAAAACAAGCAAGCAAACAAACAAACACGCAAACACACTTGCTTCCAAAGCCTGCCTGCCCAGGTTTATTTCCCCAACATTAATGCACCTGGTGCAAAAGACCCTGGTGCATGAGTGGACACAGACATATTTTTAAGGGGTACTATTTTTAAATTACATATATTTTTTATTATTTTGTTTGATTATATTTTATACTTATTTAACTTATTATATTAACTAATATTATATTAATAAATTATATATTAATCATATATTGATTATGATAATATTATGACTATATAGTAATTAAATTATGTTAATAAATATTATATTAATAAATAAACATTATAAATTGATATTATTTAATAAATAAATAATATTATATCATATATATTTTTTTAATTGACAACTTCTATACTTACAGACAACAAACCATGGTATTTCCCTTCCTTCTCCCCCCCCCACTTTCTCCTTCACAGCTCTGCTCTCCCTCATGTCCCCTCCCTCTGTCCATTAGTGTCTCTTTTTATTTGATGTCATCATCTTTTTCTCCTCTTATGAGGGTCTTGTGTGGGTATTGCTAGGCCCTGGGAGGTCTTGGATATCGAGGCCAAATTTAAAGAGGTACTATTTAAAAATAACTGAAAATTAAAATATTCTTAGCCAGGTGTGGTGGCGCACGCCTTTAATCCCAGCTCTCAGGAGGCAGCTGTAGGAGTAGTGCTGTGAGTTCAAGGCTACCTTGAGATTCCATAGTGAATTCCAGGTCAGCCAGGACTAGAGTGAGACCCTACCTTGAAAAACAACACTACAAATATTCTTGATAAAGCTGAGGAACACTTCTTAGGTGGCCACACACTTAATAATTAGCACTTTTCCTTGTCTCTACACACAAATGACCAAGCAAGATGTTCAAATCATTTCAACTGAGGAACTGATAATTTATGTCAGATATCTGAAGGGCACTTGGGTTACCTTTTTTTCTTCTGCAGAGCTCTGGGATAGAATCACAATAGATCTTGTTTTAGCCTGTTTCTTTTGTTTTTAACTTTTTTTTTTTTTTGAGGTAGGGTCTCACTCTAGCCCAGGCTGACCTGGAACTCACTACATAATCTCAGGATGGTCTTGAACTCATGGTAATCCTCTCACCTCTGCCTCCCGAGTGCTGGGATTAAAAGCGTGCACCGTCACACCCGGCTGTTGTTTTTAACTGTTTTTTTATTGACAACTTCCATAATTACAGACAAAAAACACAATTCCCTCTCTTCCCCAACTTTCTATGAGTCTCTCTTTTATTTTTTATTTTATTTTATTTTATTTTTAAAAATTTTTTTGTTCATTTTTATTTATTAAGAATGACAGAGAGAGAGAAGGAGAGGGAGAGAGGTAGATAGGTAGAGAGAGAGAGAATGGGCGCGCCAGGGCTTCCAGCCACTGCAAACAAACTCCAGATGTGTGCGCCCCCTTGTGCATCTGGCTAACGTGGGTCCTGGGGAATCGAGCCTAGAACCGGGGTCCTTAGGCTTCACAGGCAAGCGCTTAACCGCTAAGCCATCTCTCCAGCCCTCTCTTTCATTTTGATGTCATCATCTTTTCCTCCTATTATGAGTGTCTTGTATAGGTAGTGCCAGGCACTGTGAGGTCATGGATATCCAGGCCATTTTGCATCAAAGAAGGGCTGATATCTGACAAGGTCCTTCCTGCATCATTATCCCACAGTGGAAAGGTAGAGAGGGTGGGAGAGAGAGAAAGAAGCCCACCTCACCCGTTTATAAGGTATTTATTTCCATGACGATGAGCCCACTTCTCCAGTAACGGCATTAATCCACTCATGAAAGTAGTCATCGTAACCTAAGCACTTCTTCAAGGTCCTACCTCCCAACACCTTTGCCCTGGGAATCAAGTATCTGCCATGAGAAGTTTGCAGAATGCAAAACACAGGTTGACTTGGGAGGCAGAGGTAGGGGGATTACCTGAGTTGGAAGCTACCCTGAGACTGCAGTGTGAATTCTAGGTCAGCCTGGGCTAGAGGGAAACCCTATTTTGAGAAAAAAAAAATACATATTGAGGAGGCGGAGAGGTGGTGGAGCAGTTAAGGCACTTGCCTGCAAAGCCTAACAACCCTGGTTTAATTACCCAATACCCACATAAAGCCAGATGCACAAAGTGGTGCTTGCATCTGAAGTTAGTTTGCAATGGCTGGAGGCCCCGGTGCACCCATTCTGTGTATCTCTCTTCTATCCCTCTTTCTGCTTGCCAATAAATACATAAAAATTAAAAAGAAGCAGACTGCAGTTGGGGAGATGGCTCAACTAATAAAGTGCTTACCACCTAAGCATAAGAACCTGAGTTCTAATCACTAACACATGCATGAAAGCCAGGCATGATGGTGCTCAGTAGGCCAAGACAGATGAATCTGGCTAGCTAGTTGAGTCTGTGAGTTCTGTGAGTCCTTGCTTAAAAAAATAAGGAGCAGTGGGCTGTAGAGATAGTCAGTAGTTGAAGGTGGTTGCTTGTAAAGCCTGCTGGCCCAGGTTCAGTTTCCCAGTATCCACATAAAGCCAGATGTACAAAGTGTTGTATGTGTCTAGTGTCCATTTGCAGTAGCAAGGGGTCCTGGTGTGCCCATACTCTATTTCTCAAATAAATAAATAAATAAAATAGGGCTGGATGCCGGGTGTGGTGGCGCACACCTTTAATCCCAGCACCCTGGAGGCAGAGGTAGGAGGATCGTGGTGAGTTTGAGGCCACCCTGAGACTACACAGTGAATTTCAGGTCAGCCTGAGCTAGAGTGAGACACCAACCTCAAAAAACAAAAAACCAAACAAACAAACAAAATAGGGCTGGAGAGATGGGTCAGTGGTTAAACGCACTTGTTTGCAAAGCCTAACTGCACAGGTTCAGTTCCCTAGTACCCATGTAAAGCCAGATGTACAGCATGGCCAGACCATATGGAGTTTGTTTGCAGTGGCTAGAGGCCCTAGTGCACCCTTTCCCTCTGTCTCTTCTCTCTCTCATTCTCCTTCTCTCCTTGCAAATAATAAATAAATAAGTGTATTTATTTAGTTTTTTTGAGGTAGGGTCTCACTCTAACCCAGGCTGACCTGGAATTCACTACGTAGTCTCAGGGTGGGTTTACATGGCGATCTTCCTACCTCTGCCTACCAAGTGCTGGGATTAAAGGTGTGCACCATCATGCCCAACAACTTTATTATTTTTTTTAACATTTTATTTATTTATTTGAGAAACATACAGAGAGAAAGAGGCAGATGATAGATAGATAGATAGATAGATAGATAGATAGATAGATAGATAGATAGAGATTAAGAATAGGCATGCCAGAACCTCTAGCAGCTGCAAACTCCAGATCCATGAACCACTGTGAATCTAGCTTCATGTGGGTACTGGGTAATTGAACCCAGGTCCTTAGGCTTTGTAGGTAAGTGCCTTAACCACCAAGCCATTTCTTCAGTCCCTAAATAAAAATATATTTTAAAATTTTTATTTATTTATTTGAGGGAGAGAGAGAGAGAGAGAGATACATAAATAGGTAAGTAGAGAGAAAGAGAATGGGTGCTCCAGGGCCTCCAGCCACTGCAAACGAACTCCAGATGCATGTGCCCCCTTGTGCATCTGGCTTAGGTGGGTCCTGGGGAGTTGAACCTGGGTCCTTTGGCTTTGCAGGAAAATTCCTTAACCACTAAGCCATCTCTCCAACCCAATAAAAATATAGTTAAAAAATAATATAGAGGCCGGGCATGGTGGCACACGTCTTTAATCCCAGCACCCGGGAGGCAGAGGTAGGAGGATTGCCATGAGTTCAAGGCAACCCTGAAACTACCAAGTGAGTTCCAGGTCAGCCTGGGGTAGAGCGAGACCCTACCTTGAAAAGCCAAAAAAGAAAAAAAGAAATAAAAAAGGCATATTCTTATGACCTAGAGTAAATGGACTAAATCTGACCTTTAAGAATAGAATTGAACAGGTAACATCATTAATCAGTAATCAAAATATTTGAGTGGCTCTTAAGCCTGGTGTTTCTGGGCTGGAGAGATGTCTCAGTGGTTAAGGGTGCAAGCTTGCAAGGCGTGAAGGTCCAGGTTTGATTCCTTAGTACCCACTTAAAACCAGATGAACAGGGCTGGAGAGATGGCTTAGCGGTTAAGCGCTTGCCTGTGAAGCCTAAGAACCCCGGTTCGAGGCTCGGTTCCCCAGGTCCCATGTTAGCCAGATGCACAAGGGGGCGCACGCGTCTGGAGTTTGTTTGCAGAGGCTGGAAGTCCTGGCGCGCCCATTCTCTCTCTCTCCCTCTATCTGTCTTTCTCTCTCTGTCTGTCACTCTCAAATAAATAATTAAAAAAAAAAAAAGAAAAAGAAAACCAGATGAACAAAGTGGCCTAACCATTCCAAATTTATTCCTCACAGTTCACTATATAGTGTCAGGGTGGCCTCAAACTCATAATGATCTTCCTACCTCTGCCTTCCAAGTGCTGTGATTAAAGACATGATCCACCATGTCTAGCTCACAGGTGTTTTTTTTTTTTTTTAATATTTATTTATTTGAGAGACAGAGAGAAAGGGTGTGCCAGGGCATCCTGCCACTGCAAAGGAACTCCAGATACATGTGCCACTTTGTGCATCCGGTTTTCCGTGAGCAGTGAGGAATCGAACCCAGGCTGTCAGGCTTTGTAAGTAAGCACTTTTAACCATAGAGCCATCTTGCCAGCCACCTCCAAATTCCTTTTTTATTTTTCAATTTTTTTCCTTTTTTTGTTTATTTGAGAGATAAAGAGAAAAAGAGGCAGGAGAAAGAGAGAAATAGACAGAGAAAGAGAGAGAGAGAGAGAGAGAGAGAGAGAGAGAGAGAGAGAGAGAGAATGGTTGGGCCAGGGCCTCTAGCCACTGCAAATGAACTCCAGAACCATTCACCACCTTGCATGTCTGGCTTACGTGGGCAATGGAACCTGGGTCCTTAGGTTTCTCAGACAAGGTCCTTAATCACTAAGCTATTTTTACAGCCCTCTTTTTAAATATTTTATTGTTATTATTATTATTTTGATTTTTCAAGGTAGGGTCTCACTAGCTCAGGCAGACCTAGAATTCACTATGAAGTCTCAGGGTGGCCTTGAACTCATGGTGATCCTCTTACTTCTGCCTCCTGAGTGCTGGGATTTTATTTATTTATTTGCAAGCAGAGGGAGAGTGAAGAAGACAGAGAGACAGTGCAAATGGGGGTGCCAGGGCCACTGCAAATGAACTCCAGAAGCATGCACCTCTTTGTGCATATTGCTTTATGTGGGTACTGGGAAACTGAACCTGGGCTGTTAAGCTGTGTAGGCAAGCGCCTTAACCACTGAGCCGTCTCTCCAGCCGCCCTCCCATTCTTGACGCAGGGACGTTCCATATCCATGTGCCAGCCTGTTCCACCCTGGTGAGGCTCTGCTTCGGGCTCTGCACATGGCTGCCTCTGTCACGTACTTGCACACACGGACAGATGCCATCTCTCTGTGTCTCTTATAAAAACACTTGGGGCCGGAGAGAGGGCTCAGTGGTTAAGGCATTTGCTTCCAAAGCCTGACGGCCTGAGTTCAATTCCCCAGTACCTCACATAAAGTCAGATGCGCAAAGTAGTTCATGTGCCCATTTTCATTCTGCCTCTCTCAAATAAATAAAAATTAAAACAAATACATATATGTAAGCACACTAATCCCTTCGTGACCTCACTGGGGAATCAGAGTTCATCCTGTGTATGTTGAGGGGAACACATGTTCAGACCATGACACGATTGGGCATCTCACCCTGAATATCACTTACACTTAACATCCCTATTACTTCCTTCGTTCCTTCCCTCCCAGAGTGCTTTAGAAGATGTTTTCTGTTTGTTTTGGGGTTTTTCAAGGCAGGGTCTCACTCTAGCTCAGACTACCTAGAATTCACTACGTAGTCTCAGGGTGGCCTTGAACTCATGGCAATCCTCCTACCTCTGCCTCCCGAGTACTGGGATTAAAAGCGTGTGCCACCACGCCCAGCAGAAGGTATTCTTATTTTAGCTGATGGAGCATCCAGCCATCTAAACCTGATGCCTAGTTCTTTTCTTTTTCTTTTTCTTTTTTTGGTTTATTCTAGGTAAGGTCTCGCTCTAGCCCAGGCTGACCTGGAACTCATTCTGTAGTCCCAGGCTGGCCTCAAACTGATAGCAATCCTCCTGCCTCTACCTCACAAGTGCTGGGATTAAAGGTGTTGCACGGCCATGCCCAGCAGATATTTCCCTTCCTTCCTTCCTTTAATCCCAGGCAGAGGAAGGAGGACTGCATGAGTTCAAGGTCACCCTGAGACTACATAGTGAATTCCAGGTTAGACTTAGTGAAACTCTGCCTTGAAAAACAAACAAACAAAAGAAATAACTAATGGGAGCAAGAGCCTACCTCAACACATGCACACACACACACACACACAAAAAAAAAAAAAAAAAAAAAAAAAAAAAAAAAAAAAAAAAAAAAAGCAACATTGGGAAAGGTGCTGAAGTCAGATGAATAGGACCTGGTGACCGCTCTGCAGAGGATTAAGGTTGTGTGGGTGACAGACCCACGCAATTCCAAAGCTGCGGGGAGTACAGAAGAGATTCTGATTGCTACACTGCCTTCCAAATTACTCAATAATTGTATAATGGAGAAGTGCTTTTCCTTTTACACGCCCACACTCCCCCCACCTTCAATTAATTCACTTTTTTTAAACACATGGAACACTATTACTGATACTATGAGATCACAGTCAATTTACATGTAGCTTAGAAGGAAAAGAAAATTATGCATTTGTCCAGGAGGGAAATTTTCTATTTGAAATCTTGGCATCATGAAGGCTTTAGGCAACCAAAAACCATCATGCATGAAATAGTTAAAAATGGTAATTAAAAACCCTTAAGCAAGGTTAGCAGAATGTGGAAAGAATTTGATTACAGCCGTTTGACTCAAGCATCCCATTGACCAAAAACTGCTTTTAAAAGAGATTGCTTATGGCAATGTTGTTAAAATTGAATTAGAAAGAGATGTGGGGGTGTGCTTCTGTTGCCCCAGTATTTGGGAGGTAGAAGCAGGAGGATCAAGAGTTCATCACTGGCTGGTGTGATGGTATACACCTTCATTCCCAGCACTCAGGAGGCAGAGGTAGGAGGATCACTGTGAGTTCGAAGCCACCCTGAGACTACAGAGCGAGTTCCAGGCCAGCCTGGGCTACAGTGAGGCCCTACCTCAATGCCCCCTCTCCCCACAAAAAAGAGTTTAACATTATCCTCAGTTACATACTGAGTTTGAGGCCCACTATATGAGAGTCTCTCAAAAAACCAAAACCAGCCGGGTGTGGTGGTGCACGCCTTTAATCCCAGCACTCGGGAGGCAGAGGTAGGAGGATCACTGTGAGTTCGAAGCCACCCTGAGACTACATAGTGAGTTCCAGGTCAGCCTGAGCTAGAGTGAGACCCTACCTTGAAAAACAAAAAAAAAAGAAAAAAAAAAAAAAAGCGAAACAAAACAAAGAACCAAACCATCAATAGTGTATTAGTTATATTTCTTGTTGCTAGGACAAATACCTGACAAGAGCAAATTAGGTTTTGGCGCACCCATTTATCTCTCTCTTTCCATCTTCCTCTTTCTCTCTATGTCAAATAAACAAATAAAATATTAACAAAGATATCTATTCTGAATTTGTTTCGAACAGACATGTTTAGGAATTATGATAAGGTCAACCGTTTGTGGTACATTCAAAGTGCCGATGTCAGTCCAGAGAGGCTGGCTGAAGAAGTGAACTGTCACAGGCCGCTTTCCTTGGGTAAAACAGTCCTTTCACAGGATGTGCGTTGCACTGGGGAGACCAGAACCTAGAATTAAAAAGTTGAAAATATCCACATCCTCAAGTCAGCAAACCAACAAAGGCTCATTTATGGTAAACAGCTGGTGTCTTAAATACCTTGACTTCACTCACATACCACCTGTTTCCTGGAGCGAAGTGGGGCTTCTCATATCCTATTTTTAAAATTTTATTTTTATTTATTTACTTGAGAGAGAAAGAGGCAGATGGAGAGAGAGATTTGGCACGCTGCGGCCTCCAGCCACTGCAGACAAACTCCAGATGCATGCATCAGCTTGTGCGCCTGGCTTACATGGGTCCTGGGGAATCAAACCTGGGTCCTTTGGCTTTGCAGACAAGCACCTTAACTGCTAAGCCATCCCTCCAGCCCACATATCTTTTTTTTTTTTTTTTTGAGCCAAGGGTGACAGGCTGTTTTGTTTGTCTTTTAAATGTGTGTGAGAGATAGAATTAGTGCACCAGGGCCTCCAGCCACTGTAGTAGAACTCCAGACACATACACCTCCTAGTGCACAAGTGTGACCTTGAGCAATTGTGTCACCTTGCCTCTGGTTTATGTGGGATCTGGAGAGTAGAACATGGGTCTTTAGGCTTCACAGGCAAGTGTCTGAACTGCTAAGCCATCTCCCCCGCCATCAAATCCTATTCTTAAATTCAGATGGCCACTGATCTCGAGAGATTTCCTGTGTGTGAAAGTTACAGTGCAGAGCAGTGGGGGAAGTTCAAATGTCATCCTCAGCTACACAGTGAGGTCAGCCTGGGCAGCTATACACATCTGTAAGCCCATACACCTATATATAATGCATATATATGTGCATAGACACGTCACTGTTACCAGTACCTGGATACATGTATACATACAGATACGTTATTACAAATTCTGATAGCAACTTTGTTAACATATACTATTCCTCAGGCAAGCTTGGGGCATAATTTTCCCTACTTTTGTTTTGGTTTCATTTATTTTAATTTTAATTTTAATTTATTTATTTGAGAGAAGGAGGAAAAGGCAGAGAGGGGGGGAAGGGGGAGATGGGGCGCATCAGGGCCTCCAGCCACTGCAAACAAACCCCAGACATGCGCCACCTTGTGCATCTGGCTTACGTGGGTGCTGCGGAATCAAACAGGCGTCCTTTTGGCTTTGTAGGCAAGACCCTTAACCACTAAGCCGTATCTCCAGCCTGGTTTCCTTTCTTTTTGAGAGGTAGGCTCGCATTCTCTCTAAACTCTTGGCCTGCTACCTGTGTAATTTCTCCTAGCTCGGGGTAACCATGGCTGTCACTCTCTTTACTACTCATTTCTCACCTGAACTTCTTGGTCTCTGCTTTGATACTTTTCTCTCTGCCATTCTTCCTTCCTTAAGCCACCACCGTGCGCTCTCTGAGCGCTCTTCCATGGGGAAGGCCAGGGCAGATGCGGGTGTTCCTTCTAAATCTCCCTACACAAGCTGCTAGGTTCTGTCTCCCACATACTGGTGGCTCCACTTCAGTCTTTCCCTAAAAACCTCAATTTATCTTAAATGAATCTCACAGACTGTGCTGTTTTCCACACGAGTGTTTCTTATCTTCCATGTGCTTGTAACTCTGCTCTAGCCTTCTCTAATTTATTTTAAATTTATTTTTATTTATTTATTTGAGAGAACAAAGAGAGAGAGGCAGGTAAAGAGAGACAGAGAGAGAAAGAATGGGTGCTCCAGGGCCTCCAGCCACGGCAAACGAACTCCAGGTGCGTGCGCCCCCTTGGGCATCTGGCTAAGATGGGTCCTGGGGAATTGAAACTGGGTCCTTTGGCTTTGCAGGCAAACACTTTATCTGCTGAGCCATCTCTCCAGTCTGTTGCCTTCTTCTTAAATCCCAATTTCCTTTAAATAGACCCCACAACTTGTGATTTCTCCCTGAATAAGCTCAATAATTCATAATTTATTCTTCTTAAGTTTTTTTTTTTTTTTATCAGTTCTTTGTTTAACATAGGACAGGACCCGAAATTGAGGTACATAAATTTCGGGGACCCTCCTGAGCCCCCAAGTCCTACCCACGAAGATCAGTTGTCTTCTGCTGTCCTCTTATTTCATGCATATGAAGCTATTTACATTTCTCAGCTGTCAGCTTTTAGAGATTAGGAGCTAAACTGGGTTTGGTGGCACATACCTTTAATCCCAGCACTTGAAAGGCAGAGGTAGGAGGATCTCTGTGAGTTCAAGTTCAGCCTGGCCTACAAGGAGACCCTACCTCAAAAAAAAAAAAAAAAAAAAAAAAAGGCAGAAAGAAGGAAAATGGGGAGCTTATGAAGTGCTGCTCATGAAGAACTGAATATTTTGATGTCATGTGTTGCACCATTAGCTGTTCCTTAGTGTGTCCTATTGATGTGGGAGAGAGCTCTGCGAGCTTAGAAGTCCCCCACCAGCAGCTCTTCTGCGGTCGCTTGAATGGATCCAGGACTTTATTAAAGCTTGTCATTAGGTCTCCATCCTCCTTGCTGCAGGAGGTGTCGCCATGGGCAGATCCTAGGGTTCAGCCCTAAGGTGTGTTTGGGGGTGGATCTGATTTCCAGCCTAAGGAATGCAGAGTGTAGACCTCTGCCTGGGGCTCCCAGAGAGGGCTTGTTCGTGGTGCCCCTGGAGGAATTCCTCTCTGCACCGACCTGTTGAAGGGGGCCAGCTTCTGCCACCATCATGGAACTTCCTTCCTCTGGATCTGTAAGCCTGAAATAAACCCCTTCCTCCCATCAATTGCATCTGCTTTGGAGGCTCATCCCAGAGATGTGGAGTTATGAAATTTGCAGGAAAATGGATGGATCTGGAAAGGATTATACTAAGTGAGGTAACCCAGGCCCAGAAAGCCAAGCGCCACATGTTCTCTCTCATATGTGGATTCTAGCTACAGATGATTGGACTTCTGTGCGAGTAGGAAGAAAACTCAGTAGCAAAGGCCAGTAAGCTAGAAAAGAGATACAAAGGGAAGAGAAAGGAAGGGAGGGGGGTACTTAATAGGATGGTATTGTATACATGTAAGTAGAAGAATAGATTAATGGGGTGAAAAGGCCCAAAGTGAGGTCAGGGAAAGAGATTGAGTAAAAGAAAGGTGGAGGGAGGGCTAATAAAAATCTAAGAGGATATAAATAAATCATATGGAAACCTACTTTTTTGGATAATGGAACACTCAGGAGCCACAGATTGTTGCTAGAAAATTTTCAGTGCCAAGGATGGGATACCTTCCAGTGAGTTGTTGGCCAGGGAGGTTCCTGATGCCCCCAAAACATTACAGGCCATTGCTGAGGCCCTTGGTTTCCCACCAGGAATAGATGGTAAGACCCTATTGCTGAAGACTCCAGATACTTGGGTTGCAAGGCCGCTGAGAAATCCTGCTGGAACTGAGCTGGTAACTCCTCCATATAGACCAGCTGACAGAAAGCTGGAAGAAGCTATGCTGCATGCATTTCAATGGGATAAAGAGAAATCACCAGTGAAGATACTCAACAGTGGACACTGCAAGTCTTATATTTTGCCAGCCAGGCCAAATGAGCCAACGAGTGCAATAGTGGCACATCTGTCATGGTGGCAACCAACTGCCCTCTAATTGGACTGGAGGCCCACACCATGGGAGGGATACATCCCTGATACTAAAAACTTAAAACAGGGGTAGTCATGAGCCCTGGGGATGTAACATCTGCTGCTGTCTGGCTAAATGTATATACTATGCTTATCAAACTGCCCAGTAAGCACTTCTCTTAATGTTCATACCCTTATATTAATGTTACTCTCACTTTTGGTAGAGAACCTTCTCTTTTCAGATGGCAGTGACCTTAGAATGACTCAGAAGGCATCATGGTGCTGGAAGGAAGTGGTAGGAGTGCTCAGTACTGTAGCATCTCTATCACACCTTCCAAGGCTCAGAGTCTATTGCAGAAGAGGTGGTGGAAAGAATGTAAGAGCCAAAGGAAGGGTAGGACTCCTTACAACGTGCTCCCTCCAGACACAAAATGGCCTGGATATCCATGACCTCACAGTGCCTGACACTACCTATGCAAGACCATCATAAGAGGAGGAAAAGATGATGACATCAAAATAAAAGAGAGACTGATTGAGAGGGGGAGAGCAGAATACTGTTTCCTGGCCTGGGTAGTTTTTCTGCTTTTCTCTGTTTATACTTTTAGGGTAATTGTTCACTTTAATTACATGTGTGATTTTCCTCTGATCTCTGAGTCTACCACATGTATAGTTCCTTTACACTTCAGACCTACCATGTGCTAAGGTGGACTCGACCACCATACTGAGGGACCGAGTCTGCCAAGTGAGTGGGCAGCAAGACAAACATGCAGGCTTGTGCCACACACTCCTTCCCTCATCACTTCAGTCCAAAGGAGAACGACTTCCAAGTGCCCCAGGTCAATTCTGTGTACGTGGGACCAAAAGTTCAAAGCAAGTACTGCCAACTCACTTGAAGAAGGTTTGGAGAGGACTGACTTCCAGCTGAGCAGAAATTCAATTTTGGCCCCCACCCAGCTCAGAAATAAAGCCAATTGTTTAAAGTTGTGTCCCAAGGAAAGCTCGAGTGTCACTGCTGACTTTCCTCAAACTGCCGCAGCAAGCCGGGGGACTGAACATGCTTGCAGAGAGCTTCCCCCAAGAGCCTTTGCGGCAGCCCAGGCACTTCTTGCTCCCAGCTTTTGGGGGGATAGAGAGATGGCTTAGCGGTTAAGCGCTTGCCTGTGAAGCCCAAGGACCCCGGTTCGAGGCTCCATTCCCCAGGACCCATGTTAGCCAGATGCACAAGGGGACGCAGGCATCTGGAGTTCGTTTGCAGTGGCTGGAGGCCCTGGCGCACCCATTTTCTCTCTCTCTATCTGCCTCTTTCTCTCTCTGTCTGTCACTCTCAAATAAATAAATAAAAATAAACAAAAAAAAAACAATTTGGGGGGACTGGAGAGATGGCTTAGTGGTTAAGGTGCTTGCCTGTGAAGCCTAAGGACCCAGGTTCAACTCTCCAGAGCCCACTTAAGCCAGATGCACATGGTGGAGCATATGTCTGGAGTTCGTTTGCAGTGGCTGGAGGCTCTGGCATACCCATTCTCTCTCTCTCCCTCAATAAGTAAGTGAAAATAAAATTTTTAAAAATTAAAACATATTTTGGGTTGGAGAGATGGCTTAGCAGTTAAGACACCACCAGCGAAATCTAAGGACCCAGATTCTATTCCCCAGCACCCACGTAAGCCGGATGCACAAGGTGGTGCATGTGATTGGAATTCATTTGCAGTGGCTAAAGGCCCTTTCTCTCTCTCAAATAAGTAAATAGATAAATATTTTTAAAATATTTTACTTATTTGAGAGAGAGAGAGAGAGAGAGAGAGAGAGAGACAGATACAGAGAGAGAAAGGGGGAGGGGATGGGGCACACCAGAGCCTCCAGCCACTGCAAATGAACTCCAGATGAATGAGCAACCTTGTACATCTGGCTTACGTGGGTACTGGGTGATCAAACTTGGGTCCTTAGGCTTCCCAGGCAAGCACCTTAACGCTAAGCCATCTCTCCAGTGCAAAATATTTCATTTATTTATGTATTTGAGAGAGAGAATGGGCATGCTAGGACCTCTGGCTACCGCTTTATGGAATCAAACCAGGGGCCTTAGGCTTTGCAGGCAAGTGCCTTAACCATTGAGCAATCTCTCCAGTCCCCAGCTTGGCTTTTCTGAACTCAGGATTTTCTCCAGCACACCATCCCACCAGTGTTCCCTAAGTCATTTGAAGCCTCACTTCCTGCAGCAGCTGTCTCTTGTTTGTATTTGTCTTGCTTCACCCCTCTTGGGGCCGACAAGCCGTCATCATTCTTGTTTTTAAGCAGGCAGCCAATTATGGATTTTTTACAATTACAATTCAGAAACATGATGTTTCAAGACAGGCCAACCAGAGGTCCCGAGGGCTTAATCTAATTACCAACAAGGTACAATGCTTGCAGCCTTGCTAAGGGTTCCAACCAAAGACACTGCAAAGACCAGAGTCATCAATAACAGACTGCTAGCTCATGAGCCAGCACTGGACTGTTCCGAAACCCCAAAAGGGGATGAGGGTCTCAAAGGATTCTCCTGGCAACCGGGTGTTCTCACATCCCAGGCGAGCTGTGGTGAAGCCCTCAGGGTGGCCAAGGTGCGTCCAGCTCACACTCCAGTGAATAGATACAGGCAAGGTCCAGCCTTATGCCAGAGAGGCCCAGGAATTCACTAGGGAGTCTCAGGGTGGCCTCCAACTCATGGTGATCCTCCTACCTCTGCCTCCTGAGTTCTGGGATTAAAGGCGCGCGCCACCATGCCTGGCTCAGATTGACCTTTTTCTTTCTTTCTTTCTTTCTTTCTTTCTTTCTTTCTTTCTTTCTTTCTTTTTTTTTTAGTTTTTCGAGGTAGGGTCTCACTCTGGTCCAGGCTGACCTGGAATTAACTCTGTAGTCTCAGGGTGGCCTTGAACTCACGGCGATCCTCCTACCTCTGCCTCCCGAGTGCTGGGATTAAAGGCGTGCACCACCACGCCCGGCTTTTTTTTCTTTCTTTCTTTTATTTTTTTCTTTCTTTTTTTTTAATAAGGGGGAAGGAAGAGAATGGGCACTGCAGGGGCCTCCAGCCACTGTAATCAAACTCCAAAAACATGCACCGCCTGGTGAGCAAGTGTACCCTTGCACATGCGTCACCTGATGTGTCTGGTCTCCAGGGGATCTGGGGAACGTGGGGTCTTAGCCATTTCTCCAACCCCCACTCTTTCTCTCTCTCTTCAACAAATAAATAAATAAAATATTTTTAAAATAAAGTGCAGAGAGAGATTTAGCATACCAATAACTGGGGACTAACTCCACAATGCACGACCCATTTACATCAACAAGGAGGGTCTAATGGGAGGGGGTAGATCATAGATGAGCCTAAACAATGGTACCAAACTGCCTGTATTTGATGAAAAGAAAACTAATAAATCAAATTTAAAAAAAAAAAGAAAAGAAAAAAGAAGATAAAATAAAAAAATAAAGTGCAGAGGAGAAAACAGCAGGAATGGAGCACCCATGGTAGGGATCCCTGGATGGGAACTGAGGGTCCAATAATATCCGTCCCTGAGCCTGGGGCGATGGCTCAGTGGATACACTGCTTACTGCTTACCGCACAACTCTGAGTCCCTGAGTTCAGATCCCCACAATCTACCTAAAACACAGAACTTACAAAAAACAAAAAATTAAAGCAACAACATCAAAGAAACATCCAGGGGCTGGAGGGATGGCTTAGCGGTTAAGCTCTTGCCTGTGAAGCCTAAGGACCCTGGTTCGAGGCTCGGTTCCCCAGGACCCACGTTAGCCAGATGCACAAGGGGGTGCGCGTGTCTGGAGTTCCTTTGCAGTGGTTGGAGGCCCTGGCGCACCCATTCCCCCCCACCCCCACTCTGCCTCTTTCTCTCTGTCTGTCACTCTCAAATAAATAAATAGAAATAAACAAAAAGAAAGAAAGAAAGAAACATCCAGGGGTGGCGGCGCATGCCTTTAATCCCAGCACTCGGGAGGCAGAGGTAGGAGGGTTGCCTTGAGTTGGAGGCCACCCTGAGACTACATAGTATATTCCAGGCTAGCCTGGGCCAAAGGGAGACCCTACCTTGAAAAAAAAAAAAAAAAATAAAAACCAAGATCGGGCCCATGAACATTATATCATAGGCAGTGATAGGGACTGGCGAGGTCCCCTGAGAAGTTTCTGGAAGTGACTGTTTGCTGGGTGAGCAGAGGACATTGTGTGCAGTGGCGTAGTCACTAGCAAATTGCATGGAAATAAGACCCAGCCCAAGCTCATGAAGACAATCCTAACTAAATTGTGAGTCATACAAATACACAAGAGGGAAAAAAAAAAAAGACAGCAAAATGGAAGAGCTGTTTGGAGGAACAGGTTTAGTGGAAGGGAGATAGAGAAGGGGCATAAGAAAAGGCAATGGGAGGAGATTATGATCAAAATAACCATCTACATCTATAAAAATTATCAATAAGCCAGGCATGAAGGATCACTGTGAGTTGGAGGCCAGCCTGAGACTACACAGTGAATTTCAGGTCAGCTTGGGCTAGAGTGAGACCCTACGTCAAAAAAAAAAAAAAATAAAAAAATAAAAATAGTGCCTGGGCTGGAGGGATGGCTTAGCAGTTAAGGCACTTGCCTGTGAAGTCCAAGGACCCAGGTTCAATTCCCCAAAACCCATGTAAGCCAGATGCACAGGGTGGCACATGCGTCTGGAGTTCGTTTGTAGTGGCTGGAGGCCCTGGTGTGCACATTCTCTCTCTCTCTCTCTGCCTCCTTCCCTCTCTCTGCTTCTTTCTCTCTCTCTCTCATAAATAAGTAGGCAGTGGCTTTGGCTAATTCTTTAGGGAGGTGAATGCAGGGTGGCAAATGGTCCTTCCTGACAACTACATCCCTGCAATGGGCCAGCTGTCTTCTCCCTCCTTCCTGCCTCATGGCTGCATATTCATACTGGTAGCATTTTTTTTAATGTGAGGGGCAGGGGAGAGAGAATGGGCGCACCAGGGCCTCCAGCCACTGCAAACGAACTCCAGACGCGTGCGCCCCCTTATGCATCTGGCTAATGTGGGTCCTGGAGAATTGAACCTGAGTCCTTTGGCTTTGCAGGCAAGTGTCTTCACCACTAAGCCATCCCTTCAGCCCCCTCTACTTAATTTTTGTTGATCCTCATTAATGGTTTCTCTCCCTCATCTTCCTGCCTGTCTCTTCTACCATTCTGACCCTTACATTTTTCTTTCCCCTTTCATGTCACATGCAGTATGCTGCCCTTCCCTCCCCTTCTTTAAAACTGCTTTTTAAAATATTTATTTAAGAGATGGGCTGGAGAGATGGCTTAGCAGTTAAGCGCTTGCCTGTGAAGCCTAAGGACCCCGGTTCGAGGCTTGGTTCCCCAGGTCCCACGTTAGCCAGATGCACAAGGGGCGCATGCGTCTGGAGTTCATTTGCAGAGGCTGGAAGCCCTGGCGCGCCCATTCTCTCTCTCTCCCTTATCTGTCTTTCTCTCTGTGTCTGTTGCTCTCAAATAAATAAATAAATAAAAATACTTAAAAAAAATTTATTTATTTAAGAGAGAGTGAAAAAGAAAGAGAGAGATGGAGGGAGAGAGGAAGAGGCAGTAGAGAGAGTGAATAGGCACACCAGGCTCTCCAGCCACTACAAATGAACTGCAGGTGCATGAGCCACCTTGTGCCTCTGGCTTACTGTTACTGAGAAGTGAACCTGGGTCCTTAGGCTTCACAGGCAAGTGCCTTAACCACTAAGCTGTTTCTCCAGACCCCTAAAACCTGTTTTTGCCCCTCTCATGAGCCCTTTTCTAGTTTCATGACCTCTATTCACATTCCCATGTAAATACACATATATAAAAATCAGGGGCTGGAGACATGGCTAAGTGGATTAAGTACTTACTACTCAAACATGAGTACCTGAGTTCAGATCCCCAGAACCCACAAAAAGCCAGACACTGGCATGGTCATCGATAGTGTCAGTATGCCTATGGCAGACAGATGACCTCAAAGTCTATCAGCCAACTAGTCTGGTGAATGAAGAGGTGAGTGGAAGGAGTGATTCTGCCTCAAACAAAGTGGAGGTCAAGGATTGATGCCTGAAATTCTCCTTGACCGCTACATGCATACCATGGTGTGCACACGCCTGCACACATGTACATGCATACATGCCCACCTTTCTCTCTCACACAATAAATGTGTTAGGGCAAGATGGTCACTGTATTTTTCATTTATTGTGTGGCTACCAGAGGCAGTCAGTTCACTTCATTCTACCTTTAAAGTTGCACTTGGGAATTTTGTATCCAGAATTATTTTTTCAAGGTAGCATTTCACTCGAGCCCAGGCTAACCTGACACTCACTCTGTAGTCCCAGGCTAGCCTCAAACCTCCACTGATGCTCCTACCTCTGCCTCCCCAAGAGCCAGGATTAAAGGCATGTGCCACCCTTCCCAGCTGTATCTAGAACCTTGTCTTTCAACCCAAGGATGGGGGTACAACCTCAGAAACATTGCACCAAAAGGCCAGGAGGTTGCTTGGTCCCTATGGCTTGAGCGAAGTAAACCCATAACTAATGTTATTTTCTACTGTACAAGTTTTCTCAAGAGATGTCCTTTTTCTTTTTAAAAAGCCAAGCAGGGGGCTGGAGAGATGGCTTAGCAGTTAAGCGCTTGCCTGTGAAGCCTAAGGACCCCGGTTCGAGGCTCGGTTCCCCAGGTCCCACGTTAGCCAGATGCACAAGGGGGCGCACGCCTCTGGAGTTCGTTTGCAGTGGCTGGAAGCCCTGGCGCGCCCATTCTCTCTCTCTCCCTCTATCTGTCTTTCTCTCTGTGTCTGTCGCTCTCAAATAAATTAAAAAAAAAAAAAAAAAAAAAAAAAAGCCAAGCAGGCATAGTGGCTCATTCTCATAGAATTTCTCTTAGAAAGCAGGAGGCAGAGACAGGAGGACTGCAAGTTCAAGGCCAGTATGGTCTATATAGCAAGTTCTAGGTCATCAAGACCCATATGGTGAGCCTCTATCTTGTTTTTGTGGGTTTTTTGTTTTTTTGGCTTTTTTTTTTTTTTTTTCGAGGTAGGGTCTCACTCTAGCCCAGGCTAACCTGGAATTCACTATGGAGTCTCAGCGTGGCCTCAAACTCACGGCAATCCTCCTGCCTCTGCCTCCTGAGTGCTGGGATTAAAGGCATGTGCCACCATGCCCGGCTGGTGAGCCTCTATCTTAACAAAAAGACAAACAGAAAAGAGGGCTAGAGAGATGGCTTAGTGATTAAGGTGCTTCACTGTGAAGTCTAAGGACCCAAGTTCGACTCCCCAGAAACTCTGTAAGCCAGAAGCACAAGGTAACACACACGTTTGGAGTTCGATTGCGGTGGCTGGAGGCCCTGGTGCACCAATTCTCTCTCACACACACACTTTCTCATTAAAAAAAAAGAGAGAGAGAGAGAGAGAGAGAGAGCGAAGAGGGCAGGAGAGATGGCTTAGCTTAGCAGTTAAGCGCTTGCCTGTGAAGCCTAAGGACCCAGGACCCACATAAGCCAAATAGCTGCACAAGGTGGAGCATGCATTTGGAGTTCATTTGCAGTGGCTGGAGGCCCTGGTGGGCCCATTCTCACTTTTTCTCTCTGTCAGTCTCAAGTAAATAAATGAAAATAAACAAAAAATTAAAAAAAAAAAAGCTGGGTGTGGTGGTGCATGTCTTTAATCCCAGCGCTTGGGAGGCAGAGGTACAAGGATCACCTTGAGTTCGAGGCCACCCTGAGAATACAGAGTGAATTCCAGGTCAGCCTAGATTAGAGCGAAACCCTACCTAGAAAAGACTTGGCTTGAAAAAATGTGGATTTGTGTTGATGCAAATGCCAAGTGTTCAATTTCATCTGTACAATCCCATTATATCTAGTTGTTATCAAAGCCTCTTTTTTTTTTTTTTTTAAGATAGGAAGGTAGGGTGTCACTCTAGCCCAGGCTGACCAGGAACTCACTCTGTAGTCCCAGACTGTCCTCAAACTCACTATCCTCCTACCTCTGCTGAGGACAAAGGCATGAGCCACCATGCCTGGCCCTAAGACCCCTTAATGACATCTAATTTATTATTAATCTTCTTATCTTCCCTTCCATTAGTTGAGAAAGATTTCAGTCAAAGTAGTTTCTTTTACTTTCCTATTTCATTCCATACCTTTTCAAGTTAGTTTTACATATGATTTATTTATATTGGCTATTGCGTTTCCCAAACATCATAAGGTTCATTGTTTTACATTCACATCTTCTGGGACTCCGTGAGGTCAATGGCTTTCATTGCATATTTATCTTGTGCATATCAATGAGCTTCTAGCAGACTTCCCAGTGCGCTCTGGGAGTCAGTGCATTTTCTGTAATCGTATCTTGCAGTGATTCAGGACTTGAAAATCACTGTAAAAATGGCAAGAGAGTTATTCATGTGCAATATGCCTGAAACTAATTTAAAATGAGACATTGGGACTTTAAAACATCATGTCCATCTGTAACATTTCTGAATTTAAAACAATCTCAGCCAGGCGTGGCAACACACACCTTTCATCCCAGCGTTCGCAAGGAAGAGGTAGGAGGATGGCTGTGAATTCAAGGCTAGCCTGGGACTACAGAGTGAGTTCCAGGTCAGCCTGGGCTGGAGTGAGACCCTGCCTCAACAAACAGACAAACAGAAACTAAACCCCCCACTCCGCCCAGTCTGCTGTGAGATAATATTTCTTTTTCCAGATCGGATCTCTTAGCTTGCGCTCCTGGCAGATGTGGTTGGAGTGATCTGCCTGTGAAGACTACATCTGAGATTGATTTCAGTTTCCTAACTCTTTTGTACTTTAATAATAATTTTTAAAAATATTTTTGGTTTATTTTTATTTACTTATTTGAGAGCGACAGACAGAGAAAGGCAGAGAGAGAGAGCAAGAGAGAGAGAATGGGCGCGCCAGGGCCTCCAGCCACTGCAGACGAATTCCAGATGCGTGCGCCCCCTTGTGCATCTGGCTAATGTGGGACCTGGGGAACCGAGCCTCGAACCGGGGTCCTTAGGCTTCACAGGCAAGCGCTTAACCTCTAAGCCATCTCTCCAGCCCTCTTTTCTATTTTAAAATATTTATTTATTTGAGAGACAGAAAGAAAGAAGGAGGGAGGGAGGGAGGGAGTGTGAAGCATGAGAGGGAGGAGGGTGGGCTCACTAGGTCTCCTGCCTCTGCAAACAAGCTCCAGAAGCACGCGCTGCTCTGCGCATCTGGCTTTATGTGGGTATTGAGGAATTCCAGCTCCGGCCGTCAGACTTCGCCAGCAAGTGCCTTTAACCACTGAACTGTCTCTCCAGCTCCCAACTACTTTCTTGGTTTTTTTTTTTAATTAATTAATTTATTTGAGAGAGAGAGAGAATGGGCATATCAGAGCCTCTAGCCACTTCAAACAAACTCCAGACACATGTACCACCATGTGCATCTGGCTTACATAGGTTTTGAGGAATGGAACCTGGATCCTTAGGCTTTGCAGGCATGCTCCCTAACCACTGAGTGGTATCTCCAGCACCCATCCCCCTTTTATTTGTTTATTCAGGGTAGGGTCTCATGTTAGACTAGGCAGACCTGGAATTCATTATGTAGTCTCAGGGTGATCTTGAACTCATAGAGATCCTCCTACCTCTGCCTGCAAAGTGCTGGAATTAAAGACATGGGCCACCATGCCCAGTTCCAACTCCTTTCTTTAAAGTCTCATTTTACTTAATATTTGCTTGTTTTTATTTATTTGAGAGTGACAGACAGAGAGAAGGTGGCAGAGAAAGAGAGAGAGAGAGAGGGGAGAGAATGGGCACGCCAGGGTTTCCAGCCACTGCAAATGAACTCTAGACGCCTGTGCCTCCTTGTGCATCTGGCTAACATGGGTCCTCAGGGATCGAGCCTTGAACTGGGGTCCTTGGGCTTCACAGGCAAGTGCTTAACTGCTAAGCCATCTCTCCAGCCCTAAAGTCTCACTTTAATGTTTCTTTGAAAGTCTACTCTTCTTTATACCAGGACAAACCAAGTCAACTCAAAGTTTATGCAATGGGCTGGAGGGATGGTTTAGCAATTAAGGCATTTTCCTGCAAAGCCAAAGGACACAGGTTCAACCCCCAAGGACCCATGTTAGCCAGATGCACAAGGGGCACACTCATCTGGAGTTTGTTTTCAGTAGCTGAAGGTCCTGGCACACCAATTTTTTCACTCTCCCTCTTTCTCTGTCAAATAAATAAATAAATAAACAATATTTTTTTAAAAGTTTGTACAAGTGGCCTTCCCAAAACTTTCAGTTCGAGGATTGTTCACACAGAAAAATGAAGTGGCATTTTACTAATCTGTTCAGATTGTGGTGTTTGAATCAGACGTCCTCAATAAACTCATGTGTTCTAAATGCTTGGTTCCCAACTAACAGCAATTTGGAGGGTGGGGTATAGCTTTGCTGGAGAAGGTGTGCTGTTGGGGGGTGGGCTTAGCCATGTTATAGTCAGCTCCCCCTTGCCAGAGATCAGATTACTCTCTTGTTGCTATTTTCTGCCTGATGTGGCAGAGGTGACGTCCAGCCTCTGCTCATGCCATGCTTTCCCCTGCCATCATGGAGCTTCCCCTTGAGAATGCCAGCCAAAATAAAACCTTTCATCAGCTGCTTTTTTTAAATTTTTGTTTGTTTGGTTTTTGCTTTTCAAGGTAGGGTCTTGCTCTATCCCTGGCTGACCTGGAATTCACTCAGTAGTCTCAGGGTGGCCTTGAACTCATGGCGATCCTCCTACCTCTGCCTTCCAAGTACTGGGATTAAAGACATGTGCCACCATGCCTGGCTTGGTCAGGTCTTTTGTCCTAGCAACACAAAGGTAACTGCAACAAAGATCAAATCTATATATATTTGCCTTCCTAAAAAAAAAATTATAGAAAATAAAAATATCTAAAACTAGGTGTGGTGATACATGCTTTTAATTCTGACACTTGGGAAGCAGAACTAGGAGGATTGCCATGAGTTCAAGGCCACTCGGAGACTACAGTGTGAATTCCAGGTCAGCCTGAACTAAAGTGAGACCCTGTCTTGAAAAACAAACCAACACACCAAAAAAACAAACAAAAAAAATCCATCTTGTTGGCATGCATACTTCATACTTTATACTTTTTTCAAAGGGAATGAGTTAATTCTGGGGCCATATATGAGCGGCATGGCCTGCAAACACAGATTCAGGTTACTCCAGATATGAGTGCTTCTTTCTTTCTTTTTTCTTTTTCAAGGTAGAGTCTCACTCTAGTCCAGGCTGACCTGGAATTCACTATGTAGTCTTAGGGTGGCCACGAACTCACAGCAATCCTCCTACCTCTGCCTCCCAAGTGCTAGGATTAAAGGCATGTGCCACCAAGCCTGGAAAGTATTTCTTTTTTTTTTTTTTTTTAATTTTTATTAACATTTTCCATGATTATAAAATATATCCCATGGTAATTCCCGCCCCCCCCACCCCCACAACTTACCCTTTGAAATTCCATTCTCAATCATATTACCTCCCCATTACAATCATTGTAATTACATATATACAATATCAACCTATTAAGTATCCTCCTCCCTTCCTTTCTCCACCCTTTATGTCTCCTTTTCAACTTACTGGCCTCTGCTACTAAGTATTTCATTCTCACACAGAAGCCCAGTCATCTGTAGCTAGGATCCCCATATGAGGGAGAACATGTGGCGCTTGGCTTTCTGGGCCTGGGTTACCTGACTTAGTATAATACTTTCCAGGTCCATCCATTTTTCTGCAAATTTCATAACTTCATTTTTCTTTACCTCTGAGTAGAACTCCATTGTATAAATGTACCACATCTTCATTATCCACTCATCTGTTGAGGGACATCTAGGCTGGTTCCATTTCCCAGCTATTATAAATTGAGCAGCAATAAACATGGTTGAGCATGTACTTCTAAGGAAATGAGATGAGTCCTTTGGATATATGCCTAGGAGTGCTATAGCTGGGTCATATGGTAGATCAATCTCTAGCTGCTTTAGGAACCTCCACACTGTTTTCCACAATGGCTGGACCAGATTGCATTCCCACCAGCAGTGCAGAAGGGTTCCTTTTTTTCCACATCCCCGCCAACATTTATGATCATTTGTTTTCATGATGGTGGCCAATCTGACAGGAGTGAGATGGAATCTCAATGTAGTTTTAATCTGCATTTCCCTGATGACTAGTGACGTAGAACATTTTTTTAGGTGCTTATATGCCATTCGTATTTCTTCCTTTGAGAACTCTCTATTTAGCTCCTTAGCCCATTTTTTGATTGGCTTGTTTGATTCCTTATTAGTTAACTTTTTGAGTTCGTTGTATATCCTAGATATTAATCCTCTATCAGATATATAGCTGGCGAAGATTTTTTCCCATTCTGTAGGTTGCCTCTTTGCTTTTTTCACTGTGTCCTTTGCGGTGCAAAATCTTTGTAATTTCATTAGGTCCCAGTGGTTAATCTGTGGTTTTATTGCCTGAGCAATTGGGGTTGTATTCAGAAAGTCTTTGCCAAGACCAATATGTTGAAGGGTTTCCCCTACTTTTTCCTCTAGCAGTTTCAAAGTTTCCGGTCTGATGTTAAGGTCTTTAATCCATTTGGACTTAATTCTTGTGCATGGCGAGAGAGAAGAATCTATTTTCATCCTTCTGCAGATATTTATCCAGTTTTCAAAACACCATTTGCTGAAGAGGCTGTCTCTTCTCCAATGAGTATTTTTGGCATTTTTATCGAATATCAGGTGGCTATAGCTACTTGGGCTTACATCTGGGTCCTCTATTCTGTTCCACTGATCTACATGTCTGTTTTTGTGCCAGTACCATGCTGTTTTTGTTACTATGGCTCTGTAGTATAGGTTAAAATCAGGTATGGTGATACCACCAGCCTCTTTTTTGTTGCTCAGTATTATTTTAGATATTCGAGGTTTTTTATGATTCCAAATGAATTTTTGGATTGTTTTTTCTATTTCCATGAAGAAAGCCTTTGGAATTTTGATAGGGATTGCATTAAATGTGTAGATTGCTTTAGGTAAGATTGTCATTTTCACGATATTGATTCTTCCAAGCCAGGAACAAGGGATGTTTCTCCACTTTCTAGTGTCTTCTGCAATTTCTTGCTTGAGTGTTTTAAAGTTCTCATTGTATAGATTCTTTACTTCCTTGGTTAGGTTTATTCCAAGGTATTTTATTTTTTTTGATGCAATTGTGAATGGGAGTGATTCTCTGATTTCATCCTCTGTGTGTTTGTTGTTAGCATATACAAAGGCTACTGATTTCTGTGTATTTATTTTGTATCCTGCTACATTGCTGTAGGTTTTGATCAGCTCTAACAGCTTGCTAGTAGAGTCTTTAGGGTCCTTTATGTATAGAATCATGTCATCTGCAAATAATGATAACTTGATTTCTTCCTTTCCAATTTGTATCCCTTTTATGTGTGTCTCTTGCCTTATTGCTATGGCTAAGACTTCCAAAACTATATTAAATAGAAGTGGAGACAGTGGACACCCTTGTCTTGTTCCTGATTTTAGTGGAAAAGCTTCCAGTTTTTCCCCATTTAGTAATATGTTGGCTGTAGGCTTGTCATAAATAGCCTTTATTATATTGAGATATGTTCCTTCTATTCCCAGTCTCTGTAGGACTTTTATCATGAAGGGATGTTGGATTTTGTCAAATGCTTTCTCTGCATCTAATGAGATGATCATGTGATTTTTGTCCTTCAACCCATTTATGTAATGTATTACATTTATAGATTTGCGTATGTTGAACCATCCCTGCATCTCTGGGATAAAGCCTACTTGGTCAGGGTGAATGATCTTTTTGATATACTCTTGTATTCTGTTTGCCAATATTTTGTTGAGAATTTTTGCATCTATGTTCATGAGGGAGATTGGTCTGTAATTTTCTTTTTTTGTTCTATCTTTGCCTGGTTTTGGTATCAGGGTGATGCTGGCCTCATAGAAGGAGTTTGGTATGATTCCTTCTTTTTCTATTTACTGGAAAAGCTTAAGAAGCAATGGTGTTAGCTCTTCCATAAAAGTCTGGTAAAATTCAGCAGTGAATCCATCCGGGCCTGGGCTTTTTTTGGTTGGGAGATTATTGATAACTGCTCGGATCTCCATGTTTGTTATAGGTCTATTTAAGTGATTAATCTCATTTTGATTTAATTTAGGTAGGTCATATAGATCAAGGAAATCATCCATTTCTTTCAGATTTTCATACTTTGTGGAGTATATGCTTTTATAGTATGTCCCTATAATTTTTTGAATTTCTCTGGAATCTGTTGTGATGTTACCTTGTTCATCTCTGATTTTATTAATTTGTGTCTCTTCTCTCTTTCTTTTGGTCAGATTTGCTAAGGGTTTATCAATCTTGTTTATCCTTTCAAAGAACCAACTCTTTGTTTCATTAATTCTTTGGATTGTTCTTTTTGTTTCTATTTCATTAATTTCTGCCCTAATCTTTATTATTTCTTCCCGTCTACTACTTTTTGGTTTGCCTTGTTCTTCTTTTTCCAAGGCTTTAAGGCGAAGCATTAGGTCGTTTACTTGCGACCTTTCTAATTTCTTAATATAGGCACTTAAGGCTATAAATTTACCTCTTAGAACTGCCTTCATTGTGTCCCAGAGATTTTGGTATGTTGTGTTCTCATTATCATTTGACTCTATAAATTTTTTGATTTCCTTTTTGATTTCTTCATTGACCCACTCATCATTTAGTAGTGTATTGTTTAGTTTCCATGATTTTGTGTATGCTCTATAGCCTTTCTTGCTACTGATTTGTAGTTTAATTCCATTGTGGTCAGATAGAATGCAAGGAATTATTTCAATTTTCCTGAATTTGTTAAGATTTGCTTTGTGTCCTAATATATGGTCTATTTTAGAGAATGTTCCATGTGCTGCTGAAAAGAATGTATATTCTGCAGCCTTTGGATGAAATGTCCTGTATATATCTGTTAGGTCCATTCCTTCTATGACCTCATTTAGTCCAGATGCCTCTCTGTTTATTCTTTCCCTGGATGACCTGTCAATTGATGAGAGTGGGGTGTTAAAGTCACCCACCACCACTGTGTTTGGTGTTATCTGTGACCTTAGTTCTAATAGTGTTTGTTTGACGAATTTGGGAGCCCCCATGTTAGGTGCATATATGTTTAGGATTGTAATGTCCTCCTGTTGGAGTGTGCCCTTAATCAATATAAAGTGACCTTCCTTATCTTTTTTGACTAACTTCGGACTAAAGTCTACCCTGTCTGATATTAGGATAGCAACCCCTGCTTGTTTTCTAGGCCCATTTGCTTGAAACACCGTCTTCCAACCTTTCACCCTAAGATAATGTCTATCCTTTGTAGAAAGGTGAGTTTCTTGGAGACAACAAATTGTAGGATCCTGCTTTTTAACCCAGTCTGCAAATCTATGTCTTTTCGTTGGGGCATTGAGACCGTTGATATTAAGAGATATTATTGAAAGGTGTGTATTTATGTTTGCCATTTGTGTGTGTGTGTGTGTGTGTTACTTGTTCTACCTGTGCTCTCTTCTGTTAACTGGTATTTGAGTATAGCTGGTTTTTTCTAGGTTCCTTATATGTGTGCTTTTCCTTTTGTTTAGCATGGAGGATTCTATCAAGTATTTTCTGTAGAGCTGGTTTTGTCTTCAGATACTCCTTTAACCTGCTTTTGTCATGGAATGTCTTTATTTCTCCATCTATTTGGATGGATAACTTTGCAGGATAAAGTAACCTTGGTTGACAGTTGTTATCTTTCAGAACTTGGAATATATCACTCCAAGCCCTTCTGGCTTTAAAAGTTTGTGTTGAATAATCTGCTGTAATCCTGATGGGCTTGCTTTTGTAGGTAACTTGATTTTTCTCTCTAACTGCTTTCAATATTTTTTCTTTGGTTTGTGTGTTTGGAAGTTTGAGTATAATGTGGCGAGGAGAGTTTCTTTCTGGGTTTTGTCTGGCTGGGGTTCTAAAGGCTTCCTGTATCTGTATTGGCACCTCTTTCCCAATTTGGGGAAAATTTTCCTCTATGATTTTGTTGAAGATGCCTACTATGCCTCTGGAGTGGAGTTCTTCTCCTTCTACTATGCCCTGAATTCTTATATTGGATCTTTTCATAGTGTCCCGAATATCTTGAAATTCCCACTCATACTTTTCTATAAGTTTGTCTTTCTCTTTGTTGGACTGCATTAGGTCTGCCACCTGATCTTCTAGCTTAGATATTCTGTCCTCTCCCTCATCCATCCTACTGGTGAGATTTTCTACAGAGTTTTTTATTTCATTAACTGTGTTCTTCATTGCTAGTAATTCTGACTGGTTTTTCTTTATTATTTCTATTTCTCTATTTATGTCTTGTATTGCCTTCTTTATTTCATTAAATTGGTGTCCTGCCTCTTCTTTGATTCCTTTGATTTCCTCTTTGATTTCTTCTTTGATTGTTTTCATGTGTTCTTTGACCTCTTTGAACATATTTATAATTATTCTTTTGAACTCTTTCTCAGGCATTTCCTCTAACTCTTTCTCACTGGAGGACATTTCTGATGCATTAATACTTTTAGGTGGATTTATATTGTCTTGCTTTTTAGTGTTTCTTGTGTTATAATGTATATATTTTTGCATCTTGGATTAAGTTAATGCTTGGATTTTCTAGCTAGCTGTGTATTCTTAGCTGTATCAATTGATTTGATGTAATATATTTTCAGGGTAGGACCTTAAGGTGTTAGGTGTGGCTCTTAAGACTCTCAGAGTATCTACAAAGATGTTCTTAGGGGTTGAGTTTCCCTGCTATCGGAGTATTCAAGCCGGCTGAGTGGAATAAAATACTGGTAGATTCTAAAATTTAACTAAACACTGTAAACATTCAATCAAAAACAGCCCCGAGTATGTATGCAAGAGTAGTTATTATAATGACCAGATCCTCTATCAATAAAGAGGTTTAGGTTTCTGGTCTGTTGAGGTATCCAAGTCAGCTTGTGACCAAGTGAGACCCTTCCCTGGTGCAATCCCAGTTACCTTGGGTGATTGTGGTCTCAGTCAAGTTGCTGCCTGGGTCGTCGGGCTGCTGTTCTGATATCTGGAGCTGGGCACTTGCTTTTCCTACGGGGCAAACTGAGCCGCTGCTGCCGCCTCTGCTGCTGTTGTAGCTGCCACCCCCGGAGCCACCACCGCTGCTGAAGCTGCCGTTGCCGTGTCCTCCGCCGCTGCTCACCCCGAAGCCGCTGCTGCGGGATCTGCCACCGCTGCCGCTCCTGGGTCTGCTGCTGCTGGGGCCACTGGTACCGGTGCTGGAGCCGCTGAAGTTGCTGCCGAACTCTGCTCCTGCTTGGGTCCCGCCGTCAGCCCAAGTTGGCGTGGCCGGTCCCGGGCCGCTGCTGTGTTCGCTGGAGCTGGGTTCAGGCGGCGGGGGAGGGGAGGGAGCCGCGGCTGCTCTGGTTGTATCGCTGTTCCACGTGTGCTTCTACCTTGCGGTCTGCTCCTCCCTCCGTTGCTCGCTGCCGCTCTCCCCTCACGTTTCCTGAGTTGCGGAGAGCACGGTGTGAGGGGAAAATCCCGCACCTGGCTTGTCCTGCGGCTCGAGCCGAGAGTCCGGCGGCTTCTGCCGCTCCGCGGTTGCGGCGGGTGGCCGAGCCGCCCCAGAGCCGCTGTTCCCGCCTGTGCAGGCTCTGGATGCTCTATAACTCTTCCACTTCTCCGCTGCCGCCTCAATTTCCTATACACCTCACTTTTTAGTAAAAGTGTGTATTTTGCTGAGTTTTTTTTGGTCTTTTTCCCCCCTAGGCTGCTTTGGCGTGGTACCTACACCGCCATCTTAACCGGAAGTCCCTGGAAAGTATTTCTTTTGTTGTTGTTGTTGTTGAGGCTGAGTTTCAGTCTAGCCCAGGCAGACCTGGAACTCATTCTGTAGTTCCAGGCTGGCCTTGAACTCATGGCATTTCTCCTACCTCTGCTTTCTGAATGCTGGGATTAAAAGTATATGTCACGGGGCTGGAGAGATGGCTTAGCTGTCAAGGTATTTGCCTACGGACCCAGGTTCAATTCCCCAGGACCCATGTAAGCCAGATACACAAGGGGGCACACATATCTGGAGTTCATTTGCAGTGGCTGGAGGCCCTGGCATGCCCATTCTCTCTCTCCCCCCTCTCTTGCTAATAAATAAATAAAAATAAAGTTTAGGAAAAAATAGGAAAAAAATAAGAAAAAGTATGTATCACCACACCAAGCTTGACTATTGCATAGTTTTTAAAAATATTTTTATTTATTTGCAAGCACAAAAATATAGAAGAGAGATGGAGATAATGGGCCCACTAGGGCCTCTAGCTGCTGCAAACAAACCCCATGCCTTTAATTCCAGTACTTGGGAGGCAGAAGTAGGAGGATCACTGTGAGTTCAAGGCCAGCCTGGGACTACAGAGTGAGTTCCAGGTCAGCCTGGGCTAGATGAGACCTTACCTTGAAAAACTCTCCCCCCCACCACGCCATACTGCCTATAGAAAAAAAATATTTTTTTTACTCAAGTTTAATGATTTTTTAGGTGGCTTTTTTTGTTTGTTTGCTCATTTGTTTTTGAGGCATTGCCTCACTCTAGCCCAGGCTGACCTGGAACTCACTCTGTAGTCCCAGGATGACCTCAAACTCATGGTAATCCTCCTACCTCAGCCTCCTGAGTGCTGGGACTAAAAGTGTGGGCAGCCGCACCTGCCTTTTTATTATGTGCATAATATATACAATTCCTTCACTTCAAGTAGAAGATTGTACTTGTTGTTTAACCGCAAAGCTTACTTATGTTCTGGGGAAAATGACCTTTCCTTCCTTCCTTCCCCCTCCTCCTTTTTTCTTCTTTAATTTGACAAACACTCATGTACTACTCCTTATTTTCCAAACTTAAGTCTTTTTTTTTTTATTTATTTATTTGAGAGTGACAGACACAGAGAGAAAGACAGATAGAGGGAGAGAGAGAGAATGGGCGCGCCAGGGCTTCTAGCCTCTGCAAACGAACTCCAGACGCGTGCGCCCCCTTGTGCATCTGGCTAACGTGGGACCTGGGGAACCGAGCCTCAAACCGGGGTCCTTAGGCTTCACAGGCAAGCGCTTAACCGCTAAGCCATCTCTCCAGCCCCAAACTTAAGTCTTTTTTATGATTATTTTAAGTATTTTTATTTATTTGCAAGCAGAGAGAGAGAGAAAGGAGAAAGAGAGAGAATAGGTACACCACACACTCGAGCCACTCCAAATGAACTTCAGATGCATGCACCACTTTGAGCATCTGGCTTTATTTGGGTAGTGGGGAATCAAACCCGGGATGTTAGGCTTTGCGGCTGAGCGTCTTAATGGCTGAGCCATCTCTTCAGCCTTCAAACTTAGTTCCAAGCACTAGAAATACATTAGTGAGTACTGCCAACCTAGATGGCCTGGCCCCATGGAGCCTTTGCCTCAGCACAGGGCAGGTGAACACGAAGGGAGGTAATGAATAAGCAAATTAGTATGTTAAATGGTAATGAAGCGATAAGCAAAACTAAGGTACAAGATAGAGCAGAGTAATAGGGTTTAAAGTGTTAGGGTGTGAGTGAATGTGTACGCGCGTGTGTGCATGTGAGAGTGCACGTGTGTGTGTGTGTGTGTGTGTGTGTGTGTGTGTAGGAGTAGGTATTAAGGGTGTGAAGGAAACCAGAGAATGAGTCATGTGCCCAGCAGATGTAAGATCCCCGGAGCCTGATGCGTCAGAGAAGAAAGGAATCATAATGCCTATCCTTTCATGATCAGTAAGTTCTCTACCCCCACCAACCCTTGAGAATATCAATGTTCCGAACCTTTGTATCTATAAAAGGGTAGGATGTGTAGTATGCACTTACGATGCATGCCTTGGGGCTGGAGAGATGGCTTAGCTGTTAAACACTTGCCTGTGAAGCCTAAGGACTCTGGTTCGAGGCTGGATTCCCCAGGACCCACATTAGCCAGATGCACAAGGGGGTTTGTTTGCAGTGTTTGGAGGCCCTGGCATGCCCATTCTCTCTCTCTCTCTCTCTCTCTCTCTCTCTCTCTCTCTCTCTCTCACTGCCTCTTTCTCTCTGTGTCTGTTGCACTCAAATAAATAAATTAAAATAAATGGAAAAAAAAATTTAAAAAAAGATGCACGCCTTGAATCCCAATACTAGGGGCTGTGGTGGCGCATGCCTTTAATCCCAGCACTCCAGGAGGCAGAGGTAGGAGGATCACTGGGAGTTCAAGGCCAGCCGGAGACTACATAGTGAATTCCAGGCCAGCCTGAGCTAGAGCGAGAGCCTACCTCACAAAACCAAAACCAAACAAACAGGGAACTGGGGAAATGGCTTAGCGGTAACAGCATCTGCCCGTGAATCTACGGATCCGGATTCGATTCCCCAGGACCCACATAAGACAGATGCACAAGGGGGCGCATGTGTCTGGAGTTTGTATGCAGTGGCTGGAGGCCCTGGCGTGCCCATTCTCTCTTTCTCTCTGTCTCTTTCTCTTTCATAAATAAAAAAATAAAATATTAAAACGAATGAACAAACAAAAAGAGATCCTTATCAGGTGGGAAAGGTCTCTTTTTGACTTTCTACCTTTCCTGAACTTCTAGGTCCATACTCTGGTAAGTCCCGTACATCTTTGCCCCACTGAATCAAAATTGGGGGGCTCTTACTCCCAAGTGTGCTCTCTCACTCCCCTTGCTTTCCACATGGCAGGAGCTTTTTGTACTTCTTCTCTTAATCTAACAAAATCTCTCTAAGTCTTCCAAAACAAAACAAAACTAACAACAACAACAAAAAAAAAACCCAAGATCTGGAGAGATGGCTTAGCAGTTAAGATGCTTGCCTATAAAGCCCAAGGACCCAGGTTCAGCTCCCCAGTACCCACAAAGCCAACTATAGAAGGCAGCCCATGTATTTGGAGTTCATTTGCAGTGACCGGAGGCCCCAGCACACCCATTTTCTCCCTGCCCACCTCAAATAAATAAATAAATAAATAAATAACAACAATAACAAAGAATACCACTGGGAAGAGAGAGAGAGAGAGAGAGAAAATGAATGCGCATGAACATGCCAGGGCCTCCTGTCCCTGTAAACAAATTCCAAATTCATGCACCACTTTGTGCATCTGGTTTTAAGTTGACATTGGCAAATTGAACCCAGGCCATTAGGGTTTGCAAGCAAGTGGGTTTAACCACTGAGACATCTCTCCAGCCCCTGTCTTATTTATGTATTTCTTTGAGAGAGAGCAAAAGAGAGAAATATGCAGAGAGAGAGAAAATGGGTGCACCAGGATCTCTTGCTCCTGCAAATGAACTCCAGACGCATGCACCACCCACCTTGTGGATCTGGCTTACGTGGGTCCTAGGGAATCAAACCTAGGACCTTAGGCTTTGCAAGTAAGAACCTTAACCACTAAGCCATCTCTCCAGCCCTTCTGTCTTATTATTTATTTATTTATTTAATTTCCTTTTTCGAGGTAGGGTCTCACTGTAGCCCAGGCTGACCTGGAATTCATTATGTAGCCTCAGGGTGGCCTCGAACCTTTTTGGGGATCACTGTTCAGTCCATCACACATGGCGCAGGGCAGATGCCCTAGTGGTCTCACACAGAGGACTTGTACTAACGCTCCAACATAGTGAGCTTCAACAGGACAAGCAGAGCGGTTCTCCCTGGAGGAGTCCTGGGAGTCTGAGGGGCTATCTGGACTGGGGGCATGACTGAGCTATTCCTTGCCTTGAAATGTGCGGGGCAGTCGCACATAATAAGGAATTGTCCTATGGTCAGGACAATTTGCCAAAGATGTCTTTAATTTGCATATGACCCCAAGGCCCAAGGACACTCATGTAGGTAAAAAGCCTGTTTATAATTATCTCACCATAAAACATCTCCTGTTTGTCAACACACTGGAAGTATATGAATTTCATTTCAGGGTTCTAAAAGGGGCATCACAAAATATTTACTTATTCATTTATTTATTTATTGTAATGCTGGGGACTGACTCAAAGTTTTTCATGTTCTAGCCATGTGCTATACCGCTGAGCTACATCTTTAGTCAGAAAAAAATGTTTATTATTATTACTATTATTATAATATATATATATATACACATATATATACATATATATATACATATATATATATATACATATATATATACATATACATATATATATGTATTTTCTTATTTAGGTATTTTAATTATAATCATAAGGGTAGGGGTTATATCAATGCCAGTCAATCAATATTTGCTGGTATAAACTAAATTTATTTTTTTGGTTTCTCGAGGTAGGGTGTCACTCTGTCCCAGGCTGACCAGGAATTCAGTCTGTATTCTCAGGGCGGCTGCAAATTCATGACACTTCTCCTACCTTTGCCTCCCGAGTGCTGGGATTAAAGGTGTGTGCCACCATGCCTGGCTAATTTTTTTTTTCATTTTTTAAAAATTTTTATTAGCATTTTCCATGATTATAAAAAAATACCCCATGGTAATTCCCTCCCCCCCCCACACTTTCCCCTTTGAAATTCCATTCTCCATCATATTACCTCCCCATCACAATCATTGTAATTACATATATACAATATCAACCTATTAAGTACCCTCCTCCCTTCCTTTCTCTTCCCTTTATGACTCCTTTTTAACTTACTGGCCTCTGCTACTAAGTATTTTCCTTCTCATGCAGAAGCCCAATCATCTGTAGCTAGGATCCACATATGAGAGAGAACATGTGGCACTTGGCTTTCTGGTATTTTTTTTTTTTTTTTTCAAGATAAAGTCTCACTCTCTAGTCCAGGCTGATCAGGAATTCACTATGTAGTTTCAGGGTGGCCTCAAACTCATGGTGATCTTCCTACCTCTGCATCCTGAGTGCTGGGATTAAAGGCGTACACCATTTTGCCTGGCCTCAAATCTCATTTTAAGTGACTTTTATTTTTATTTACATTTTTGAAATTTTTACTTATTTGTTTTGTTTGCAAGAAGAGAGAGAGAGAGAGAGAATGAGAGAATGGATACACCAGGGCCTCCAGCTGCTGCAAACAAACTCCGGATGCATGTGCTACCTTGTGCATCTGGTTTCCGTGGGAACTGGGGAATGGAACCTGAGTCCTTAGGCTTTACAGACGAGCTCCTTAACCACTAAGCCATCTCTCCAGCCTTCATCCGGGTATTTGGATATAAGATCATGCGAAAGATAACATCCTGCCCTTCAACACCAAGTGCTCCAGCGGTGCTCCTATAATTCACTTTCCTGGGGGCAGCCTGTCCCCATGTTTGTAGCTCCTCTGCTCAAGTTGATGTCACAACAATACCTTTTGAGAGGGCTGGATAAGGAAAGGCAAGGGAGTGCGAACGGGAACGGAAATACTCAGCTCTTGGTGCATTCGTACCACCTGCTAAAACGCTCACAGAATCCAGCCTCTGCTTCCTTTCCTGTACCGCGTTGTCTTCATTCTGGACACACACGTGCGCGCGCGCACACACACACACACTTTTTTTATTTTTTATTTTTTCATTTATTTATTTGAGAGCGACAGACACAGAGAGAAAGACAGATAGAGGGAGAGAGAGAATGGGCGCGCTAGGGCTTCCAGCCTCTGCAAACAAACTCCAGACGCGTGCGCCCCCTTGTGCATCTGGCTAACGTGGGACCTGGGGAACCGAGCCTCGAACCGGGGTCCTTAGGCTTCACAGGCAAGCGCCTAACCGCTAAGCCATCTCTCCAGCCCAACTTTTTTTTTTTTTTTTTTTTGAGGTTTCACTCCAGCCCAGACTGACCTCAGTAGTTCACTCAGTAGTCCCAGGGTGGCCTTGAGCTCACAGTGATCTTCCTACCTTGTCCTCCCCAGTGCTGGGATTAATTAAAGGTGTGCACCATGAAGCCCAGCCGTGGTATAATTATTTTACCTCCTTTTAGACCTCTCCTCCAAGACATTCTCACAAGGGGCACTGCATTCAGTCTCTGACCAAAGCATCCTTTACCTTTCTTTAAAAACAAACAAACATTTTTTCAAGGAAGTCTCTTACTCTTGCCCAGGCTGGTCTTGAACTCACAGGGATCATCTTCCCTCCTTCTCCCGTGTGCTGGCATTCGAGGTGTGTGCACCATGCCTGGCTTCTTTATTGCTGCTTTGCCACTTGTCTACACAGCGCTCGTTCCTCTGCTATGGGAGCCCAGGTTATAACTATCCTGTGAGTTACTCATCACTTTGTACTCCCTGTGAAAACACAGCACACCTGCTTATAAGCTTCTGTTGGTTTTTGTTAATCTGTCTTATGCTTCTGTTTTTTAAAAAATATTTATTTATAGGGCTGGGGAGATGGCTTAGCAGTTAAGCCCTTGCCTGTGAAGCCTAAGGGACTCCGGTTCAAGGCTCAATTCCCCAGGATCCACGTTAGCCAGATGCACAAGGGGGCACACGCGTCTGGAGTTTGTTTGCAGTGGCTGGAGGCCCTGGCGCACCCATTCTCTCTCTCTCTCTCTGCCTCCTTCTTACTCTGTCTGATGCTCTCAAATAAATAAATAAACAAGATGAAAAAAGAAAAAAACTTAGCTGGGCGAGGTGGCACATGTCTTCAATCCCAGCACTAGGGAGGCAGACGTAGGAGGATTGCCATGAGTTCAAGGCCACCCTGAGACTACATAGTGAATTACAGGTCAGCCTGAGTTAGAGTGAGACCCTAACTCAGAAAGAAAGAAAGAAAATATTTATTTGATTGAGAGAAAGGCAGATGAAAGAGAGAGAGACTGCCAGGGCATCTAGCCACTGTGAACCAAACCCCAGATGCATGTGCCGTATTGTGCATCTGCCTTACAGGGGTCCCAGTGAATCGAACCTGGGTCCTTTGGCTTTGCAGGCAAGTGCCTTAACTACTAAACCATCTCTCCAGTCCTTGTTAATCTGTCTTTAATCAGTCCAACTGATACGGTCCTAGCTGGAGAATTCATAGGAGAATAACAGGAAAAAGCATTTAATCCTCCCTGCTTTCGGATGCAATTGCCGCTGTGAGTACACAGACCATCAGTCAAGGAAGGCAGAGGTTTTGCTTGTCTTGTTCAACTCACTACCTTCAAGCATTAGAACAGGGCTGGAGAGATGGCTCAGCAATTAAGGCGCTTGCCTGCAAAGCCAAATGACCTAGGTTTGATCCCCCAATGACCACGTAATGCCAGATGCACATGGTGGCACTTGCTTTTGGAGTTTCTTTGCAATGGCTAGATGCTCTGCTGCACCCACCACACTGTCTCAAATTAAAAAAAAATTTTAAATATTGTTTTTAAAAAAGAACAGTGGGGCTGGAGGGATGGATTAGTGGTTAAGGCACTTGCCTGCAAAGCCTAGTGACAAAGTTCGATTCCCCAGTACCCACATAAGCCAGATACACAAGGTGGCGCATGTGTCCAGAATTCATTTACAGTGGCTAAAGGCCCTGGTACTCCCATTCTCTCTCTCTCTCTCTCTCTCTCTCTCTCTCTCTGCCTCTTTCTTTTTTTCTCTCTCTCTTTCTCAAATAAATAAAAACTATTTTTAAAAAATCTGGGCATGGTGGCGCGCGCCTTTAATCTCAGCACTTGGGAGGCAGAGGTAGGAGGAACACTGTGAGTTCAAGGCCACCCTGAGACTACATAGTGAATTCCAGGTCAGCCTGGGCTAGAGGGAAATCCTCCTTCAAAAAACAAACAAAAAAAAAAAAAAACAAAAAAAAAAAGGAAGGAAGGAAGGAAGAAAGAAGGAAAGAAAGAAAGAAAAGAATAGTGAACAGTGCTTGGTACTTTGCCGGGGCTCAAAAACTGTGTGAGTGACTCACTGGATGAAAGAACAGATGCTGGTGGTGGTGGTGGTGGCTGGGGCAAGGAGGTTTCTGGGAAGTGGTATAGGTAACGTTTTGCATGTCCGCATCTTTTTTCCTCCATTTCTTTCATTGTCAGGGTGGTTCAGGCCCTCTCAGAGCATAAGAGAGGAAGTGCACAAGGAAGGGCATCCTAGGCCAGAGGTGGTTTATGGCATCAGCCTCTTTCTGTACGTGGTCTGTCGCCCAAAAGTACTGCATTTAAATCGTATTTAAACGAAGATCACTTGGCCCTTCAACTAGGAGGGAGGGTTGAAGCCAGAGGAAGTAGGTCTGGGTGGAGTTGTCATCTATTATTTTTACACTGTTTCCCCATCTCTTTCTGAGCTGGAGGGCACCACTTAATTACCTCACCAGGTAGGAAGTGAGAGGACAAAACAGTTTTGATCTGCAGCCAGGCTAAGTGATATGGTCTGTTCCCTCCACCAGCCTATGTCAGCTGAGCTCTGCCTCTCTACACAGGCCCTTGGCCTCTGACCCAGATGGACAGCCCAGCCTTGTATTTATCATGTAAGTTACTTTCTTGGTCCAGCCTGTAGTAAGGAGATTCAACTTGAATCTGATGCCCACATTCAGACACAGCATGGCATGCAACAACCTCATGGTCTGAGACAAGCCCAGGATGACCTGGAGTTCACTAGGCATTCTCAGGATGGCCTTGAACTCACGGCAATCCTACTACTTTGCATCGCAAGTGCTGGGATTAAAGGTTTGCACCACCATGCCCAGCTCAAACCTCTATTAAAAAAAAAATTAAACATAGTATTAATTTGTAACTGAGTGGGGGAGCCATATAAAGAGAAAGAAAGAGTGGGCTGGAGAGATGGCTTAGTGGTTAAGGCGCTTGCCTGCAAAACCAGAGGACCCAAGTTTGATTCCTCAGGAGCCACATAAGCCAAATGCACAAGGGGGCACATGCACATGGAGTTTGTTTGCAATGGCTGGAGGCTTTGGCACACTCATTCTCTTTCTTTCTCTCCCTCAAATAAATAAATAAAAATAAAATATTTTTTTAAAAAAAGGAAGAGTGGGTGTGCCAGAGCCTCCACCTACTGCAAACAAACTCCAGATGCATGTTCCATCTTGTGCATCTGGCCTAAATGGGTCCTGGGGAATCGAACCTGGGTCCTCAGGCTTCACAGGCAAGTAATTTAATGGCTAAGCCATTTCTCCAGTCCCCCAAGCTCAATTTTTATCTCATTATTTACAAGGAGAGAGAGAATGGGCACACCGTGGCCTCCTGAACTGTGAATCAACTCCAGATGCATGTGCCACTTTGTGCTTCTGGCTCTATGTGGGTCCTGGGGAATCAAACCCAGGCCATCGGGCTTTGCAAGCAGGTGCCTTTAACCATGGAAACATCTCTCCAGCCCCATCTTCAAAAGACCCCAGTGCATCACCACAGATCCCTGGATTTCTTGCGGCAGCTTTCTAACTGGGAAAAAGAGCCTCGTGTACCAGTACAAATTCTCCTATGCCACTGTATTTCTTTGCAAATAAATTGTATCCAAGGCCCCCTTCCTGGCAAAGGACACACTCATGATTTTTCATGCAAGGGAGCACAGAAAAGGCGTGGCAAGTCTGAGGTGGGAAAAAGCATTCACGTGGCACTAGGTAATTTTTCCTTCTAGAAGAAGATACTGAACAGCACCTGTCTCTCTGAATCCGTGGCACAGATACACATCTCAGAGGTGACCCAGGTGAACAGGCACTTACGATGACACAATGGGCCAAGGCGTGGGCTTTGCTTCTTATTTGTTTTGTCTGCCCAGCTGATCTGTGAAATGGGCGGGTGAGCACCACACCTTCCCAACGGGACCGTCACTTTGACGTCAGCAAGCTTCATTAGCTCCTGTTTGTCTAACCCAAGAGAACGGGAGGTGGGCAGTCTCTTAATGATCTGTCTTCCCACATGCCAGGTGCCGCTTGCCCCATCTTCACACTGAGATTGGCATCAGCAAGCTGGCCAAACAAAGAAGCGAGGAAGGGGAAAAACAAAGGGCAGAAAGGGAACCTGGGGAGGCTTGCAGTGAGTGGAGCTTCCTGCTTTGACTCAGGAAGGCACAGTAGCGACATCTGTGGTCAGAAGTGAGGTCTATTCAGGTTCACATCCCAGGCTCGCCACTAAGCAGGCCAGGGTCTAATTACTGAAGTGCCTTAGCCTGTTTCTAGGATTAAAGTAGGGACAACGGGGCTGGAGAGATAGCTTAGCAGTTAAGGCGCTTGTCTGGGAAGCCTGAGGACCCATGTTTAACTCTCCAGGTCCCACATAGGCCAGATGCACAAGAGTGCAAGGTTGCCCATGCGCCAACTTGTGTGCATGCATCCTGAGTTTGATTTCAGTGGCTAGAGGTCCTGGCGTGGCCAATTCTCTCCCTCTCTCTTGCTCTCTTTCTCTCTCTGTCTCTTGCTCCCTATCAAGAAAAAGGGGTAGACTGTTGGGCTTGCTTCAAAAAAAGTGGGTGGGGGGCTGGAAAGATGGTTTGGCAGTTAAACACTTGCTTGTAAAGCCTAAGGACCCTGGTTCAAGGCTCGATTCCCCAGGACCCATGTAAGCCAGATGCACAAGATGACGCATGCATCTGGAGTTCATTTGCAGTGGCTGGAGGTCCTGGTGCACCCATTTTTTTTTCTCTCTCTCTCTCTCTGCTTCTATCTCTCTCTCTCTGTCTGTCTGTCACTCTCAAATAAATAAAAATAAATATATAGGGGTAATGATACAACCCTCATCGTGTTGTGAGGGTGAGAGACATGATGCTTGGCACCACTTAACAATTGACAGGAGCTGCTGTTTCTGACACTCAAAGAGAGAGAAAAGAGAAGAGGAGAGGAGGAGGGGAGGGGAGGGGAGAGGAGAGGAGAGGAGAGGAGAGGGGAGGAGAGGAGAGGAGAGGAGAGGAGAGGAGAGGAGAGGAGGGAAGGGAGGAGAAAGGAGGGGAGAGGAGAGGAGAGAAGATAAGTTTAGTAACTCCTCTACTGTTTGTTCAGGCAGCAAAACAGCCAAATGCCACTTGAGATGCCACAAGAAACCAGTCTAATTACAGGTTTTGATGACAGAATTTTGCTTCAGAAAAATAGCTCCTTGCTTTCCTAGCCCACTGATTCAATTCCATTTAGGTTTTCTTTTTATTTCTGAAACATCTTCTTCTGAGTGAACTCACTCTTGGCTGTGGCAGAGGTTACTGAGAATTAATTAAAAATGAAGGATCCAGGCGTGGTGGCGCACGCCTTTAATCCCAGCCCTCAGGAGGCAGAGGTGGGAGGGTCGCTGTGAGTTTGAGGATACCCTGAAACTGAGTGAATTCCAGGTCAGCCTGAGCTAGAGACCCTATATTTTTATTAGGCTTATGAAGCCGAAGGACCCAAGTTCAACTCTCCAGGTCCCACATAAGCCAGATGCACAGGTGATGCAAGTTCACAAGGTCACACATGCGCACAAACTGGTGCACGCATCTGGAGTTTGATTGCAGTGGCTGGAGGCCCTGGTGTGCCAATTCTCTCTCTTTCTCCCCTTCCCTCCCTCCCCCCCCACCCTCGATCTTGCTGTCTTGCTTTTTTTTTTTTTTTAAAGGCCAATCTGTTGGGCTTGCCTCCAAAAAAGAGAAAAAAGAAAGAAAGAAAGAAGAAGCAGAGCATTGTGGTACACATATTTAACCCAGGCATGGGAGGCAGAGGTAAGATTGATGTGAGTTCTAGTCCAGCCTAGGCTAGAGTAAGACCCTGCCTCAAAACAACAACAAAAATTACAAGAGGCCTGAGTGTTGCTCAGTAGTTAAGGCGCTTGCCTGCGAAGCCAGCTTTGGTTTCCCAGTACCCACGTAAAGCCAGATGCTCAAAGTAGCACCCGCAATGGGAGTTCATTTGCCCTGGTGTGCCTTTTCTCTCTTCCTCTCTGTTTGCAAATCAATAAATAGAAGTATTTAAAAAATAAAAAAAGAGCCAGGTGTGGTGGCACTCGCCTTTAATCCCAGCACTCCTGAGGCAGAGGTAGGAGGATCACCGTGAGTTGGAGGCCACCCTGAGACTCCATAGTGAATTCCAGGTCAGCTGGGGCTAGAGCCAATCCCTACCTTGAAAAACCAAAAAAGAAAAAAACGTGCAACAGGGGCTGGAGAGCTGGCCCAAGGTTAAAGCTACTTCCTTGCAAACCTGATGACCCGGATTCAATTCTCTCATACCTACGTAAAGCCAGATGCACAAAATGGTGCGTACAACTTCAGTTTGTTTGCAGTGGCAAGAGGCCCTGGATCACCCATTTTCTCTTTTTCTCCCTTCGTTCTCCCCAATCTCTGCTTGCAAATATTAAAATATATAAAAAATAGAGGCTGGGTGCCGGTGGCGTGGTGACGCATGCCTTTAACCCCAGCACTGGGGAGGCAGAGGTAGGAGGATCACCGTTCGAGGCCAGCCTGAGACTGCTTAGTGAATTACAGGTCAGCTTGGGCTAGAGTGAGATCTTACCTCGAAAAACAAGCAAACAAGAAACTTTAAGAAGCTATTTGAGGGCTGGAGAGATGGCTAAGGATTCAGCCTCAGCAACCCGGAGCTGGGTAGTGAGGAAGGGCTGGCACGTTCTGCCTGTGGGGCGCTGCGTTGTGTGGGGGGGGCGGGGGCTGGGAGGAGGCGCTGGGCTCTCGGCCACACTGGCTGCCTCTGCAGCTTCCTTCGTGACCCTGAGACATGGATCCGGGAAGGTACAATAGTGACTCAGGTGCCAGATGTTTGTCCCCTTGAGATGAAGCTAGTTTAAGGAGCCTGGCGAAGTGGTGCACACCTTTAATTCCAGCACTCTGGAGGCGACGGTGGGAGGATTGCTGTGAGTTCCAGGATAGCCTGGGCCAGAGTGAGACCCTACTTCAAACACACACACACACACACACACACACACACACACACACACACACACGTTTACAAATCAAAAACAAGAACTGAAGCTGGGTGTGGTGGCACATGCCTTTAATCCCAGTACTCGGGAGGCAGAGGTAAGGAGGATTGCCATGTGTGTTCGAGGCCACCCTGAGACCACATAGTGAATTCCAGGTCAGTCTGTCTGGGCTAGAGTGAGACCCTACCTCGAAAAACAACAACAACAACAACAAAAAACAAACAAATAAAAAATGGCTAGAATTACTTTTATAAAAAGAGGGCCTGGGCTAGAGGGATGTCTCAGCCGCTAAAGGCATTTGCTTGCAAAGGCTGATGGTAAAAAATACTAAACTGACACCATGATAGGCTTCAACAAAACACATCCCAGGCTAGACCGAAAATTAAAACAAGGGACCATTAATCAGTGACTGTCCAGGCCAAAAAAAAGCTAAGTCACTACCTGAAAATTCAAGAATATATAAAAATAATAGACTAATCAAATACAATCCTTATTCAAATTAGCCAGTCAAACTATAAAACTAATTGCCCATCAGAACCTTCCTTAGTTATGCTTAAAAGAGTCTGTGAGGTCCTCTCGGGGTCTCCATTTTTATATGAATGGTTGACCCCTGCGTGCTGGCTGACTGCAGAATAAACACTCTTTGCATTTACATACTATGTGAGTCTGGGGTCTTTCTTCAGCGAATCTCAGACCCTTATAATGGCCTGGGTTCAATTCTCTAATACCCATGTAAAACCAGATGCACAAAATGGCCCCTATATCTGGAGGTCATTTGCAGTGGCCCTGCACATCTATTCTCTCTCTCTCTCTTTCTCTCTGTATCTATCTGCTTAAAAATAAATAAAATTTAAAAAGTGGTCCTGATTTACAATTATAGCAATTATTGATTTGTTCAAAATGTCTAGTAGCTCAGTCAGGTTAGGACCAACTGGGAGGGCAGAGTTGAAAAAGAGAATATTTGAACAAGGCAAGCTGTCAAGGTTTGTATGAAATATACATGAAAAATGAAAGTGAAATATCTTGGACAAAAATCTGTACCTTCGGGCTGCGGAAGGAGGGAAGGGAAGGCTTCTGAGGTACTCTTCCTCCTTGTTTACAATTAACCCGAAAAGACAAGAAAAGAAAATGAGGGTTTTCCTCATAAACCAGTGTATTGAACTATGCTTTCTTCTAGTTACCTGCAGCCTGACATGTCCTTGGTTTATTGTCATCAAACGCCCCATCCATTGTCATTCTCTCAGGCACGGGATGGAGACCATCAGGGTACAGAGTTACATTCAAATTATTTATTTGCAAGCAGAGAGAGAGAGAGAGAGAGAGAGAGAGTGGGCCCACCAGGGCCTCCAGCCACTGCAGATGAACTCCAGATGCATTCACCACTTTGTACTGGGTACTGGGGAATCAAACCTGGGTCTTTAGGCTCTACAGCCAAGTGCCTTAACTGCTGACCCATTTCTCTAGCGCACATTCAGTTTCTCAGCTGCATGAGTTTGAGCATGGCTTTATTACCACTGCTGCAATTTTCTTCATAAAGTGGAGAAAGCCGGGCATGGTGGCGCACTCCTTTAATCCCAGCACTCGGGAGGCGGAGGTAGGAGGATCGCCGTGAGTTCAAAGCCACCCTGAAACTGCATAGTGAACTCCAGATTAGCCTAGTCTAAAGCAAGACCCTGCCTTGAAAAACTAAAAAAAAATTAAAAAAAAAAAAAGTTAAGCAGTTAAGGCACTTGCCTACCGACCTGGGGTTCGATTCCCCAGTACTCCTGTAAAGGCAGATGCACAGAGGTGCATGTTTCTGGAATCCATTTACAGCTTCTAGAGGCCCTGGCCTACCCATTCTGTCTGTCTCCTCTCTCGCTCTCTCTTTCTGCTTGCAAATTAATTAATTAATTAGACTAGGCCCTCAATCAATATTTATACATTATTACCTCTTGGTGTTCCTTGACTGCTCTTGTCCCTGACCATCTGTCCTCTCTTGGAAGCTCCCCAGCATCTGGAGATGTTGCTCAGTGACCACTGCCTCATTGTCATCTCATTTCATGGTCTAAGCTAAGTCTTTTCTGTTGTTCTTGTTAGAGCAACTCAGCAAAATAAAATTCCCATTTATTGTTGGACATTGTTTCACACCTACATCAAACAGGACAAATAAATAATAAGTAAACGAACCAACAAACAAACAGCAACTTCGTAGGCAGCTTCTGCCTCACGTGGGCTGCAGGAAGCCTTTCTAACAGCGCTTCTCCTCCTCGCTGATCCCTCCCAGCTGTTTCTTCTTGGGTGCTTGGTCCAGGGCAGCTGGACGCATCAGAGTGGCATCAGATCCACCTGGATCTGTGCAGCTGGAGGAGCTCGGAGTCCTCCTGATTTTTCTGAGAGGAGCACCAGAGCCATAAACAAACAACATGTCTTTGACAGTGGAGAATCCTGCTCTGTTGAGAAGGCCTCTATGTGTCTATGTTGCCTCATAACATCAATACTTCCCACTTCCATTTTTTTAATTTTTAAATTTTTGTTTGTTTGTTTGTTTTGAGGTAGGTTATCACTCTAGCCCAGGTTGACCTGGAATTCACTATGTAATGTCAGGGTGGCCTTGAACTCAGAGTGATCCTCCTACCTCTGCCTCCCGAGTGCTGGGATTAAAGGTGTGTGCCACCACGCCCTGATCAGGTTAGTCTTGAACTGAGGGCTATCCTCTTAGATCTGCCTCCTGAGTGCTGGCATTAAAGGTAATTGCCATCTTGCCAAGTTCCCACTTTTATTTAAAAAAAATTGTTTTTGGATGCAAGCCCAACAGACTGGCCTTTATTTTATTTATTTATTTATTTATTTGAGAGCGACAGACAGAGAAAGAGGCAGAGAGAGAGAGAATGGGCACACCAGGGCTTCCAGCCACTGCAAACGAACTCCAGATGTATGTGTCCCCTTGTGCATCTGGCTAATGTGGGTCCTGGGGAATCAAGCCTCAAACCTGGGTCCTTAGGCTTCATAGGCAAGCGCTTAACCACTAAACCATCTCTCCAGACCTATTTTAAAATTTTTAATGGTTATTTGAAAGCAGTGAGAGAGAGAGAAAGAGAAAGATAAGATGAAAATGGGCACAATGGGGCCTCTTGCCACTGCAAATTCTAGACACATATATCACTTTGTATACCTAGTATTTCATGGGTCCTGGGGATTCAAACTTGGGCAGTCAGGCTTGCAAACAAGCGCCTTAACTACTAACTGTAGCCCAATACCTCACACTTTCAACTATCATATTTAAATCTATGAAGTACTTATGTAATAGTTTATTCTCCACTTAGCAAATAAGAAAGTGAAGAAACAGAGAGTTTGAATAGCTCTCAAGGTCTGTCTGTATCTATTGCCTAATCCTTCACTGCTGTGGCTGGGGAGATGGCTTAGTGGTTAAAGCACTTGTCTGTAAAGCCTGAGGACCCAGGTTTGACTCCCCAGTACCCACGAAAGCCAGATTCACAAAGAGGTGCATGCATCTGGAATGCATTTGCAGTGGCTAGAGGCCCTGGTATGCCCATTCTCTTTATCTGCCTTTCTCTCTCTCTCATAAACAAATTAATTTTAAAAATGCTCCACTAGTGTTCACTGACAATAAAATAAATGAATGAAAAGTATAATCATCGAAAAATCATCCTGATAGCATCCTTGCACTCATAGTCAGAATTAATGTTCTTTTTTCTCCCCTAAATATTTTATTTATGTATTTGAAGGCAGAAAGAGATAGAAGAGAGACAGAGAATGGGTGCACCAGAGCCTCCAGCTGCTGCAAAAGAACTCTAGATGCACGTGCCACTTTGTGCATCTGGCTTTATGTGGGTATTTGGGGAATTAAATCCAGGTTGTTAGGCTTTGCAGGAAAGCATCTTAACCACTAAGCTACTTCTCCAACCTTCTGATGTTCTTTTTCTCCTTGACATAGCTTTTTTTTTTTTTTTTTTTTTCATGGTAGGGTTTCACTCTAGCTCAGTCTGACCTGGAATTCACTATGTAGTCTTAGGGTGACCTTGAACTCACAGGGATCCTCATATCTCAGCCTCTGGAGTGATCGGATTAAAGGCATGCACCACCACGCCAGGCTTTGACATAAACTCTTAATTTCACACAGGCCCTTAAAGAATACCATATTACAGGCTGCAGTTAAGGCGCTTGCCTAAAAAGCCAAAAGACCCAGGTTAGATTCCATGTAAGCCAGATACACATGGTGGCGCATGTATTTGGAGTTTGTTTGCAGTGGTTATAGGCCCAGACCCACTTCCAGACTTCTGACATTATAAGCATGATCCATCATGCCCGGCTGAGCCAGGGCTTGGGGAGTGATTCTAGCAGCTTCCTAGTAGTTCTGCTGTGTAGTAAGTGCTGGGAAGAATGGCTACAGAGGGGCTGGAGATATGGCTTAGTGGTTAAGGTGCTTGCCTACAAAGCCAAAGGACCTCAGTTCAATTCCCCACTACCCACATAAGCCACATGCACAAGGTGGCACATGCATCTGGAGTTCGTTTGCAGTGACTAGAAGCCCTGGCACACCTATTCTCTCTCTCTCACTCTGCCTCTTGCCCTCTCTCAAGTAAATAAAGAATTAAAAAAAAAAAAAAGAATGGCTACCGAGGGTGCAACCTGGGGGAGGGGTAGCAAGTGGCTGCCACTCGGGAATTGTCTACAAGCGGGATTTCTCAGCTTTGATATCAGCTCAGAGGTCGGCTAATTCTTTTTATTTTATTTTATTTTATTTTATTTTATTTTATTTATTTATTTATTTGAGAGTGACAGACACAGAGAGAAAGACAGATAGAGGGAGAGAGAGAGAATGGGTGCGCCAGGGCTTCCAGCCTCTGCAAACGAACTCCAGACGCATGCGCCCCCTTGTGCATCTGGCTAACGTGGGACCTGGGGAACCGAGCCTCGAACCGGGGTCCTTAGGCTTCACAGGCAAGCGCTTAACCGCTAAGCCATCTCTCCAGCCCCGGCTAATTCTTATAGGATGTTTATAGACATCCTAGACTTTTTTTCCCCCTCTGATGCCTCAACAGCTCCACATCTTCTTAAACTGTAAGGAGTAAAAACATCTGTAGACATTGACAAATGGCTTCTGGGGGAAGGCATTGCCCTGGGGTGAGAACTGTTAACCTGAAGGGGCTATAAGGAATGATAAAGCTTAACAAGATGAATTCAATGAGGGCTGGAGGGATGGCTTAGCGATTAAGACAGTTGCCTTTGAAGCCTCGGGACCCAGGTTCTACCCTCCAGATCCCGCAGTTAGACTCTCAAAGGTGAGGCAAATGCAGGGTCGCACATGCCCACTAGGTAGCGCAAGCATCTGGGGTTCAATTTCAGTGGGTAAGGCCCTGGCACACCAATTCTCTATCTCTCCTTCCTGTGTGTCTCTCTCTCTAATAAAAAAAAATTTAAAAAAATTAATACCATGAGAACCAGATGTGGTGGCACATGCCTTTAACCCTAGCACTCGGGAGGCGGAAGTAGGAGGATCGCTGTGAGTTCCAGGCCAGACTGGGATAGCTCAAAAAGTAGAATAAGCCGGGCGTGGTGGCGCACGCCTTTAATCCCAGCACTCGGGAGGCAGAGGTAGGAGGATTGCCGAGAGTTCGAGGCCACCCTGAGACTACATAGTGAATTCCAGGTCAGCCTGAGCCAGAGTGAGACCCTACCTCGAAAAATCGAAAAACCAAAAAAAAAAAAAAAAAAAAAAGTAGAATAAAATAAAATTAGGAATAAAGATCATATAGCAGCTATGTAAAGAAGTAGCAGGGAGATGTGGCAGAATTTCTTTTGTGTTGACTTATTTATGTTTGTAATGATGGAGACACCTGGGCATCCTAGGTTTGGTGAAAAGCAGAAAAGAGAGATGGGGGGCGGGGAACAAGGGGAAAGGAGATACAGTGTGAGACGAAGCAGGAAAACAAAGTCACGACGGGAGGAAGGACTTGACCTGGAGGAGAGAGAGTGCTTGATCCATGGCCTCTCGCAGGTGAGAACTGGGGACAGAAAGGCCAATCTTGGCCTCACTAGATATGAAATGACTTACTCTGGGGGGTTCAAATGCAAACCCCAAACCTGAGTCTGTGTCTGTTTTACTTAAAGAATTGAAATAAGGACTGGAGAGATGGCTTAGTGGTTAAGCATTTGCCTGCAAACCCTAAGGACCCAGGTTCAATTCCCCAGGGGCCACATAAGCCAGATGTAGAAGGTGGAGCTTATTTGCAGTGCCTGCAGGCCTGGCATACCCATTCTATATCTGCTTCTTTATTTCTCTCTCTTCCTTCTTTCAAAAAAATGTGTTAAAGAAAAAAAAAAAAGAAAAAGAAGAAGAAGAAAGCTGGGCATGGTGGTGCATGGGAGGGAGAGAAAGGCACGCCAGGGCCTCCAGCTGCTGGGAACAAACTCCAGATGCATGCACCCTCCTGTGCATCTGGCTTATGTGGATCCTGGGGAATCAAACCTGGCTCCTTGCTTCACAGACAAGAGCCTTAACTGCTAAACCATCCCTCCAGCCCAACAACCAGTCTCTTTATCCTGGGTCCGGGGCTGAATCCAGAAGTCAGCTCATCCGCATGCGGTGTCCGGGAGGTGCTGGGCTTGAACACGCGCACCTGAGCGCTTCCGGCTCTGCAGCCGCCACTGTGGAGAGCAGGTCGGGGCGAGTGTGTGAAGAGCTTGTTTCATCTCTACTCGCCTGTGGGCTTTCTTGTCTCAGGTGGCCCTTTAAAGATGGGAGTGGGGCTGGAGAGATGGCTTAGCGGTTAAGCGCTTGCCTGTGAAGCCCAAGGACCCCGGTTCGAGGCTCGGTTCCCCAAGTCCCACGTTAGCCAGATGCACAAGGGGGCGCACGCGTCTGGAGCTCGTTTGCAGAGGCTGGAAGCCCTGGCGCGCCCATTCTCTCTCTCTCCCTCTATCTGTCTTTCTCTCTGTGTCTGTCGCTCTCAAATAAATAAAAAAAAAAAAAAAAAAAAAAAAAAGATGGGAATGCTGGGTCACAGGGCGCAGCAGGCACAGCACCTCTGGAACCAGTGAGGTGACGATGGGATGGAAGACTATAATGCAGAGAGCTAGGAGAGGTGTACCTGTACATCCACTCAGCAGCTAGGCATGGTGGCGCACACCTTTAATCCCACCACTGGGAGGCAGAGGTAGGAGGATCTCCATGAGTTCAAGGCCAGCCTGAGACTCCATAATGAGTTCCAGGTCTGCTAGTTAGGTCTGAGCAAGTATCTTAATCTTTTTGGATTTCTTCATACGAAAGGCAGTTAAAAATAATCCCTGGGCTGGAGAGATGGCTTAGCAGTTAAGGCACATGCTTGTGAAGCCTAATGACTCAGGTTCGAATCCCCAGGTCCCACATAAGCCAGATGCACATGGTGGCACATGTTTCTGGAGTTCATGTGCAGGGGCCAGGTATACCCATTCTCTCCCTCTTTCTCTCTCTCAAAGCAATAAATAAAAATAATTAAAAATAATAATTCCAGGGCTGGAGAGATGGCTTAATGGTTAAGGTGTTTGCCTGCAAAGCCAAAAGACCCAGGTTTGATTCCCCAGGTCCCACTGAGCCAGACGCAGAAGGGTGTGCATGTGTCTGGAGTTCATTTGCAGTGGCTGGAGGCCCTGGTGCACCCATTCTCTTACATTCTCTCTCTCTCTTATCTGTCAAATACATAAAAATAAAATATTTAAAAAAATAATAAAAAAGGGAGGGAGGCCAGAGAGATGACTCAGCAGTTAATGCACTTGCCTACAAAGCCTGACAACCCAGGTTCGATTCTCCAGTACCCACGTAAAGACAGCTACACAAAACAAGTGCATGCATCTGGAGTTCATTTGCAGCAGCTGAGGCCCTGGTGTGCTCATTCTTTTTGACTGTCTCTCTATCTCTTTTTAAGGATTTTGTGCATAAGATGATTTTGCAAATAAAAAGCTTTACGTACGTCAGTAAAAAAAAAAAAAAATAATAATAATAATAATAAGAGCCAGGCGTGGTGGTTCACACCTTTAATCCCAGCACTCAGGAGGCAGAGGTAGGAGGATCACCGTGAGTTTAAGGCTACCCTGAGACTACACAGGAATTCCAGGTCTGCCTGGGCTAGTGTGAGATCCTACCTAGTAAAACAAAACAAAACAAAACAAAACAAAACAAAACAAAACAAAACAAAACAAAACACCAAGAGACCTAGTTTCTGATGTTGGCTCCTCACATTAACCAGCTGTGTGAATTCCAACAAATCTCCTGCTCTTCTCTAAGTCTATGTGGCATTTTAAGATTCCTCATAGAGAAGAATCACCATGAGTTCCAGGCTGCCCTAGGACTTGAATCCAGGTCAACCTAGGCTAGAGCAAAACCTTACCTCAAAGAAAAAAGAAACAAACAAATGTAAATGTCTTGAGATACATTAGAAGTTAGCAAAATAAAGAAATGGCATTTCAAAAAATTATTATGATACAGTTGGTGTCATGAAAAGTATAAAAACCAAGAGACCACCAAGCATGGTGGTGCACACCTTTAATCCCAGCACTTGGGAGGCAGAGGTAGGAGGATCGCCGTGAGTTTGAGGCCATCCTGAGACTACATAGTGAATTCCCAGTCAGCCTGGACCAGAGTGAGACCTTACCTCAACAAACAAGCAAACAAAACCAATTTTAAAAAAGGTTAGAGGTGGAGCTCCTAAGCACATGTGTGATGGACAGTTGTGGGTGTGGGCGGGCATACTTTTGCAGGGTGCTATGCCAAGTTCACAGGCTTCCTTCAGAAAAGGAGATAATTTAGTTACCTCCCTGACCAGGGGAATGAAACAAAAGGGGCCACACCTTCCAATATGACTGGCCACCTATTTTTTAAATCATCCCTTTCTTATCATCCAAGAAAGAAAAGAAGCCTCTGGAACAATGCGTGCTTTGCAAGACTATCCCTATTTGATCTTATCCGAGGGTGCTGGCTTTGTAGCAGTCACCATGGAGACTTGATCTTGCAATCTGTGGCTGAATAGCTGATAGTCCTTCTTAGACCAAAGAACAGCAGGTTCCTAAATGAGTTCTTTTAAGGAAACAGCGCTGTGGACAAATTGTTTAATCCAAGTCCAGGACATAATACCCAAAGCCCAAACCTGTTGTTGTTTGTATGACACACTCAGAATGTTTGAATTAAGATTTGGAAAAGGAAAAAGTACATCAGATGTGAGAACCAGCCCATCGCTTGTCAACCTTTCCAAGCTGTTTCTTAACAACTATTTACTGAGCAAGGTCATTACCTTGAATTTTGACTGTGGAGCTCTGAAAATGATTACAACATGGGCTTTACCCTCAAGGATCCCAAAGTCAGAGGATATATGAGGATAATATAACGCCATTCAGGCCATCACTCAGCCATCTGGAGAAAAAAACAAAAACAAAAACTATTGCCAACAAGGATAAGGACAGAGGTTAGAAGAGTAGGGGGGTTCTTAAAGGCTTACCTCATAGGAATTCACAAGGAAAAGAAGCAAGATGGATGTAACTCCTGACAAAGATTTGGAGGGCTGGAATGATGGCTTAGCAGTTAAGGTGCTTACCTGGAAAGCCTAATGACCTGAGTTCGATTCCCCAGTACCCATGGGTGCACAAAGTGGCACATACATCAGGAGTTCGTTTGTAGTAGCAAGAGGCCCTCGCGTGCCCATTCTCTCTTTGCGGGGAGTGGTGGCGCAAGCTTTTAATCCCAGCATTCGGGAGGCTGAGGTAGGAGGATCACTGTGAGTTTGAAGCCAGCCTGAGACTACATAGTGAATTCCAGGTCAGCCTGGGCTAGAGTGACATACTACCTTGAAAAACCAAAAATAAAATAAAATAAATAATGTGACATGGACTAAGCAGTTAAACAGTTAATGAAACACAATGATCTAGTGAGACTAATGTTGATTGTGAGCTAGGAGTTTAAAGGGGTTGATAGGCAATAGGATGGACAAACTGAACTGGACATAGGACATAAGGGCCCTTAGTGCCCAGATGTGCCTATTCAATCAATTCTGTAATGAAGGGACAGCCTGAATCATAATTAGTGGTCCAAATAGGAATTTTTTAAAAAATATTTTTTTGTTTATTCTTATTTATTTGACAGAGAGAAACAGGCAGAGAGAACGAGAGAATGGACGCACCAGGGCTTCCAGCCACTGCAAACGAACTCCAGATGCGTGCGCCCCCTTGTGCATCTGGCTAACGTGGGTCCTGGGGAATGGAGCCTTGAACCGGGGTCCTTAGTCTTCACAGGCAAGCACTTAACCACTAAGCCATCTCTCCAGCCCAGGAATGGTTTTTTGAACTTTTAAACTTTTATTGTTGTTTTGAAATATGTTTCTTGTTTGTTTGCAAGCAGAGAGAAAGAGGGAGAGAAAATCTGGGCAGTCCACTCGCAGGGCCTCTTGTCAGTGCAAACAAGCTGCGGACACATTCGCCACTGCGTGTACTGTACGGGCACTGGAGAGTCAAACCCAGGCTATGAGGCCTTGCCAGCAAGACCCTTAAACCACTAAGCAATTTCTCCAGCTTTTATTACTTTGCTTTTGGTATGTTGGGTGTGTGTGTGTGGTGTGGTGTGTATAGGTATGGTGTGTGCATGTGTGTGCGGTTACATGTGCACGCATGTGAAGACCACAGTTCTGAGAACACCAGGGTCCTTTTTCACTCTTCTGCATTGTTTCCTCGCTGAACAGGAAACTATCTGCTTTGTATGTTTGTTTGCTTTGTTGTTTTTCAAGGTAGCGTCTCACTCTAGCTCAGGCTAACCTGGAATTCAGTGTATAGTCAGAAATAATGCTTTATACTACCCCTAGATCCAAAATGATCTAAGATTCAAATCAATGATATAACAGAACATTTTCTTTAAAAAATATATTTTTTTTTAAATTTGAGAGCGAGAGTGACAGACACAGAGAGAAAGACAGATAGAGGGAGAGAGAGAGAATGGGTGCGCCAGGGCTTCCAGCCTCTGCAAACGAACTCCAGACGCGTGTGCCCCCTTGTGCATCTGGCTAACGTGGGACCTGGGGAACCGAGCCTCGAACCGGGGTCCTTAGGCTTCACAGGCAAACGTTTAACCGCTAAGCCATCTCTCCAGCCCTAAAAAATATTTTTTAAAGAACACTCTTATCTATTTGAGAGAGAGAGACAGAGAGAGAGAGGCAGATAGGGAGAGAATGGGCATGCCAGGACTTCTCGCCACAAAGGAACTCCAGTTGCATGAACCTCTTTGTGCACCTTTGTGCACCTGGCTTTATGTGGGTACCAACTCCAGATGCATGAACCTCTTTGTGCACCTTTGTGCACCTGGCTTTATGTGGGTACCGGGGAGTAGAACCCAGATCATTAGGCATTGCAGGCAAGTGCCTTGACCACTGAGCAATCACTCCAGCCCCAAATAAAAATGTCTGGGTACTGAGGAATTGAACCTGGGCTGTTAATTACAGATCCAGCACCATAAAAGAACATTTTCTTGCTGGGTGTGGTGGCTCATGCCTTTAATCCCAGCACTCAGAACCAGAGATAGGAGGATCACCATGAGTTCAAGGTCACCCGGAGACCTAGTGAATTCCAGGTCAGCCTGGGCTAGAGCAAGACCCTACCTTGAAAAACAAAATACAAGAAGAAAAAGAACATTTTCTTTCTTGCCCTTTTTTCCTTTTCTTTTCTCTTTCTTTTTTCTTTCTTTTTTCCTTCCTTCCTTCCTTCCTTCCTTCCTTCCTTCCTTCCTTCCTTCCTTCCTTCCTTCCTTCCTTCCTTCCTTCTCTCTCTCTCTCTCTCTCTCTCTCTCTCTCTTTCTTTCTTTTTCATAGTAGGGTCTCAAACTAACCAGGCTGACTTGGAATTTACAACATAGTCTCAGGATGGCCTTGAATGCACAGTGATCTTCCTACTTCTACCTCTATCTCTGAGTGCTGGGATGGATTAAAGGTGTGGCCACCATTTTCTTAATTAGCAGAAAACAAGATTCCAAGGCTTAAGGGTTGTCAGTTTTAATCCCAGTGTTTGTGGGAGCTGAAGTGGGAGGATCATGCCTTGGAGGCCAGCTTCAGTTTCAAATCCAAACATCATATCCTCTTCCCCAAAGTCTGTATCTGGTGGTGGTATAGTCTTTGAACCACTTTGAATTTGGCCAGAGATTTTATATTGCAACTTTTCCTTCCAATATTTATGGACAATTCTGTTCTTCACTGGCAGATGTTTGAAAGAAAAAATTGGAATTAATCCTTGTATTAATTTTTAAATAGTTTTTAGCTTCTTCCAAAAGTGTGCAGAGTCAAGGGATGCTGGGGTGTGGTGGGGCACACCTTTCCACTTTTTTTTGTGTGTGTGTCAAATTTTTTTAAGATTTATTATTATTTTTTTATTAGAGACAGAGAGAGGGAGTGAGAGATAGACAGTGAGTGAGAATGGGTGTGCCAGGGCCTCTAGCCACTGCAAACGAACTCCAGATGCATGCACCACCACGTGCATCTGGCTTATGTGGGACTTGGAGAATCAAGCCTGGGTCCTTAGGCTTCACAGGCATGTGCCTTAAACACTAAGCTATCTCTCTAGCTCTCCCTCTTTTTCCACTTTTTTTAAAAAACTTTTTTTTTTTTTTTTTTTTTTTGAGGTAGGGTTTCACTCTAGTCCAGGCTGACTTGGAATTTACTATGTAGACTCAGGGTGGCCTCGAACTCATAGTGATCCTCCTACCTCTGCCTCCCAAATTGCTGAGATTAAATGTGTGCACAATTTTTTTGTTGTTGTAGTAGTTGTTTGTTTTTTCAAGGTAGGGTCTAGCTTTAGCCTAGGCTGACTTGAAATTCACTATGTAGTCTCAGGGTGGCCTCAAATTCCTGGCAAGCCTCCTACCTAGGCCTCACAAATGCTGGGATTAATGGTGTGTGCCACACCATGCCTGGCCCTAGGTGGTGAACTCCTTTAATGCCAGCACTCAGGAGGCAGAGGTAGGAGGATCACTGTGAGTTTGAGGCCAGCCTGGAGAGCCTGAGACTGCATAGTGAATTCCAGGTCAGCCTGGGCTTGAGCTAGACCACCTTGAAAAAAAAAGAAAGAAAGAAAATAGTTAGTATTCTGTTTTAGCAAATTAATTATTTTCAGGGTCATTTGCTGTTGGGCCCTGAAGCAGATAATTTTTATTTACTTACTCATTTATTTATTCATTATTAAAAATATTTTCATTTATTTATTTTCAAGCAGAGCATGAGAGGAGAGAGAGAGAATGAAAATGGGCACACCAGGGCCTCTTGCCACTGCAAACAAACTAGACGCATGTGCCATTTGTGAGTCTGCCTTTGCATGGGTACTGAGGAATTGAACCTGGGTCATTAGGCTCTGTAGGCAAGTGCCTTAATCACTGGAGCTATCTCTCTAGCCCTTTTTATTTATAGTTATTTATATTTATTTATTAGTTTTTCAAGGAAAGGTTTCACTCTAGCCCAGACTGACCTGGAATTCATTAGTTAGTTTCAGTCTCAGGGTGGTCTCGAACTTGGCAATTCTCCTACCTCTACTTCCCAAGTGCTAGGATTAAAGGCTTGCACCACCATGCCTGGCCATGGTCACTTTCGAGTCATCCATATTTATTTAGAGAGAGAGAGAAAAAAAAAAAAGAAAGAAAGAGAGAATGGGCATGTCAGGGCCTCTAGACCCTGCAAATGAACTCCAGACTGGTGTGCCATATTGTGCATCTGGCCATCTGGCTTTTGTGGGTGCTGGGGAATCAAACCTGGGTCCTTTGGTTTTGCAAGCAAGAACCTTAACCACTAAGCCATCTCCTCCAGCAATCCCCCCCCCCCCACTTTTGAAGTATTTTTTTATTTGTAAGCAGGGGAGATAGAAGAGAGAGAGAGAATGGGCACACCAGGCCTCCCAGATACTGCAAACGAAATCTAGACACATGTGCTCCTTGTGCCTCTTATGTGGGTCCTGAGGAATTGAACTTTGGTCCTTTGGCTTCATAAGCAAACACCTTAACAGTCTTCAGCCCTTTTTAATGCTTATTTTTATTTTATTTTTTGAGGTAGGGCCTCATTCTAGCTCAGGATGACCTGGAATTCACTATGTAGTCTCAGGATGGCTTCGAACTCAAAGCAATAATCCTATCTCTGCCTCCTGGGAACTGGAATTAAAGGACTGCAACACCTTGCCAGGTTGAAGCAGATAATTAAAGGTAAAACAAAACAAACCGTGAATGCAGTGGATACAAAGTTGGGCTACAATAAGTCCAGATTCAGAATCATAAAGTTGACAATTCATGTGAATTTCCTGGTGTGGTATGAACAAACTTCCATTTACCCCAGATAGGGTAGCTACTACAGACCAAGGAATGATTCCATTGAGTCTAGCTTAGTGAACCAATGAGTTTAGGTGTAACTCAAAGGATGCTGTAACTCCCAAATACCCACCTCAGCATGGGCAATGCCTTCCAATAGCTGCCTCCCTAGACCTCCCTGGTCAATTTGCAGGTGGCTCCTGTCTCCTCACCCCAGCAACTGTCAACCTTGGGGAGGGGTAAGGATGAATTTTGTAACTTTCTGAGTTTCCCCGAGCATTGTAAAATTTCTTTCCCATCCAGGAGGGAATGTTTCTATTTTGAAGGAAATGGCTACATCACAGGGGCTGGGAGCGAGTGGCGATTTCATCACTGTGCGCCATGTGCTGCGTAGCATGTAGGTGCTGTCAGTGTGTAAATGACAGACGGTGCCTTAACAGAAGTAGTGACCACGGTCAGGAAGCCGTGAAACAGAAAAAGGGAAACTCATTTAGAAGAGTGTGGGAGATGCCACCTGTCCAAGAGCATGTTTGTCCTCACTGCTGAGGCCGAGTGTCTTCCCTCTATACGCACCCGGCCATGGCACCCAACCCAAAACATCTTAACGGTTTTCAGAGGGGAGAGGCAGATGGGTGTTTCTTTGCTTTCCTTCGTCCCTCCTGCTTTTCTTTCTTTCTGTCTTTCATTCATTCTTTCTTTTCTTTGGCTTTTTTGTTTGGCTTGTTTGTTTTTCAATGTAGGGTCCCTAGCTCAGGCTGATCGGGAATTTGCTATGTAGTCTCAAAGTGGCCTCAAGCTCATAACCATCCTTCTCCCTCTGCCTTCTAAGTGCTGGTATTAAAGGTGTGCATCATCATGCCTGGCTCTCTCCCTTCCTTCCCTCCCTCCTTCCTTCCCTCCCTCTCTTCTTTCCTCCTTTTCTCTCTTTCTCCCTTTTTCTTTCTTTCTTTCTTTGTAGGGTCTCACTGGACCTCACCTTGGAACTATCCAAGGTGGCCTCAAACTCACACGGATCCTCCTACCTCTGCCTTCCAAGTGCAGGAATTAAAGGTGTGGGCCACCATCCTTCTTGGCTATGAATGTTTCTTATCTCTATGATAATCTACTTCAATACTTTGTATTCTGTAATTAAGAAAATGTATCTGGCCAGGTGTGGTGGCGCACACCTTTAATCCCAGCACTTGGGAGGCAGAGGTGGGAGGATTGCTGTGAATTCAAGGCCACCCTGAGACTACAGAGTGAATTGCAAAACCCTACCCCAAAACAAAACAAAACAAAACAAACAAACACAAACAGTAAATGCATCTGTCCACAAATTTCAGAGTTTGAAGAGCTCTGGAAGATAGATGGTTCCATAGCCACTCTAGGTTTGTAATTCTTCATTTGGATTTTCTTAATTAGTAATTAGCCCAAGGGTCTCAAGCTTGACTAAATATTAAAATTCTCAGGGAACTTCTTAAAAAAGCCATGCCCAGGCCAGGCTTCATCGTGCTTGATTTTAAATCACAATCCCTGGAGAAGGAGCCAGGAATCAATATATGTACTATAATGTCTCCAGGAGATCAGTGAACTTTTAGAGGCATGCCCTTGATCTAAATGATTAAATGTTCTGTAGCTGTTGTCTGATTTTTCTGTTTGTCTTTGTTGTCAAGACAGGGATTAAAAAATACTTTATTAGGCTTGGAGAAATGGCTTAGCGGTTAAGGCGTTTGCCTGCAAAGCAAAAGGATACCAGTTCGATTCTCTAGGATCCACATAAGCATATATCAGGAGTTTGTTCGCAGTTGGCTGGAGGCCCTGGAGTGCCCATTTTCTCTCCCTCCACCTGTTTCTCGCCCTCAAATAAACAAACAAATAAATAAAAATACTTTATTATATTATTTATTTTCAAGTAAAGAGGGACAGAGAATGAGAATTGGTGTGCCAGGGCCTCTTGTTCCTGAAAACTCCAGATGCATGCACCACTTGTGCCTATGGCTTTATGTGGGTACTGAGGAATTGAACCCAGGCCATGAGACTTTCAATAGCAAGCGCCTTTAGCTGCCCAACCTTCTCTCCAGCCCAAGACAGGCTTTTTCTGTCTGGCTTTACTTGGAACACTACAGCTCTGGCTAGCCTCAAAGTACAGAAGTCTTGTCCTAGCCTCTGGCATTACAGTTCATTGGCTTCTTGCTAGTTAGTTTGTACATGAGACAGAGTTTCTATGTGTAGCTCAAGCTGGCCTCCAACTCTTAAGCTGTCTTAACCTTCCCAGTGTTAAGTTATGGACTTTTTTTTTTTTTTTTTTTTTGGTTTTTCGAGGTAGGGTCTCACTCCAGCCCAGGCTGACCTGGAATTCACTCTGTAGTCTCAGGGTGGCCTTGAACTCATGGCTGTCCTCCTACCTCTGCCTCCCTAGTGGCGTGCTGGGATTAAAGGCATACGCCACCCGGCTCAATGGACTGTTTTTTAATCTATTTATTAGAAACCATAGAAAGGTTTGTTGTTGTTATTATTATTGGGGCTTTTCTGGAGGTAGGGTCTCACTCTAGCCTAGGCTGACCTGCAACTCCTGTAGTTTCAGTCTGGCCGTGAACTCAGCAAATCTCAAAAAGTGCTGTGTGCTGGGATTAAAGGCATGTGCCAGCACACGGCTCAGAAAGTTTTTGCTTTGGTCATAATTTACTTGAAATGTTCATTCAAAATAATAAGACAGGGCTGGACATATGGCCCAGCAGTTAAGGCACTTGCCTGCATGAACCTCACTACTGGGGTTCAGTTCCCCAGTTCCCATGTTGTAAACCAGATGCACAAAATGGCACATGCATTTGTAGTGGTTACAGGCCCTGGCGTGTCCTTACTCCTCTCTCTCTCTCTCTCTCTCTCTCTCTCTCTCTCTCTCTCTCTCTCTCTGCTTGCAAATAAAAATAAATAAATAAACTGTTTAAAAAAAAAAAGAAGCCGGGCGTGGTGGCGCACGCCTTTAATCCCAGCACTCAGGCACACCTTTAATCCCAGCACTCGGGAGGCAGAGGTAGGAGTATCACTGTGAGTTCGAGGCCACCTTAAGAGACTCCATAGTGAATTCCAGGTCAGCCTGGGCTAGAGTGAGACCCTACCTCGAAAAACCAAAAAAAAAAAAAAAAAGAAAAAAGAAAGAAGACAAAACCAAATACATAAAGTGGAGTTCGTTTGCAAGTGGCTGGAGGCTTTTGCGCTCCTATTCTGACTTTCTTCTATACATCTCTGATTGCAAATAAATAAAAATATCTTTTAAAAAATGTTTAAAGAAAGAAAACAAGACAAGTTTGATCAGGGGCGTCAGGACTCCCCAGTGTCTCCTCGGGTCAGCAAGCGGATGCAATTGCTTCAGTGAACGCCAAGGGGCACCCTCGGCCTCCGCCGCGGAGCCCTGGAACGCTCGGCGCTCTCCAAGTGCACAAAGAGCCCGGCCTTCTCCCGGGTGACATCACAAAGGGCCGGTTCCCCGCCCCTTCGGCGCCACCACGTGTGTCCGCGGGCTCAGCAGCCACCTTAACTCGGTCCCTCGCCGGCCGGTCTAGGCAGTGGAGGAGGAGGAGGAGGAAGAGGAGGGTGCTCGGTGGTGGCTGGAGGCTTCGCTATGGGCAGTTGTTCCTTCGCTCTCCCCGGGCCCGCCGTGCTGCCCGCGTCTCCGCTGTGGGTGGAGAGCATCCGGAGGCGCCGAGTGTCTGCGCGACTGCTGCTGCTTCTGCTGCTGCTGCTTCTCCGCCCGGCCCGGGCGTCCGCGCCCCTGGGCAGGTGCTGAGCATCTCGGACCGACCTTCCCGGGCCGCTTCCCGCATCCCGCCGAGGCTGCCTGCCGCAGTGTGCTCACATGGGCTGCTGGAGGTAGATGGGCTCCCCGCCCGGGAGGCGGCGGTTGGATGCGGCGCTGGCCACAAGCAGTCGCCCGTTCCAAAGCTGCCTCGGGGCCGCGCGCCCCGGGCGCCCCTGCGTGTCCGCGGCTCGGCCATGGGGACCTCCGCCAGCAGCCGCCCCGCTCTCGCTTCCCGCAGCCGCCGCCACCGTCGCCTACACCGAGTGCCGGGCGCGATGATCGCGGGCTCCTTCCTCCTGGTGAGTGCTCGCGGGGGGACCGAGGGTTGGCGTGTGCGGGGCGGCTCCTCCCGGGCTGGGAGCGCGGGGATCGGCCGGCTGCCTGGGAAGGGTTTGCCAGGGAAGGCATCCTACTAGGTCATTTGGGAGGGGTGTGTGTGTGGGGGGTGAGGGAGTCGGCTACGGCAGGGGGATGGAGGCGAATGGTTTGCCTTGCTGGGTGGCTGCGCCGTGGATGGCGCTAGAGGTGGCCGCCGGGTGCCTGGCGCATTTCAAGGTTTCCTATTCGCCTCCCACCACCCCCCTTCCCCACCATTCGGCCTACCTCGAGCCCCCGCATCTACCCTCACCCCCATTACGGACCCCTGTCATGGTGTACGGAGGGAACTGCCCGGTCCGGCGCGGGCGATCGCCGCTTTGTTGAGACTGCGGGGCCGCGTACCGAGCTTACCGCAGAGGGGACCGAGCCGCGCCGGTGCGCGCAGGGGCGCCCGCCACCCCTGCCTGCTTCCGCGCCCCGCATTCCCGAGCAGGGCGCCAGCTGCCCCCTCCTCCGTCGCCCCTTCCATCTCTCCTCCCTCTTGGCTCGGGTGGATCTCGATTTCTGCTCGCCAGAAAAAAAAAAAAAAAAAAAAAAGAACCCCTTAGACCCACTCTCCAGGCGCCTCCAAAGCTGCGGCTCTGAGCCAGCCTGTGCGCTGGCTTCCAGTAGTGGAGGGGGAAGGGTGAACGAGCTATTTAAAAAAAAAGATTATTTTCTTCAGCTTCCCTTATTTCTCATTTACCTGTGTTTAGGCACGTGACCCTGCGGAATGATGTGGGCTCCTTTAGCACCCAAATCTGGGGCGTGCCCTATGCGTAGGAATCCTCCATCACTTAACCTGGTCAAAACCTGACATCATCCTTGACCCCAAAGTTACCCTTAACTTCCCCTCATTTCCAGGATTGGGGCCAGGGGGAATCAGGGGAAAGAAAATTGAAAATCAAACCCTTGAGCCATCATAAACTTCCCATGTCTTTTATCTCTGCTGCAGGATGGGGATTGTTAGTTAAAAATCAAACAAAACAAAAACAAAAAAGAGCCTGTTTTCGTGGCAGGGCAGTGAAATGGAAGGTTTATTTCCCCCCCCCCCGAAAGGTTGGCCAGCCAAGGCCTCCTTAGATCTCAAGGCATTGCAGTTGCTAAGGCCTGGGAATTCATCCTACAGACGCTCTGGTTCCTTGTGTGTCTTTTAAGGGGGAAGAGAGACTAAAGAAAAGTTAGTTGCTGTTAGTATTTTTAATGAGACAGAACTCAGTCTCCCTTCCGACTCTTTTCTGTCCATTTCTAATAATGGCAAAGTCCAAGTTTGTATCTTTGAAACAAGTGTGGTGGATGGCAAGCTGGCAGCGGGCCTCCTGGGGCGAGGGCAGTGCCTTGGTGTGGAGGGAGACCTACATAATATTCCTTGCAAAATACAATCATATGTTACTGCTTTTAAAAAACGTTGTTTTTTTTTGTTGTTGTTGTTCATTTTTATTTATTTATTTGAGAGCGACAGAGAGAAAGAGGCAGAGAGAGAGAATGGGCGCGCCAGGGCCTCCAGCCTCTGCAAACGAACTCCAGACGCCAGCGCCCCCTTGTGCATCTAGCTGACGGGGGTCCTGGGGAATCAAACCTGGGTCCTGCTTTGCAGGCATGTGCCTTAACCACTAACCAACTAACCTTAACCAACCACTCACCCCCCTTTATGAGGTAGGGTCGGGCTCTAGCCCAGCCCTGGAATTCACTATGTAGTCTCAGGGTGGTCTTGAACTCACGGCAGTTCGCCTACCTCTGCCTCCTGAGTGCGAGTGCTGGGATTGTCTGCTGTGTTATTTCTTAAGTCATGAAATACTCTTTTTTTTGTTTGGTTTATCGAGGTAGGGTCTCACTCTGGTCCAGGCTGACCTGGAATTAACTCTGTCATCTCAGGGTGCCTTGAACTCATGGTGATCCTCCTACCTCTGCCTCCGGAGTGCTGGGATTAAAGGCGTGCGCCACCACGCCCGGCTTTTTTTTTTTTTTTAACCTTTTAGTATGGGATATGAGAGAGGTTTTTGTTTGTTTGCTTTTTCTTTACATATTTATTTGTAAGGGGAGAGTAGGAGAGAGAGAGAAAGGGACAGATAGTGGGAGGGAATGGGCATGGCAGAATTTTTGCTGCTGCAAATGAACTCCAGATGCATGTGGTACTTTGTGAATTTGACTTTAAATATACTGGGGAGTCTAGCCCAGGCTGGCAGGATTTCAAGACAAACACGTTTTGTTTTGTTTTGTTTTGTTTTTGGTTTTCTAAGGTAGGGTCTCACTCTAGCTCAGGCTGACCTGGAATTCACTATGTAATCTCAGGGTGGCCTCGAACTCTTGGCGATCCTCCTACCTCTGCCTCCCGAGTGCTGGGATTAAAGACGTGTGCCACCATGCCCGGCTACAAAACAAACACTTTTAACCTTTGAGATATCCCAGTAGTCCCCATTCCCCACCTTTTATTTTTTTTGAAGTAGGGTTTCAGTCTAGCTCAGGCTGGCCTGGAATTCACTATGTAGTCTAGGGTGGCCTCGAACTCTTGGTGTTCCTCCTATCTCTGCTTCCTGAGTGCTGGGATTAAAGGTCTGGGCCACCATGCCGGGCTACCATCTTTGATTTTTGAGGTAGGGCCTCACTTTTCAACTCCAGGCTGATACCGAACTCAAGATGGTCCTCCTATCTCAGCCTCGAAAGTGCTGGGATCAAAGGTGTATGCCACCACGCCTACCTTAAAGGGTAGTGGTTTTTTTTTTTTTTTTTTGTTATGTTTGTTTTGGTTTATTTTTGTTTTTCAGGCTGACCCAGAATTCACATTGTAGCGACCCTCTTCTGCTGGGGTTAAAGGTGTGTGCCACCATGCCCACCGAAAGGGTATGTTTTAGCTAACCAAGAAAGGCTGCAAGCCCATTTTTAAAAAAAATATTTTATTTTTATTTATTTATTTGGAAGAGAGAGAGAGAGAAAGGGACAGATAGAGGGAGAGAGAATGAGCATGCCATGGCTTCTAGCTGCTGCAAACAAACTCCAGATGCATGTGTCACTCTGCAACTGGTAAGCCCCTTTTTTCTTTTTCTTTTGGTGTTTCAAGGTAGGGTATCCCTCTATCCCAGGCTGACCTGGAATTCACTATGGAGTCTCAGGGTGGCCTTCAATGCATAAGGATCCTCCTACCTCTCGAGTGCCCATTAATTAAAGCATCAAACTTAGTTTACTCAAGAATGTTGCCGGGCGTGGTGGCGCAGGCCTTTAATCCCAGTACTTGGGAGGCAAAGGTAGGAGGATTCCCGTGAGTTCTAGGCCACCCTGAGACTCCATAGTGAATTCCAGGTCAGCCTGGGCTAGAGTGAGACCCTACCTCGAAAAAAAAAATGTTGTGCCAAGCTTGCAACAGCAGTCCTGAGTAAGTTTGGCTGTTACAAAAAAAAAAGAAGTTTATAATGAAAGTTAGAGGTGATCTCAAGATGAAAAGTAGTACAGGATTTTGTTTGTTTGTTAACTAATCAAAAGGCTTTAGTTAAATATATGGAGTGGGGGGGGGGCTTGGGAAGATCGCTCCATAGTTAAATGTGCTTGCTTTGCAAAAGCCTGTCAGATGGGGTTCAATTTCCAAGCCGCCCACATAATAAGATGGGTGCAAAAAATGGTGCAAGTATCTGGTACTCGGTTGCAGAGACAAGAGGCCCTGGCACTCCCGTATACGGACACGGCAGAAGGACATGCACTAAGAGAGTGTACGAGGGACTACTCTGTGATGAACTCAGGGTGCCCTAGTATCAGGGCAGGGCTTGAGACAGAATGGGCGCATCAGGTCCTCCTGCCATTATAAGTGAACTCCAGATGCATGCACCATTTCGTGCCTCTGGCTTTACGTGGGTATTGGAGAACTCAACCTGGGCCTTCCAGCTTTGTAAGCAAGCACCTTTAATCACTAAGCCATCTCTCCAGCCCTTCATGACATTTTTTATTTATTGACAACTTCCATGATTGTAAACAACATCTCATGGCAATTCCCACCTCCCCCCCCCCAATTTCCCCTTTGAAACTCCACTCTCTATCATATCTCCTCCCCATCTCCATCATTCTCTCTTTTATTTTGATGTCATGATCTTTACCTTCTATTATGGTGGTCTTGTGTAGGTAGTGTCAGGCACTGTGAGGTCATGGATATCCAGGCCATTTGGTGTCTGGAGGAGCACGTTGTAAGGATTCCTACTCTTCCTTTGGCCCTTACATTCTTTCTGCCACCTCTTCCGCAATGGACCCTGAGTCTTGGATGACATTGTTTTAAGGAATATTTTTCCTGTTGGGATTCTTGGCCATATCAAGAATGGCAGGCATTGGATATAGTCGGCCTGGTAAATATTACTGGGGGACACTGGGAGGTAACTGCTATGTTCGAACAGTGTGATTAGATTTAAAAAGTAGTAGTATCAGGCAGGTGTGGTGGTGCCTGCCTTTAATCCCAGTGCTAGAGCGGCCGAGGTAGGAGGATCTCTGAATTTCAGTTAGAATGAGATCCTACCTTGAACCCCACTCGCCCAGAAAAAAGCACCAGTAAAAACTCTTCAATTGTCACCTTTCCTTCAAATACCTTCCATTTGTGTGAAAATCTTAGGGATTATTACTTTTGTGATACTTTTTTAAGCAGGATGGGCTCAGTGTATGATAGGAAGCTTTTCTTAGGCCTTTAAAATTACTAGTGTATAAGCCTGGCATGGTGGCCTGTGCCTTTAAACTCAGCACTCAGGAGGCAGAGGTATAAGGATCAAGTCCAGCCTGGGACTACAGAGTGAGTTCCAGGTCAGCCTGGGTTAGTGTGAGACCTTACCTTGAAAAAATATATATATATATATATTTGTATATACATGCATATTTTATACAGTGTTGTATGCACAGCAACTATAAGTATATGTTTCTCTAAAGAGCATTTACCGGGTTTCAGGCACGGTATATGGTGTATCTCATTTATTCCCAGCATCCCCGTCAAGCAGGTGATGGCATCTCCATTTTATTTTATTTTGGTTTTTCACGGTAGGGTCTCGCTCTAGCCCAGGCTGACCTGGAATTCACTGTGTAGTCTCAGGGTGGCCTCAAATTCATGGCAATCCTTCTACCTCTGCCTCCCGAGAGCTGGGATTAAAGGCGTGCGCCACCACGCCCTGCTGCATCTCCTTGTAGAAAGATTTATTTTATTTATTTGAGAGTGACAGACAGAAAGAGCAGAGAGAGAAAGAGAATGGGCACACCAGTGTCTCCAGCCACTGCAAACAAACTCCAGATACATGTGCCACCTTGAGCCTCTGGCTTACATGGATCCTGGGGAATCGAGCCTCTAACCAGGGTCCTTGGGCTTCACAGGCAAGCGATTAACCACTAAGTCATCTCTCCAACCCTGCATCTCCATTTTAAAGACAAGAGAATACAGTCTCCGAGAACTTCACTGGGCTGTTCTAGGTCACAGAGCCTGTGCAGGACCTGGCCTAGAACTTCCCTTCTCTCCACTCTCCCTCTCCCCTGCGCCACACGGTCCGTCACAACTTGAAGCTGCTTGATGATACAGCATTGGAGCTGGAGAGATGACCCAGTGGTTCATGCGTTTGCCTGCAAAGCCTAATGACCCGGGTTTGACTCCCTAGTACCTATGTAAAGCCAGATGTACAAGGTGGCACGTGCATCGGGAGTTCATTTGCAGCTGCTAGAGGCCCTGGTGGGCCCATTTTCCCCTCCCCCCTCTCTCTCTGCTTGCAAATAAATAAAAACATTAAAAAGAAGAAATTACTCTTGTAGTCTGCTCCAGGCCAAAGTGCTGGAGACAGGGTAAATGAGACATTTACTTAGGCTTGTACCAATTGAAGGAATACTCAGTAAGAGCTTACTCAGTGTGACATTGTCTAATCAGAGATGCCACTTGCCCCCAGGGGCTCCCTTTGGTTGTACAGTCTGGAGAGAAAGGGGGACGTCCTTGATAGACGCTTTGGAAATGACTAAGATCGCGCCTGCTGGACCAACCTGAGTACCTGCAGGAGAAGCTGTGAGTGGCCACGCGTGTCTCTAACCACAGTCCTTTGTGGTGGCCGAGACAGGAGAGTCGCTGGGGCGTACTGGTTAGCCAGTCTGCCAGATGTCATCTTTAGGTTCAGTGACACTGCTCAAGAAAATTAGACCAAAGAGCAATAGAGGAGCATGCTGACGTCCTTTGGCCATACACGAGTGCTGGGATTAAAGGCGCGCGCGCACATGCATGTAACATACAGATGCTGTCCCTTGCGCCCGCGCACACAAGAATTCCAGACAGATGACCATTTGCTATGTCTAGTAGCCCGTTGAACAAGTCATTGTATTTTCTTGTTTAAACATTTCATTTATTTGGGGGAGAGAATGCGCACACCAGGGCCTCCAGCCACTGCAGATGAACTCCAGATGTGTGTCCCGCCTTCCGCATCTGGCTTATGTGGGTCCTGGGGAATCAAACCTGGGTCCTTAGGCTTCGCATTGTAAGTGTCCTAACCACTAAGCAATCTCTCCGACCCTTTTCTATTTTCTTTTTGCCTAAAGAGTACCAAGTTTTAGTATGTGTCACCACCCACTGAGTCTGGACCTCTAGCTGAGTGCTTCCTTCACATAACCACCTATCAAAAAGTCAGGGACCTCATTTATTGGCTATATGGCTAAGCAAGTGTGGGGTGGTGGGGCGGGGGGTTGCAATCAGGAAGACTTGGTGGCAAGTCCAAGAAGCACTTTAAATTAGAGCTGACACTATATGCAAAAATATTCTCCTTTGTATATAACATACTAAATATATAAATATCTATTAAAATATTTTTTAAAATTATTTATTTATTTATTTATTTGAGAGTGACAGACACAGAGAGAAAGACAGATAGAGGGGGAGAGAGAGAGAATGGGCGCGCCAGGGCTTCCAGCCTCTGCAAACGAACTCCAGACGCGTGCGCCCCCTTGTGCATCTGGCTAACGTGGGACCTGGGGAACCGAGCCTCGAACCAGGGTCCTTAGGCTTCACAGGCAAGTGCTTAACCGCTAAACCATCTCTCCAGCCCCCAAATATTTTTTATTTACTTGCAAATGTAGAGAGAGAGAGAGAGAGAGAGAGAGAGAGAGACAGGGAATGGGCCTGCAAGGCCTCTAGCTGCTGCAAACAAATTCTAGATGCAGGAGCCACTTTGTGCATCTGGTTTTACTTGGGCACAGGGGAACTGAACCTCGGCTGTCACGTTTTCCAAGGAAGTGCCTTAACCGCTGATGCCATCTCACCAGCCCCCTTTTTTCTATTTTAACTACCAGAAAGGATCCTAACCCTTCTATAATCTAACACCTTGTCTTACTTTGCTGAGGGAAAGAACGGACTACAGTGAGAACATGATTTTTTCCCCCCATGGGAATGAACCTACATTTGTGTATTCTTTGGATTTTTGAGATAGGATCTCGGTGTAGCCCAGGCTGACCTGGAACTCACTCTAGTCCCAGGCTGGCACCACCATGCCCAACTATTGGTGCACTATGTACCATATACTATACCATCCTAGGCTTAGAAACCCAGTAAAGACCTGGGCTTTGGATCGTGCCACAAAGGAACAGTCCTACAGTTGAGAAAACGCACGTGGCCATCAGTAGAGCTGCCTGTTTCACTCGTTCAGGTGGAGTCAGTAGATGAACGCAATTGACTCAAGTAACAATGTGATGTTGGACATCTTTATAACATGAATCAGTCAAGGGTGGTGGTGTGTGCCTTTAATTCCAGCATTTGGGGAGGCAGAAGTAGAAGGATTCCTGTGAGTTTGAGGTCAGCCTGAGACTACAGAGTGAGTTCCAGGTCAGCCTGGGCTGGAGTGAGACCCTACCTTGAAAAAAAAAAAAAAAAACAAAAACAAAAATAACAGAACTCTGAATTTTTTAGCTGTTAGATTGAAAGAGGAAGCAAACACTTCTAATCTGGAATAACGTGATCAGTTTCAGCAGAGAAAGTGACTGAGGAGGAAGTCAGGCATGGAGGGAGACCAGGCAATCCAGAGCTTGTTCTGAAGTGAAAGATTCCTGGTTTACCCCACGAGAGTCAGAGAGTCATCGCTACAATGACTGACTATGGGGTGGGTCAAGCTTTCTTATTTGAATTGAATGCTGATTGTTCGAATCTACCTCAGATCCAGTCCAAATCCAAATCAATAAACAAAGCCTGCAGTGTAATTAAGCTACAGAAGCAAACCAAATCTGTAATAAAAATATTCCCTGAAGTAAGGTATATAGAAGGTATAAGAAAAGGTCCTGAGCCGGGAGTGGTGGCACACGTAGGAGGATTGCCGTGAGTTCAAGGCCCTCCTGGGACCCAAAGAGTGAGATCCAGGTCAGCCTGGATTAGAGTGAAACACTGTCAACCTCAACCCCCCCCACCAAAAAAAAAAGAAAAAAGCCCCAAATATCCTCAGACTAAATAGGCATAGGTCTGCCAAATATCTACACCTCAAGCTAAACCGGACAGTCTTTCACGTTAGAGGAAGCACAGTGAGCGCCCTATTTCTGGGGGCAGTTGGCAGATAATCGCTTCCCCACTGGACAGGAGCAAGTCACTGTGGCGTTCCGAGCTGGTTCGGGAAAGTGGTTGTGGTCTCTGCTGGAAGTTGCAATGGGGAGTTACCACACCTTGACTTTGTTCTTGGCTCCATCTTGAGTGTGAGAGGTGAAGTTGCTTTGGAGGCTCCAAAAGTAAGTTGCAAATTGCTTTGGTGTTCAGCTAGTCCTTTATAAAACATGTGAACACGGGTTGGAGAGATGGCTTACCAGTTAAGGTATTTGCTCACAAAGCCTAACACCCTGGGTTTGATTCCCCAGTAACCGCCCCCACCCATGTAAAGCCAAATGCACAAAGTGCATCTGGAGTTTGAAGCAGCTGGAGGCCCTGGCACACCCAATTCTGTCTATCTTTTATCTCTCTTTCTCCTTGCAAATAACCAAATAAAAATATTTATTTAAAAGAAAAAAAGTATGTGGCCAGGCGTGGTGGTGCATGCCTTTAATCATAGCACTTGGAAGGCAGAGGAAGGAGGATCGATCGCCATGAGTTCAAGGCCATCCTGAGACTACATAGTGAATTCCAGGTCAGCCTGGGCTAGAGCAGGACCCTACCTTGAAAAAAAAAGCAAAAAACATGTGAACTAAAATTGACTTAAATCGTTTTTTAATTTTTTTTTCCTTTCGGTGACGGGAAATGGGGAGATGTATCATCCGACCATTCAGGGACCAGTATGAATTGAGTGACTTTCTTGCATAAACAGCTCTGCCTATTTTTTTTTTTTTTCCAGTAAGTGCTCCTACTCGGCTGGCCGTCTTCGCTATGCAGGCCTGGCAAACTGCAGTGATGCCAGGTCACCAGTCACTTCTTGGCACACCCAGGTGCCTTCTCTGTGACAAGAGGAGCTCAGATTATCTCTGAGCTGTGGGCCTGGGTCCAGCGACCATTTGGAGCAGGTTCTGTCTGGACCATGAGTTGCAGATAAATCTTTTTTTTTTTTTTTGGGCGGAATGTCAATTGAAGCCGTAACCAGGAGTCAGCTGGGTCCCAAAGCTGGATCTCCATGGAGCGTGTGAGCAGCGTGGCTTTGTTGCAACGGCAGCTGCTAAGCTTCTGTCCCTTAGAAATAGGGCCGAGATCGTGAATAAATACTGGCCCTTTCCCAGTGTTTATATTTGTCAAATACCTGAAAAATCAACAGGAATCTTAAATTGGCTTGTATGCTGCCTGCCACCTGGTTGGGTGGAGGTTATTAAGCTGGCAGCAGCCGGCTGAATGGGCAGGCAGGGGCTCTCCGTGGAGACTTGCTGCTGTCCCGAAGCTGTGGGCTGAAGGCACTAGTGAGCTCACCGTCCCTGGGGTGTGATGATACTCCGTGTGATGTGCGTTGGTGTGGTGCCACGGTGCCGGCTTTGGCAGTGATCTATCAGTAGTGTTGGGGACATCGTATTCTTAGGGCTATCAGGTAAGCGTGGGGTGGAATAGGACCTGGATGCATCCCCAGGGTGCTGTGCTTGCTGTCTACCTTCATCTTTGATTTTGATTTTTTTTTTTATTATTGACAACTTCCATCATTGTCAACAACATCCCACAGTAGTTCCCTCCCTCGCCTCCCTTTCCCCTTAGAAACTCCACTCTCCATCATATCCCCTCTGCCTGTCAATCAGTGTACCTTCATTTAAAAAAAAAAAAAATTATTAGAGCTGGGTGTGGTGGCGCAACCTTTAATCCCAGCACTTGGGAGGCAGAGGTAGGAGGATCGCCATGAGTTCAAGGCCACCCTGAGACTATGTAGTTAATTCTAGGTCAGCCTGAGCCAGAGTGAGACCCTACGTTGAAAAACAAAAACAATAACAACAAAAAAGTTTATTTATTTTGAGAAAGAGAGAGAATGGGCACCTCAGGGCCTCTCTCCACTGCAAACAAACTCCAGATGCAGGTGCTAACTTGTGCGGCTGGCTTTACGTGGGTCCTGGGGAACCCAAGTCCTTAGGCTTCACCAGCCTTAATCACTAAGCCATCTCCAGCCCCCACTTCATCTTCTTTTAAGCATATTTGAAGGGACATCCAGGACTGCTGTAAACTAAAACAATAGATGGTGAGGGACATGGTCAGCAAAAACTATGGCAAACCTAATTGTGTAATATAAATATGTAAATTTTTATTTATTTTAGTTTTTTTTTTTTTTTTTGGCTTTTCGAGATAGGGTGTCACTCTAGTCCAGGCTGACCTGGAATTCACTATGGAGTCTCAGGCTGACCTCGAACTCATGGCGATCCTCCTACCTCTGCCTCCCAAGTGCTGGGATTAAAGGCGTGCGCCACCATGCCCGGCTTAGTTTTTTTGTTTTTTTTTTTTTGAGGTACAGTCTTATTCTAGCCCAGGCTGACTGGAATTCACTCTGTAGTCTTAGGGTGGCCTCGAACTCACAGTGATCCTCCTACCTCTGCCTCCCGGGTGCTGGCCACTTTGTGCATCCGGCTTGATGCGGGTACTGGCGAATTGAACCCAGGCCTTCAGGCTTTGCAAGCAAGTGCCTTCCTGAGCCATTGAGCTGTCTCTCCAGCTCCAATTGTCTTCATATTTCTACCATTTTCCTTTTGTTCCACAAATGGCTTGGCACCATTGGCAAACGTGTCTTGGGAGAAGAAACATGATCTTAATGGACTGAGAGGAGAACGTGGAGTGAGTGAGCCCCTGAGTCCTGGAATCAGCTGGGAGCAGCTTGGGTCCAACAGCGTTCCTTCACTGGTGGGTGAGGGCGGAGAGCTCAGCCAGCCACCAGCACCGGCCCCCCCAGCCCCCACTTACGGAGCACGTACCACTGCTGCACTATTGAACACCTTCTGTGAACCATCTCCGTAAACCTTGAGGTAGCAGCCTTGACCCCATTCCACAGATGTGGGAGCGAAGGTGGACGGAGTTAACAATCCTGTCATTGACAAGCGCTGGAGAGATGAATCAGATCTAGGTCACGGTACCTGCATCCGCCCAGCCTTTTCTGCCAAGTTGTGGGTAGGGGACGGCGGTTGACTTTGGACTCGCCAGAACTTCATTTCCTGTAAAAGGGAATGATTTTACTGAGGAGTTGCACATTTTGCCTCTTTCGTTCTGGAAGTTTCATGACGGTGCTTGGAAGTTTAGCCAAAGCTCCAAGTTAGAGAAACTGTGTGTGTGTGTGTGTGTGTGTGTGTGTGTGTTTTGAAAGGAGAGGTCGTGTCGACACTGGCCAGCTTTTTCCTATGGGGTGACTCTGACGGGCCACGGTGCCGTCGTTAAGATGGAAAGATACTCCTGCAAGTTGAAATGTTATAAATAGGGAATGGGGTGCTTGGATTTCCCACAGCTTGGGTCATTTTGAAAAATATTTGTTTAGTGAGTAACTGCGACAGGGCTCTGCTTAGCAATATAATTTCAACTCACCTTTAAGACTTTTTTTTTTTCTTCCTGGTTTTTTGGTTTTTTGAGGTAGGTCTCACTCTAGCCCAAGCTGACCTGGAATTCACTATGTAGTCCCAGGGTGGCCTCGAACTCCTGGTGATTCTTGTACCTCTGCCTCCTGAGTGCTGGGAATAAAGGCATGTGCCATCATGCCCGGCTAGGACTTTTCTTTTTTCTTTGCTGCTAGCCTAATTATTTGAATAGAGTAGGAACATGGACTTGGACCAGCTACTTTTCATCTCATTTCTCTTGGGAACCGGTTTACTTAATGCCATGATTTGGATGGTCCATACATGTTATGTTTGTGCGTCACAATAATAGCATTTTCTTTTTGGAGGTGGAGTCTCACTCTCGGCCAGGCTGACTTGGAACTCCCTCTGTAGTTTCAGGCTGGCCTCGAACTCACAGTGATCTCCTACCTCTGTCTCCAAGTGCTGGTATTAAAGATATCCCCGGCAACTTGGTAACATGTTTATTTTTATTTTTTTATTTTTTAACTTGCAAAGAGGAGAGAGAGAGAATATGCATACAACAGGGCCTCTAGCTGCTGCAAATGAACTCTAGGCGCACGAGCCACCCTTGTGCATCTGGCCCTCGGTCAGAGGAGGCGAATGAGCAGTTGCATGGCTTTTGTTGCCAATTGCCAGAAAGCGTTCAGGAAGACAGTTGACTTCGCGTGTCACTGGCCACCTAGAAATGCGCTTCCTACGCTATGAACCTGCCTGTATTGGAGTTTATCACTTCAATGTACTAATGCTCCTTTAATTTAGACATATAAGGAGTTTTGGCTGTCTACACTTGCATTGCAGTGGTTGCTGGGGGTGCTGTCAAATTACTGTATGATGGTTGCCTTCCAAAAAAAAAAAGAAAGCTTATTTTTAGGTTTTTCGAGGTAGTGTCTCACTCTAGTCCAGGCTGACCTGGAATTCACTATGTAGTTTCAGTGTGGCCTGGAACTCACTCAATCCTCCTACCTCTGCCTCATGAGTGCTGGGATTAAAGGTGTGCGCCACCACACTTGGCTTTTTTTTTTTTTTAACTTTCTATATTAATAGACAACTTCCATAATTATAGACAATAAACCATGATAATTCCCTCCCCTCTGCCACTTTTCCCTTCAAAAATCCACTCTCCACCATATCCCCTCTCCCCCGCATCAGTCTTTTATTTGGATGTCACCATCATTTCCTCCTATTATGAGGGTTTTGTGTAGGTAGCGCTGGGCACTGCTAGGCTGTTTTGTGTCTGGGGGGAGCACGTTGTAAGGAGTCCTGCCCTTCCTTTGGCTCTTTCATTCTTTTTGCCACCTCTTCCGCAATGGACGCTGAGCCTTGGAAGGTGTGATCGAGATGTCTCAGTGCTGAGCACTCCTCTGTCACTTCCCAGAACTGTGCTGCATTTTGGTTCATCCCAGAGGTCACCGTCATCGGAAAAGAGAAGCTTCTCTAACCAAAGTGAGAGTGGTGTTAATGTTTGGGTATGAACGTTCAGAAAAGTGCTTACAGGGAAGCTTGGTGAGCACAACATATATGTTTAGCCAGATAAGAGCAGCCGTTACACTCCTACGGTTTCAGTAGCAGCATATGTTCCCTCCCATAGAGTGGGTCTGCAGTCCAATTAGAGAGCCCATAACAGACATGCCACTGTTGTACCTGTTGGCTCATTTGGTCTGGCTGGTCAAACTTAAGGCTTGCAGCATCCACTGTTGTTTGTCACCACTGGTGACTTCTCTCCCATAGGACTGCATGCAGCATAGCTTTTTCCAGCTTTCTGTCAGCTGGTCTACAGGGAGGAGGTTATCAGCTCAGCTCCAGCAGGATTTCTCAGTGACCTTGCAGCCCAAGTATGTGGAGTCTTCAGCAATAGGGTCTTACCATCTATTCCTGGTGGGAAACCAAGAGCCTTGATAATGACCTGTAATGTTTTGGGGGCATCAGGGACCTCCCTGGCCAACAACTCACTGGAAGGTATCCCATTCCTGGCACTGAAATTTTTCTAGTAACAGTCTATGACTTCTGGGTGCTCCATTATCCAAAAAAGTAGGTTTCCATATGTTTTATTCATAACATCTTGAATTTTGATTAATTCTCCCCCCACTTAATTTTTTTGAAAATTTATTTGAGAGAAAGAGGCAGAGAGGGGGAGGGAGGGAGAGAATATGGGCACACTAGAGCCTACAATTCCAGATGCCTTATGTGGATCCTGGGGAATTGAACCTGGGTCCTTTGGCTTTTCAGGCAAGCTCCTTAATCACTATGCCGTCTCCCCAGCACCATACATGTACAACTTTGTGCATCTGGCTTTGTGTGGGTATTGGGAAAATGAACCTGGATAAACAGGCTTTGCAAGCAAGTGCCTTTAATGCTGAGACATCTTCAGCATGGATTACCCTTTAATTAATTAATCATGTCTCTCAGCTAGTGAATAGAAGTTACTCTACCCTCATTCATTAATTTGTACACCTTTTTGGTTATAAGCTTTTATTAGCTGTGTAGGGCATGTTTTTGCATTTTAGTAATATTACTATAATAAAACATAAAAGGTAAAAGCCTACATTTGTGTTATTATCCTTTTCTTTTTTCGTGGTCTGAGAGTATTACCTTTTTTTTTTTTTAAATTTATTCACTTGAGAGAGAAAGAAGCAGAGAGAGAGAGAGAGAGAGAGAATGGGCATGCCAGGGCCTCCAGCCACTGTAAACAAATTCCAGATGCGTGTGCCATCTTGTGCATCTGACTTTATGTGCATAGTAAGGAATCGAACCTGGATCCTTAGGCTTTACAGGCACACACCTTATCCGGTGAGCCCTCTCTCCAGCCCCAACTTTGAAGTTTGTAATTTATCTTTTCACGTGTTGGGTTTGTTGACATTTCTTGTCATTATTTGTGGTGAGACTAACCTCATTGTATTCTGGTTTTGTTCTTTCAAGGTAGGGTCTGGCTTTGGCTCAGGCTGACCTGGAATTCACTGTGTAGTCTCAGGGTGGCCTTGAACTCACTGCGATCCTCTTACCTTGGCCTCCCGAGTGCTGGGATTAAAGGTGTGCGCCACTGCGCCCGGCTCTTCCCTCCTGGTATTACTGTATTGTAATAGCAGGACGTTCGTATATGCTGTCCGTAAAGGGTTTTTATGGTAAATTGACTGGGTGAGGAACTCCTGGGCACATATGATTCTCAGTTTTGGTTGCTCTTCTGCGGTCAGCTTCAGGTTCATAGCAATGATGCCCTGCAAAGAGAAGGCAGAATAAGGAGCAGACCTGCACGCCAGGTGCCAAGGATCAGGAGTGCTTCTAGCCTTGTGGGACATGTGGTTTCTGCCATAACTACTTAATTCTCTCTTTCTCTCTCTCTCTGTGCGTGTATGTGTGTGTGTGAGAGAGAGAACAGCAAAATAGCGTCCTCAGATACTTGCTTACAAAGCCTGCCAGCCCAGGTTCCATTTCCCCAGTACTCAGTATGAATCTGGAGTTTGTTTGCAGTGGTAGGAAATCCTGGCACACCCATTCTCTCTCTCTCTCTGTTTAGGTTTTTCAAGGTAGATCTTACTCTAGCCCAGTCTGACTTGGAATCACTGTGTAGTCTCGGGCTGGCCTTGAACTCATGGCAATCCTACCTCTGCCTCCCAAGTGCTGGGATTAAAGGTGTGTACAACCATGCCTGGCTAAATAAATCAAATATTAAAAAAAAAAATAGCATGCCACCTGGTGTGGTTATGCATTCCTTTTAATCCCAGTACTTGGAAGGCAGAGGCAGGAGGATTGCTGTGAGTTTGAGGCCACCCTGAGAGTACTGCACATTGAACTTCAGATCAGCCTGAGCAAGAGTGAAACCCTACCTTGGAAAATGTCCCACAAGACTGATGCTCCCTCTCCTTCTTCCAATGTCAAAAGTATGACCCAGGCTGTGACTTGTGCTTTAAAAACAAACAAACAAACAAACATATATGTGTGTGTGTGTGTGTATATGTATGTATGCATATGTATGTATATATATATATATATATATATATATAGATATAGATATAGATATAGATATAGATATAGATATAGATATATTTAATAGAGAGAGAGGGTTTGCACACCAGGGCCTCAGCCACTGCACTCTAACTCCAGAAGCTTGTGTCACCTGGAGGGCATGTGTGACCTCGTGTTGCGTCAACTTTGTGCGACTGGCATACATGGGATCCGGAGAGTTAAACCTGGGTCCTTCGGCTTTGCAGCCAAGCGCCTTGACCGCTAAGCCATCTCTCTAGCCCGAGCTGTGCTTCTTATTGACTGGCAGTTGCCATGGTCCCCCCCTCCCTCTCTTGGGTTCAGTTAATTTGCTAGTGTGGCTCACATACCTGGCTTCTTTATGACTATTACTATTATTTTTATCATCAGTTTGTGTGTGTGTTCGTGGGTGAGTGCACGTGCGCACATGGAGGTCAGAGGACAACTTTGGGGTCAGTCTTCCCCTGTCCACCTCGTTTGAGGCAGGGTTTCTTGCTCGGATTCTCATTCTGCTACTCTTTGCTGGGCTTGTCTTGAGCTTCAGGGAAACTTTGGGTCTGTCAGCAACACCATGCTGGGATTTCTGAAGCCCATCACCACTTCCAGCTTTTCCTGAGGGGCCTGCAGTTCAAACTCAGGTACTCCAGCTTGAGGGGCGAGGGTTTTACCCATCTCCTCAGCCCTACCCACTTCTTATAATAAAGGATGTTGCAAAGGCTACGGGTGAAGCCGTGTGTCGGGCAGGCATGTAGGAAGGGGTGTGGAGCTATCGCGCCTGCCGAGGGTGGGCTGCCCGCCTAGAACTTAACTGCTCAGCTAGCTGTAAACTTGCTGAACCTTGTCCTTTTGGAGTTTTATGGAGGTGTCATTATGCAGGCATCATTAGCCATTGGTGATCAGCTTAACCTTCAGCCCCTCAGAAGTTGGGGGTTGGGGTGTGGTGGGACTGAAAATAGCATTTCTATAATCATACCTTAGATCTTCTGCTGGCCATTCTCCATCAAGCTATTTTGGGGTTTTCTAGTCCCTTGTAATCCCCCTTACATACGAAGGACAATGATATCACTTTGGTGGTTCCAAGGACTTAGGAGCTGTATGCCCGGAACTAGGACCAGAGACCAAATATTTATATTTCATTACAGTACAGTATCACACCCAGCTAGTACCTGGCATAGCCAGGTCTGCTTGGCACAAGGCATTTCCCTTATACTTCTATGGTTTCTGTACTGGCCGTGTGTGTGTGTTTGTGTGTTTTAGTGGGATGGAGTAACATTACTCCATATTTTACTGTATATGATGCCAAAATTCATTTATTCCTTCATGACCAAATAAGTGGGCCGTCTGTTCTTGGCATCTCCAGGTAGGTGGAGGTTGTAGAAATAGCCACTGAGATGGAGGGAATGTGGTTCTGGAGTCCAGTGACTGGAGTGCTGAGACACGTTCTCCTGCATTGCAGGCTCCAGAGAAAACAGCATCTGGGTGAAGCCTTGTCTGCTATTTTCCTCTCTCACTGTCCTCTGAGCTTGCCTTCTTCTGGTCCTACAGTCAGCACATTCTATCCAGCCTTGGCCTTCTCGGTAGTCAACAGCTCTAAAAACAGTGCCTTTTCCTGCTTTGGCAACAGGATGCTTTTTTTTTTTTTTTTTAATCAGAGAGGACAGTAGGAAATTTGAGAGCAGATCAAGTTTATATAACATAACTGGAAATGATGTGCCTGGGATTTGTGGACGCTTTATCCTTGAACTGTTCCTTTCTAGGTATCCTCCAATCTCTTCAAATCTGGAGGGTTCTAAGCAGCCAGTATATTGATACTCTAAATTTAACATGACACTCAAGAAAAAAAATTCAGCAGTTGTAAGAGTCTTTCAGTTCTGTCTGGCTTTTTAAAAATAACTACATACCTTTTTGTTTTATGAAAGAGAGAGAATGGGCACACCAAGGTGTCTAGCCATAGCAAATGAACTCCGAACTCCAGATGCATGTGCCACCTTGTGCATCTTCTTTACATGGGTACTGGGGAGTTGAACTTGGGTCCTTAGGCTTTACTACCCAGACAAGTACCTCAACCATTAAGCCTTCTCTCCAGCCCTGTCTGGCTATTTTTAAAAAAATATTTATATATTAATTTGCAAGGGGGAGAGAAAGAGAATGAGAATGGGTATGCCAGAGCCTCTAGCCACTGCAGATGAAGTCCAGACGCATGTATCACCTGATGCATCTGGCTTTACATGGGTACTAGGGAACTGAACCTGGGTCTTTAAGCTTTTCAGGCTAGTGCCTTAACTGCTAAGCCATCTCTCCAGCCCCTCTGTCTGGCTTTTACCTTTTGGTATATGTCAGGTTGTTTTCTACTCATCATCCCAGGACAATAATGGTTTAGAATCTTCACAGTAACTGAATTTCCTCATCTAAAAAACAGCTCTAGGCCTGGAGAGATATCTTAATGGTTAAGCGCTTGCCTGTCAAGCCTAAGGACCCTGGTTCAAGGCTCGATTCCTCAGGACCCACGTTAGCCAGATGCACAAGGGACGCACGCGTCTGGACGTCCTTTGCAGTGGCTAGAGGCCCTGGCGTGCCCATTCTCTATCTACCTGCCTCTTTCTCTGTCTGTCGCTCTCAAGTAAATAAATAAAAAACAAAATTAACAAAAAAAAAAACAGCTTTATATTGCACTGAAAATAATACTATAGCAGGCTCCCAGGCAATTTCCCTACTGGTCTGTTATGAATAGTAAAAGTTTATCACCTCCTTGAGTATGCTAATTTCCCATTGGTGCAGCCTTAGAACTTGATAGGCAGAAGTCTGTTGTCATCCTAAGTGGCAAGTAGTTTCTGGTTTTTGTTTGTTTGAAGGATGAGGTCACCAGATAATAATTGTTGAAGAAATCGGCATAGTCATTCTGACGTCCGTTCACACATCTGGGTGTTTGTCTTCAGACAGGCCCATCTGTGAGGTGTGAGGCAGGTCACCAGGCTGAGCAGTGAGACCCTGGAAGTCCTTACTACAGGTCATTCAATGAATGTCTCCTTGCCTCTTGAAATTTTCTGGGTTCTGCTTTGTTTTTTTTTTAAATAAGGTAAGGTCTCACACTAGTCCAAGCTGACCTGGAATTCACTCTGTATTCTCAGGCTGGCCTTGAAGTCATGGCTATCCTCCTACCTCTGCCTCCCGAGTGCTGGGATTAAAGGTGTGTGCCACCACACCCAGCTGGTTCTGCTTTTTACCTTTTAATCATTCAATAATATTTATTTATTTGAGAGAGGGAGAGGAAGAGGGAGAAAGAGAATAAGTCAGGGTCTCTAGCCACTACAAAGGAACTCCAGACATATGCATCACCTTGTGCATCTGGCTTATGTAGGTACTGGGGAATAGAACCTGGGTCCTTAGGCTTTTCAGGCAGCTGCCTTAAACCCTAAGCCATCTCTCCAGCCCTCAATGAATATTTAGAGTGCTTCTCCCTATCTCATGTACAGTTAGGATGGCTCAGCTAGATAACTTTTTTTTTTTTTTTAATTTTTATTTATTTATTTGAGAGCGACAGACACAGAGAGAAGGACAGAGAGAGGGAGAGAGATAGAATGGGCGCGCCAGGGCTTCCAGCCTCTGCAAACGAACTCCAGACGCGTGCGCCCCCTTGTGCATCTGGCTAACGTGGGACCTGGGGAACCGAGCCTCGAACCGGGGTCCTTAGGCTTCACAGGCAAGCGCTTAACTGCTAAGCCATCTCTCCAGCCCTAGATAACTTTTTAAAAATATATTTTATTTAAATACCAATATACATATTGAGAAAGGAAAGAAAGAGAAAGGGCCAGGGTGTCATGCCACTGCAAACTCCAGATGCATGGCCCACTCTCTGCGTCTGGCTTTACAGGTCCTGGTGAATTGAACCTGGTCTGTCAGACCTTACAAGCAAGTGCCCTTAACTGCCGAGCCATTTTTCCAGCCCCCTTTAGCTAGATCATTGAATAGATCATATTGAATCAACATTATAGTTCTACTATGGGGACTTTGGGGTTTCTCACACTTTTATATATGAGCTCATTTCCAGCTACTTCCTCCATCACCACCCTTTAATTTGCCATTTCTAATTATTTATGATGTGCAGATTCACTCCTTTAATCCACAAGCATTTGTCAGGCATACCATGAACTGGGTCCTTCAGGATTCGGGTTGACTCAGTGGGTCACATGGACCCATCCCTCATCTTCACGGAGGGGGAAAGGCTGCGTGGTCAAGTGGATGGAGTTGAGAGCTCAAGCTTCCCTGCCTTGCAAGTTCAGTCCTGGAGGGAAAGAAGAGACAGGTGGGGGTGTAAAGACTGTTCTCAGTGTGGGAGGGTAGGAACAGCACTCCAGAGGAAGTCTCTTCTCTGAATGATTTTGCATTTCACTGAATGTCGCTGGCAGAGGTGGGTGTGACAATATCTGCTTGGGTGTGTGCGTTCGAGTGGGTGTCGAAGGTTACGGAACTCAGCACTTGTATTGCTAGGCTCTTGGAGGAGGTCTGAGGGCTCCCAGGTGCCTCTGTCAGTTCGTCGGTCTGTCTGTCTATCAATCATCTATATTGGTTTTTAAAAAAATATTTTTATTTGTTTATTTGAGAGAGAATGGACATACCAGGGCCTCTAGCTGCAGCCAACTAACTGCAAATGCATGCACCACCTTGTGTATCTGGCTCACGTGGGTCTTGGGGAATTGAACCTGGGTCCATTGCCGTTGCAGACAAGTGCCTGAACTGCTAAGCATCGCTCCAGCCTCCCCTCCCCCACTTTTTTTTTTTCCTGCGGTAGGGAAAAATACTCATACCCTAGCTCAGGCTGATCTGGAATTTGCTATGTAGTCTCAGGGTGGCCTTGAGCGCATGGCAATCCTTTTACCTCTGCCTCCTGAGTTCTGGGATTAAAGGCGTGTACCACCCCACCTGACTGGTTTCTCTATTTTTGCTATTCCTTTTGACTACTTAGGAAAGACTTGTTGAAGACTTTTTTTTTTTTTGTAAAGGGCGAGAATGACTTAGTCATTCGCATTTTCGGGCAGAATGATCTCTGTTGCAGCTATCCAGCTCTTCCCCTGTAGTCTGAAAGCGGCTCTAAGCACCGCGTACCCACGTCTGGGTTCCAGTAAGCTTGCTTGTTAGAACACGTGGTGTGTTGGATTTCCTGTGGTGGGCCCTGGCCTGGAGAATGCTTTGCTTATTATTTCCATCATCTTTATTATTAGGTGGTTGAGCAAGTGAGGGGATCTCATCTGTCTGCTTATCCCTGCCTTTGAGCAGCTCAGATTCCTTAAGTGACGATGAGTATGTATGCACTTAGGCCACCAGCCAACATGACAAGACAGTATGTAATTACACATCAGTACATTGAACAGAAACAGGAAACGAGGTTACCTGTTGGCTCATCTGCTCGGAATCTAGGTGTCGAATAGTTAAAGGCTTCACTAAGAAGGTGGAATTTGGCATAACCGCAACACATCAAGTTGAATACAACCTTGTCCAACCTGGAAAGTTTATAAGTGACTAAAACAAGGTGCAGTTAACTTTAAGACAGAAGTTGGGGTCTGGAGAGATGGCTCAGCAGTTAAGGCATTTGACTGCAAAGCCTAATGGGCTTGGTCTGCTTTCCCAGTACCCATGTAAAGCCAGATGCACAGAGAGGCGCCATGTATCTGGAGTTGTTTACAGTGGTTAGAAGTCTTGGCGCTGCCATTCTATCTGTCTGTCTCTCTCCCCTACATTGCTCTCCACTTGCAAATAGACTTTAAAAAAGATAGCACACCTTTAACCCAAGCATTTGGGAGGCAGATGTAGGAGGATGGCTGTGAGTTCAAGGCCACCCTGAGACTACATAGGGAATTCCAGGTCAGCCTAAGCTAGAGTGAGAAACCCTGCCTCAAAAAGACCAAAAAAGACCGAAGTTAGACAAGAATGTCTGATTCTCAAAATCATTGCCAAATTTTTCATCTGACTCTGGATTTGGTCCACCCATGAGTGGTATGCAGTAGATTCGTATTGCCACGGAAGAGAGATGGAGTGAGTTTCATGTTAGGGTTTGTATTGAGACTTCTTTTGATCAGGAAGAAAGCAGTTCTCAAAAAGGCTAAGAGTTGGGCTGGAGAGATGGCTTAGCGGTTAAGCGCTTGCCTGTGAAGCCTAAGGACCCCGGTTCGAGGCTCGGTTCCCCAGGTCCCACGTTAGCCAGATGCACACGGGGGCGCACACGTCTAGAGTTCGTTTGCAGAGGCTGGAAGCCCTGGCGCGCCCATTCTCTCTCTCTCCCTCTATCTGTCTTTCTCTCTGTGTCTGTAACTGAAATCTTTTTAAAAAAAAAAAAAAAAAGAAAGAAAAAAAAAGGCCAAGAGCAGTATGGCTGTGTTGCTATTTGGAAAGCGAAGCTGGCTGGGTCAGGGACGTGAGGGGGAGGAATTTACAGACAGAAAACTATACATTGACCTATACACAAGAGGGCGGTCTACATGGTTGCAAGAGGCACAATCTCTAAATTCAGCTATATCAATTCTGATGAAGAGAATCTCGCAGGATGATGTCATTTTCATGTTCCTTTTTTAAAAAAATTATCTTGAGAGAGAAAATGAGTGCACCAGGGCGAACTCCAGACACGTGTGCATGCACAACATTGCATGCGTGCATCTCTGTGTGTCTGACTACGTGGGACCTGGAGATTTGAACTTGAGTTCTTAGGCTTTGCAGGCAAGTGCTTAACTGCTAAGCCATCTGTCCAGCTCTCATGTTGTCAAATAGACAAATCTCAGTGCCGTATTAGAAGTTGGATGAGGCTGGATGTGTTGGTGCGTGCCTTTAACCCCAGCCCTGAAGAGGCAGAGGAGGGAGGACTGCTGTGAGTTCAAAGCCACACTGAGATTACATAGTGAATTCCAGGTAGCCTAAGGTAGAGGGACACCCTACCTCAAAAAAAAAAAACAAAACAAAAAAAAAAAACAAGAAAAGAAAACAAAAGTTGAATGAAAGTAAGTCACACCAGCATGTCTGGCCATTCCCCTTGACATACGTAAAACACAACCAAAAGCAACAGGAAACAGCAGGCTCAAAGTATATCTGTATGTGTTCTGTGCAGATGCTCAGGAAAAAAGTCTGCAAAGCTATGCACCAAAGTCAACAAGCAGTCTCTCTGGGGATGAGTGATGTGTAGAGGCTCAACCTTTTTACTCTATGCTTCTCAGCTATTGGGATTATTAGATGAATATTCATTTCTTGTTATAAAAGTGCTCATAAAGAACAGTATTGAGTCAGGTGTGGTGGTGCACGCTGTTTATCCCACGACTCAGAAGGCGGAATTAGGAAGATTCCTGTGAGCTCAAGGCCAGCTTGAGACTACATAGTAAATTCTAGGTCTGCCTGGGCTAGTGTGAGACCCTACCTCAATTAAAAAAAGAAAAGAAACAAGAAAAGAATATTTAAAATTTTTTTTTCATTTATTTTTATTTATTTATTTGAGAGCAACAGACAGAGAGAAAGAGGCAGAGAGAGAGAGAGAGAGAGAGAGAGAGAGAGAGAGAGAGAGAGAGAGAGAATGGGCATGCTAGGGCCTCTGGCCATTACAAATGAACTCCAGACGCATGCACCCCCTTGTGCATCTGGCTAATGTGGGTCCTGGGGAATTGAGCCTTGAACCAGGATCCTTAGGCTTCACAGGCAAGCGCTTAACCGCTAAGCCATCTCTCCATCCCAGAAAGAAAAGAATATTGAGGCCATGGAAAGTGTTGCATTAGGAGGGATGGCTGTAGCAATAGGGAGGAGATGTTGCTAAAATGGGTCTCAGGTTCATAGAAGATTAGAGACAGAGGGGTCGTGGCTTAGTATAGGATGTCTAAAACTCAGCTTGGACACCAGAAACACTTGGAATTCTGACCTGACTATAGATTCCCAGTCATCTAGGGGATAAGACTGGGAACAGGAAGATTGAAAAACAAAACTGAGAAGGGGAGATGAGGTGGCTCAGAGGTTAAAGGCACTTGTCCACAAAGCCCACTGGCCTGGGTTTGATGCCCAGTCCCCATGTGAAAGCTGGATGCACAAAGTGACACATGCATCTGGAGTTCGTTTGTGGTGGCAAGAGGTCATGGTGCACCCTCAGACCCATGCACCACTTTGTGCATCTGGTTTTTCGTGTGCACTGGGGAACGAAGCCCAGGCTGTCAGGCTTGGCAAACAAGTGTCTTAACCACTGAACCACCTCCCCAGCTCACCTGGCCCCATCTGTAATAGCAGTGATGATGGTGGTATTGGGATTGCTTGGGCCCCCACTTCTGGTCTGTGCCTAATGCCTCTTTTTCTTTTTTTTTCTTTTGCCTTCCCTCCCCCTTGTATTTCTTTCAGCTTGGATTTCTGAGCACCACCACGGCTCTGCCAGAGCAGCGGGCTCCAAGTCTCACTGGCACGTACCGCCATGTTGACCGGGTGACTGGCCAGGTGCTAACCTGTGACAAGTGTCCAGCAGGAACTTACGTCTCTGAGCACTGTACCAACACTAGCCTGCGCGTTTGTAGCCGTTGCCCTGCGGGGACCTTCACCAGGCATGAAAATGGCATCGAGAGATGCCACGACTGTAGTCAGCCATGCCCATGGCCGATGGTTGAGCGACTACCTTGTGCTGCCTTGACTGACCGAGAATGCATTTGCCCACCCGGCATGTTCCAGTCTAATGGTACCTGCGCCCCCCACACGGTGTGTCCGGTGGGTTGGGGCGTTCGGAAGAAAGGGACGGAGAATGAAGACGTGCGGTGTAGGCAGTGCGCTCGCGGGACCTTCTCTGACGTGCCTTCTAGCGTGATGAAATGCAGAGCATTCACGGACTGTCTGAGTCAGAGCCTGGTGGTGATCAAGCCTGGGACCAAGGAGGCAGACAACGTCTGTGGCCCCCGCCTGTCCTCCACCACGACCCTGCCTTCCCCTGACACGGCCATCTTTTCTCGCCCTGAGCATATGGAATCCCATGCAATCCCTTCCTCCACTTATGTTCCCAAAGGTAATCTCAGAATTATTGGTGTGAGGAAGGCTTCGAGCCCAGGGGAAGTATTAAAGAGTGGGCATGTAACCAAAAGATGTCACTCACCCCTCCAAGAAGGAGCCTTCATTTTGTGGCTAATTAAGTTTGGCTTCTTTGGGCTTATTAGAAACATTTAAATTCAGAAGGTTTCTATTAGGAGACATAAGCTATGTAAAAACTAGGTTACATCAAACTGGAAAAATAAGAACCGAGAGAAATAAGGACAGAGGGTGACCTTATGTAGGTCACTTAACCTCTTCAGATCTTGGTTTCAAACTTGCCAAGTGCGTGAGTAATTTCGATGTTTAAGGGTCCTTGAGGATTCAAAGGTTTTCTAACATGGAGTCAGTCCTGGGTAGACAAGGTGAGAAGGAGACGGGAGAGTATACCATTCATTCTATCTACAAGAAAGAATAGTGGGTCCAAGGTGGGCAAGAATGTAAAGTCCAAAGCAAACAAATTTGCACTGAGTGAAGTTAATGGGTGCTCACCTGTTTTCCCAGCGCTCTCGCCCGTCTGCCATTTGGTCCTCAGGTACAACTTAACACCTGGCCTTTATTCTCAAATCCCTTTCCACTGTGTCTCATTTCCCTAAGATGATAACCAGCTTAAGTTGTACATACTGACCTCTGGGAGGCTGTCTGGCATCCTCGCTGAGGATGGAATGTTTTCTCACACCCACCGTTTTGAAATGAAGAAACGGGTGCTGAGCGCTCTCCGGTAACCACAGGAGATTTCCCCAGAGGCTGAGACAAGCCAGGTTCTGTCCCAGGACTCAAAATTTCTTAATAAAGACCACTTGTGGAAACTTCTCTGGAAGAAGTCCACTACGCTGCCCTCCCCGGTCATGCTTTATCTAATGATAACTGCCAAGAGAGTCCTGTTGTATGTTATTTACTGACCTATTCCACTCAGCCTTTTACTTGCCCTAGGCATTGAATTTCAACCCCTTTCCTTTTTTTTTTTTTTGTCTGAGATAGGGTCTCACCTTAGCCCAGGCTGACCTGGGCTCACCTGACTCACTCTGTAGTCCCAGGCTGGCCTCAAACTCAGAGATCCTCCTACCTCTGCCTCCTGAGAGCTGAGATTGAAGGTGTGCTCCACCACGCCCTGCTCCAGCCCAGTATTGGTCATCATTGCATCGCAAAATAGTCTAAAGGCTGAGAGGAGGGCTGTGGACAAAGGAATTTAACTGGAACTCGTTCTTTGCATCATCAAAACAATTAAGAACGACTAAGAGCGTTGACTGCACACCTTGTCCACTTGGTGCTTGACGTATAGGAGTGGCTTGACGCTCAAGCATTGGATCCCCAAGGGTGCCCACAGGGGTCCGTTAGTTATTCCTCTCATTGCTGTGAGCGAGGACCTGGCAGGGAGCAATGTAAGAGAGGAAGGGTTTCTTTGAGCTTACAGTTTCAGGAGCTCCAGTCCGTATGGCAGGGAAGGCGTGCCAGCAGCAGGAGGGGGTGACAGGCTATGTCATGCCACAGACAGGAAGTAAAGAGAGGTGAATGCTGACGCTTGGCTTCCCTTGCTCGTTATAAAGCCAGAGCCCAGGGACTTTATGGTTCTGCCCACTGTAGGGTGGATCCTCCTACCTCAGTTAACCTAGTCTAGAAAAGTCCCACACAGAAGTTTATTTCCACTGGGATCCCAAATCCCGCCAAGTTGACAAGATCGAACATCATTGGAGGTGCAAGAAAATGAGTGTAGCTATTCAGATTTGTTACCTCCCTATATAAAGATGCTGCTAAGGCCTTTATGACAACGGGCAGTACAGTCTTAAAGCTCCAATAGTCATCTCTGCTTTGACTAAGTGGCCTCGTTTGGAGATGATCAGAAAGAGCAGAACATGTACAGATTCCCAGATATGGAAAAGCTCTTCCCCCCTCCTTACTCTTTTTTTCTAGGCATGAACTCAACAGAATCCAACTCTTCTGCTTCTGTTAGACCAAAGGTACAAAGTGGCCCCCAGGAAGGGACAGTCCCTGACAACACCAGCTCAGCCAGGGGGGACAACACAAGCGCAAACAAGACCTTCCCCGGCCTCCAGGTAGTCACCCATCAGCAAGGCGCCCACCACAGACACATCCTGAAGCCGCTGCCGCCCATGGAGGCCACGGGGGGCGAGAAGTCCAGCACAGCTGTCAAGAGCCCCAAGAGGGGCCATCCCAGACAGAGCCCGCACAAGCATTTCGACATCAACGAGCACCTGCCCTGGATGATCGTGCTGTTCCTGCTGCTGGCGCTGGTGGCCATCGTGGTGTGCAGCATCCGCAAAAGCTCCAGGACTCTGAAGAAAGGGCCCCGGCAGGATCCCAGCGCCATCGTGGAAAAGGCGGGATTGAAGAAAACGGCGACTCCCACCCAGAGCAGGGAGAAGTGGGTGTACTACTGCAACGGGCACGGTGAGCTCTGCTCCTCCACCTCGCGGCCTCTCCCCTGTCCCTGCTTTGTTCTTCTTTTGAAATATTTAATTAATTTATTTATTTGAGAGAGAGAGAGAGAGAGGAAGAGGCAGAAAATGGGCACATTTCTGATTTCCAGCCCCTGTAAATCAACTTCAGACACATGTACCATCCTGTGCATCTGGCTTATGTGGATACTGGAGAATTGAACCTGGGTCCTTATGTTTCACAGACAAGTGCCTTAATCACTAAGCCATCTCTACAGCCCCAGCCCCATCTTTTTTTTTCTCCCTTTTTTCTTTTCTTTTCTTTTTTTTTGAGGTAGAGTCTTGCCCTAGTTCTGACCTGTAATTTACTTTGTAGTTTCAGGGTGGTCTCGAACTCTTGGCGATCCTCCTACCTCTGCCTCCTGAGTGCTGGGATTAAAGGCATGCACCACCCTGCCCTGCCCTGTCCCTGTTTGTAAAGAAATGGGAAATGCATCATTCATATACTCTATTTTTTTGTTTGTGTGTGTAGATTATTTGGTATGTGTGCATGTGTGTGCAGTGCACACACTTTACTTATACGTGCGTAGAGGCCAGAGGAGGATGTTATTAAGTGTTCTCCTATTGCCACTTTATTTCCTTTAATATTTACTTATTTAGTTTTTAGCAGAGATGGGGAGAGAGTATGGATGTGGCAGGGCCTGTAGCCACTGCAGATGAACACCAGATGCATGCACCGCTTTGTGGGTACGGGGGGGGGGATTGAACTGGTGCTAGTGAGCTTTGCAAGCAAATGCCTTAATTGCTGCACCATCCCTCAGCTCCTTTACTTCCTTGAAAAAGGGTCTTTCATTGAACCTGGGGTTCATGCTGTTTTTCGGGGGGCTGTGTAGCCTGGACGACTAGGTAGCCCCAGTGATCCTCCTGTCTGTACCCTCACCAGCACTGGGTTTGCAATCGTATGTGGCCACACTGTTCTCTTTACGTGGGCACTAGGGGGTGAACTCTGGTCCACATGCTTATGCTCAGCAAGTGCTCTTACCTTCCAGCCTATCACCTCAGCCCTGGAGTCTTGATGATTAAGCATGTTATAGAAAATGATCTGGGACCTCTATTAGAATGAATGCATTCAGAGAGAATAATCTCTCTGCCCTCTTCTCTCTCTGGAACCCTTAAGACCAGAGAATGTTGCAGAATCAGAGACCTCCAAGGGAACTTGTCAATCTTGTCATTAAGTGAGGACATTGAATTCAGAGAGATTTGACCCAAACGAGGCCAGTTATTTGTCCAGAACAGATAGGGTTAGACTTCACAGTTGTTGCCTGTTGGAATTTTTCTGTTTCTATTCCACAGGACTACAAAAAAATAATCAAATACATGAATACAGAGGCACACTGTAACGTTAAGATCTCATCAGGAGAGTAGGAAGGGCTTTTAGTTGATAAATACCCATCTTCTAAAGTGGGGCCCTACACTCGTATTTATATAGGCTGGGATATTCATCTTTTTTTCTGGTGTTTCGAGGCAAGGTCTTGTTTTAGCCAATGCTGACCTGGAATTCACTATGTCATTTCAGGATGTCCTCAAACTCATGTTGATCCTCCTACTTCTTCCTCCCGAGTGCTGGGATTAAAGGTGTGTGCCACCATGCCTGGCTTTTCCTCTTATGAGAACAAGAAAAAGCTTTCCAGATTTATTTGTCCCAGAGCTGAGTTTGATTTGAAAGCTACAGTTTTCCAGTCGTGGTGGTAACTTCCTTTTAAATCCCAAGTGATGTTCCAAACCTGCTTTGGAAATTCCATCCACGTTGTTCTTTTCCCCTTAGAGATAGTGTGTACTCACCTTTCTAACGAATGGTTTGTCCTTTTATATTGAGGCTTCAGAATGTTTATGCCATTTTGCCTGTAAATTCGACTTTGGGTATTCTATTATAAAAGCATAAACAGAAATATTGATATATATTTGATCCAAACCAAGCTAGTTGACTGTCCAGAACAGATGAGACTAGAATTCATATCTGTTGACCTTTGGAGTTTACACACACACACACACACACACACACACACACACACACACACACACCCAAGCCCATGTTGGCCATGAATTCATGGTCTGCCTGTCTCAGCCTGCAGAGTGTTGGAATTACATATGTAGACTCTTCTGTCCAGCTAAGGTCTTAACCTTTAATCTCAGCATTTTGTAGAGTAGAACATTGGAAATAGCCAGAGGGCTACATATAGGGAAATAACTATGTAAGTTATAACCCGTTCATCATATAATGGAATATTAAATTGACATTGAAAAATTTGTTTTTTTTTTTACCCATATCAGAAAAAAAAGTTTATATTAGGTTAAAGAAAAAAGAAAAACTGGGTGTGGTGGCGCACGCCTTTAATCCCAGCTGAGGCAGAGGTAGGAGGATCACTGAGTTTGAGACCACCTCGAGACTATGAAGTGGATTCCAGTTCAGCCTGAGGTAGAGTGAGGCCCTACCTCAAAAAAAAAAACAAGCTACATAGTTTATGTAACATCTCAGTTCTTTTCAACCTTAGGATGGAAACTGAAATATGCCAAAGTGACAATCTTTTACTCAGTATGTTGGGATTTTGTCACCCCCCCACACACACACACTTTATTCTCTCTCTCTTTTTTTTTTTCCTGAGGAGGTATATTGCTCTAGCCCAGGCTGACCCTGGCATTCTCTCTGTAGTTCAGGCTGACCTTGAACTCACACTGACCCTCCTACCTCTGTGTCCTGAGTGCTGGGATTGAAGGCGTGCGCTACAATGCCTGGCTTTCCCCTCTCCTTTATTAGTATCCTGCACCCCCTCTAAGTTTTTTTTTTTTTTTTAGCATCTCACCTAGGCTGACCTGGAACTTACTCTTACTCTATAATCCAGACAATGATCCTCCTACCTCTGTGTCTGGAGTGCCAGAATCAAAGCTGTGCACCGCCCCGAACCCCCACCTCCCTCCAAAGAGTACTTGATTTTTCTTTGAGTATAGGATCTGGTCTTGTATCAAAGATTGTATTAAAAGCTGGGCATGGTGGCGCATGCCTTTAATCCCAGCACTTGGGAGGCAGAGGTAGGAGGATCACTGTGAGTTCGAGGCCACCCTGAGACTACATAGTGAATTCCAGGTCAGCCTGGGCTAGAGTGAGACCCTACCTCAAAAAAAAAATTGTATTAAATATTGACTGTAAGTAGCCAGTGAGATTACATATTTGCTCCAGATAGCTTCCATTATTAGAAAACGATGTGAACTTCCTAATAGATGGTGTGCCTTTCAAACTGTCCTCTCCTGGCTCATGAAGAAGTCTCCCACTCCTCTAGTGATTGCTATTACAGATTAGCTTACAAGGAGGTGTGTTTATAAACTCTTTTTGCATTGTAGTTTAAAAATTCTTGAGGACACAACAAGTTCTAGAAATAAAGGCTGGTCCAGGAGTAGACACAATTTAATCCTATGACTTTAAACCTTTATTTTTTTGTTTTTTTTTGGTTTTGTTAAGGTCTTGCCCTGGCTTTACTAGTCCAGGCTGACCTGAAATTCGTTGTGTATTCTTGGCCAGCCTTGACTTCACGGTGATCCTCACACCTTTGCCTCCCAAGCGCTGGGATTAAAGACATGTGCCACCCCACCCGGCTGACCTTAAACTTTTTCATGGCTATTGTTACCTTGTAAAATACTATGCCTGTGTCCTACAACAATATCTTACTTTGTAAAAAGAATAGAAGTGCCAAATCAAACAAAATCCAAGCGCACCCTTGTGTGGAGAACAGAATTCAGCAGTATGCTTTAAACAGTGGTCTCATTCAGGTGTAAGCAGCTCTTCCAATAGTCCAGCCTCTGGCCCCGGTTTTTACATTGGGATGTTTATGTTTAAGGTGTTTCTGTCAGGAAGGTCTTTTTCTTTCCAATTTGTTGCTCTTAAAGGTACAGCCAGGTAAAATCCTATCACAAAGAGAGGCTCTGTTTAGCAAAAGCCATCCTGGGTGCTTTGAGTTCTCTAGAACAATGCCTTGTCGCAGAGTTCTGGCCAGCAGATTATCCTGATAATAAGATCTCTTCCCGCTTCCTGTCCACTCCACGCTGGAGGATGGCGGCGGGATGAAATTGCCCGCGCTGAGGGTCCTGTGAAACCGCACTGACCCCTCCCACCGTAAGCAGGCCATGCCTGGCTCCTGCTGGCCACGTGGACCCTTGGCTCATGGAAGCTATGCCACGGCTCCCGTCTTTTTCACCAACAAAAATCTCTTCCATGATTCATTTCCACATATCCCTCTCTGTCTACCATTGGTGTACAGTTTTGTTTTGTTTTTTTTTTTTTAGTTTTTCGAGGTAGGGTCTCACTCTAGCTCAGGCTGACCTGGAATTCACTATGTAGTCTCAGGGTGGCCTCGACCTCACGGCGATCTTACTGCCTCTGGCTTCCAAGTGCTGGGATTAAAGGCGTGTACCACCACGCCTGGCTCTGATGTTCAGTTAAAAAATGTTTAACTTATTTATTTGCAGAGAGAGAGACAGAATGAGTGCACCAGGGCTTCTAGCCATTGCAAATGAACTCCAAACGCATGTGCCATCTTGTGCATCTGGCTTACATGAGTACTGAGGAGTCGAACTCTGGTCCTCAGGGTTCGCAGGCAAGCATCTCAACCACTAAGCCATCTTTCCAGCCCTTTCTAGAAATTTTAAGAAGTTTGCAGAGCAGGTGTGGGGTGTTCAGGAAGTACTGTGGGCACAGCTCTGGAATGTGTGAGGAAGGGACAGAAGCTCAGCTGCGTCTGTCTCACGTCCCATTTCATTTTGCTTTCATATTTTAGGCAGAAGAAAAATGGGAAGAACAGGGAGAGAGGAAAAAGGAACGGGATTTATCTGGTTTGAATGAGACTGGATCTTTGGTGTTGTGCGTCAGGGAGTTAGTCACTATGTGACAACATTGACTCTTTCCATGAAGTCACTTGGGGCCCATAGTGATGGTGTCACCCTTAAGTGAACACACGTGAGGGAAACTGGGGGCTCTTTCTCACGTGCCCTGTGGTTCCACAGTGACCACAGAGCAGAGGTGTCATTCTCTAGAGTTAAAAGTCTAAGATGCTACTCTCTAAATTTTTTTGAACATATTTTATTTATTTATTTGCTTTCTTAATTTTTATTTACTTATTTATTTGAAACATAGAGGGAAAGAGGCAGAGAGGGAGGGAGGATTGGCACTCCAGGACCTCCAGCCACAGCAAACAAACTCCAGACACATGCGCCATCTTGGGCATCTGGTTTTATGTGGGTACTGGGGAATCAAACCCGTGTCCTTATCTGCTAAGCCATCTCTCCAGCTTTCGAGCCCTTCCAGAATGGAATAGTTAATGCTCACTTTTGAGCTCCATATATATCTGTTTCCCAGTGAGAGTTGAGAAGAAATGATGGTTACCCTTGTGTCTTCAAAATTGTTCCCACGTTCCTCCTGATGTATCCCATCTTTTACCCAGAGGGCTCAGCATTCCATGGGGACCCACATCACGGGAACACCTGCCATGGGTATGGTGATATAACTCGTCTCTGCCAGGCCAGATCCATGGAAAAGGAGAGAGAGAGGATGGTGTGGGTTCAACCTTGCCTGTCTTTGTTCAGGGGAGCTGGCTTACTCTGAGGGGAGAATGGGTACAAGAAAAGTCATGGACAGTGTATAAAGCTTCATACTTGTGTGCGTAAAGTGCTGTGTAGAGAGGACTGAGTCACATCACTATTCATAATGCTACCTGCAAGCTGAGTGGGGAGGAGAGACGCTGAGTGCGCAGGAAAAGACCAACTGCAATTTGCTTAAGAACTAGGAGATAGCTGGGTGTTGGTGGCGCACACCTTTAATCTCAGCACTTGGGAGGCAGAGGTAGGAGGATCACCATGAGTTCAAGGACATACCATAGTGAATTCCAGTCTAGCTACTACCTCAAAACAAACGAACAAACAAAAGCCAGGTATGGTGGTGCACACCTTTAAACCCAGCTCTCGGGAGGCAGAGGTAGGAGGAACACCATGAGTGTTCAAGGTCACCCTGAGACTATGTTGTGAATTCCAGCCTGGACTACAGTGAGATCCTACCTCGAAGAGCCAAAACAGGTTGACTCAAAACATTGGTACAGGGTCTGGAGAGAGATCTCGGTGGTTAAATGCACTGCCTTGTAAAGCTTGATAGCGTGTGTTCGATTCCCTAGAATGCATATAAAGCCAGATGCAGAAAGTGGTGCAGGTATCTGGAGTTCTTTGGAATGGCTGGAGGCTCTGGTGCACCCATATTCTCTCTCGGTCTCTCTGTCTCAAATAAATTATAATATTGAAACATTTTCTCAGTCCTCCACAAACATGTCTCCTGACTTGGGTGGAGACTTCACTATCTGGCCATCACTTCGTACGAGTATACACACAGCCCTTCTTGAACATTTAAGTTGGGGGTAAACCCATCCTCTTCTCCCTGCCTTCCTCACACCGCCTCCATCATGACCCCTCGTCAAGCACTTCCCCTGTGAAACAGCAGTGTGACAGTTAAGGCTGTACCCAGTTAAGGCACGGATAGTGCTTCCTCTGCCTCCCAAATGATGAGACTAAAGACATGTGCTACCAACACTCAGCTTTTGAGTCACCTTTTAAAGTTTATCACCAGACATAGTAGTCCAACATGCACCTTAACTGCAGAGGAATTAGGAATATTAATAATAATCTTACATATGCTTAGACTTAGGCTAGCCTGAGACCGCTTTAAATTTCTTATACCCTGACCACAGAGCCCATTAGTGTGAACGTAGTAATGAGGTCCAGTATTGGGGTTCTTCTGGGGGAGGGTTTTTCTTTTTGATTTTCTGAGATAGGGTCTCACTCTAGCTCAGCCTGACCTAGAATTCACTATATAGTCTCAGGGTGGCCTCGAACTCATGGCGATCCTCCTATCTCTGCCTCCCGAGTGCTGGGATTCAAGGCGTGCGTGAGCCACCATGCCTTGCTGACTAGGGGAGGGTTTTTGAGGTAGGGTCTCGCTCTAGCCCAGGCTGAGCTGGACTTCACTATTTTGACTCAGGGTGGCCTTGAACTCAAAGTGATCCTTTTGCTTCTGCCTCCCAGAAGGCTGGGATTAAAATTGTTGTGCCATCACACCCGGCCTTGGGGGTTCTTGACTTACTGGTGAGCACATCTTTGTAACTCCCTGCAACTAGGAGCTTAAGTTCTGCAAGAAAATCCAAACCAGGTGAGCCTTAAATCAAAAGCTGGACTTACAGAAATATTATTTCACTTGCTGGCGGGTTCTAGGCTGAACACCGCAGGGGCGCAGACCAAGCTCTTGCCCTCAGGGATATTTAGCCATGACAACCATGGAACTTCAGGGAAAATTCTATCGGCGATGTTAGCTGAGAGAGTGATTATTCTCTGTCGTAGTTACACGATTTCTTTGTTCCACTTGCTGCTGTATTCCGCTCGTTTGGGAATTATTGCCTCTGTTGTTTTCCGGAAGAGAAACTGCTCGGCTCTGAATTAGTTGCTCGGATGACATATGCGAAGCAGTCACTTGCCCATTCACTGTGGTCTCTGATTCTGAAATGAGAGGAGGGAATTTGGGATACCTGTGTGGCCAACTCCAACTCTCGGCAGTCTTTTCTAAAAATTTATTTTTATTTATTTATTAGAGAGAAAAATAGGTGTGCCAGGCCCTCCTAGCCACTGCAGATGTATGAGCCACCCTGTGCCTCTGGTTTATGTGGGTAACTGGTCAGTCGAACCCAGTTGCCTTGAATTGCTGAGCCATCCCCAGTCCACAAACTTGTACTTTGTATGTGTGTGTGTGTTTGTGTGTGTGTGTGTTGAACACCAAATATACTATATACATATATATAGTATATTATATATATACATATACACACACTAATATATACTACTATATAATACCTTCCCACCATCCTCTCTCTTTCTCACTATTGAATTCCCCCTGCTTTATAACCGATCTCTCTACTAGTTTTTATTTGAGAGAGAGAGAGAATGGGTGCACCAGGGCCTCTAGGCACTACAAAAAAACTCTAGTCACACGTGTCGCCTTGTACATCTGGCTTCCGTGGGTGTTGGGGGAATTGATCCTGGATCCTTCAGCTTTGCATGCAACTACCTTAATGGCTAAGCCATCTCTCCAGAGCCTCTCTCTTCTATTTTGATGCCATCATTTTTTTTCCCTCTTTTATTATGCAGGTCTTGTAGGCAGTGTCAGCCACTGTGAGGTCATGAATACCACCATTTTGAAGGTTTTTTTTTTTTTTTTTGAGATGATTATTATTGCTGGGAATCAAGCTCCTGGCATTGCCCATGGAGGCATGTACTCAATCACCGAGCAGCCCCAGGCCTCACGGTTGGTACGCTCAACCATGTTTAATGAAGGAAAGTATTTTCCTTAAGAAAGCCCGACCCCGGGCTGGAGAGATGGCTTAGCGGTTAGGCGCTTGCCTGTGAAGCCTAAGGACCCCGGTTCGAGCCTCGGTTCCCCAGGTCCCACGTTAGCCAGATGCACAAGGGGGCGCACGCGTCTGGAGTTCGTTTGCAGAGGCTGGAAGCCCTGGCGCGCCCATTCTCTCTCTCTCCCTCTATCTGTCTTTCTCTCTGTGTCTGTCGCTCTCAAATAAGTAAATAAAAAATTAAAAAAAAAAAAAGAAAGCCCGACCTGCGCTGGAGAGATGGCTCAGCAGTTAAGGGCGTGTGCCTGCAAAACCCACGTGCACCGGGAGTTCAGTTACAGCGGCCGCAGGACGTGGCAGGTCCATTCTGTCTCTCTCCTCTCTCTACTTGCAAATAAATTTGAAAAAAAGAAAAGAAAGAAAGAAATCCCAGCTTGTTCTAAAATAAGACACTTGGAGATCGTCATCCGCAATGAGCTGTCCTATGTAGAAACTCACTCTGATTTCCTACTTTTACATTCATTGTTTGGGATGGGAAAAAAAAATCTGAATATCCAATCCTCCATGGTTGAAAGGACTGCGAGGCTGCTTTTAAGACTTTTAAGAATTCAGAGCTGCCGGCACGGTTCGAGGTGACTGTGTCCTGCCGATCCGCACTCAGCCGGCTGTGTTAGATGCTGCCTCAGTGACGGACAGCGGCCGAGCGGACAGCTGCGCCCCTGGAGCGAGTCCGGCCCTCCCTCCCTTGCTAGAGACTCCTCGATCCAAAATCCCAGACAGGCAACCTGTCGGTCAGCACCCCCTGCACCACCCCCCCGTTTCCTAAGGGAAGTCGACCTGAAGTGTAGACACCCCGAGGCCCGGCTGAAGGGAGCAGATCATTGCATGTAAGAGGCTGCTGTGTCCTGGCGTGCCAGCCCAGGTCGGCCCCACAGTCAGTCTGAGGAAGAGCTGACTTGGTCTCCACTATCGACGCTGGGCCCACTGCTGCCTTTGCCATGATCAGTTCTGGTAATTGATTTTCAGCAGACGGTGCCTAACCTCTTGAACCTATTCCTTTTTCCCCCCCATCTCTTTTTTCTTTTTCTCCACTCAAAGGCCTTGTCCATGTTAGGCAAGCACCGTACCAAGGGGCTTACGCCACTACTGTTCTGGTGAACTTGTTAGGCTATAAGAGGATTAGAAAACTCACAGCACTACTGCAGGAGCATGATTTTTTTTAAATATTTAATTATTTATTTGAGATATAGGCAGGGGTGAGAGAGAGGGAGAGAAGGGTGAGCCAGGGCCTCCAACCACTGTAAACAAACTCCAGATGCATGCACCCCCTTGTGAATCTGGCTAATGTGGGTCCTGTGGAATCGAACCTGGGTCCTTTGGCTTTGCAGGCAAGTGCCTTACCGTTAGGCCATTTCTCCGGCCCTCTTTTTTTTTTTTTTAATTAGATTTTATTTACTTATTTTTAGACAGAGAAAGAGAGAGAAAATGGGGCACATCAAGGCCTTCTAGCCATATGCACCTGGTAGGTATTGGGGAATCCAGCCTGGGTCATCAGGCTTTACAGGCGAGTGCCTTAACTGCTGACCAATCTCTCCAGCCTGAACATGACTTCTTACAGCTTCAGCCTCGAGCACTATAGTGTGCCTGGAAGTGACCAGAAGCATGGCTTCTTCCCTAGGGAGGATTCTCCTTGCGGAATCAGGATTTCTGTGCTTACCAGGCCACCTAGCTATGACGTCTTCCTCTAGGTGTTAGGAGAACGGAATTTGCTATTATTTTACATATGTATGTGTGTATGTATGTATGTATGTATATATCCAATGGTTTAGCCAACAGCAATGTTGTTTGAGATCGTGAAAAACAAATCATCATTTCTCCCACGCAAGACTCAAATACAAGTAGAAGAAAAAAATGTGAAAATTGTGTGTCCTTAGATCAGCCTGGCGAGGCATTACATAAACAGATTCTGCAGGGGAAGGAGGATTTCTGGGATTGTGTTGATCAACAGTGCAGTGATAATGTAAAATTCAATTTGTTAGGTTTGTAGGTAATACATCAAGGTCCTTTTTTTATAAAAAAATTATTTATTTGTTTGCAAGGAGAGAGAGAGAATGGGTGTGCCAGGGCCTCTAGCCACTGCAAATGAACTCCAGATGAATATGCCACTTTGAGCATTTGGCTTTATGTGGGTATTGGGGAGTTATATTTATTCTCTTGTTGTAAATTGGGCATGAAGGCATACGCATTTAATTCCAGTACATGGGGAGAGGTGGGAGGATCACTATGAGTTCAAGGCTGGCCTGGGCTACTGTGGTCAGCCTAGGCTAGACTGAGCCTCTATACAAAATCATATAAATATACAAAAATGATATATTACAAGATTGTATACCATCCAGTCTGAGACCCAACAGACTATGAGACCAGTCAGTCCGTCATTCATGTACTGCTAAGAGGAAAGCAAACCTCTCAACATGACAGTCAAGCTGTGGAAAGGCATTGGTTATACATGACACGCATTCGGTTCCTTAGCTTAGTGGAGTGTGGCAGTATCTTGGCACACTGGGCTTCATCCACATAGTCTCAGAGCACATTTCTAGCTCATTTGGCCTGTGGCACCATTTGGCACTGTCTCCCTTTTCCTTGATGTTCTTTCTTCCCTTGGACTCCAGGGCACCACAAACTCTTGGATCTCCCGTGTCCCTGTCTCTTTTGGCTGGCTCTTCCTCCTCATCCTCCTCTGACTGAATAGCGGAGATCCTAGGCTTCGGGCTTGTGTCTCTCCCTCTCTTGGAGATGGCATATCTGTATTTTTCTTTTCAAAATTTTTTTTTTATTGACAACTTTCATGATTATAAAAAAATAAATCACATGGTAATACCTTCCCTCTCCCCACTTTCCCCTTTGAAACGCCATCTCAGTCCAGTCTCTCTTTTATTTTGATGTCATGGTCTTTTCCTCCTCTTATGATGGTCTTATGTAGGTAGTGTCAGGCACTGTGAAGTCATGGATATCCAGGCCATTTTACGTCTGGGGGGAGCACGTTGTAAGGAGTCCTACCTTTCCTTTGGCTCTTACATTCTTTCCGCCACCTCTTCCGCAATGGACCCTGAACCTTGGAAGGTGTGATAGAGATATTACAGTACTGAGCACTCCAATCACTTCTTTCCAGCACCATGATGACTTCTGAGTCATCCCAAGGTCACTGCCAAGATGCGGATCTTTAAATACTACTTATATATCTGCTCTGAATGCCCACGTGTGTATAGCCAGCCTTGATTTTGCACTCAAACTCGAGATCTGTCTGCTTGACAGATCTGTATGTCCAACAAGCATCCTGTTCTTAAGATGCCTAAGCCATTCTCTGCTTCCATTACCCATCCTAGAAAGTGGTTCTCAGTCTTGTACGCACTCAGGCCAGACCCCGAAGAAGTCACCCCAGACTCCTGCTTCTCACCTCCATGTAGGGTCCATTAGCTAAGCTTGTTTCCTGCACTTTCAAATTAAATTGAGTAGTCACCCACTTCTTGTAATGCTACAGACACCTCTTGGGCTCAGATCAATCTCCCTTCCTGTTACTGTGACCTCTTAACTGGTGACCCTTTTCTGTCTGTGCTTCTTCCACCACTTCCATCCATCCATCCATCCATCCATCCAACCATCCATCCACCTGTGGTTTTTCAAAGTAGGGTTGCTCTAGCCCAGGCTGACTGGAAATTCACTATGTAGTCTCAGGCTGGCTTGGGACTCATGGCGATCCTCCTGCCTCTGCCTCCTGAGTGCTGGGATCATAGGCGTGTACCACCATGTCTGGCCTCGCTTACTGTTTTTTTTAATATTTATTTTCATGTGTGGGGCACCAGGGTGTGTGTTGCTGCCAGTGAATACCAGGTGTTTGTACACATTAAAAAAAATTGTTTGTTTATTTAAGAGTGACAGAGAGAGAGAAAGAGAGAGAGAGAGAGAGAGAGAGAGAGAGAGAGAGAGAGGGAGAGAATGGGCATGCCAGGGCCTCCAGCCACTGAAAATGAACTCCAGACGTGTGCACCCCTTGTGCATCTGGCTAATGTGGGACCTGGGGAACCGAGCCTCGAACTGGGGTCCTTAGGCTTCACAGGCAAGTGCTTAGCCACTAAGCCATCTCTCCAGACCCCCTCAGCTTATTCTTGACACAGTAGCCCCCCTCAGCATATTCAGTGTAGCTACAATCGTACTACTGAATTAAGTGTCTGGCACAAAATAAGAACTTGATAAATTTTTGTTCAATGAATTAGTAAGTATTTGGGAGAGCTTTAAGCACAGATGAAGGTAAGAAGAAATAAACTTTTTTTTTGTTGTTGTTTTTCTCTATGGAATGAAATAAATTTTATTTTGTTTTGTTTTTGTGTTTTGAAGTAGGGTCTCACTCTACCTCAGGCTGACCAGGAATTCACTATGGAGTCTCAGGGTGGCCTTGAACTCATGGTGATCCTCCTACCTCTGCCTCCCGAGTGCTGGGATTAAAGGCGTGCTCAGCCACGCCTGGCTTAAAATAAAATATTATTAGTTTCTCTTTAATATCAAGGGTATCATTTTCTCCCATTTAGAAAACCGTCTACTGTTTTGACAGCTTACAATTGAAAATGTTCAGCCTGTTAACTTCAAGAAATCTTTGCACAATGTTTTTGCTTGTTTGCTTCTGCTTTTTTTTTTTTTTTTTTTTTTTGGTGACATAGGTTTCATTATAGTAGCTCTGGCTGGCTGGGATGTCACTATATAGATGAACTCACAGCAGTTCTTCTGCCTTAGCCCCTTGAGTGCTGGAATTACAAGGATATGTTAGCACACTCCACTTTGCACAGTGATATTTAAAAACTGCGCAGGGACAGGAGGGTGTTCCAAATACTGGCAAGGGGACACTGGCTATAATACCTGTAAGCCCGCCACCAACAATACACCGCCTCCAGGAGGCTTTAGTTTCCAATTGCCATCAGCTGGGGAGACTAGCATTCAGAACACCTTAGTTTATGGGGGACACCTGAATCAAACCACCATATCTGGGTCCTGGGGAATTGAACATAGGCTGTCTGGTTTTGAAAGCAAGTGACTTTTTCAATCTCTCCAGCCCTATGTTGTTTCTTAAAAATATATTTTTTAAAAATATTCTTTTTAAAATTTATTTATTTGAGAAAGAAAGAGGTTAAGAGAGAATGGGCGTGCCAGGACCTCCAGCCACTTGCAAATGAACTCTAGATGCATGCGCCACCTTGTGCATCTGGCATATGTGGGTTCTGGGGAATTGAACCAGGATCCTTTGGCTTTGCAGGCAAATGCCTTAACTGCTAATCCATCTTCTCCAGCGCCCCCCCAAATATATATATATATGTGTGTGTGTGTGTGTGTGTGTGTGTGTGTATACATATATATATGTGTATATATATATATGTGTGTGTATATATATATATATATATATATATATATATATTTGTTTGTTTGTTTGTTTGTTTGTTTTTTGTTTTTCGAAGTAGGGCCTCACTTTAGCTCAGGCTGACCTGGAATTCTCTATGTAGTCTCAGGGTAGCCTTGAACTCACGGTGATCCTCCTACCTCTGCCTCCCAAGTGCTGGGATTAAAGGCGTGTGCCACCACGCCTGGCCCTATTTGTATTTATTTATTTGCAAGCACAGAGAGAGAATCTTAAGTAATTTTTTTTTCTTCAGTTTTTTGAGGTAGGGTCTCACTCTAGCCCAGGCTGACCTAGAATTCACTTTGTAGTCTCTGGGGGCCTTGAACTCATGATGATCCTCCTACCTCTGCCTCCCAGAGTGCTGGGATTAAAGGTGTGCGCCACCACGCCAAGCTCTAAGTAATTTATTAAACTAAGAATATAGAAATTCCAGTCATTCCCAGAGCTCCAGAACCTGATACCATAGCGAGAAGCAATGTGGGGGCCCCCACCCCCATCTTCCAGCCCTTCCATGGGAACTGGGGAATCTAACCCGGGCTGTCAGGTTTTGCAAGCAGTGCCTTTAACCTCTGAGCCATCACTCCAGCTCCCCCCACCTTTTTTGTTGTTTGTTTGTTTTTTCAAGGTAGGGTCTCACTCTAGCCCAGGCTGACCTGGAATTCACTATGTAGTCTCAGGGTGGCCTTGAACTCACGGAGATACTCTTATTTCTGTCTCCCTAGTGCTGTGATTAAAAGCATGCACCACCACATCTGGCTCCTCCCCCACTTTTTAAATTAGAGAGAGAAAGAGAATTGGTGCATCAGGGCCTCCAGACAGTGCAATTGAACTCCAGACGTGTGTGCCATCTTGTACGCATGTGTTACCTTACGTGTTTGCATTGCCTTGTGCGTCTAGCGTATGTAGGACCTGGAGAGTCAAACATGAGTCCTTAAACTTCACAGATAAGTTCCTTAACTGCTAAGCCATCTCTCCAGTTCCCAGACCTTTTAAAAAAAATCATGGGGACTGAAATAATGGCTCCACAGGTAAGAAACTTGTTTGCAAAGCCTAACAACCCAGGTTTGGTTCCTCAGTGCTCATGTAAAGCCAGATGCACAAAGTGGTGCGTGCATCTGTAGTTCATTTGCAGTGTGAGAGGCCCTGGGGTGCCCATTCTCTCTTGTTCTCTCTGCTTGCAAATACATAGATAATTGAAAAATATTTCGTGGGTGTATGTGGTGGTAGAGATAGGAGAATCAGGAGTTCAAGAACAGTAGGGGCTACTTTGTCTTCAATCCCCTCCCCCCAAAAAAGCAAGCAAGCAGGCCAACAAAATAAAAACACGAGATCAATTTACTTTTGCTCTGCAGTTGAAGACCTGTGCATCTTCCCATCCAACCCCCAGAGGTAACTGTTCACATTTGCCCTACTGCTTTTCTCCTTAAATGATTTGTTTCTCTTTTCTTAAAGATACTTTATTTATTTATTTGCGAGAAAGAGAATAGGCACGCTAGGGCCTTTCAGCGACTGCAAACGAACTCCAGATGCATGCACTCCCTTGTGCATCTGGCTTACATGGGTCCTGGGGAATCAAACCGGGATCCTTTGGCTTTGCAGGCAAATGCCTTAACCGCTAAGCCATCCCTCCAGCCCCGGTTTCTCTTTTAAAAGAAACACTTTCAAAATCTACAAATTGTGTTTCCTTAGTGCTGCTTCATTTTCTGGGTGGTGCGCACCGCTCCCTTCCCATGTCTTCAGGTTATCAGTGTGCTGATGCGATGTATCGGACACACAGGTCTTCCCGTCCCTTGTGGTGGTGGCGGCCGGTTGGGGATCCAGGACTGCTTCCCGCCGTGCTCCTCCCTGGAGTTTGTGAGGATGTGCGGAATGGCTCCTGATTGCTGTTGTCTACTCCGACTTGGAATTGCCAGTTCCAGGACCCGACAACCAGGGGGTCTCTGGCGTTGCCTTCAGGCTTTCAAAAGGGGAACATGTCACTGCCCAAGAGGACGACATGGAACTTGATTGGAGCCTGACAAAACCGAGCTTCCTGTCCATTTGAGTCGCAAGGAAATATCACTGTATCCATTCTGCGATGCTTTCCTTCCCCCCCTCACCCCCCTTTCTCTTTTATTTTTGTGGCAAAAAAAAAAAAAAAAGAGAAGCAAAAAAGAAAAACAGTGTATCTACTGAGTTTTGGAAGAAGGAGCTGTTGTTAAGCCTTTTCAAAACCTTTTAAAGTGTGTGCGTTTGCATCAGATCGCATTGAGCAGGAAGCTTTGGTGCTCCGTGCATGTGGAGCATTTATAACGATAGGGTTAATTCTCAAAATAAATTAACTCCATGGGAAATGTTAATCAGCTCATCCCCAGGGACCTGCGTGAGTGTCCCCATTGTAAGATGAGGAAATGGACATGACAGTTAGTGGTTTGCCCAAAGCCACCCTGTCATGGGCATCGTGACGATGTGTAAGCAATGGTTTTACTTATAAGAAAAAGTACCCGTGTTTTCATGTAAGACACTGTGGGCCTTAGTCAAATTGACCTAAATTAAGATTCAGAGACTAACAAGCCTTTTGGTGTTTGGACCAGTCTACCGCATTAACCACAAGAGCTGGCTTATTACTTAAAAGTTACCTGTGGGGTTTTAAATAGACCGCGGGTTTTCTTCTTTTCTTTTCTTTTTCGTGGAGTATATTTGCTTGAAGTTAAAGACTGTGTCTGACTCAATATTGCTGTAAAACTGAAAAGCAACTGGTTCAAATGTATCACACACTGCCAGGGAGAAACAGCATGGGAAGAGCAGCCATATCTCAATTGGTGGCATTCTATATATTTTCTGGTTTTGGGTTTTATTTTTGTGGAATTACGGTTTTACAGTTCAGGAGAAAGGAGCCTGTTATTGGAGCTTAAAGTTTTTTTTTTTTTTTTACATATATTTATTTTCAGAGAGAGAGAGAGAGACAGGAAGAAGCATATAGAGAGAATGGGTGCACCAGGGCCTCCAGCCACTGCAAATGAACTCAAGACGCACGCCCCCCCCTCCCGTGTGCATCTGGCTTACATGGGCACTGGGGAATCAAACCTGGGTCCTTAGGCTTCACAGGCAAGCGTCTTAACCACTGGGCCATCTCTCTAGCCCCAAGCTTAGGGTTTTTAAGAACTGTTTTTATTTATTTGGGAGAGGGAGGGAGACCGCACTCCAGCACTTATGCTGCTGCAAATGAAGTCCAGACATATACACTACTTTTGCATCTGGCTCCGCGTAGGTACTAGGGAATTCAACTCAGGCCATCACGCTAACATCATTCCGCCCCAGACGCGGAATCCCTCTTAACCACTGTGTTCACACTGTACGTGAAACCTCGTTGCTAGCTACTTAATAGCTATCTGGCTTATCAGACTGGAAACGTCGTAGTATCACAGTGCCTGTATTCAAATAACCTGTATTTCACTGAATGATGCTCCCCAAGAGCCAGTGTCATAAAGCTGGCCATGCAGACACATCACAGAGAAACTACGACCCGGACAAAGAAAAATCACGTGTCGAGGTTGCTAAGACTCCCTGGCCTCTGTCTGCTGAGTTCTGGGATTATAGGCATATACCAGCACATCCCAGTGAGTTAGGTGTTTTTAGGGAATGACTGTTTTGGGCTGGGGTAGTTGGGTGTTGGTCATCTGGAATAGGAAGAGTGATTCTTCTGTCTGTGATGAAAAGAAATGTGGGCTGGCTCTGTCTTTGCACCTGCAACTGTATAATTAGTATACAGATGCCCAGTGAAGTTGGAAAAGGCATCGAATTACCGAATTAGGTGCCATGTGTGGTTTTAAATTTTTTTAAATTATTTATTTATGAGAGAGGGAGAGACAGATAGAGAATTGGTGTGCTTGAGCCACTGCAAGCATTAATAATTCCAGGCACATGCACCACCTTATGCATCTGGCCTACATGGGTTCGGAAAATCAAATGTGGGTCCTTTCGCTTTGCAGGCAAGTGCCTCACCACTAAGCCATCTCTCCAGCCCATCACGTGTGTTGTAAGGATTCACTGGGGGTGGATGAGGGGAGACTAGTGGATATTGAGTTATTGGGGATTGGGAGGGGACAGATATCTTTCAGAATAACCAGCCTTGGACATTTGCTCAAAGTCATTTTCTCCCCCTTGGAAGGTAGCGTGTATTAATATATTTAATAGCAGTTGCTGATTTTTTGCCCCTCTCAACAGTACAATTGAAATGTTAGTGCTTTATAAAGATGTTCAGCAAGGTTGTGCCTAGGAGAGTACGGCCATTGTTACTACGCTGTCATTTTGGATGCTGTCTTCGTTTTAATTATGCCGGTCAACTTAGAACACTGGTAACAGAAAATTGCTTGTTAGGCATGGAATCCGAGCCAAGAAGATACATGTAATTTTCTTATTTCCTTTTCTTCTTCCCTACTTCTTTGAGGCAAGGTTTCATTCTAGCCCAAGCTGGCTCAAACTCACCCCAGTCCTTCTGCCCCAAGCCTTCTGAATGTACCCAGTTTTGTTTTGTTTTGTTGTTTTGGATTTTTCTCAGTGCGTATCCTAGGCTGACTTCACACCCCTGTCTTTCCCTGCTGAGTACTGACATTACAGGCACACACTGTCATGTCCCACCAGGTTACATGTGTGAAGGAATGACTGTGTTGGCCTGGAGCAGTTCGGTGTGTGGCTAGTTGAAATAAAGGACATGATTCCGAGCCTGCACTTTGCCTAGCCAGGGCCACGAGAAGCCCACTGCAGTCTTAATTTGTGGTTCTATTCTTCCTCCTTCCCTTTGCTTTCTTCCTTCAGCCAAGGTCTTGGGAAGCTCAGTTTGACTTTCACCTTGCTGTGTGGCTGAGGATGACCTTGAACTTCTGATCCTCCTGCTTCCGTCTCCTTTCTTTCTGGGTCCTGGGATTACAGGCCTATACTCCCATGACGGGTAGCGTTTATTCTAAATGTCATTTTTTTGTTTATTATTTATTTGAGAGTGAGAGACAGAGAAAGGGGTGGGGGAGAGAGAGAGAGAGGGAGAGGGAGAGAATGGGCACGCCAGGGCTTCTAGCCACTGAAAACGAACAACTCCAGGTGCGTGCGCCCCCTTGTGCATCTGGCTAACGTGGGACCTGGGGAACCGAGCCTTGAACGGGGGGTCCTTAGGCTTCACCGGCAAGCGCTTAACCACTAAGCCATCTCTCCAGCCCTGAGGGTCATTTTTTATGCCTCCAAGATGAACCCTTTTCTTCTCATTCTGCTCTGGGGAAGTGAAACTGGTGGTAGTAATTTATTTGTTCTATTTTAGTCACCTATTTTTCGGTGGTGGTTGTGGTGTGTGGATTCAGGATTTTATGCATAATGGCAAGTCCTTTACCACAGAGCCATGACTGTGCCCCCGGAAGGAGAGGTTATGAGAGGGAAACTGTGGTGTTTGAATGTGATAGTTTTAATGTATGGCCCCATAGACTCAGTTATTATTTTTTTTAATGGGTTTTCAAGGTAGGGTCTCATCTAGTCCAGGCAGACTTAGAACTCACTCTGTAGTCTCAGGGTGGCTTTGAACTCTTGGTGATCCTCCTACCTTAGCCTCCTTAGTGCTGAGATTAAAGGCTTGAGCCACCATGCCTAGCCTCAGTTATTTTTTTTAACTTTAAAAATTGACAACTACTATATAAGCTATATATAATTATATTATATTATATATTATATATATATATATATATAAATAATCATAGCTAATAAGCTATGATGATTCCCTTCCCATCCCTGTTTTGCCCCTCACAAATCCACCTTTCATCATTTCCCCTCCCCCTCTCAATTAGTCTTTCATGTCATCATCTTTTCCTCCTATTATGAAGGTCTTATGTAGGCAGTACTGGGCATTGCAAGGTCATGGATATCCGGGTCATTTTGTGTCTGGAAGAGTGCATTGTAAGCAGTCTTTCCCTTCCTTTGGCTCTTACATTCTTTCTGCCCTTTGTCCTACAGTGGACCCTGAGCCTTGGAAGGTGTGATAGGGATATCTCAGTACTGAGAACTCCACTGTGATTTGTTCTTAGTACTATGGTGACTTCTGAGACTCAGTTTCTTAAAATATTTTATTTATTTATTAGAGAGAGAGAATGGATGCACCAGGGCCTCCAGCAACTAAAAGCAACCTTCAGATGAATGTGCCACCTTGTGCATCTGGCTTACATGCCTCCCGGGGAGTTGAACCTGAGTCCATTGGCTTTGTAGGCAAGCGCCTTAACCACTAAGCCATCTTTCCAGCCTGAGACTCAGTTATTTTTGATGAAACTTTGTACTTGAGTCCCTAGCAGGCAGCTCTCAGCTCCAAGAGGCTCTGTCACTGGGGGTGGAACCCGGAGTCCAGCTTTAAGGTGCGTGTGGGGCTCAGACCTGAGTCCAACCCTACTAGGAGTGTTCAGACTGCTGTTTGGTAGTCTCTCTCTCTCCTTGAATCTATGAAAGCTTCTTCCATTATTGTTGGTGATCCCCTGGAATTTGTAAGCCTGAAGGAAACCCCTCTCCCCCATAAGCTATGTCTGCTTGGATGTTTGTCCCAGAGACATGGAGCTGAATGCAACAGTATCGTACTGTCCTCAGGGTGGCAAACACTACAGAGTGCGATCCATTTCTCTTGTCATAGAACAGCAGGAAGGCTTCCTCCTTAGGCTTGTGCAGCAGTTACAGTCTCCTGGTGGGGACAGAATGCTCAACGAGAGCAGCTCATGGGAGAAGAGTTTATTTCTTTTATTGACTTACTTATTTTTGATTTAAGTGAGGAAGGGTCTCAAGCCCAGCTGATCTGGAATTCACTATGTAGTCTCAGTCTGGCCTCAGACTCATGGAGATCCTCCTACCTCTGCCTCCCCAGCGCTGGGATTATAGGCTGTGCTACCATGCCTACTTTTATTTATTTATTTGAGAGAGAGAGAATGGCCACCCCAGCTGCTGCAAACAAATTCCAACTGCATGTGCCACCTTATGCATCTGGCTTATGTGGGTCCTGGGGAATCAACCTGGGTCCTTTGGCTTTGCAGGTAAGCCCCTTAACCACTAAGCCATCTCTTCAGAACCCCCCCTTTTTTTTTTTTCTTGAGAAGAGTTTATTCCTATGTACAGTTTTGAGGGTAACTTTAATCTTGGCAGAGAAAGTATGACAAGCTTGAGCAGGAAGCCTGGGTCCCATCTCCACATCAGTGGAAAGGACCTAGACTCTTTACTGGGCTTGCAGCTGGACTCCATCACCTCAGAGTCCTCCTCAGTGACACGCCTCCTCCTGCAAGGCTCCCCCTCCCAGTGGCCCCACAAACTACCACCAGCTGGGGACCAGGTATTTAAAACACATGAGTCTATGGGGACATTTCATCCAAACCACCATGACAGGCCTGTATTTATGTTTAATTTTATTTCCTCTGGCGTAGGTATTGACATCCTGAAGCTGGTGGCAGCTCAAGTGGGAAGCCAGTGGAAGGATATCTATCAGTTCCTCTGCAATGCCAGCGAACGGGAGGTGGCCGCTTTCTCCAATGGATACACAGCAGACCACGAGCGGGCCTACGCGGCCCTGCAACACTGGACCATCCGCGGCCCGGAGGCCAGCCTGGCTCAGCTAATCAGCGCCCTACGCCAGCACCGTCGCAACGATGTCGTGGAGAAGATCCGTGGGCTGATGGAAGATACCACCCAGGTAATACCACCCAGGCTGCGCGTCTTTACTGCGAACCTCTTTGCCTCCTTCAATTTCGAGAAAAGAAAGAGGAAGATATACAGAGAGAATGGGTACACCAGGGCCATTGCAAACAATGGACTCCAAACGCACGTACCACCCACTGTGTACATCTAGCTTCACCTGGGTACTGAGGAATTGAACCTGGGTCCTTAGGCTTTGTAGGCAAGTCACTAAGCCATCTCTCCAGCTCTGAATCAAAAAAAAAAGAAAGAAAGATGAGGGCCAGAGCAAAAGCTTAGAGGTTAAGGTGCGCTTGCCTGCAAAAGCTGACGACCCATGTTTGGCTCCCTAGGTCCTACGTAAGCGAGACATGCAAGGTAACCTGGGTGCACTCATACTTTCTCGAATAAATAAATACATAATTAAAAATTATAAGTGAATCAAAACGAATGAGACCACTGCACCTTCCCACGTGTCAGTTATATGAACACTTTCTTTCCTCCTGTCTCCTCTCCATGCAGAAAGATTCTAACCACCTCCATGTTTTGCCATTTGTATTTTGAGAGACAGCGACGTGCACGCTTTCTGTTTGGTTCTCTTATAACCTGGGCACTATGACCGAGGCTGAGACGTCAATGCTAATTGCTTGTTCCATGGCTTAATCGTGCACGTCTTTGTCCAACAACATTCTGGGCCCAGCTGTGACTCTAGTTGTAATAGCCAGCAGGCCTGGAGTTCTGGCTTCTAGTTCTTAATAACTGCACGTTGTGGAACGGCCTCGGCCATGGTCTATCTCTGAGGATTATTGAGACCACAAAGCGAGTCAGGAGGCAGGGGCATAGTGGAGACTTGCCTTCCTGTCTTCTGATGGACTTCGACCCCTTGTGTATTGAGGTAACTGCTCTGCTAGGGATTTGGAACTTTGCCCCAGGAGCTAATGGACTCTTAATGTGTAAAAATGACTCATTTATTATTACTTTATTTATTTATTAGAGACAGAGAGAGAATGGGAGTGCCAGGGCCTGTAGCCACTGCAAATGAACTCCAGATGCATGTGCCACCATGTGCAGCTGGCTTTCATGGGACCTGGAGAATCGAACCTGGGTCCTTATGCTTCACAGGCAAGCATCTTAACCACTAAGCCATCTCTCCAGCCATGACTCATTTTTTTAAATATATTTTTTTTATTGACAACTTCCATAATTATAAACACTATCCCATTGTAATTCCCTCTCTCCCCCCACTTTCCCCATTGAAACTCCACTCTCCATCATCTTCCCTCCCCCTCTCAATCAGTCTCCCTTTTATTTTGATGTCATGGTCTTGTGTAGGAAGTCTCAGGCACTGTGAGGTCAGGGATATCCAGACCAGTTTATGTCTGCAGGAGCACAATGTAAGGAGTCCTACCCTTCTTTTGGCTCTTACATTCTTTCTGCCACCTCTTCTGCAATGGACTCTGAACCGTGGAAGGTGTGATAGAGATATTGCAGTATGCAGCACTCCTCTGTCACTTCTTCTCAGCACCGTGATGCCTTCTGAGTCATCCCAAGGTCACTGCCATCTGAAAAGAGAAGGTTCTCTAACCAAAAGTGAGAGTAGCATTAATATATGGGTATGAAAGAAAAAAAAGGAGAATGGAACTTCAAAGGGGAAAGTGTGGGGGGGAGGGAGGGTATTACCATGGGATATTTTTAATAAAAATTGTGAAAAGAAAAAAAATATATATGGGTATGAACATTAAGAGAAATACTCTCTGGGCAGTTTGATGAGCATAGTATATACTTTTAGCCAGACAGCAGCAGACGTTACACTCCTAGGGCTCATGACTACCCCTGTTGTAGGTTTTCAGTATCAGGGATATATATTCCCTCCCATGGAGTGGGCCTCTAGTCAAATTAGAGGGTGGTTTGTTTCTCCCATAACAGAGGTGCCACTATTGCACCTGTTGGCTCATTTGGCCTGGCTGGCCAAATATAAGGCTTGCAGTGTCCACTGTAGCATGACTCATTTTTTTAAATGATTAATGTTTCTTCCGGATTTGAGCCCTAGAGCGCCTATGTTGTGCTCTATTCAAAGTGCTGGCCCTGGTATAGCTTTTAGCTCAGCTGGTCCTATGGTGGTCGGTGAGCCAGTTTCAATTGAGCCAGGCCAGAGGCTGGCTTTTCATTTGAGGTGTGAGGGACATTCAGCAGGCACTTTGTAATTTCAACGTTACCATCTAAACTGAACCCAGCCTTCCAGAATCGTAGCTTTTCTTCCAGGGCATATGTGTTTAGAAGAAAACCTATCAAAACAATGATATGACAGTTGGAAGTTAGTGAAATTTTGACAATACTATGTTTAAGAAAACAGAAAGCCTGGTACTGAATTCTGAATTTTATGTTGTCTCTTTTTATGTCCTTCTTAATGTGTGTGTGTCTTTATTTAAAGATTGTCTGTTATAATGAACATATATTTATGATCGTGTGTTTTGGTTCATTAGAAGATTTGAGGGTATTTACATTTTAATGCAGTTGCTCAAATATTTGGGTTTTAATCTGCATTTTCCTCTTTTTCTTTCATTTAAAATTTATTTATTTATTTGTTTGTTTTCAAGGAGAGAGAGAGAGAGGATGATGAAGAAAGGGGAAGCAGGGCCCCTTGCCACTTCAAATGAACTCCAGACATATGCACTACTTTATGCATCTGGCTTTATGTGGTACTGGGGAATCAAACCCTGGTTGGCAAGCAAGCACTTTAACTGCTGGGCCATCTCCCCAGACCCTTCATCTTCCTTTTCTTTCTTTTTTCCTTTCATTTTGGTGGATGGGGGGGCTGTAGGGGATTGAGGTCAGGTCTCACTCTAGCCCAGGCTGACCTGGAATTCACTATGTTGTCTCAGGGGTGGCCTCTGACTCACAACAGATCCTCCTACCTCTGCCTCCTGAGTGCTGGGATTAAAAGCGTGTGCTGCCACACCCAGCTCCTTTTCCTTTTTTCAAATATATATATTTTATTTATTTATTTGAGAGAGAAAGAGAAAGAGAATGGGTGTACCAGGGCCTCCAGCCACTGCAAATGAACTCCAGACGCGTGCACCTTCTTGTGCATCTGGCTTACAGGGGTCCTGTGGAACAGAACCGGGGTCCTTTTGGCTTTGCAGGCAACACCTTAACCGCTAAGCCATCTTCTCCAGCCTTTTTCTTTTTTAAGCTTCCTGAGAAAATGTTCTCATGTAGCCTAGGCTAGCTGCAAACTCACTATGTAGCTGAGGAAGACCTTGAATTTCTCAAGTGTGAGGATGTTAAACCTGTTCCCTTAGTGTTTTCTGTTTGTCCTGTCCCTCCTGCCCCTCGTTTCTCTAGGATTTTGTCTTCTTTTGGATTAATCATATATTTTTCTTTTATTCCATGTTTTCTCCTTTACATATATTTCTTCCCCTTAATGAATACCCTAACAACATGCATACCTAGTTACAAGATATGTTGTAAATGTGTACTTTTTTTTTTCATTTTTCAGATAATAGCCTTAAAACACTTCTTTCTATTAATCCTTTTCTTACATTTTGCCTTTGATGTCAAGACTCAGTGCTGCCCATTCATTCCTGAGGAAGCATGGAAGTAAATAGCATTAATTTTTTTAAACCATAGTTTTGAAGGATAGCTAGAAATTAGAAATTATCTTGCCAGTTATTTCTCTTTTTTAACATTTAAAACTTTTTATTTATTTATTTATTTTGGGTTTTCGAGATAAGGTCTCACTCTAGCCCAGGCTGACCTGGAATTCACTATGTAGTCTCAGGGTGGCCTCAAACTCATAACAATCTTCCTACCCTCCCAAGTGCTGGGATGCGTGCACTACCACATTCGGCCTTAAAATTTATTCTTTTAAATTTATCTATTTTGTTTATTTGAGAGAGTGAGTGGCAGATATAGAGAGAGAATGGGCGCGCCAGGGCCTCCAGCCACTGCAAACGAACTCCAGATGCGGGCGCCCCCTTGTGCATCTGGCTTACGTGGGAACTGGGAAATAGAATCTGGGTTCTTTGGATTTGCAGGCCAACATCTCACCCACTAAGCCAGCTTTCTAGCCTCTTTCTTTCTTTCTTTCTTTTTATTCTTTCTTTTTATTTATTTATTAGGGAGAGAGAATGAACGTGCCAGACACATGTGCCACCATGTGCTTCTGGCTTACGTGGGACCTGGCGAATCGAACCTGGGTCCTTAGGCTTTTCAGGCATGAGCCTTCACTGATAAGCCATCTCTCTAGCTCCTTTCTTTTTAACATTTCATTGACGATCTTGACACATAATGTTCCCTGATCATAATCTATATATGCCACCCTCCTTTTACTCCTTCCCTGCCCCCTTCACTGAACTCCTTCCTCTTTCCAACCAGTCCCTCTTCTATTTTAGTGTTGTTGTTATTACTATTATTACTATTATTATTTTCATTATTATCCTCATTTTATGCAGGTCTTGTGTATGTAGCGTATACCACTCTGAGTTCATGGATGAAATGCCCACTTTGTGTCTGGAAGATAGTATCCCAAATTACTTTTCCACATCCTTTGGCTCTTACATTCTTTTTGCCACCTCTTCTGCAGTGGTCCCCGAGACTTGTGACAAGACTCTATCACTTCTCGTCAACATTTTCATGAGTTTTGAGTCATCCCAGTAGTCAACACCACCTGAAAACAAAGAGGTTTCTTTAACCAAAAGTGAGAGTAGCATTAATATATGGGGCTAAGCGTAAATATTTAGGAGGTAATTTGGTGGATGTCATCCATCCATTCAGCCAAACAACAGAAGTAGCTCCCCCCACCACCCCTGCCCCAAGCCCCAGGATTTATGACCTCCCCAGCTGTAGGCTTTTGACTAGGTTTTCTCTACCAGGCATGAATTCCCACCCATGGAGCATCAAACTCAATCAGAAAGCATTGGTTTCCCCTTTCACAGACATGCCGCTATTATAGCTGTTGGCACATGCCTGGCTGGCCAGCCATATAGCACACAGGGTCCACTTCTGGCTTAGGCCATTGACGACGTTTCTCCCCCAGCAGGCTGCATAGCAGCCCTTCTCTAGCCCTGTGACAGACAGCAGGGAGGCGTCTCAGCTCAGCTCCACTCAGATTTCTCACAGACCTGCAGCCAAAGCAGGTGAAATCTTCAGCAGTAGGGCCTTACCATCTAGTTCTGAGGGCAAACCGAGAGCCTTGGCAATAGCTTGGTTTGCATTGGGTTGCCTGTTACTTTCAGTCCTTTAATCTTGGGTGTAAGTTTTCTGTGCTGAGTAGCAAGGGAGATGATTCGATTTTATTTTTAAATCTGCATTATGTAACATGCTGTGTGGATAGTACTGTGCCAGGCACTTTGGAGAGTGCAGATGGAGAAGTCAGTGCAGGCCGGGGGGACTTGCAGCTGGAAGGGAGAAACACAGACAGACCTCTGTACAATGTAGCGGGTTGAGTCCAAGAGATCAGGCGGAGGAATGTGCTGGCTCTCCAGAGAACCAGCCGTGAAGGCTCGCGTCCGAGCAGGACCGTGGAGATAATGCGCCAGGTTAAATTCTTGTCCTGAGGAGACAGTCACATAGGGCACCCCTGGATAAAATCACTGTGCCTCTCTGCCTCATGACTATATTGGTCTAACATGAGTGCATGGGGTGCTTTGGGAATGAAGGTGGCGTGATTCTCAGCAGGCAACCACGGATGTTTATTATGTATTTTAATGATTTCCCTGCCCTAGAGGCAAGAGGAATAGAAGAATGTTCCTAACTAGCTCCAGGTCGCTGGAATAATGGACCTTTTACCTCCTGCATGTGGAAGGCCACGTCGTGTAGGGTGGGGAGGATTTTGATTACAAGAGGGCTGGAAAAAGATTGTTGGTTGAGAAGAGCGTTGCTGTCTGGGTTGAGTGCCCAAGAACTCTGGAAACCCCTGCTGACTGTAAATATTTATTTCTTCCTGTCTGAGCAAGTGTTCCTGGGCTGGCTGGAATGTGCTCCCTGGTGAGGAAACAAAGGTGTGTGTGAAGATGTTCTGTCAAGAAAAGCAAAGCACTGGCCAGCCAAATTTCTAGGTTTTCTTTCAGTTTAGTTCTTCGTGTTTTTCCCCCCTTTTATTTTAGGGACTTTGTGGATGTGAATAAGCCTAATCAATGCTTTTTTTTTTTTTTTTTTTTTTGTATTTTCCTGCCTTTTTTGGAGAGCGAGAGAGAGAAGATGGTCACATCAGGGCCTCTAGCCACTGCAAATGAACTCCAGATGCATGTGCCCCTTGTGCATCTGGCTTATGTGGGTCCTGGGAAATTGAACCTGGGTCCTTTGGCTTTGCAGGCAAATGCTTTAACCACTAAACTACTCTACCCCCCCCCCCCCCGTTTTTTGGTTTTTCGAGGTAGAATCTCGCTCTAGCCCAAGCTGTCCTGGCATTCATTATGTAGTCTCGGGGCGGCCTCGAACTCACACCGATCCTCCTACCTCTGCCTCTTAAATGCTGAAATTAAAAGCGGGCACCCACACACCCAGCTTTTCTTTTCTTTACAACTTCCCAGTCTTTCCCTTCCTGCCTCCAATCCCTTGTCTGGGATGGGATGGGATGGGATGGGATGGGATGGGATGGGATGGGATGGGATGGGATGGGATGGGATGGTGAGGCAGAGGAGGGACTCAGTTCCTTCTCCTTAGAAACCCCTGAACTAGCCGTGTGCACTTGAAGGCAAACACCCAGGCCTGTCCTCCAAGCCTGTGGAGTGGTTATCATGTAGAACCAGATATGCAAAATCGCACTCCTGTAGCAACAGGAGGTCCTGGCATGTCCACTGTCTCTCTTCCGAAGAAATAAATTTTTTATTTATTAAAAAATATTTTATTTACATATTTTCTTGAGACAGCAAGAGAAAGAGGCAGAGAGAGAATGGGTGCACCAGGGCCTCCAGCCACGGCAAATGAACTCCAGACACATGTGCCACCTTGTGCATCTGGCTTACATGGGTACTAGGGAATATTCACAGGCAAGAACCTTAACTGCTAAGCCATCTCTCCAGCCCCAAATAAATAAATACTTTTTAAAAAAGAAACAGGAAAAGAAAAGGAGACTAAAACAGAATTTTTGTACACTTAAAAATGATTAAGGGGCGGGCTGGAGAGATGGCTTAGCGGTTAAGCGCTTGCCTGTGAAGCCTAAGGACCCCGGTTCGAGGCTCGGTTCCCCAGGTCCCACGTTAGCCAGATGCACAAGGGGGCGCACGCGTCTGGAGTTCGTTTGCAGAGGCTGGAAGCCCTGGCGCGCCCATTCTCTCTCTCTCCCTCTACCTGTCTTTCTCTCTGTGTCTGTCGCTCTCAAATAAAAAAAAAAAATTTAAAAAAAATGATTAAGGGGCTGGAGAGATGGCTTAGCAGTTAAGGCATTTGTCTGCAAAGCCTAAGGACCCAGGTTCAATTCCCCAGGACCCACATAAGTTAGATGAACAAGGAAGTAGATGTGTCTGGAGTTTGTTTGCAATGGCTGGAGGCTCTGGTGTGCACATTCTCTATCTGCCTCTTCCTCCTCTCTTATATAAATAAATAAATAAATCTTTTTATAAAAGAAAAACATGATTAAATTTTTTTTAGAAAACAGGACTGGGGAGATGTCTTTGTGTTTAAAGATGCTTGCTTACAAAGTCTTCCAACCCTGGCTCAATTCCCCAGGACCAATGTAAAGCCAGATGCACAAAGTGACACATGTCTAGAGAATTCACTTGCAGTGGCAAGAGGTCCTGATGCACCCACACTGTTTCTCTCTCATAAAAAATTCTTTAAAAATAAAAAAAAGAAATGGGCAATCCAGGTGTAGTACCACACGCTTGTGTGCCTAGCACTGAGGAGGCTGAGGCAAGATTGCATGTTTGAGGCCAGCCTGAGAGCTACGAGAGGGGGGGGGGAGGGAGAGAGACTCCACCACAATTTTAACTCACCTCATGTGTTGCTTTAGCTGCTTGTTGCAGAGTCACAAACTCAAAAGAATGATGTTGTCCAGCCAGTGGAATTGAGTGTCTGTCCTCCTTGTCTAAGATTAGATAAAGTAGAACTACACTATAATTGAACTCTGGTTAACTTTGTGTCGGTTACTTTCTCATTGCTAGGACAAAATACCTGACCAATAAATAAATAGATAACCAGCCTTAAGGGAGTTAGGGCTTATTTCAGCCGATAGCTGCCGGTCACCGTCCGTGTGGTCGGTTGGGGTAGGCACGCTGGCAGACGCTGGTCCTGCTCAGCTCAGTTCAGAGCGAGAAAGCAGAGGCATGGGCGAGGCTGCTCCGCCTGCTCGCTCTCTCCCCGCGCAGTCTGGGACCCGAGTCCCTGCAATGGCGCTGCCCACAGTTGAATTGCCCAGTCAAGAGGATCCCTCGCAGACCTCACTAGAGGCTTGTTTCCATGGTGATTCTAGATCCTGCTAAGTTGACAACCAGACAACAACAACCATGGCTGACTGAGAGCCAATTTTAATATTGAATGATTCTTTGTCCTTAGGGAATTTTGTCAAAGACATTTTGTTTGTTTGTTTGTTTGTTTTTTCGAGGTAGGGTTTCACTCTAGCTCAGGCTGACCTGGAATTCACTATGGAGTCTCAGGGTGGCCTCGAACTCATGGCGATCCTCCTACCTCTGCCTCCCAAGTGCTGGGATTAAAGGCATGAGCCACCACGCCCGGCAAAGATGTTGGTTTTTAAATGTTTTTTATTTATTTCTTTATTTGTGTGCAGGGAGAGACTCTGTGTGTGTTGTGTGTGGGCGGGGGGAGGGGAGAACATGGGTACGTCAGGGCCTCTAGCTACTGTAAAGGAACTCCAGATGCGTGCGCCCCCTTGTGCATCTGGCTTTATGTGAGTACTGGCTGTTGGGCTTTGCAGGCCTTAAATGCTGAGCCGTCTCTCCAGCCTCTTAGGGGAACATCGTTAAATATTTATTTACTTATTTAAGAGAGACAGAAAGAGGCAGAGAGAATGGCACGCCAGAGTCTCTAGCCAGTGCAAACGACAAAGTCCAGACGCATGTGCCACCTTGTGCACCTGGCGTTATATGGTTACTGGGAAGTGGAACCTGGGTCCTTAGGCTTCCCGATGAGCCATCTCGCCAGCTCCTTAGGGAATATATATATATTTTTTTCGTTTTTCGAGGTAGGGTCTCACTCTAGTTTAGGCTGACCTGGAATTCACCCTGTAGTCTCAGGGTGGCCTCAAACTCATGGCGATCCTCCTATCTCTGCCTCCCGAGTGCTGGGATTAAATGCTGGCGTTGCGCCACCACAGCCTGCTCCTTAGGGAATTTTTGTTCATGCTTTCCAGAGTCACGTGGGAGACCTGCTACATCTCAAGAACACAGAGCTCATAGGCCTCCCTCGCTCTCCTCTTCTCCCCCTTCTTTCTCTTGCTCTCGTGCGCGAGGCCGGGTGGCTTTGCCCTGTATAGTCAACTAGGAGGACCCTGGGAGGCAGCGGGCCTGCTGTTTTGTGGAGAACCGTGCTGCTCAGCTGCAGAGGGACTTCAGTTCCGACCTTCTCTCCGCCAGCTGCAGGATGCAGCTGTCCTTATCTGTGGGGGCCACCTTCGGCCAGCTATTTTCAGAAATGTAGCGCAGTGAGGCAAAAGCCAGCTGTATGTTTCACTGTTTGCTCCTTGGCCGTAGAAGTGAGTTTTTGTTTTTCATTTTCTCGTGGTCTGTCTCCTAGAAAATACGAGCTACTCTTGGGGCAGAAAGACCTGGGACCTACGATGTAAGCCAAACGCGTGTGTATCCAGCACCCGCTCTTTTCTCTGTCACTGTGGCACAAAGGGTCATTTGAGGACATGCTACTTAATCGCAGGGTGTGACTGTGGGCTCTGGGGAACTTCCAGGGTAGTGAGCGAAGAACATTACAGAGCCATTGCTGACATATGCAGACAGGTTTAGGGACATTTCCTGGTGCTGGCCACGGTGCACAAATGGAGCCATGTCTGAATAACCTTTAGATTTTTAATTTTGTTTATTTGCAAGCAGAGAGAGAGAGAAGAGAGACAGACAGAGAGAACGAGCATGCCAAGGCCTCTAGCCCCTGCAAACGAATTCCAGACACATGCTCCACCTTGCGCACCTGGCTTTACATGGGCACTGGGGTCCTTAGAATTTGCAGGTTAGCTCCTTACTGGCTAAGCCATCTTTCCAGCCCAGCCTTTAGATTTTTAATGACATTCGGGTCATGCCACTTACTGTCACATTCCAAAATTTCAGATGGGCATGGTGACTCAACAGACTGGGATGAGACAGGTCTATTGCTGAGAATTTGAGACCCGTCTGGGCCACATAGCAAGGTCCACATAGTGATACCCTGCCTCAAAAAAAACAACCAAATATCAACAAGAAAATCCATAAAGTTACATACAGTGAGTCAACCACGTGCTGTGGAGTCCCACCCGAGTGCGTGGCACTACGCCAAGAAGAGAGGTGTCCCTCTGTCTTTCAGGAGTCTCTTCCTGGGGTAAAGACATGTGAATAATTACGGCTCCGTATGAGGAGACGTTTCAGGAGGAATGTGCTGGAGGAATGCTAAGATAGCATCAGGAGGAATGATTGCTCAGGGCATCAACAGTGTGCAGAAAACTAGAACTGATACCTACTTGTGCTATTTTAGAAAAAGACCCAAGTTTCCTTCAAGATTGTACTTTGGCCTGTCCTGAGACATTCATGTCTGCTTCTGCGAGCAGCCCCATCTGCTGTTTTTGTTTTTCAAGGTAGGGTCTCCTAGCCCAGGCTGGCCTCGAACTCACAGCGATCCTCCTACTTCAGCATCTCGGGCACTGGGATTAAAGGTGTGTGCCACCATGCCCAGCTTCCATCTACTTTTTGGTTTTTCAAGGTAGGGTCTCACACTAGCCCTGGAATTCAGTATGTAGTCTCAGAGTGTCCTTGAACTCATGGTGATCCTCCTACCTCTGCCTCCTGTGTGGGATTAAAGGCATGTGTCACCACACCCGGCTCCATGTACTTCTTAAAAAATTTATTTATTAGAGAGACAGGGGACAAAGGGGCATGCCAGCCTCTCTAGTCTCTGCAAATGGACTCCAGATGCATGCGCCACCTTGTGCATCTGGCTTCACGTGGGTCCTGGGGAATCAAACGTGGGTCTGTGGGCTTTGCAGGCAAGCGCCTTAACCACTAAGCATCTCTCCACCCCTATTGTTTCATGCTAAAGGCTTCTCAAACCTTTGACTTCTCAATGATGCTTTCTCCACATCCTTGCTTGGCTCTACTCAGATGCAAGTTGTTCAGAAACTTTGAACTTGTCTCCAATATAAAAGTTGTCAGAACTTGTTTTTGTAGCCACTGCAAAGGAACTCCAGATAGATATACGTACCTGTGCATACATCTTTGTGTATCTGGCTTTATGTGGGTACTGGGGAATTGAACCTAGACTTTCAGGCACTGCAAGCCAGTGCTGTTAGCTACTGGGCATCTCTCCAGCCCTTGTTATTTATTTATTTGTTTAAACAGGGTCTCACTGTAACTCAGCAGGTCTCAAACTCACAGTGGTCGTCCTGTTCTCCTGAGTGCCAGGATTAAAGGGGTATGTTTACATGCCCGGCTGTGACTTTTTTGAATTAATTAATTTATTTATTAATTAATTTATTTATTTGTGCGGGTGTGTGCATGCCAGGGTTCCTTGTTACTGCAAATGAATGCATGTCCAGTTTTACACAGTAGCTTGGGACGTGAACACTGGCAATCGGGCTTTACAAGCGAGTGCCGTTTACCAGAGAAGCATCTCTCCAGCCCGATGACTTTTAACATACGCAGATTTCTAACCTCTAGGTCAAGAAGGTATTTTCTCTATGTAATTTTTTTTTTTTTTTTGGTTTGTTTTTTTGAGGTGTAGGGTCTCACTGTAGCCCAGGCCGACCTGGAATTCACTGTGTAGTCTCACGGTGGCCTCGAACTTACGGCGATCCTTTTACCTCTGCCTCCCGAGTGCTGAGACCAGAGGTGCGCGCCACCATGCCCAGCAAGAAGGTATTACATTTTTTTTGCGTCACGTGTCCATTGTTGGTGGGTGTTTAAATGCATCCCGCCCTCCTGGACGGTATCCGGCTGTACTTACTGAAGCGTACGCTCACGGACTCAGGATGCTTCGCACACTGCCACACGCACACGTAGTGTCACTTGTGATCGCAAAGAGCGGAGCCACACGGGGGCCTTTCACTCGAGCGCTACGTGGGCCGCAGAGCTTACACAGCAGAGCAAGACGCATTATCAGAGCCAGTGAGTCCACTTCGTCTGCCGATCTCACAGTGTGGGTGGAGAGTGTATGTTCCTACTGCTAGGGATCCCGAACGTATAGACTCTGCCCGGAAGAGTGTATAGGATATTTGTCCTCGTAGTTACGACCAGGAAAAGGGAACTTAGTGGTTGAGACCCCAAATCAGAGAGGTACCTTTAGGACTGAAACCATGTGTATTGTGATTGTAGCAGCATAAACTCAGTGAATTCATTAAAACAATCGTAATTTAGTATTTGCCAAGTTCAAAAACCTGACTAACATGGGTTGGAGAGATGGCTTAGCGGTTAAGCGCTTGCCTGTGAAGCCTAAGGACCCCAGTTCGAGGCTCAATTCCCCAGGACTCACGTCAGCCAGATGCACAAAAAGGGGCGAATGCATCTGGAATTCGTCTGCAGTGGCTGGAAGCCCTGGCACGCCCATTCTCTCTCTCTCTGCCTCTTTGTCTGTTGCTCTCAAATAAATAAATAAAAATAAACAAAAAAAAAACAAAAACCTGACTAACAAAGGTGAACTTGAACCTTCATGCCTGAAGGTGTTACTTTTTAAGAAATTGCTTTTTTAAAAAAGTTATAAATTATTAAGTTTATTTCGCGGGAAGTTGCAAACTGTGGGGTTTATTTAAGAGGAAAATCACAAAAAAATGTGGGGTTTAGAAAAACACATTCTCATATGGAAACATTGTATAGTTCACTTAAGAGAAGTTGGTTTTGGGGGAGAAACGAGTAGAGTCATAAGCATGTGGAGGCCAGAACTTAGATGTGTAGGGAGAGAGACTCCGAAAGAACGCACACGCCATCAGTCACGTGCCAAGAAATTGATTTCTGCGCTTCAGGCCTAAAGGCAAATTTTATTTATGTATGCATTTATTTATTGGTGAATAGCGTGTGTGTAGGTATGTTTGTATGAGTGTACAAGCATGTATGTGTGTGCCCATGTCTGTTGCTATGCACGTGGAAGCCAGAGGTTGATTTCTACCTTTTTTTTCTTTATTCTTTTTGTTTGTTTGTTTTTCAAGAGAGGGTCTCTCTCTAGCCCAGGGTGACCTGGAATTCACTACTATGTACTCTCATGGTGGCCTGAACTCACAGCATACACCACCACACCTGGCTCTGCCTTACTTTATTTTATTTTACTTTATTTTTGAGACAAGGTCTCATTGAACCTGGAGCTAGACTAGCTAGCAAGTGCCACCTCTGGCTTTTACATGGGCATTGAGGAGCCAAGCTCAGTTCTCCAGCTTATGTGACAGGCACCTTACCTGTTAAGCTATCTCCCCAGCCCCAGGCAAGCTTTAAAAATATTTGTACACCTTGTTTGAATTGTCCTAGGATCAGTGAAGGAAGCCTTTAATTGGCACCCAGCACACAGCTCCTTATGTTCTGATGGTGCCACGGCTTGGCAGTGTATTCTAAGATAAGTGGGTGGGTGCCTGCTCAGAACCAAGACATCCCCCCTCCACGAGGCTTACTTCCTCTTGCTGGGAACACCAGCCCCGTGAGTCAGCTCAGGGCATGGCGCAGCGTGGCGGTTGATGTCAGCAGCCTGGACAGCTTGCAGACACACGCCCTGGCAGCTGGGCACAGCACACCGTCCCTTCTCCTTCCTTCTGGAGCCAGCTGGTTCTTATCAGCCTTGGCAGCTCCGGTGGCTCCTTGTAGCCTGGGCCCTGCACACTTATTCAGGGCAAAAACGGATCATCCACATTTGGCGTCAGAAATCCACTTTGGGCCCTAGTTTGAAATGAACTCTTAGACATGCGCAGAATTCATTTCGCTTATTTATTATTTATTTCAGAAAGAGGCAGGGAGGGAGAGAAGGGGTGCACCAGGGCCTCTAGCCACTGCAAACAAGCTCCAGATGAATGCGCCACCTTGTGCATCTAGCGTTATGTGGGTATTGGGCAATCGAATCCTGGTCCTTAGGCTTTGGGGGCAAGTGTCTTAACTGCTGAACCAACTCTCCATCTCCATCACTCACTACACAGTTTTTTTTTAAATGTATATTTTTCTACCTAGTTTAGAGTTGAACTGGTATTTATTTTTATTTTTTTTAAAGGTTTTTTTTTTAAATTTATTTATTTGAGAGCGACAGACACAGAGAGAAAGACAGATAGAGGGAGAGAGAGAGAATGGGCGCGCCAGGGCTTCCAGCCTCTGCAAACGAACTCCAGACGCGTGCGCCCCCTTGTGCATCTGGCTAACGTGGGACCTGGGGAACCGAGCCTCGAACCGGGGTCCTTAGGCTTCACAGGCAAGCGCTTAACCGCTAAGCCATCTCTCCAGCCCCTGAACTGGTATTTTTTTTTATGAGAAAGAGAGAGAATCAGTACACCACAGGGCCTCCAGCCATTGCAGCTGAAATCCAGACACGTCTGTCACCTTGTGCATCTGGCTTATGTGGGATCTGGGGCGTTGAACATGGGTCCTTAGGCTTCTCAGGCAAGCACCTTAACCACTAAGCCATCTCTCGAACCCACTACACCATTTTAAGACTGCATCTGGAACAAAATCCTCTGATGACCATAGACTTAAACCAATGTAGGGCGGTTGGAGGTGTCTTTTTAAATCATCCCCTGGTGCTTTCTGGCATTAGGTTAATGCTAAATTCTCTGTGGTGGTGGGAGAGTTCATGTTGGAGGAGACTTTTATTTTGTGTGGGTCCTCGCCGAGTGCTCACTCCTCTGTGGTCTGCTTGGGGGTTCCCAGGTCGCTGAGCGAGCATCTCGGCTTGTGTTCTTTCTGCTTCCATCCATGGCCTTCCGTGACCCCAGAGACAGCTCGACAAGGGAGCGCCCTCTGCTAATTGGCAATTTGAACTGAAGCCTTAGCACTCCTTATGCAATGAGTATACCTTCTTGCATAGCTTCTGAAGTCTGCGCAGGCTGGGAGGGCAAGGAAGAAGAGAAGTAGCAAAAGAAGGCTTTGGATTAACATTTCAAGAAAGTCGGGGGAATCTTTGTCTTACAGTTATCTCACCCTTAACCCTTTTTAGTTTTTTTTTTCCATTTTAAAAAGTTGTTGCTGCTGTTGTGTGTGTGTGATGCATATGTATGGGCATTCCAGGGTCCCTGGCTGCTGCAAATGAATGCCTGTCCAGCTTTACATGGGCTGCTGGGGAACCGAACCCAGGCCAGCAGGATTTACAAGCAAGTGCCTTCAACCACGAACTATCTTCCCCACCCTTCATGAGATTTTGTTTTTGTTTTTTGAACACTTTATTCATTTATTTATTTGCAAGCAGAAGGAGATAGAAAAGAGACAGGGAGAATGGGTATACCAGGGCCTCTAGCTGCTCCAAACAAACTCCAGCTGCATGTGCCACTTTGTGCATTTGGCTTTACGTGGGTCCTGGAGAATTGAACTCCACTCATTAGGCTTTGCAGGCAAGTGCCTTAACCACTAAGCCATCGCTCCGGCCCTAAACTTTTTTGTTGTTGTTGATTCGGATTTATTTATTCATTTGTGTGTGTGTGTGTAATCAGGTTGATAACCCTTACAGTCTGAGTTCTCATTGACATCTGAAATTGTGGGACATGTGGATTTGGGTACTCATTTGTGATCTCAGTTCCTGTTCAGACACCAAGAACTATTTGTGCCAAAGAGAATAGAGTTTTTTTTTCTTTTTTCCTGAGCCCAAGCTGAGGTTCCTATGTAAACCTGTAGATGTCTGAAATCTAGTTTGCTCTTCATTATATGAGCAGCTGGGACAACAGCCTGAGATAATATCTTAATCCCTACATAGTTGTAACTTTATATGTATTTGTGGTTGTGATTCCTTTGAGATAAACTTTTAGTGGAAATTCAGTTTGTTTGTTTTCTTAACTGGTTGGTCACTGGTCTGCTGGGATTTGAGATATTTTCAAATAGATGACAAAATGATTGATCTCAGTCGAAGTGTCCGGTATTTGCAGAATTCCTCGTTATTTAATCTCTGGGTAGTCGTCCGGCTGCTGTGAGGCCACTATTGAGTTCAGAAGCCTCACCGCCCTTTACTCCTGCCTGAAGGACCAGCGCAACTTCTTGTGATCATGCAGTTGCTTGTCAACCAGTTTCCAAAGTTCAGCTGCTCTCCACACCGCCCTGGAGTCCAGTTTACCCTTTTGAGATAAGGTCTCTCCTTGGCCTGGAGCTCAGCAAGTAGGCTAGACAAGTTGGCTAGCAAGCCCCAGGCACCTTTGCCTCCACCTTGCCTGTCAGTGCTGGGATTACAGGCATGCAAACTCACGTAGCATTTTTACATTGCTTCTGTGGATCAAACTCAGGTCCTTGTGCTTTCGAAGCAAGCACTTGACTGAGCTATCTCCCCAGCCTGCAAATGACTCATTTTTTTTTCATTGGCAACTGCCATAATTGTAAACACTATTGTAAACACTATTCCAATGGTAATTCCCTCCCTTCCCCCACCTTCCCCTTTGAAACTCCACTCTCCATCATATCCCCTTCCCCTCTCAATCAGTCTCTCTTTTATTTTGATGTCATCATCTTTTCCTCCTCTTATGATGGTCTTGTGTAGGTAGTGTCAGGCACTGTGAGGTCATGGATATCCAGGCCATTTTGTGTCTGGAGGAGCACGTTGTAAGGAGTCCTACCCTTCCTTTGGCTCTTACATTCTTTCCGCCACCTCTTCTGCAATGGACCTTGAGCCTTAGAAGGTGTGATCGAGACATTGCAGTGCTGAGCACTCCTCTGTCACTTCTTCTCAGCACCATGGTGCCTTCTGATGACTCATTTTTTAAAGTCCTGTCTTGTTTACTGGATCTGGGTGACAAGCTGGTCAACTCATATAGAATAGCTATTGGTTTCAGTTGATTTTCACAAACGTAGAAGAACATTTCCTTCTGCCTAAGTATTAGATAAAAGTCGAGCTGTAAAGTTGGCTCGGCTCTTGGTAAGGGACCCATTATCTCCCTAGCACTTTGGAGTAATAAACATCTGGAATTTGTACAATAGATCAAAGCCCTTGTCCAGAATCTAGTTAGGTTGGCAGGGTGGCTTTTGCGTGTCTGAAGCTTTCATATAGAGTCCAGCAGGCAGCTCTGGCACCATCCTTGGGGAAAGGGCATGGTGGCATCCAGCTGGGTAGTGCCAGGAGTCAAGGAATTTAGTTGCACCATGTTTGTAAGCTAGCAAGGAACATACATGCTATGTAAGTAATGCTTCATTTCAGTGGTCCACGGCCGCCTTGATGTTAACTCATCTTATAAAAACAGATTGTGTAGCCTCAGGGAGATTGTGGTTCGGTGCTAATTGAAACTAACTTGGTTAGGCTGGAGAGATTGCTCAGCTGTTAAGGCACTTACCTGTAAAGCCTAAAGACCTGACTTTGACTCCCCAGTACCCACATAAAGCCAGATGCACAAAGATTGTGCAGCTGGAGTGCCTTTGGGGTGGCTACTGTCTGTCTATCTGTCTCTCTGTTTGCTCATAAATGATTTTTTTTTTTTAAGAAAGCAACGAAATTGGTCCAGGTAACTTGGGAAGGAGAAGAGGATTTGAGTGTGGGGAGGGTGGGGCTTAAAGAGAACGAAAGCGCAGCAGTAGTAAAGTGAGAGGAAATAAGACATTATTTGAATGAAGGCAACTTAGCCCGAATGACCTTGGGAAACCTCTTAGTTTACAAATAAGGAAGCAGGCCTGGTGAGGGAAGTGGGTTGTTTGAAGACCACACAGGTAGTTAATGATACGTTTCCTTTCTAACTTTGCAGTGATTGGGGGTGGGGTACTTTTTTTTTCCATGACTTTGATTTTGGGGGGTGGGACTTAACTATAAGGAGCAAGAAATACAAGCCGGGCATGGTGGCACACGCCTTTAATCCCAGCCGTGAGTTCGAGGCCACCCTGAGACTACATAGTGAATTCCAGATCAGCGAGACCCTACCTTGAAAAACCAAAAAAAAGAAAAGGAAAGAAAAAGAAATTGTGTGGATATTGGACAGTTGATCAGGCTTTGCAAGCAAGTGCTGAGCCATATCTCCTGCTCAGCGGTTGTTTTAAAAATATTTTTATTTATTCATTTGACAGAGAAAGAGGGAGGGGGAGAGAGAGAATGGGTGTGTCAGGGACTCCAGACACGATCACCCCTTGTGCATCTGGCTAACATGGGTCCTGGGGAATCGAACCTGGGGCCTTTGGCTTTGCAGGCATATGCCTTAACGGCTAAGCCATCTCACCAGCTCTTAGTAATTTTTCTTAATGGGGAAAATATAAGGAACTTTGAGACAGATTTAGAAGGCAATCAGCTACAGTTGCACAAAGAATAAGGTTCTGGGCTGGAGAGGTGGCTCACCAATTAAGGTGCTTTCCTGAAAAGTCTAATGACCCTGGTTTGATTCCCCAGAACCCACATAAAGCCAGGTGCACAAAGTAGTGCTGCGTCTGGAGTTTGTTTACAGTGGCTAGATGCTCTGGCATGGCCCATTCTCTCTCTGTTTCCTTGCAAACAAACAAATATGTGTGTGTGTGTGTGTGTGTGTGTGTGTGTGTGTGTATTTGTTTTTTCAAGGTAGGGTCTCACTCTAGCCTAGGCTGACCTGGAATTCACCATGTAGTCTCAGGGTGGCCTTGAACTCACGGAAATCCTCCTACCTCTGCCTCCCCAGTACTTAAAGGCATGCGCCACCACACCCGGCTAAAACTTTTTTTTTTTTTTAAGAGTGAGGTTTATCTACTTAGTAACTGAGAGGATTTCTGGAAAGGTGATTGTCAGGTGGTCTCTGGATTGTTAGCTGTGCTTGGTATGCCATTCATAGGGGCATTTTCCTAATTATTTGACTTGTTAATTACAGCAGCACATCAGCTCAGTACCTTGTCCAAATTAGGCTGGCAGTCATGTTCTTATTTTTTTACTGATAGAACCTCCTGGCCAAATTGACGGGGAAGTTAAAAGATTTAAAGTTCAAATGTGTTCAGGAAATGGGTAGGAGGGTTGAACTTCTCTGTTGGTGTGTGTTTGTGGGTGGAAAGTTCTTTTTATAGCGATAACAGTGCCCTGTAGTGATGGGCCACGTCCTCCAGTGCAGTATCTCTGAGAACTAGAATGTTTACAAGGGCTCATTACCTGTTGAAGAGATTTGAAATATATATATATGTGGAGGGAGGGACTGGGGAGATGGCTCAGTGAATGCTTGCTGTGGAAGAATGACATCCTGGGTTCAGATCCCCAGCACCCACCTAGAAAGCCAGGTATGCTGTTGCCAGCACTGGGGAAGCCCTCTCGAGATTTACTGGCTAGTCAGTGAGCATCAGGTTCAGTGAGAGGCTCTGTCTCAAAAATAAGATGGAGAAGGCTGGAGAGACGGCTCAGCAGTTAAGGGCGCTATTTGCCAAACCCGTTGACCTAGGTTTTATTCCCCAGTACCCATGTAAAGCTAGATGCCCAAAGAGGCAAGAAAGAGGCCCTGGCATGTGTTCACTTGCCCACTTGTGCTCTCTCTAATAAATAAGTAACTAAGTAAGAAAGTAAAAATAAGGTGGAGAGTAATTAAGGAAGACACCCTAAGTTTATCCTGCAGCCCCCAAATGCGCGTGCGCCCGCACACAAAGAAGCACATTGGCATGAATTGTCACATGCGTTTTCAGGGAAGTGGAGCCTACGCCTATTGAAGTCAGACTTTTAAAAGTCCACACCTAACTTGCATCTGGGGACCAGAAGTTACCTGCGGTAACAGTGCCAAAGTGTACACTGGCATGTGTGTGGATGAGATTCCCAGGAATGGCTGGGGAATGTTAGGTGTGTAAACGGCTGGGTATGGGCTGTAATCCATGGCCTTGGCAATCTGCAGTGAGTCACAAGACCTCCTCAGGTACCGAAAGTTACAAACGAGACAGGTGTGTTTACCTTGTGCCTTATCTAACCTCTAGTGATGTTTGGAGATGAGTGTGCAGTGTTTTGTTGGCTGAGGAGCTTGAAAGCAATTTGCCTGAAGTATGGGGGTGAAGGGGGGGTTCTTGGCATGGAAGTACAGTCCTCCCCTGTGTGATGGTCACTTGCTTTCCATCCAGGCCAGGATAGCCAACTAAAAAAAATAAATAAAAATGTCAATGAGCTAGGAGATGCCATAAGGACCTGCTTAAGTTATTAAGTGTTTCCTTTTTTTAAAAAAATTACTATCTTTAAAATTTTGCCTAGTATGATGGCGCACACCTTTAATCCCAGTGCTCAGGAGGCAGAGGTAGGAGGATTGCTGTGAGTTCAAGGCCACCCTGAGACTACACAGTGAATTCTAGGTCAGCTAGGGTGCGAGTGAAAAAAAAAATGTGTGTGTGTGTGTGTGTGTGTGTGTGCATATATATTAACATATATAATTTATTCGCAAGGAGAGGATGAGAGAATATGGCACAATAGGGCCTCTTGCTCCTGCTGACAAACTTCAGACACACGTGCCGTCTTGTGCATCTGGCTTTACACAAGTACTGTGGAATTGAACCCAGGCTATCACTGGCCTTCTCAAGGGAGCTGTGTGTCCCCTGGGCCTTGGTCATTTCTAAGAAGGACCTGTGCCCTGTTGCTTTCCCCCATATCCACTGTGCCCCCCTCCCTTGTCTGCAGTCAGACCCCCTGGCCACGGTAGAAGTGTCCTGTCACATCTTCCCATTAATTACCTCCGCGACACCCATCCTCGCAGGGCAGCCAGGCAGCAGCCTGAGTGTCCAGGAGAAGACTAGCTTCGTGGTGTCGCCGACCTCTCTGGGGCTGGGTCGGTTCCTGCCTGGCTGCCCTCCCCCTCCTCCCAGCTTTCTCTCCTGTGGTGGGACAGTCTCCTTTGAACTCTGTCACCTCCCTGCTGGACCTACTTACTGAAGGAGTGAGTCACTCAACATCTCCAGGCCTTCATTTTCCACCTGTGTGGGAGGGTGTCTTCCTTCGAACTGTAGTGACGAAAGGCCACAAACTGGATGGCCTAAACCATGGAAATTTATGTTCTCACCATTCTAGAGCCAGGGAGTCTGGGGACAACGTTGGTGTCTCCTGAGGTCTCGCCCCCTGGTTGGTAGGTCGTGGTTTTAGAGTCCTCCCTCTGTGCGTCCCACTCTTTTTAATTAAGGATACCAGTGATACTGGATTAGGGCCCGCCCTAATGGGCTCATTTTTTCCTAGCTTCTTTAAAGACCCTATCTCTGAATAGTCAGTTTGGAGTGCTGGAGAGTTGGGATCACTGTGAGTTCGAGGCCAGCCTGAGCTAGAGAGTGAGACCCTTCCTTGGTGGGGTGGAGAGACAACCCCAAAAAGAGTATGTTGTATCTAGCAAGAATACAAGTATAACTAAGAAATACATAAAAATAAAGGAATTCAAAAGTCTTAATGGAAGGCTGGAGAGGTGGCTCAGTGATTAAGGCACTTGCCTGCAATGCCTAAGAACCAGGGTTCAATTCCCCAGTACCCACATAAAGCCAGATGCACAGTGACACATGCATTTGGAATTCGTTTGTAACAGCTGGAGGCCCTGGCATACCCATTCTGTCTCTCTTCTCATTACTTCTGCTTGCAAATAAATAAATAAAATTATCTTAGGGTCGTAGGCATGACTCAGTGAGTAAGACCTATCTATCTCTCTATCTACCTACATACCTATCTATATCTGGCTATGTCTCTCAAATAAATGAAGTTTTTTTCAAGGTAGGATCTCACTGTAGCCCAGGCTGGCCTGGAATTCACTTTGTCTCCTCAGGGTGGCCTTGAACTCACGGTGATTCTCCTACCTCTGCCTCCCGAGTGCTGGGATTAAAGGCGTGCACCACCATACCTGGCTTATATTTTTAAACTTTTAAAAATATTCATTTGTTTGGCTGGGCATGGTGGTGCACGCCTTTAATCCCAGCACTCGGGAGGCAGAGGTAGGAGGTTTGCTGAGAATTCGAGGCCACCCTGAGATGACATAGTAAATTCCTGGTGAGCCTGAGCTAGAATAAGACCCTACCTGAAACAACCAAAAAAAAAAATGTATATAGATAATAGAGAGATATGGTATTAATGGAACAAAAAAGTGTCTCAGGGTTTAATTCATTGTATTCCTATATTATTTTTGATGAATACAATGTGTTTTTTTCCTTCCCACAGTTGGAAACCGACAAGTTGGCTCTCCCCATGAGCCCTAGTCCACTTAGTCCGAGCCCCATCCCGAGTCCCAACATGAAACTTGAGAATTCCACTCTCCTGACCGTGGAGCCCTCCCCGCTGGACAAGAACAAGGGCTTCTTCGTGGACGAGTCGGAGCCCCTCCTGCGCTGCGACTCGACGTCCAGTGGCTCCTCGGCGCTGAGCAGAAACGGCTCCTTTATTACCAAAGGTACTAGCCTCAGATCGGGGTACCCCCCCCCCCCGTGGCTCCGCAGTCCAGTTGTAGCTGAGCCATTTGAATGACCTATCCAGAAAGACTTGTCCTACACTCTACCACGAAACTGGCCTCTGGGAAACCGCGTCGTGGGTTAATGTGGCATACCTAGAGAATCTTTATTGCCTCAGCTACCTGGAGAGACCTGGCTCTGAAACATACCGGTCACCCTTGGTGCTCATGTTGCTGCTATCAGATGTGTGTTTCAGGGATGTCTGATAAAATGTAGTCTGGCAGGTTTGGGGAGATTATTTACAATTGCTCAATCTAAGGATTTAAAATATAATTTAGTTTGACAGTAACAGCTACCATCCTACTGACTCAAATTGACCCTAACATTCACTCTAAGCTACATTGCAAAGAATGGATTTTTGTTTGGTTTTGGTTTTTATAAGGTAGGGTCTCACTCTAGCCCAGGCTGACCTGGAATTCACCATGTCGTCTCAGGGTGGCCTCGAACTCACAGCCATCCACCTACACTCCGCCTCCAGAGTGTTGGGATTAAAGACAAGTGCCACGCCAGCCCAATTTGTCACTTTTGACTGTGGTTTTTGTTTTTTCCGAGGTAGGGTCTCACGCCAGCTCAGGCTGACCTGGAATTTACTCTGTAGTCTCAGGTTGGCCTTGAACTCACGGTGATCCTCCCAACCTCTGCATTCCTGAGTGCTGGGAATAAAGGTGCGTGCCACCACGCCTGGCATATCTATCTCTGTTTTGCTTTTTGGCATTTTGTTTGTTTGTTTTTGTTGAAAGACAAGGTCTGGCTGGTCTGGAACTTGGTGTAGCCTCGGCTGACCTTTGAACTCTCGATCTTCCTGCGCCCATCATCCCCCAAGTGCTAGAATTGCAGGCTTCCACCCCCAGGCCCAGCTCCTTCGTGCAGATCCTGTTTGTTACCTTGTGTGCAATGCAATGTATTTTAAAAGTGCCGGAACGTCACAGGAGCTTGGAGTTTGGAGGGAGACTAGGCTGGGAGAGCAGGTAACCCTTCCCCTGCCAATACAATTGCTTTCACACGTCTCCTTCCTTTCTTCCCCCTCTTCCTTGCAGAAAAGAAGGACACGGTGTTGCGGCAGGTCCGCCTGGACCCATGTGACTTGCAGCCCATCTTTGATGACATGCTGCACGTTCTCAATCCCGAGGAGCTCCGGGCCATTGAAGAGATTCCCCAGGCCGAGGACAAGCTGGACCGGCTGTTTGAGATTATTGGAGTCAAGAGCCAGGAAGCCAGCCAGACCCTCCTGGACTCGGTGTACAGCCATCTTCCCGACCTCTTGTAGGGCACGGGACACTGCATCATTCTGGAAATGGACTTAGTGGCAGGGTGTGTGGGCTTTGTTTTTTTTTTTTTTTTTTTTAATTTTTTTCAGACTTTTTGTTTTTAGGTGTGTGTGTATGTATGTGTTTAACAGAGTATATGCCTTGTGGGGTTTCTCTCTTTTTCCTTTCTTCTTGTCCTACGGGAAAGCTAATATATATACACCTTTCCAGGGTATAACTGTTGCAAAATACCCACCACTGAAGTTTTTAAGTTCCATGTTTTCTCTCCATTTTTGCCTTCTTACATATTTTCAGAATTGTTCTGTGCACTTTAACCTACTGTAAATGCAGTGTGGCTTTTCCTACGCACTGGATTTCGAGACTTAACTTCTTAGAAGTGTCATGGCATCTTGTGAATTCTATAAGCAGGCATAAAAGTCTTTGAACAGCTACGCCTACCTTTTTTTTGTTTCATTAAAAGAACAACTGTGATTACTATTTGTATTATTATTTGGCCTTTACAAGTGTTCTTAAGGATTAAGACATCCAAGAGCCTACTGAGTGACTGTAACACAGCTGGACTTCTGAGTTATCTTTGGAATGTCGTGTACCGATCCTATCCACGGCTGAAACCTGACCGCACTATTACTGGGCACACGTGTGGTCTTCGCCTGGACACTGTAGAGTGCTTCATGGCTTGTGCTTCTCTTAATGCTAATCTGCTCTGGGCTGGAGAAACGAAGTCCTCAAGCCATCAGGACTTGCTACTTCAGTGTGGCTTGACAACTAGGCCACCAAAGAACTTGAACCTCATCTGTTAGGGACTGAGCTATTCCAGAACACTCCGCTGCACTTTGGAACGTCAACACTGAGTGCCTGTGGCACCTTTTCCATAGAAAATTTGCCCGGCTTTGCTTTCAATGATGTCTTTGTTTTGATATACACATAGTCTATAGGTCCAGTCTGCCCTCCAAGCCTTGCTGGGGTTTCCTTCATCATTCAATCACTTTAATTAAAAAAATGGCTGCAGCTCTAAGAACTCTTGTCTGATATATTTGCAACTATGCTCCCATTTATAAACCTACCCTCTGATGCAAAGGTTGTGTGGACTCCCTTTGTGTGAGTGGGATTGGTGGGTAGTGATGAGGAACTGATATCAGAGAAATGCCTTCAAGTGTACTAATTTATTAATAAATATTAGGTGTTTGTTACTTGAGTTGTTTGCGTGTATTTAATCCCTTAACCTTCTTGCCTTGTGTGGGCTCAAATTATAAAACCCCATAGTCTGTTAGAAAAAATCTAAAATCCTCAGCCTGCCCAATTTGGAAATCCTGCACATTAGAAAAGCTTCTGTTGGGGCTGGAGAGATGGCTCCATGGTTAAAAGTACTTGCTTACAAAGCCTGAAGACCTGGGTTCAATTCCCCAGGAGCCATGTAAAGCCAGATGCACAAAGTGGCACATGTATCTGGAGTTGTTTTGTTTTTGTTTTGTAGTAGCAAGAGGCCCTGGCATACTCATATTCTCTCTCTCTCTTACAAATAAGTTTTGTTTTGTTTTTTTTTAAAGATTTTTGTTGTTGTTTTTGTTTTTCAAGGTAGGATCTCACTCTATCTCAGGCTGACTTGGAATTCACTATGTAGTCTCAGGCTGGCCTCAAATTCACAGCGATCCGCCTACCTCTGTCTCCCAAGTGCTGGAATTAAAGGCAATAATTTTTTTTTTTTTTTAAGTTTCTATCTATAAAGGTTCACAGCAAAGGACTCTGGTGAAGATTTTCAAGCATTTCCTAGTCTTTTGAATTAAACGTTAGGCTCTTGTTTCCTCCAAGTAATTTGTCACTCATGGGCATATCTGTATATCACAGGCTGCTAGGTGAAGGCTTGTTGTCCCAGAATAACTCCAGAGAGCTTTTGTATCATCGAGGCACGGTGAGGTCTTACGCTGATGGGATGTGCCACGTTGCAAGTCCCTCTGGGGACCCTGGTGCAACAGAATTTCAGTGAGCAGACTTTGGCAGTTTTAAGTTCCTCTTTCAGTGAGAAACTGGAAGTGGCTGCCCTGCCCTGTCTAAAGCATCGAACAGTTGCGACACTGAACGGTTCCTCAGATTCCACGCTTGTCCCTGTGACTGGGCTTTGGTGAATCGTCCCAGCATGTGGACTTACTGGCTGTCACACCAGTTTCTCTTCCTTTTGCTGATGCCTGACAGGAACTGTGTCACGAAAGAAGAAGAAAAACATCAAGCTAGAACAGACCAGTGGTGGTAGAGACAGATTTTGTTTTATAGAGGATTTTAGGACCATCTGATGTTTTATATGGGAGTGGAAAACATAACGAATGGGGGAATGAAAAATTGAGTATCGTGGTTGTTTATAGATTATTAGTAAATTGGGGTTGCTTTTGTTAATAGCCCAAGTTAATGGTTTTATTGTTTTGTTTTTACCTATTTGAGACAGAAAGAGGCAGGTGTAATGGAACACACCTTTAATTCCAGCACTCAGGAGGCAGAGGTAGGAGGACTGCTCTGAGTTTGAGGTTAGCCTGAGACGACATAGTGAATTCCAGGTCAGCCTGGGCTAGAGACCTACCTTGGGGGGGGAAAAAAAGTAAAGAATGGCAGAATGGGTGAACCAGGGACTCTTGCTACTGCCTACAAAATCCAGACATATTCACTACTTTGTGCATCTGGCTTTATGTGTGGCCAATAGGCATTTCAAGAAAGCCCATTTAACTGCTGAGTCATCTCTCCAACCTGACAATTTCATATTTTAAAAATGCTTTTTTTTAAAAAAAAAAAGAAAAAAGAATGTATTTTGTTATTTATAAGAAGACGGAAAAGGGCATGCTAGGACCTTGTACTGCTGCAGACAAGACCAGACACAGTCACCATTCTGTGGATCTGGCTTTACATGGGCACTGGGGAATTGAACTTGGGCTGGTAGGCCTTTTTAAAGCAAGCACCCTTAACGACTGAGTCATCTCCCCAGCCCCAAAAGTGCTTTTTTGTTATTGAGTCCTTCACAGCCATCCTATAAAACAACATTCTATTATTGTGCCCTCTTTACAGAGGACCATAATAGGCATATAATGCTAAGTAAAAATGAGCAAAAAGATCACTTTACAGGAGGAAGATGTATTTTGGTTTTCAAGACGTTAGTCCATAGGCAGCTGTGGTAAGGCAGAAATGTGGTAAGACATGGAAAAGAAAAGTCACTCAGCTTGTGGTGACCAAGAAGCACATGGAGACACAGGAAGGGTCTTGGAATAGGATAAATCCTTCCAAGTCTCACCCCTAGTGACCTATTTCTTCTACCTAATAGCCCATCCAGCTATGAAATGGATTGATCCATTGGTGAAGTTAGAGCCCTCACAGACACGTCTGATGGCACCACCATCCCAGGCCTAGGGAGGCAGGGGAAGAGGATCACTATGAATTCAAGGCCACCCTGAGACGACATAGCGAACTCCAGGTCAGCCTGGGCTAAAGTGAGACTGATCCTACTTTGGGGGGAAAAAACAGACAAAACAAAAGCCACCAGCTAAGGACAAAACCTTCCTCAGGTAAGCCTGTGTGGTAGAGGGGAAGACACATCATATCTAAGGCATACCACTAACAAACTTGCTTGTGGCTTCATAACCAAGTTAACAAAGAGCAGACTTGAATCTAGATTGTGGGGGGAGTTGATCTTAATCCAAGACAGTTCTTGGTAAGACTAGCAGCCAGCCAGATAGCCGTTTTCATCTGCAACAGGCCAAGATCCCAGTGATGAAATTTATCTGGGTCACAAGTAAAGCCTTGCAGTTGGTGAACTTGCAGTGTGCAACATACTGTGCAAGGAAGAGTGAGGTGGTATGTTGATGTTCTGAGGAAAAAGAACGAACATACATGTTTGTGGCTAAGTAGAAAGCTTAGTACTGAGCTGACGTGATGCACAACTTTTCTAGAAAGAAAACAGTCTCAGGCTGGAGAGATGTCTCAGTGGTTAAGGCTCTTGCCTGCAAAACCCAATGACCCTGGTTCGATTTCCTAGTACCTATGTACAGCCAGATGCCCAAAGTGGCACACGCATCTGGAGTTCATTTGCAGTGGCTGGAAGCCCTGGGGCACCCATTCTCTCTCTCTTTTATCTCTATCTCTCTCTGCTTGCAAATAAATGAATGAAATATTTAAAAAAAAAGAAGGAAAAGAAAACAAGCTGGGCCTGGTGGCGCATGCCTTTAATCCCAGCACTTGGGAGGCAGAGGCAGGAGGATCGCTGTGAGTTCAAGACCACCCTGAGACTCCATAGTGAATTCCAGGTCAGCTTGCGCTAGAGGGAGATGCTACCTCAAAAGAAAAAGGAAAAAGAAAGAAGAAAGGAAGGAAGGGAGAAAAGAAAGGGGGAGGGAGGAAGAAAGGAAGAAAAAAGAACGAAAAGCAGTCCCTCCTTTACATTATTTAAGTACACAGGGCCAGGTGTGCTAACACACACCTGTGATCCCAGCTCTCAGGCGCTTCACGAGTTCTGTTACTGTTACGTGTCCCAGAGCGCTCTCTCTTCCCTGTGACCTGGTCAGGCTAGCCCTGGGACTCCGGACCGCTGCCCGGTGTGGTGAGTGGGGGTACCTTTGGGCTAAGCTCTCCCTGGCCCCCACGTCCAGCCTCCACCACTGCTTACCACCCAAGGCCGCTCCCCCGCAGACCAGGTTCCTCACCCTCTCCCCGACACACACACACTTTGCTCGTCCACTCCTGGTGCACGCAGCCCCCATTTTCTCCTTCCTCTCCATCCTTCTTTCTCTCTCACTTCCTCTCTCTGCCCCTCTCTGTCTCCCCCATATAATGTCAAGGAACTGTCCATCCTGGTCCTCCATTGTGACCCCACCCCCACAAAAACCTAACAAGTTCAAAGCTGGCCTGGGATACTGAGAGATATGGTCTCAGGAAAAAAAAAAAAAAGACATGAAAGGAGAGATGGCTTAGTGGTTAAGGCGTTTGGCTGCAAAGCCAAAGGATCGCAGTTCGACTTGGCAGGACCCATGTAAGCCAGGTGCACGAGGGGGGGGGCACATGCATCTGGAGTTCATTTGCAGTGGCTGGAGGCTCTGGCGTGCCTATTCTCTCCCTCCCTCTTTCTCTCTCTAAAATAAATAAATAAAACATATATTTTAAAAATACATGAAAGAGGTTGGAGAGATAGCTTAGTAGTTAAGCCTAAGGACCTAGGTTCATTTCTCCAGGTCCCACATAAGCCAGATGCACAAGGTGGCGCATGCGTCTGGAGTTCGTTTGCAGTGGCTAGAAGTGCTGATGCACGTCCATTTTCTCTCTCTCTCTTTTTCTCTCCTCTCTGTCTCAAGTAAATAAAATTAGAGCTGGGCGTGGTGGCGCACACCTTTAATCCCAGCACTCGGGAGGCAGAGGTAGGAGGATTGCTGTGAGTTCAAGGCCACACCCTGAAACTACATAGTGAGTTCCAGGTCAGCCTGGCCTACAGTGAAACTACCTCGAAAAACCAAAAATAAATAAAAAATAAAAATAAATCTATGAGCGAGACTGGGGATGTAGCTCAGTAGGTGGGGTGTTTGCCTAGCACACAGGAACCCTGGGTTTGATCCTCAGCGTGGTGTGAACCTGGTGCCGCGCCATAAGGCCTGGGAGAAGGCCACGGGAGGATCCGAAGTTCAGTGTCATCCTTGACTCCGTAGGGAGTTTGAGGCTAGCCGGCGCTAGAGACCTGGCCAGCCTCCCCTTCCCCGGTCGCCAAAGCTAGCGCCCTCTTCCCCGGCTTGGGCTGCCTTCCTTGAAGGACAGCGGCTCATCTGAACACTGAGAGTTTGAGGCACAGTGGAGCGGGGAAGAGGGGGATAGCTGGAAGAGTAAGAAATGAAAGTAGGAACAACTCGGGAGACCTGCTGCAGATCTCGCAGGCAGGGAAGAGACTAGCTTCGGTAATTTGAAGGGCTGAGGAAGAGACAATTTATTTTTCTTTAGAGAATACCGCACTTTCCTCCAGGCTAAATTCAATTAGCTCAGGCTGCTTTTCAAGGGGAGAATGCTCCCTACTGTAAGACGCTGGACAGGCATCGGCGGCTTTCAAGATTTCATGTAAATAAGAGTCACCCAGCAGTGAACAGCCTGTTTTCTAAAAAGACCCGATTCCCACCATCTGATGCATGAAGGTTGTGGTGAAACCCAAATGACCCTCCCATGCAAGGCTGTATTTTTTTTTTGGAGGTGGGGAGGGGAGTGCACACTTAGAAGACTGTCTTTAGCTAATTTCCATCCTTGCCAAAGGGTGAGGGCCTCACAGTGCCCACACCCTGGGGAAACTTATTAGGAATGCATCATTAGAGGCCACTTTGCTGTGAGGCTCTAACTTCAGTGTGCAAATAGAACACCTGGAGGTCGTGTTAAAATGCTGACTCCTTTTCAAATGCCACGTGGGGGAGGGGCGGGAGACCTGTGCTTCTGTTGGGTTCCTGAGTAATATGGGTCCTGGGTAGTCATCATGCCTGGGTTTCACCAAAACAATGGTCTTAATATGGAGATACCGTCTAAGGGTGTTGAGTTTATTTTCTCTGCAAAATTAAGAGGCTGAGCTGATGGTGCAGTGGTTAAGCTTCTTGCCTGCAAAGCCTAAGGACCTAGATTCGATTCCCCAGTACCCACATTAGCCAGATGCACAAACGTGTGCATCTGTGGTTAGAGGTTCTGGTGTGCACCCCACTCTAATTCTCTCTCTCTCCTTGCAAATAAAGAAATAGAAATTAAATTAAGAATTAAAAAGGTGGGAAAGGGACTGGGGAGATGGCTTAGCAGTTTAAGGGGCTTACTTGCTTGCAGAGTGGGGCAGCCCTGTTTGATTCCCCAGTTTACATGTAAAACCAGATGCACCAAATGGTGCATGCATCTGGAGTTTGTTTACTGCTGCAAGAGACCCTGTCACACCCATTGTCATTTTCTTTCATTCTCTCCACTTGCAAATAAGTAAATACATTAATAAATAAAAAGTGTAAAAGGCAGAAAAGGGTTTAAAAGAATGAAGTTTATTTCAAAGTAAGAGGAAAAGAAAACACAGAACAGAGTTATTAGGGAGGAGGGATTCCCGAGCTGCAAAATCCAGAGTTCCAGTTGGAACTGGACTTTAAATGAATGGAGGAAGCCCACCTATCCAGAGTCCATGATTCCCAGAAGTTACCTGGGAAGCTATAATTTGCAAGGGATTTGGGTATTGACCGTTCAGGCCAGCTCTGCAAAAAGGGGGCGGGGAGAAAGAGAGGAGATAGAGAATAGAATGAGAAAGATAGAATATTTACACACCCGGCACAGAGAGAGAGAGAGAGAGAGAAAGAAAGAAGAAGGAGGAGGAGGAGGAGGAGAAGGAGAAGCGGTGGGGGCGGGCAGGAAGAGGATTTCATGGAAAGGAGAGGAAGTGCTCCGTGAAGCAGGGACCTTGGGTGCTGTGCAGCGGTATGGGCTGAAGGAAGGTGGCCTTCGCTCCTCTTACCCACATTACTGTACCCAGAGGCAGTCCCAGCGCTGTCACGGCAGGTGGTAGGGAAGGGAAGAGAGTGGAGGGACGAGTAGAGAGATCTGGGACTCTTTTTTTTTTTTTAACTTTTTGTATTGACAACTTCCGTAATTATCGACAATAAACCAGGATAATCCCTTCCCCTCCCCCACATTCCCCTTCACAAATTCATTCTCCATCATACCCGCTTCCTCTCTCAGTTAGTCTCTTTCATTTTGATGCCATCACCTTTTTCTCCTATTATGAGAGTCTTGTGTAGGTAGTGCCAGGCACTGTGAGGTCATGGATATCTGAGCCATTCTGTATCTGGAAGAATGCCCTGTAAGCATCTTCCCCTTCCTTTGGCTCCTCTCTTTTCTTCTTCATCATCTCCTCCTCCTCCTCCTCCTTCTTCTTCTCCTTCTCCTCCTTCTCCTTCTTCTTCTCCTTCTTCTTTTTCCGAGGTAGGGTCTCACTGTAGCTCAGGCTGACCTGGAATTCACTATGTAGTTTCAGGGTGACCTTGAACTCATGGCGACCCTCCTACTTCTGCCTCCTGAGTGCTGGGATTAAGGTGTGTGCCACCACGCCTGGCTGGCTCTCACATTCTTTCTGCCACTTATTCAGAAATGGTTCCTGAGCCTTAGGGGGTGTGACAGAGATTCTCACTTAGTGCTGAACACTCCACTGTCACTTCTCAATGCTACATATGGTGAGCTTTGAGTCACCCCAGTGGTCACCGCCATCTGAAAAGAGAAGCTTCTCTAACCAAAAGTGAGAGTAGTATTAATCTGTGCGCATAAACATAAGTATTTAGCGGGCTGCTTGGTGGGCATGATATATTCATTTAGCCAGACAACAGTAGTAGTTTCACCCATAGGGCTTATGATCTTCTCAACCATAGGCTTTCAGATTTTCAGAACTGGTCATGAATTCCCTCCCATGGAACAGGCCTCAAATTCAATCAGACCAGTTGGTTTCCTCCATAACAAACATGCCACCATTAAAACAGCTGGTACATTTAGTCTGGCGAGTAAAGCTTGAGGTGTCCACTGCGGGTGAACATTGATGACTTCCCGCCCTTCCCCTCCCCCCCCCCCCGCCCCCGAGGCCACATAGCTCTTGCCAGCATCCTGACAGCTAGTCTGCAGGAAGGAGGCTTCCAGCTCAGCTCCAGCTTGATTTCTCAGTGAGCTGCAGCCCAGGCATGTGGAGTCTTCAGCAAGAGGGTCACACCATCTGCTTCTGATGGGCAGCCAAAAGCCTTGACAATAGTCTGTAATGTTTTGGGGGCATCAGGAGCCTCTTTGGTCAGTCACTCACTAGAAACTGTCACACCTCTGACACTGAATTTGTTTTTTTTTTTTTTTTTTTTTTTTCTAATAACAATCTATGGCTTCTGGCCACAACATTATCCACCTCCACAGGACACGTCTCCCCAAACATTGTTTTATTGTTGTTTTTGTTTTATTTTGTTATTGGTTTTTTGAGGTAGGGTCACGCTCTAGCTCAGGCCGACCTGGAATTCACTCTGTAGTCTCAGGGTGGCCTCCAACTCTTGGCAATCCTCCTACCTCTGCCTCCCAAGAGCTGGGACTAAAGGTGTGCTGTCCATCATGCTTGGCTCCCAAACATTTTTGTTTGTTCTCTGAGGTAGGGTTTTACTCTAGCCCAGGCTGACCTGAAACTCACTATGTAGTCTCAGGCAGGCCTTGAACTCACAGTGATCCTACCGCCTCTGCCTCCTGATGCTGGGATTAAAGGTACGCACCACCATGCCTGGCCCCAAATGATTTTAGCCTACATATTATTAACTAGCAAAGAAATGGGTTTCTACATGGCTTGTTCATAGCATCTTAAATTTCTTTTTTTTTTTAATTTATTTGAGAGTGACAGGCATAGAGAGAAAGAGGCAGATAGAGAGAGAGAGAGAGAGAAAGAGAGGGAGAGAATGGGTGCACCAGGGCCTCCAGCCACTGCAAATGAACTCCAGATGCATGCACCCCCTTGTGCATCTGGCTAACGTGGGTCCTGGGGAGTTGAGACTCGGACCGGGGTCCTTAGGCTTCATAGGCAAGTGCTTAACCACTAAGCCATCTCTCCAGCCCTAGAAAATATTTTTATTTGTTTACAAGCAGAGAGAAAAAGTATGGGCATGCCAGAGCCTTTGCCCCTGCAAACAAACTCCAAGTGCTACTTTGTGCGTCTGGCTTACATGGGTGCTGGGGAATTGAATGTGGGTGGCAGGTTTAGCGAGCGTTTTAACCACTGAGCCGTCTCCCTAGCCCCAGACCTTCTTTTTGTTTTGTTTTAGAGGCAGGGTTTCACCCTAGCCCAGGTTGGCCTGGAACTCACTCTGTAGGCCCAGGCTGGCCTCAAGATCACTATGATCCTCCTACCTCCTGAGTGCTGGGATTTAAGGGTGTGCACCATCACAATTGACGAGGCATTTGCCTCCAAAGCCAAAGGACCCAGGTTCCATTCCCCGGGACCCACACAAGCCATATGCACAAGGTGGTGCATGCATCTGGAGTTTGTTTGCAGTGGCTAGATGCCCTGGCATGCCCATTATCTTTATCTCTCTCCTTCCCTCTTTATCATTTTCTCTCTCAAATAAAATAAATAAATAAATATTTTAGGTTATTTATTTGCAAGGAGAAAGAGAGTAAGAAAGAATAAGGGGGAGGAATGTACCCACTATGGCCTGAGCCACTGCAAAGGAACTCCCAACGCATGCGCCAACTCTGAATCTGGCTTTGTATGGGTGCTGGAGAATCAAACCCAGGCCATCAGGCTTTGCAAACAGGCACTTTAAGCAGTGAGCCATCTCTCCAGGCCCCTTTTCATTCTTCTGTCTCTTAGTCCATTTTCCTCCTTCGAGGGGAGAGGAGTATCTCTGGTCTGAGCTGCAAGTTGGCACGGAGCTCTGGGCATGTAGTTTTTGCGAGCTGTCACACTGGGTTGGGCATTTTGCTGACACAGCTGCCTTTGAGTCACCTGTGTAAGTAACCCCCAATAAATGCATTGGTTCAACAAGCCAGACTTGGGTGGAAACATTTCTTTGTCATCAGCGCCCTAATTGTGGTGAATCGAGGTTTGATCATGTCTCGGAAAGGTCACACAAAACATAGTAAAGCCTCTTGACAACCTGAGTCCTGAATTTCAAATATATGCATTCACACTATCTTGCCATGTATATAAAAGACACCTCAAAGGAGGAGAACAGGCTAAAAGGAGACAGTACAATCAAAAGGGCATTTCCTTGTCACAATTTGCTCACTCTTTTTTTTTTTCCTTTTTTTTTTTGAGGTAGGGTCTTGCCCTAGCCCAGGCTGACCTGGAATTCACTATGTAATCTCAGGCTGGCCTCGAACTCACAGTGATCCTCCTACCTCTGCCTTCCAAGTTCTAGGATTAAAAGTGTGTAGCACTACACCTGGCAACCTGCTCTTTTTGGGGAAAAAATGTATTATTTATTTATGAGGAAGAGGGAGAAAGGGAAGGCGTTAGTTTCACATTGTTGGTACAAAACACCCAACTAAGGGCAGCTTGTAGGAGGAAAGGGTTTATTTTGGCTTACAGACTTAAGGGGAAGCTCCATGACGGCAGGGAAAATGATGGCATGAGCAGGGGGTGGACATCACCCCATGGCCAACATCAGGTGGACAACAGGGTCAGGAGAGTGCGCCAAACACTGGCAAGGGGAAGCTGGCTGTATTACCCATAAGTCCACCCCCGATCATACAGCACCTCTAGGAGGCACCAGTTCCCAAAATGCCACCAGCTGGGGATCTAGCATTCGGAACACCTGAACCAAACCACCAGAGAAGGAGAGTAATCCAGGGCCTCTTGCCTCAGCAAAGGAGCTCCAGAAGCACGTGCCATTTTGTGCATCTGGCTTTACGTGTGTACTGGGGAAATCGAAATCCACCCTGGGTGGGTAGGCTTTGTAAGGAAGTGCCTGTTATTGCTGACCTATCTCCCCAGTCCACAATTTGCTCTCTTAAGCCTTTTGAATTTGCTTATTTCTATTATTGAATTTTCAAAAATTATAAATAAATATTTAAAACATTTTTTTGTGGCACTCAGGAAATGTAAACACATGAAGCCAGAGTAAAAAAAAATATATGAACCACTCGCCAGGCATGGGGGCACACATTTTAATCCCAGCACTGAGGAGGGAGAGGCAGGCAGATCAGTGTGAGTTGGAGGGAGCTTGGGGCTACAGAATGAGTGCCAGTCAGCCTGGGCTGGATAAAAAAAAAAATTATAAGAACCAGCTTTAAAATGCCAGCCATAGGAGAGATGGCTTAGTGGTTAAGCGCTTGCCTGTGAAGCCTAAGGACCCCGGTTGGAGTCTTGATTCCCCAGGGCCCACGTTAGCCAGATGCACAAGGGGGTGCACACATCTGGAATTCTCGTCTGCAGTGGCTGGAAGCCCTGGCGAGCCCATTCTCTCTTTCTCTCTCTGCCTCTTTCTCTGTCTGTAGCTCTCAAATAAATAAATAAAAATAAACCAAAAAAAATTTTGTTTTAAATGCCAGCCATAACTTTATGAGAAAAATTTAGGAAACTTGCTCTGCTCTTTACAAATGACCATGTCCCTGACCTCGTCCAGAAGATGACAGAAACTTTTCTTTTCTTTTCTTTTTTTTGAGGTAGGGTCTCAGTCTAGCCTACACTGACCTGTAATTCACTAGGTAGTCCCAGGGTGGCCTCGACCTCACAGCAATACTCCTACCTCAGCCTTCCAAGTGCTGGGATTAAAGGTGTGTGCCATCATACCCAGTGCCCTAGATCCCTTGTTTTGACTGCCCCCCAAACAAACCTAGAAGTAATACAAATGCCAAATATAAAGGATTTAAAGTTAACAATTTATAAATAAACGTAGTAGCTATTTACTGGTCCAAACACCTTTTCATATTTCTTTTTTAAATTTTTTATTTTTCTTTATTTATTAGAGATACAGGGAGAGAGAGTGAGAATGGGCATGCCAAGGCCTCTAGCCAATGCAAATGAACTCCAGATGCATGTGCCACCATGTACATCTGGCTCATGTGGGACCTGGAGAATTGAACCTGGGTCCTTGGGCTTCCCAGGTAAGTGCCTTAATTGCTAAGCCATCTCTCCAGCCCTCATATTTCTTAACACAGTCCTCTTTCGTAGTTAATGAACTCACGAGGAAGAAATATAACATAAAGGGTTTCTCAGAAGCCCTCCCTCTCTCCAGAGGAGATGCTTCGGTCTCTCCTGGCATTGTCTGATTAGTATTCGCCCACACCTATGTCCAACAGGAAATCTCACAGGGAAGGAAGAAGAGGCAGAAAAGCCACTGGAAGAGCCTGTGCCATGACACTTGTTTCCACAAGTGCACGGCAGCTAATTTCACATTGTGTTTTGGTTCCTTTTGTTTAAATATAGTGTCCCCACCCACAGAGACATTCACTGCATTCTTCCAGTCATCCATCCATGAACATCTGAACACCTGCCAGGCACTCTGCTAGGGGCTAGAAATACAAAGCATTTGATACAACGATGAGACTACTAAGTACGCCAGGTTAGGTAGTCACAGGCTGAGTGTCAGTGCAAAATTCCCAGAGTGGGGCTGGAGAGATGGCTTAGTGGTTAAGCGCTTGCCTGTGAAGCCTAAGGACCCTGGTTCGAGGCTCGCTCCCCAGGACCCACGTTAGTCAGATGCACAAGGTGGTACATGCATCTGGAGTTTGTTTGCAGTGGCTGGAGGCCCTCGCATGCCCATTCTCTGTACCCCCTCTCTCTCATAAATAAATAAAAATTAAAAAAAAAATAAAGTGGGGCTGGAGATATGGCTTAGTGGATAAGGCACTTGCCTGCAAAGCCAAAGAACCTTGGTTCAATTCCCCAGGAGCCAAGTAAGCCAGATGTACAAGGTGGCACATGTGTCTGGAGTTCGTTTGTAGTTGTTGGAGGCCATTCTCTCTCTCTCTCTCTCTCTCTCTCTCTCTCTCTCTCCCTGTGTCTTTCTGTCAAACAAATAAATAAAAATAAAATATTTAAAAAAATAAAGTGGCTGAGTGTGGTGGCACATGCCTTTAATCCCAGCACTCGGGAGGCAGAGATAGGAGAATTGCTATGAGTTTGAGGCCACCCTGAGAATACATAGTAAACTCCAGGTCAGTCTGGGTTAGACTGAGACCCTACCTTGAAAAACCAAAAAAAATTTTTTTTTAATTAAATAAAGTGAAGGATTTAAGCCTCTAAATATTCCCCTTCCTCTCTAAGATCAGACCTAACCCCAGCTGAGCTGTCAGATAAGACCGAGAGTCGGCTGGCCAGCAGTTAATCACGACAGATATTTTCAGAGCCTATGACACCATGGTCCACAAAGTAGGAAAACGGGTGTGTGAACCCCTGAGTCAAACTGGGGAGAACGAGTAGAAATTAAATGCCATTTGGATAAAGAGGAACAGGCATTGCCCTGTTCTGAAACAAGATTCTCAGTGATTCCTGAGTGTGAGTCTCATACAACTCGGTGAGGGTGGGTGTCCGGAGTGGGAACAGCCTCAGGAAATTGGTCACATGTGCCCTATAGGAGCTGACAAGATCCACCATTTGTCATGTCCTTGGCACAATAAAACCAAACATCAGCCCCCCGCCAAAAACATAATTTTTAAACATTTTAATGTTATTTATTTATTTGGGAGAGGGAGGGAGGGAGGGAGAGAGAATGACACACCAGGATCTTTAGCCACTGCAAACAAAGTCCAGATGCATGTGCCACCTTGTTCATCTGGCTTTATGTGGATACTGAGCTGTCAGGCTTTGCAGACAGGCACCTTTTATTTTTATTTATTTATTTTAGAGAAAGAGGGAGAGAGAAAGAGAGAGAAATGAGTGCACCAGGGCCTCCAGCCACTGCAAACAAACTCCAGATACGTGCATGCACCACCTGTGCAGCTGGCTTACATGGGTTCTAGGGAATTGAACCTGGGTCCTTTGGCTTTGCAGGCACACACCATAACAGCTAAGCCATCTCTCTGGCCCCTTTATTTATTTATTTAATTTTTAAAAATACCTTAAAACATTATTTATTTAGTTATTTGACAGAGAGAGAGAAAGAGAGAGAGAGAGAATGGGAGTGCCAGGGCCTCCAGCCACTGCAAATGAACTCCAGACACATGTGTTCCCCTCTTATGCATCTGGCTAATGTGGGTCCTGGGGAATTGAATTTGGGTCCTTTGGCTTTGCAGGTAAGTGCCTTCACAGCTAAGTCATCCCTCCAGCCCCATTTCTTTTATCTTTATATATATATATATATATTTGAGAGAGAGAAAGATGCGGAGGAAGAGAGGAAGAGAGAGGAATGGCAGACAAGCATCTTAATCACTGAGACTTCTCTCCAGCCTGAGGATGAGAAAAACGAATCCCATCAAGTGTGAACCCAGAACCAACATGCTCAGACACCTCCCTCTACCACCCAAATTGATTAGTAAACTGTCAACTGAAATTTAGTTAATTTTTAGTTTGGGGAGGGGTGGCACTATAAAATTCAGAGTTCTAATATCTGTGTCCCATGATGTAACTGGAAGGCACATTAGAGGTCACGGGCTCACAGTTCTCACTCCAGAGCTCTCTAGTGCACACTTGACAATAAGCTCACATTACCAACCCTGGAACTAAGAACATTACCCGTAATGAACTCTAAAACCAGCCAAGTGCAACAAGCCCAGAGCAAAGTGCAGCATTTTCAATGGCTAAAGCAATGGAGGCAGTGGTCAGAAGTAAATAGATCCTTGGCTAGTTTCTATACAACCCCAGATCAGTAGGCAACTGGTCAACCCTGGATTCCGTTTTGAGTTCTATAGATTTAGCTCCAAAGTCTTGGCTATGTGGTTCAACAATCTTTGCTCTAGAAAATGAACAACTCTAAATATATTTCCACAGGTGCTCAGTGGGGGCATAAAACCTAATAAAAACAACCACTGTGCTGGAGAGATGGCTCAGTGGCTAAGGTGCTTGCCTACAAAGCCTAACAACCTGGGTTTGATTCCCCAGTACCCACATAAAGTCCAATGCAGAAAGCGATGCATGCATCTGGAGTTTGTGTGCAGTGACTAGAGGCCCCTGGTCTACCCATTCTCTCTCTCTGCTTGCAAATTAAAAAAATAAAAGACCACCACAGTAAAGTTTATTATATGCATCACTTCCTATCTATTTATTTATTTGAGAGACAGAATGAGGTGGGGGGGGGGATAGAAAGAGAGAGGGAGAGAGAGGGAAAGAGAGAGAGAGAGAGAGAGAATGGGCATGCCAGGACCGCTAGCCATTGCAAATAAACTCCAGATGCTTGTGCCACCTTGTGCATCTGGCATACATGGGTCCTGGGGAATCAAACCGAGGTCCTTTGGCTTTGCAGGCAAGCACCTTAACCGCTGAGCCATCTCTCCAGCCCTCCTATCTCTTAATGGTGCTCTTCTTTGTTTTGTTTACCAATGAAACAAATATGTAAAAACCATAAAGTCTGGTCTAGTTTCTGTTTTGAAAACATTTTTCTGGAAAAATAAATGTGTACAAACTAAATAGGCACATATGCCACCAATACTATTCCTAGGTGCCATGTATGTTGTCAAAGACAAATCTTTGGGGGTGGTAACCGTCTTTAGTTAACTAACAAAGACATAATGCTACCTTTGGGAGGGTGTAGTCCCACGGAAAATGAAATCCAAGACTAATACACATTGCTGAAGCAAGTGCTTAGCTAGAACTTCCTTTTCCTCCCTCTTTTTCCCCATCTTTCTTTCCCTGACTCCCTCCCTCCCTCCCTCCCTGCCTTCCTTCCTTCCTTCTTTTCTTTCTTTCTTTTTTTTTTGGTTTTATGAAGTAGGGTCTCACTCTAGTCCAGGCTTATCTGGAGTTGACTATGTAGTACTCTTAGGGAGGCCTCGAACTCACAGCAATCCTCCTACCTCTACCTCCCAAGTGCTCGGATTAAGGGCTCAGCCTTGACTTTCCTTCTTTCTTTCTCTTTTTAATTTCTCTCCTCCCTCCCTTCTTCCTTCCTTCCTTTTTCCTTCCTCTTCCTTGCAGTGTGACACTCTAGTCAAGGCTGATCTGGAACTCACTCTGTCACCCAGGCTGGCCTCACACTCAGGGCGATCCTCCCTCCTACTTCAGCAACCGGGAGACGGCGGGGATTAAAGACATGAGCTACCACGCCTGGCTCCCACGGCTGTTTCAAAGCTGCTTTTTATTGGTTTTATTTATCTTTATTTCTTTAATCATATGAGGGCTCCCTCTTCGTCCTACTAACCCTACTCCATCCAGCATCCTCAACTTCAATCGGAATTGAGATCCAAGGTCTACATTTTTCAGCCTTCATTGTTTGCCCCCGACCCACTCACCCAGCCATATGGTATATTTTGAAGTTCAGCACATAAGCCCAGATTTCTTCCACAGCTCCTTGACAAAATTGTTTCCTTCTGCCTTGAATGCCCTCCTTCTGTCAGCTGCTTCCCTTTCCTTCCTTTCTTGCCAATTCTACAAGAGGCATCGCACCACCTCCTCCGAGATGCCATCCTGCTGCCTCTTAGTCCTCACCAGTTTGCTGGGCGTGCCCATCTCCTTTTGGCTGCATCTATTGCTTGGCAGGAGCTGTGTGCAGTGGGTGTTCATGGGATAAGGAAACGAAAGTTAGGGGCTGGAGAAATGGCTTAGTGGTTAAGGCACTTGCATGCGAAGCCTCAGGACCCAGTTTCAGTTCCCTTGTACCCACGTAAGCCATATGTCCATGGTGGGGCATGCACCTGGAGTTCACTTGCAGTGACTGGAGGCCCTGACCTGCCCATATTCTCTGCCTCTCTCTCTCTCTCTCTCTCTCTTAAAGAAATTAAAAAAGTAAATAGGGTGTGATGGCACATGCCTTTAATTTCAGCACTTGGGAGGCAGAGGTAGGAGGATCACTGTGAGTTTGAGGCCAGCTTGAATAGTGAATTCCAGGTCAGCCTGGGCTAGAGTGAGACGCTACCTTGAAAAACCAAAAATAAAAATAAAGATAAATAAATAAATAAAAAATAAAAGAGTAAAACAAAATATATTAAAAGAAAAAGGAAGTTAGGAAGTAGTTATTAACCAAAAAAATAGGAGATTTGGGGCTGGAGAGATGGCTTAGCAGTTAAGGTGCCTTTCTTCAAAGCCAAATGACCCAGGTTCGATTTCCCAGGACCCATGTCTGGAGTTCATTTGCAGTGGCTGGAGGCCCTGGTACACCCATTCTCATTTTTCCTCTCTCTCAAATAAATAAATAATTTTTTAAGCAGGAGATTGGTTTGGGAGAAGGCAGGACACTATGTAGGAAATGTGGGAGGAGAGTTAGCCATCTGGAACCCTAGAATGCAATATTAAGTGCTGTAAGAGAAAAATGGGACTCTTGTTAATGATGTGTTTCCAGTTCCATTGTAGTTCCTAAGTCAAACTCAAGGGAAACCATTAAGGCTACAAGGCAACATATACCATAGTAAAGATAAAGTTGGTGAGCCAGGCGTGGTGGCGCACGCCTTTAATCCCAGCACTTGAGAGGCAGAGGTAGGAGGATCGCCATGAGTTTGAGGCCAGCCGGAGGCTACATAGTGAATTCCAGGTCTGCCTGGGCTAGAGTGAGACCCTACCTCGAAAAACCAAAAACTAATAAATAAATAAACTTGGCCAATATAAAGTTTAGAAGCATTTAAATGAGATGGGATTAATTATTTTCTTTTTTCTTCTACTTCCTCCTCCTCCTCCTCTTTCTCCTTCTCCTCTTCTTCTTCTTCTTTTTGTTTTTGTTTTATTCGAGGTAGGGTCTCACTCTAGCCCAGGCTGACCTAGAGTTCACTATGTAGTCTCAGGGTGGCTTTGAACTCATGGTGATCCTCCTACCTCTGCCTACCAAGTGCTGGGATTAAACACGTGCACCACCACGTCTGGCGAATTAATTATTTTCTATCTATCCTGGGAAATGTATACCTTGTTCTTTTAGGCCCCATTTCTCTCTAGATTAGAAAAAAATATTTATTATTTTGTAAACATAGAGAGAAAGACAGAGAGGGAGAGAGAGAACTCTAGATGCATGTGCCACTTTGTGTATCTGATTTTACATGGGGAATTGAACCTGGGCCATCAGGCTTCATAAGCATGTGTCTTAACTGCTGAGCCATCTCTCCCCTCCTTCACCCTCTTTAAAGAAAAAGTGAAATTTATGTAAATTAAAAAAATTTTTAAGTGTGTGTATATGTATGTGTGGGTACATGCAGGCCACGGCACATCTGTGGCGGTCAGGGAAGGCTACTCGACAGAAAGTCTCTTCTTTAGCCGCTGTGAGTGTCGGGCTCGCTCGCTGGTCCTTCAGGGTTCCCCTGCCTCTGCCTGCTATTGCTGTAGGTACATTGGGATTACAAACACATATGCCATTGTGCCAGGCTTCACATGGGCTCTGGGAATCTGAACTCTGGTGGGCAGGCTTGCACAGTAAGCACTTTTTTTTTTTTTTTTTTTTTTTTTTTTGGCTTTTTGAGGTAGGGTTTCACTCTAGTCCAGGCTGACCTGAAATTCACTCTGTAGTCTCAGGGTGGCCTCGAACTCACTCACGGCAATCCTCCTACCTCTGCCTCCTGAGTCATGGGATTAAAGGCGTGCGCCACCATGCCCAGCTCACAGTAAGCCCTTTTAACCACAGAGCCATCAACCCATTCCCTCTTTTTCCTTTCCTTTGAAACAAATCATTTATTTATAATTTGAATGTGTGTACATGTGTGCCACTGCAAACAAATGCCAATGCATGTGTCACTTTATTTTATTTTTTTCTTTATTTGAAAGAGAGAGAGAGAGAGAATGGATGTGCCAGGGCCTCTGGCCACTGCAAATGAAATTCAGACACATGTGCCCCTGTGAATCTGGCTTTACGTGGGTACTGGGGAATCACACCTGGATTCTTTGGCTTTGCAGGTAAGAGCTTTGACTGCTCAGCCATCTCTCCAGCCCACTTTTTGTGTTCTGACTTTACCTGAGTACTATAGAATTGAACTCAGGGCAGCAGGCTTTGAAAGCAAGCATCTTGGACCACTGAACCATCTCCCAACTTTCTGTTTCCTTTCATGCCTCCCCACCCCAGGAGGGGTCTCACTCTAGTCCAGGCTGACTTTCAACTCACTCTGTAGTCCCAGGATGGCTGGGAACTCACGATTCTTCCACCTCTACCTCGGGGGAGTGCTGGGAGCCTCCACACCTGGCCCAACTTTCCTTTGTTTTTGAAGTATCCTCATCTTGTAACGATGCAGGCCTTGGATTTGTTTCACAGTGATTTGGGCTTGGCAGGGGGAGGGGGAGTGAGTGAGATAACATGAAACAAACCAAGGTATGAATTGATTCTTGTTGAATCCGGGTGACAGGGTCCATGGGGCTTATGAAATTCGGCTACTTTTGTGTGTGCTTGAAATTAGTCATAATAATAAAAGCTCCAAAATAACTTCCTACCAGGAACTTCAACTTTTTCTCCAGGGGAGGTCATTAAAGATTAACTGAATGTTTGTACATGCCTTCAACAGAGCTAACGCATGCGTGCAAGGTGTGAGACACAAGATACCTGTGGTGATGACTACAATCCTCCCTGGATCCTCACTTCCTCCTTAGTCCCAGTCCTGGCTTTCCTGAGCGGTGACATTGTTCACTGTTGACTTATTTGGGGAGGGTGATGTCGGTGGCCCTACCAACCCAGAAAATGGTTGTAGCTGGTTCCTTCTCATCTGGAGGACAAAACACAGTACCCAAAGCAGCTGATGGGAAGAAACAGTTTATTTCAGCTTACAGTTTCTAGAAATTTCATCCTGGTGGGAAAGCACAGTGAGTTGACAACTGAGCATCACGCCTTGTCCCAGGCTGGGAGGCAGCAGCCAGAGCGAGTTAAACTGAACAGGAAGCGGGGCTGTACTAGCCCTCCAGTAAGGCTCCACCCCAGGATGAGGTTTAATCACCCCCAGGTGAGGCTACCGGCACGTTTTACATCCAAACCACCACAGAGACCCATCAGGTACCATCGAGGGCCTTTTATGTTGATGACTCAACAAATCTGTGAAATACTCTCATGGCCCTGGTATATACATCCCCTTTCTTATTTTCAGAGATTATCCCTATTTTTTAAAAAAATTAATTAATTAATTAATTTTTGGTTTTTCAAGGGAGGGTTTCACTCTAGCTCAGGCTAACCTGGAATTCAGTATGTAGGTAGTCTCAGGGTGGCCTCAAACTCACAGTGACTCTCCTACCTCTGCCTCCCAAGTGCTGGGATTAAAGGTGTGCGCCATCATGCTTGGCTTGGTTATCCCTGTTTTTTTTTCCCCCCTTAATTTTGTTTATCTTCATTTATTTATTTATTTGAGAGCAAGAGAGAGAGGGAGAGAGAGAGAGAGAATGGGTGCACCAGGGCCTCCACCCACTGCAAACGAACTTCAGATGAATGTGTCACCTTGTGCATCTGGCTAAGGTGGGTCCTGGGGAATTGAGTCTCAAACCGGGGTACTTAGGCTTCACAGGCAAGAGCTTAACCGCTAAGCCATCTCTCCAGCCCAATTATCCCTAATAATATTAGAGGCCCTTGGCGTATCTATCCCCTAGCATTGTTGGCAGATGACATGAGTTAGCCTAGAAAATTACACAGAATTTCACCCAGCATGCAGCAACTATGTTTTGCTGTAAGGAGTGTTATTATTTATTTTAAAATATTTTCAGTTATTATTTACTGGCAAGGAGAGAGAGACAACGGGCACTCCAAGACCCTGCCACTGCAAACAAACTCCTGATGTATGCTCCATTTTGCATCTGGTTGAGGTGGATACTGGGGACTTGAACCCAGGCCATCAGGCTTAGCAAGTGCCTTTTTCTTTTTTTGGTTTTTCGAGGTAGGGTATCGCTCTAGCCCAGACCAGGAATTCACTATGTAGTCTCTGCGTGGCTTCAAGCTCACGGGCATCCTCCTACCTCTGCCTCCTGGGTGCTGGGATTAAAGTTGTGCGCCGCCACGCCCGGCCACAAGTGCCTTTAACTGCGGGGACATCTCTCCAGCCCGGGGATCATGATTCACAGTAGTGTAGTGCTGGCGTTGGCCAATAGCTGTTGGGTGGTCAGAATGACATTTTGAGACATAACAGAACAATATGGCTTGATAAAGAGCCGCGCCTTGTTGCGTAGGCGGCTTGTTCTGCAGACAGAAAGAACCCGTGATTTTCCGAGTATTGCAGAAGGAATGGTCACCGGGCTTGCAACAGAGAACAGTGAGGTGCAGTTCTGGGTGAGTCCAGCAGGGGGCGCAGAGGAGGGGGGTGGGGGATGGGGAGTGGGGCCGGCTGAACTGTGGGGCCTGCATTTGTAGGGGGTCGGCAAAGTTTAGGCTTGAAGGAGGAGGCAGTGTGGAGCCAGGGAGTGATCTGGTCCAGGGAGGGGTGAGATGAAAGCATATTTCAGTAGGATTAGGTTGGCACGAGGTGCAGGTGTCTGGGTCTTGGGCAGGTTCAAACCAGAGGCGGACAGTCAAGGAGCCATAGATTCCATCTAGCCTCAAGTTCTAAACTTTAGGTAAACAAAAAAAATTTGTTTTTAATTGTATCTACATTGAAATCTTTGCCTAGAGCATTTATTTTTGTTAACAACTTCCATGATTATAAAAAATACCCCATGGTAATACCCTTCCTCCTCCCACTTACCCCTTTGAAAAGATCATGACATCAAAAGTAAAAGAGAGACTGATTGAGATGGGGAGGGGGTATGATGGAGAATGAAGTTTGAAAAATATTTTTTTTCTTTTATATTTATTTGAGAGAGAGAGTCAGATAGTGAGTGAGTGAGAGAGAGAGAGGGAGGGAGAATGGGCATGAGGCGTCTAGCTACTGCAAACAAACTCCAGACACACGTACCACCTTGTGTATCTGGCTTACCTGGGTACTGGGGAATTGAACCTGGGTCCTTAGATATTGCAGGCAAGTGCTTCAACCACTAAGCCATGTTGCCAGCCCTAAACTTCGGTTTTTATCAGCCTGCTTGGGAAGGCTGGAGATGTTCAGGGGATCTAATATCTCATTTCTGGGTCTTATACCAACCCCAGCTTTGAGCACCATGTGCTCAGCCGACATTTCCAGGTCATGTGAGACCCAGCACCTCTGGGCTTTCAGAGGTACCTTCCAGAACCTGCCTGGTCTGGCTGTCCTCTGCTGCCACAAGGAGAAAATACACTTCTTAATTTTGCCAGCAGCTCTGGCAGTCATATGTCCGTAGCTGACCCGCCTTCTCCTTGGCGCACCTCATAATAACTCTGTTCTTTTGTGCAGCCTTTTCCCCAACCTGTTCATACATACCCCCCCCCCCCCACCCTTGCCTCTAAGAAAAAGTCTTTGCCAGGAGAAGGAGCAAAGTTTGGAAAGACATCATGTGCTGCCAAACCCAGGAAGGCAAGTTAATAAGAGGGTGAGCCTCCTTCCCCCACTTTCTTTCATCCGTGGAATTTTATAGATAACTAAGAAAGCTCCCCGAGGGCATTTGCGCCCCACCCCCAGGTAGGCCAGGAGCTGGGCCTGAGCTATAGTTCTTGCTTGGCATATCATGGTCTGAACTTTGCATCCCCTCCCAGTTACACAATGAACTCGTTCTCCAAGTGCGTCCAAATCCCAGCCTTCCAGAAATCCCTGAGAACCTTCCCAGTGTCAGGGTGCTGGCCTGGGTGAATCTTGGGGTTCACCAGGGCTCTGGAGGCTCAGGGAGGGAAGATGAAGGAAATCACCACTCCTGCTCTCAGTGGTCCCACACACGCACATGGGGCACGCGTGCTCACACAAACACACGCACATGGGGCACACGTGCTCACACAAACACACGCACATGGACGCGCTGGACACACACATGCACACACACATTGTATACACCCTCACGCACACACACACACACACACACACATACATTGCACACACACAAATTGTATACACACATGCACACACACATCGTACACACATGCACACACATTGGCGTGCACTTTGACTCTGACTCTGTCTCTTTCTCCAGAAGGGATAGTTTCACATCTTCCCCAAGTTTAGTGAGTCCATCATGTGCCCCTTGTATTTAAGATCCACGCTCGCCTGCTAAGGACCTTGGCTGAGACAGAGCTAGAGGAAAACCGCGGGTGTATCTAGCATGCCCCTGTGACGCTAAGGTCAATCTGCTCCTGGTGCTTACGTTTTGCATCATTTTCTTGATTCTCAAGACCCCTTTCTCAGTTCTCCCATGTCCACAGTAGAAAAAGTGTGCAGCTGATGGGTCAGATGGATCCGTGCAGCTTGAGGCCCAGCTGTGGGCCCGGATTAGCCCAGGCCTGGGTTTTTAGCTTGAAGAACGATTTCATTCTGCTTGAAAAAAGTCTGATAAGCAAGGCGTGGTGGCGCACACCTTCAGTTCCAGCACTTGGGAGGCAGAGGTAGGAGGATCACTGTGAGTTCGAGGCCACTTTGAAACGACATAGTGAATTCCAGGTCAGCCTGGACTAGAGTGGGATCCTATCTCAAACACACACACACACAACACAAGACAGAAAAGTCAGGTAATCTCAAAAGCCAGTGGTGGTCCTGGAGAAATTGCTTAGCAGTTAAGGTGCTTGCCTGCAAAGCCAAAGGACCCAGGTTCAACTTCCCAGGACCCATGTAAGCCGGATGCACAAGGTGGCACACGTGTGTGGAGTGTGTTTGCAGTGGCTGACGGCCTTGGTGCGCCTATTCTCTTTTTCTCTGTCTCTTTCTCTCAAATAAATAAAATAATTTATTTATATTTATTTATTTTGGTTTTTCGAGGTAGCATCTCACTGTATCTCAGGCCGACCTGGAATTCACTGTGTAGTCTCTGGGTGGACTGGAACTCACGGTGATCCTCCTACCTCTGCCTCCCGAATACTGGGATTAAAGGCGTGCACCACCACGCCCAGCTAAAAATAAAATATTTTTAAAAAAGCCCGTGGCTGGGGAGGTCACAGGCCCTAGAGGAGAAGCTTCTACTGTTGTTCAGCCAAATGGATATGGTGTGCCCACGGAGCTGCCTTTGGAGCATTTCTGTGCGCCCTTAAGCTGCTGCCGCCCTCACCTTTGGTCAGAGACGCTCTCTTCTGCAGATGGTGGTGACTACAGCGAGACTTAAAATTCATCAAAAACAGTGAGATAAGTGGCAGTTGACTGTGAAGGACTAAATGAGACATCTCTGTTACACGTTTCATGGCTGGAGAGAATGTAAGAGGCCGAAGGTGAGGAGAGGTGCTTTGGAACACCGTCTCGTAGACACGAAGGGGCTGTTCCGTGCGTGACTTCGCAGTGGCTGCGGTCATGCGCATAAGACCTGCGTGGCACTGGGTCCGTCAACATGTGGTCATGTGTGGTAGAGGGGGGCAAAAAGAAGAGAAATGACATCAAAGTACAAGAGACATTAGCTGGAAAGAAGAGGGGCTTCGTGGAGGGAGAAGGGGGCCAAAGAAGGACAGTGGGAGGGGACTGTGACCTGGGCACATTGTATGTAGGTATAGAGTTTAATTTTATTTATACTTATTTATTTGAGAGAGAAAGAGGAAGAGAGAGGGTGAGAGAGAATGGGCGCGCCAGGACCTCCAGCCATGGCAAAGAAACTCCAGAGGTGTGCGCCCTCCTGTGTATCTGGCTTACGTGGGTCCTGGGGAATTGAACCTGGGTCCTTTGGCTTTGCAGACAAATTCCTTAGCCACTAAGCCATCTCTCCAGCCCAGGTTGAAATACCAAAAGAGGAGAGAGTACAGAACTTTTGCTCAGGAGAAGGAAGGAATGGGGTAAAGTCCCTCTATAGACCAATAACCTTTTCTGAATTCTGGATGGGGGCTGAGGTAAGCAGCCACAAGTCCAGGTTCAGGTTGGATTCTCCCAGGAACCTTAACTCTGGGAAAGGAGAGCTCCTTCCTTGGTTTAAATATCTATCAGCTCTGATAGTTTCCTGTGGAGTCTTTAGGGTCCCTTATACATACAGAATCATATCATCTGCAAACAAAGATAATTTGATTTCTTCCTTTCCTATTTGTATACTTTTTTTTTTTTTTTTGAGGTAGAGTCTTTTTGTAGTCTGAAATTCACTATGTAGTCTCAATTTGGCCTTGAGCTCATGGCGATCCTCTTACCTCTGCATCCCAAGTGCTGAGTTTAAAGGTGTGTATCACCACACCTGGCTGTATCCTTTCAATCTGTGTCTCTTGACTTTTTTTATTTTTAAAATTTTTATTAGCATTTTCCATGATTATAAAAAGATATCCCATGGTAATTCCCTCCCTTCCCCCCTCTCTTGACTTTTTGTTATAGCCAACACTTCTGGTACTGTATTAAATAAAAGTCAAGAAAGTGGACAACCTTGTCTTGAATGCTGTGAGTTTTCCCCCAGGTAGTATAGTGCTGGCTATTGGTTTGTCATAGATGGTCTTTATTATGTTCCTTCCGTTCCCAGTTTCTTTAGAACTTTTTCTTTTCTTTTTTTTTTTAATATTTTTTTTTAAATTTATTTAATTTGAGAGTGACAGACACAGAGAGAAAGACAGATAGAGGGAGAGAGAGAGAATGGGTGCGCCAGGGCTTCCAGCCTCTGCAAACGAACTCCAGACGCGTGTGCCCCCTTGTGCATCTGGCTAACGTGGGACCTGGGGAACCGAGCCTCGAACCGGGGTCCTTAGGCTTCACAGGCAAGCACTTAACCGCTAAGCCATCTCTCCAGCCCTTTCTTTTGCTTTTTGAGGTAGGGTCTCACTCTAGCTCAGGCTGACCTGGAATTCACTACATAGTTTCAGGGTGGCTTCAAACTCACGGAGATCCTCCTACCTCTGCATTCCTCCCAAGTGCTGGGATTAAAGGCGTGCGCCACCACACCTGGCTTCTTTAGAACTTTTATCATGAAGAGATGTTTAATTTTGTCAAATATCTTTTTGTACTTAAGTCCATTTATAAAGTGTATTAAATTTATTGATTTGTATATATCAGACAGTCCCTGCATCTCTGGAATAAAACAATTTGATCAGGTGGATGATCTTTTTGATGTGTCCCTACATTCTGTTTGCACATATTTTTGTTGAGAATTTTTGTATTTATGTTCATGAGGGAGATTGGTCTGTAATTTTTTAAAAAAATATTTCTTTTATTTATTTATTTGAGAGAGAGAGATAATGGGTGCACCAGGGCCTTCTGCTGCTGCAAACAAACTCCAGACTCATGGCCACATTGTACATCTGGCTTTAAGTGGGTTCTGGGAAATTAAATTCAGACCATCAACTCAGAAAGCAAGCTTCTTTAACTGCTGAGCCATCTCTCCAGCTTTGATTTTTGGAATTTTTTTTTTTCTTTTTTTTGAGGCAAGCCCAACAGACTGGCCTTTTTTTTTTTTTTTTTTTTACATGCAAGAGAGCGAGATAGAGAGGTAGAGAGAGATAGAGATAGAGATAGAGATAGAGAGAAAGAGAGAGAGAGAGAGAGAGAGAGAGAGAGAGAGAGCACGCCAGGGCCTCCAGCCACTACAAATGAACTCCAGACGCATGCAGCCCCCTGTGCATCTGGCTAATGTGGGTCCTGGGGAATTGAGCCTCGAACCGGGATCCTTAGGCTTCACAGGCAAGCGCTTAACTGCTAAGCCATCTCTCCAGCCCTGTACCACATTTTAAAAAATTTTATTTATTTTTATTTTTATTTTCTTGAGAGAGAAAAAGAGGCAGAGAGAGACAGTGAGGGAGAGAGAACGGGCTCACCAGGGCCTCCAGCCACTGAAACGAACTCCAGACACGTGTGCCACCTTGTGCGCATGCGCAGGCTTGCTTTGTCACCTTGTATCTGGCTGATGTGGGAGCTCAAGAGTCTAACATGGGTTCTTAGGCTTCGCAGGCAAGCATTTTAACGACTAAGCCATCTCTCCAGCCCATGATTCTAAGACTTTTTAAAAGGAAATAGTTTAATAGCTTTAATATATTTTTTTTCTTTTGTTTTTCGAGGTAAGGTCTCACTGTAGCCCAGGCTGACCTAGAATTCACTACCTAGTCTCAGGGTGGCTTCAAACTCATGGTGATCCTCCTGTCTGTCTCTCAAGTGCTGGGATTAAAGGTGTGTGCCACCACACCTGGCTCTTAATCTATTTTTTAAATATGTATTTAATTTATTTATTTATTTGAGGGACAGGGATGGAGACAAACAGATAGATAGATGGATGGATGGATGGATAGATAGATAGATAGACAGACAGACAGACAGACAGATAGATAGATAGTAGAAAGAGAGAGAGAGAGAGAGAGAGAGAGATAAAATGGGTATGTCAGGGTCTCTGGCCACTGTAAATGAGCTCCAGATGTATGTATAACCTTGTGCATCTGGCTTATGTGGGTCCTGGGGAATTGAATCCAAGTCATTAGGCTTTGCAGGCAAGTGCCTTAACCACTAAGCCAACACTCCAGCCCAATGTAAATAAAATTTTATTTATTTATTTGAGGTGGGGGGAGAGAGGCAGATAGAGATAGAGATAGAGAGAATGGGCACACCAGGGCCTCTAGCCACTGCAAATAAGCTCCAGATACATGTGCCACCTTGGGTATCTGGCTTATGTGGGTCCTGGGGAATCGAAGCAGGGTCCTTAGGCTTTGCAGGTAAGCACCTTAAACACTACCACTACAGCCCCTTGATTCTAGGATTTTCTTTTTTATTGTCTTCTTGGTTCTTCAATGACATGTTCATCATGCAGTAGTGTATTGTTTAATTTCCATGAGTTTGTGTGTGTTTCATAGTCTCTCTTGGTGTTGGTTAGTAGATTTATTTCATTGTCATTCGATAGAATATAAGGAACCATTTCCATTTTCTTATATTTATTAAGATTTGCTTTATGCCTGTGGTGGTTTGATTCAGGTGTCCCCCATAAACTTAGGTGTTTTGAATGCTAGCTCCCCAGCTGATGGAGATTTGGGAATTAATGCCTCCTGGAGGGAGTGTATTGTTGGGGGCTGGCTTATGGGTATTAAAGCCAGTTTCCCCTTGCCAGTGTTTGGCACACCCTCCTGTTGCTGTGGTCCACCTTCTGTTGGCCAGGGGGTGATGTCCACCCTCTGCTCATGCCATCGTTTTCCCCTGCCATTGTGAAGCTTCGCCTCGAGCCTGTAAGCCAAAATAAATCTCTTTTTTCCCAGAAGCTGCTCTTGGTTGGGTGATTTCTACCAGCAATGCGAACCAGACTGCAACAATGCCCTAATATAATAAATGATCCACTTTAGGTAAAGATCTATGCAGTACTGAAAAGTCCCATGTTCTGCAGTGTTGAGATGGAACATTCTGTAGACCTTGAACTTTTGAGTCTCCTGCTTAGACATCCAGCGTGCCGTGATTACAGGCACAGTCCCCCATGTATGATTTAGATAGAACCTTCTACTTTACCCCACTCTATTAGGTGAGCTAGGACTGAGCTGGTCAGCCCTGTGTTTGGAGCTCAGCTAGAGGAGGAGTGACAGGTTCTAAATTCTATCTAAGAAGAATCACGAAATTCACTTCAGAGGAATTCTAAAATAGCTTATCAAGTGAACTAAACAAAGCTTCTATCTTTCCAATTATAAATTGTTTTTTTTTTAAAGTATTTGTAAGACTTTCAATCACAGCATAATTAATTCATCTTTTACTTATCCCCATCACCAACTTCAAATCAGCCACCTCAGGCATTTAGAATTTAAAGTTACAGTTTAGGGGTTGGGGAGATGGCTCATCAGCTAAGGAGCTTACTTGCAAAGCCTGATTGTTTGACTTCGATTCCCCAGCACCCACCTAAAGCCAGATGCACAAAGTGGCACACGCGTCTGAAGTTTGCAGTGACGGGGAGATGCTTGAGTGCCCATTCATTTGCTCTCTTCCTTTCTCTCTCTCTCCTTGCAAACAAATATTAGAATTAAAAAATATAATTTATTACTTTGGCTTCCCTCCTTATAAGTTTGAAAGTTCAATGCCACTTTTCTGGTTTGGGTTGGTTTAACAGTTCCCTAGGCTGTTCTCTGGAAAGAAGAGATATGTGGCCGGGCGTGGTGGCGCACGCCTTTAATCCCAGCACTCGGGAGGCAGAGGTAGGAGGATTGCCATGAGTTCGAGGCTACCCTGAGACTCCATAGTGAATTCCAGGTCAGCCTGGGTTAGAGTGAGACCCTACCTCGAAAAACCAAAAAAAAAAAAAAAAAAAAAAAAAAGAAAGAAGAGATATGTGAATAGTTAATTCAACTTCATTAATCAGTTGGTACTTCAGTACTCTGAGTTCCAAAGCTGAGTTATTTCACTTGTAAATGCTGATTTAATTTACTTATTTGCAAAGAGAGAGAGACAGAGAGAGAGAGAGTGAGAGAGAGAGAGAGAGAGAGAGAGGGAAAGAGAGAGGGAGAGAGGGAGGGAGAAGGAGAGGGAAAGAAAGAGAGAGTATGGGCATGTCAGAACCTCTTGCTGCTACAAACTCTAAGCGCATACACCACTTTGTGCATCTGGCTTTACATGGACACTGGCGAATCAAATCCAGGCCATCACGCTTTTCAAGCAAGCACCATAACCGCTGAGCGATCTCTCCAGCCCATAAATGTGATTTATAGAGTACTCACTCATGCATGTTTAATGAGGCAATCTGATGAAAACTGATAGAATTTAGAATATGTGAAGAGCAAAAATATTTCAAGTCATTAAAGATGATTTTAGCAAATTCTAAGATCTTCCACTCCCATTCTAGATGGGTGCATGGGTGAGCAACCATGTACTTGTAGGTCTTGGGGCACAGATACAGTTCATGTGCCTATGCCTATGGTGGTTAGGGGTAGATAGACGTTAGGCATCCTCCTCCACTGCTCCTTGCTTTGTGCTTTGAGTCAGAGTCTCTGAGAAACGCAGAGCTCACTGATGGGTGAGGCTAGTGTCGCCAGCCAGAAATCTCCTATCTCTGCCTTCCCATGGCTAGGATTGAACGTGCACTGCCTGGCATTTATGTAAGTGCTGGAGCTCTGAACTCGGGTCCTCATGCTTGTTTAGCAAGCTCCCCCCAGTTAGTGGTCTCCCGTACTTTATCATCGATACTATTCAAAGACATCGTTGTAGTCGGGCGTGGTGGTGCGCGCCTTTAATCCCAGCACTCGGGAGGCAGAGGTAGGAAGATCACTGTGAATCTGAGGCCACCCTGAGACTACCTAGCAAATTCCAGTTCAGCCTAGGTAGGCTAGAGCAAGACCCTACCCCCATAAAACAACAACATCAACAAAAAAGCAAAAGAAAAAATAAAGTAACTGATGGGCTGGGGAGATAGATGGCTCAGTGGTTAAGATGCTTGCCTACAAAGCCTGACAGCTGGAGTTTGATTCCCCAGTGTGTACATAAAGCCAGATACACAGAATGGCACTTGTATCTGGAGTTTGTCTGCAGTGGCTGGGGGCCCTGCCGCACCCATCTCTCTGCTTGCAAATAAATAAATAAATAAATAAATAAATAAATAAAAGTCATGGTTGGTGCTGGGGAGATCGCTTACCAGTTAAAAGCGTTTAGTTGCAAAGTGTGCCTGCCTGTCAAACCACCATGTAAAGACAGGTTCAGGGTGGCACGTGTGTCTCACTTTTGTTTGCAGTGGCAAAAGGCCATTCTGTGTCTCTACACACACGCACGCACGCACACACACCCAAAAAGGCAAATAATCATGATAGAAAATGGGCCAGGTGTGGTGGTGCGTACCTTTAATCCCACCACTCAGGAGGCAGAGGTAGGAGGATCACCGGTGAGTTTGTGGCCACCCTGAGATGACATAATAAATTCCAGGTCAGCCTGGGCTACAATGAGACCGTACCTCAAGAACTGAAAGAAAGAAAGAAAGAAAGAAAGGAAGAAAGGAAGGAAGGAAGGAAGGAAGGAAGGAAGGAAGGGAAGAAAGAAAGAAAGAAAAGAAAATGGAAGACACTGCAATATTAAGTTGATAATGGTATAAATCTGAACACGATCATGGCTACACAGCTTAAAAGAAAGTCATTGTCTTCAAGGGGGAAGTAATATCATGCTTCCCACGTGCTTACATCGAGGTAAGACAGATAACAGTCAGCAGAGCTCAGTTCAGATGGCAATAGTGCTCAGTGCCCTGAGCTGGGGACATGAAGGTCCAAAGATGACTAGTTAATACATGGCTCATCATCCAACTCTGTTGTCATGGAGACAGGTGTGCACAGCTAAATAGACTCCAAGAGATCCAAGAACAGCCACGCAAAGGAAATGTCACGTGATCAGTGAGACGGGAGCAGTTTGCTAACTCAGCAAAGATTGACGTGGCAAGCACTGAGCCGCTCTCTCTCACTACAGGAACAGGAGGGCCACGAGATTAGGTCTTGGAGAATGAATAGAGCCTCAACAAGAAGAGAAGTTGGGCCAGGAGTAGTGACGCACGCCTTTAATCCCAGCCCTGGGGAGGCAGAGGTAGGAGGATTGCTGGGAGTTCCAGGTCAGCCAGGGACTACAGAGTGAATTTCAGGTCAGCCTGGGCTGGAGTGAGACCCTACCTGGGAAGAGAGGGAGAGAGAGAGGAGAAGAGAAATTGGGGGTAAAAATACATGCAATGCTGGGAAGAAGTAAGTGAGGAGGGAACTGGTTGGGATTTTGAGCAAACTACATAAAGAAACGGTACTTCAAATTTTCATAGAGCTTTGCCAACAACTCTAGTCTTCACTGAGTCTAGGTTCTTTCTTTCTTCGGTTTTGCTTGTTTTACTCTTTGAGACAGGGTCTCATATAGCTTTGGCTGGCCTCAAACTTGCTATGTAATGAAAGATGACTCTAAATTTCTGACCCTTCTGCCTGTTGTTCTGAAATTCTGGGATTACAGGCATATAGCGCCATTACCAATATATGTTGCCCTGAGGCTAGGCAGTCATTCTGCTGATGGCTACAGACCCAGCTTTGGTCATTCTTCTACTGTTTTTTTTGTTTTTTTGCTTTTTAAGGTAGGATTTCATTCTAGCCCAGGGTGACCTGGAATTCACTATGTAGTCTCAGGGTGGCCTTGAGCTCACAGTGATCCTCCTTCTTGAGCCACTGTGCCTGGCAGGTCCATTCTGTTCTCTCCACTGTGATCTAGCCTTGGTCCATCCACATCACTTGCCCAGTGGACATTGTCATAGAAGATTTCTTCATTGCTTGACTTTTTGTAACGTTGACATTCAGGTCCATTGTTAATCTTAGACGGTCTCTTCCCTCATTTCTGCAATACCCTGTTCTTTCTTTCTTTCTTTCTTTCTTTCTTTCTTTCTTTCTTTCTTTCTTTCTTTTTTTACTCTAATATCTTTCTTCTTTCTTTTTGCTTTCTCCTTTCCTTCCTTCCTTCCTCTTTCCTCCTTCCTTCCTTCCTTCCTTCCTTTCTTCCTTCCTTCCTTCCTTCCTTCCTTCCTTCCTTCCTTCCTTCCTTCCTTCCTTCCTTCCTTCCTTCCTTCCTTCCTTCCTTCCTTCCTTCCTTCCTTCTTTCTTTCTTTTCTTCTTAAGGTAGTCTCACTCTAGTCCCGGCTGCCCTGGAATTCACTACTAGTCTCAGACTGGTCTTGAACTCATAGTGATCCTCCTACCTCTTCCTCCTGAGTGCTGGGATTAAAGGCTTGCACTACCACATCAGGCTTGACCTCTCTCTCTCTCTCTCTCTCTTTTAGAGAGTGAGAGTGAGAGTGAGAGAGACAGACAGACAGAGAGGAAAGAGAGAGAGAGAGAGAGAGAATTGGTGCACCAGGGCCTCAGCCACTGTAATAGAATGCCAGATGCTTGCGCCATCTAGTGGGCATGTGCGACCTTGTGCTTGCCTCACCTTTGTGCATCTGGCTAAGGTGGGATCTGAAGAATCAAACATGGGTCCTTAGACTTTGTAGGCAAGCACCTTAACTGTGAAGCCATCTCTCCAGTCCCCCCCCCCCTTTTAAGGCAGCGTCTCACTGTATCCTAGGCTGACCTGGAACTCACTTTGCAGCTCTAAACTATCCTCAAATTCATGTGATTCTCCCACCTCTACCTCCCAAGTGCTGGGATAATAGGAGCGTGACACCATGCCTAGTTTTTAAATTGTTTTCCTCTGATCTCTATTCAGTTTCCATTCTTTCTGGTCCCAAATCTTTATTTTTTATTTTTATTTTTATTATTATTTTTTATTTATTTATTTGAGAGCGACAGACACAGAGAGAAAGACAGATAGAGGGAGAGAGAGAGAATGGGCATGCCAGGGCTTCCAGCCTCTGCAAACGAACTCCAGACGCGTGCGCCCCCTTGTGCATCTGGCTAACGTGGGACCTGGGGAACCAAGCCTCAAACCGGGGTCCTTAGGCTTCACAGGCAAGCGCTTAACTGCTAAGCCATCTCTCCAGCCCTGGTCCCAAATCTTTATGAATATAGTGTTCTTTGTCTTCAAAGCACATCCTTTCCCATGCTATGCCTGAGGACTTATTAGTTAGCCTTCAGGTCTCAGCTCAGGTATTACTACCCTCTGGCAGATTTCTCTGTCTACTTTACTCCCTAAACTTTGTCTCTGTCCAGTCAGGAGCACACCGATCAATGCTAAAGGACTCAGCTGTCGTCATAGATTAGTAATCACCACACTTCATTTTCTTTGGTTCTATAAGATAATTCTATTTTTATTTTTATTTTTTTTGGTTTTTCGAGGTAGGGTCTCACTCTAGCCCAGGCTGACCTGGAATTCATTATGGAGTCTCAGGGTGGCCTCGAACTCATGGTGATCCTCCTACCTCTGCCTCCTGAGTGCTGGGATTAAAGGCGTGCGCCACCACGCCCGGCATTATAAGCTAATTTTAAACAGAGAGATCATGTTCACCGTCACACTCCCAGCACTTATCACAGTGTTGAGCCAATGTCAAGTACTTAATAAATACTGAATGAACAAACGAATAACTTACCCAAGCAGCATCAAGAAACTGGGTTTCAGAGTCAGACATGGTGACACACGCCTTTAATCCCAACACTCGGGAGGCAGAGGGAGGTGGATTGCCATGAGTTCGAGGTCACCCTGAGACTCCATAATGAATTCCAGGTCAGCCAGGGCTAGAGTGAAACTTTATCTCGAAAAACCAAAAGAAAAAGAGAGAGAGAGAAAGAGAGAGAGAGAGAGAGAGAGAGAGAGAGAGAGAGAGAGAGAAATGAAACCTGAGTTTGTTAAGTGTGTGTGGTGGTTTGAATTAGGGGTCCTCCGTAAACTCATGTGTTCTGAATTCTTGGTCCCCAGCTGGCGGCAATTTGGGAGGTACGGCCTTGCTGGAGGAAATAGGTTTTGAGGGGAAAGTTTGAGAAGTATTATAGAGCCCTTTTTAGAGTTTGGCTCATTGTCCTGCCATGGTGCTCCACCAGCCGTGGCAGAGGTGACACCCAGCCTTCACCCATGCCATGCTGCTCCCTGCCATCATGAAGCTTCCCTGCAGTTGTAGCCCAAGTAAAGCTTTCTTGCCTCCGCTGTCTTTGCTCAGGTGCTTTGTCCCGGCAACGAGAAGGCGACGGCGACAATAGGGTTTGGATTGAAGGAGATGCGAGAATCTTGGCTTTCTAGTGTTTAAAAAGTTCCAGGCCGTGGAATAGATAAAGTTGACAGTAGGGGTCTTAGTTCAGTAATATATATATTATATTTAGTAACACACACACAAACTTCTGCCTCTAGTTCCCAAGTTCAAGCATGTACCACTACGGTCAATATATGTTGGTCAAAGGTGACATATATATATAATTTTTAATGTTTGGAGAGGGGCAGGTTAACCTCCAACTCCCTATGAATGAACTTGACCTTCTGATCCTTCCTCTCCACTTCCTGAGTGCCGGGTTTACAGGCCCGGGTCATCATGCCTGGTTTATAATCTGCTTTGTTTACTGGTGGGATGTGACCCTTCGATTCATGTAGTTGAGGATTGATGAGGGAAGGCCACAGAGCAACTGTAAGAACAGAAAGGTAAGAGCTGGAGAGAACCCAAGTTCAATTCCTCAGGATCCACATAAACCAGATCCACAAGGTGGCGCACACATCTGGAGTTTGTTTGCAGCAGCTGGAGGTCTTAGCGTGCCCATCCGCTTTCTTTCTCTCTCTTTTAAATAAATAAGTAAAAAAAAATTTTTTAAAAAAAGAACAGAAAGATGAATGGATTGGAAAACCATGGCAAGCAAAGGGATGTTAGGAAGGAGCGAAGAGGTTTCGGGGAGAGAGATAAAGAATTCTGTGATATAGTAAGAGCCGGCAGGATATCAGGGCCTAGTCTGAGCAGGAAGTGTAGATGTGAGACCACTGGTCAGAGGGAAGGGTTGAAGGTATGAGGATCATCAGGGAAAGTAGACAAAGGGAGAAAGCTGAGGGCTGTGCAGGACGGTGAGAAAAAAAAAAATGCAGCATTTAAGTGGAGAAACACAGAACTCAAAGAATAAATAAATGATTTTTCAAAAAGGAAAAATTGCCAGGTGTGGTGGCTCATGCCTTTAATCCCAGCACTTGGGAGGCAGAGGTAGGAGGCTCATGGTGAATTCCGGTAGTGTTACCCTGAGACTCCACAGTGAATTCCAGATCAGCCTGGGCTAGATGGAGACCCTACCTTGAAAAATCAAAAGATCCCAAAGAGAAAAATTTATCACACACTCAGATATTGTGTTTAGAGTGTTTGGGATGTGGAAAGGTAACTTGCAAGTTGGTTGAGAACAGAGACAAAAAACACAGAGGAAGCATGTTGGGAGGCCATGGACTTCCAGGGAAGAGATTGCTGAGGTTAGGGGTGGCGGGGGGATGCAAGAATGATCCTAAAATAACAGACAGTGGAGGGTGATTAGATGTGCTCCTTCTTCATTCTAAGAGGAGAGCCCGGCGTGGTGGCACACGCCTTTAATCCCAGCACCGGGGAGGCAGAGTAGGAGGATCACTGTGAGTTCCAGGCCAGCCCAAGAGTCCATAGTGAATTCCAGGCCAGCCTGGGTAAGGCTGAGATCCTACCTCAAAACAAATAAACAAACAAAAGAGGAAAAAAAAAATATATCTATATAGAGAGAGAACTAAGGAAGGAAACAAGCTTTTCCTGAGAGTTAAAAGCTCAATGAAGGAGAAAGGCAACCTTTCAGGAGTCAAGAGAGTCGAAGTGGACCAAAGGGTGAGAAGAAAGTATTCAGGGGCAAAACTCCAAAGTGTAGACATATATTGCCTATGGAATGGACGTTTTCAGCTACAGCGAGAAGGCTTAGCCAGTCTATAAATTTTCTTGACGTCAGATTAGCCTGACACGATAGCTCATTTCATCAGTGAATTGCAGGCCTATTAACTCTGCTGTAGTTTACTGTGCTTCTTAGATATAATGATTAACTGAGCATTGGCCACCCGTCCTGATGTGTTAGCGCTGGAAGCCGCTCTCCTAGTATATTCTTTTTTATTTTATTTTATTTGAGAGAGAGAGAGAGCATGGGCACAACAGGGCCTCTAGCCACTGCCAAGGAACTCCAGATACATTTGCCGCCTTGTGCATCTGGCTTTATGTGGGTACTGGGGAATTGAACCTGGGTTCTTAGGCTTCACAGGCAAGCGCCTCCACTGCCAAGCCATCTCTCCAGCCCTCTCCTAGTATATTTATTTCATGGACACATCTTTGTATGCTCTTTCTAAATATTGAAAATAAAATCATTAGTTTTTACTCTTTTTTTTCCCCCACATTACTAATTAAATGGATAGTTGTTAAAATACAAAAGGTAGAGGACAGGTTTTAATAACTGATGACTTGATCCAAACCTTATATGCATCATTTACTAGCTACCCTCAGGGAACTTAATCTTCCTGTGTCTCAGTGTTCCCTTAGGTAAAATGAGGACATTATTGGATGGTTCAGCCCATTAAGATCCTCTTCCTCCCTTGGACTTTTTTTTTTTTTTTAACTTCATTTATTTGAGAGAGGGAGATTGAAAGAGAGAGAATGGGTGCGCCAGGACCTCTGGCCACTGTAAACAAACATCAGAAACATGTGCCACCTTATGCATCTTGTTTTACATGGGCACTGGAGGATCAAACCTGGGTCCTTGGGCTTCATAAGCAAGTGCCTTAACCGCTAAGCCATCTCTCCAGCTCCTCCCCCTTTTTTATTAAGTAGATACTTTGGATGAACACAGTAGTATATGTTGCTACCATCATTTCCCTCCTCCCGGTGTCCATTCTGCTGAGAGCCCTTCTCAGTGAGACCACTGGTATTTCCCCGAGGGGTTAAGGGTTATGAGTTGTGGGGGCAGCAATCAGTCAACATGGTGGGGGGGGCATGTCTCTGGATAGTCCTTTCCACCCTGCGGCGCCTACAATCTTTCTGTCCCCTCTTCTGTAATATTCCTCCCTCAGACTTTCCCTTGTACAGTTTGCCAAGTCACAGGCTGTTTCCTCCCTTTTCCATTCAGAGACGCTTACTGAGCAGTTGCCACATGTCACCGACCGGAGGGATACTGCGCAAAGGACCCGCGGAGGCCAAGGCTGGGACAGATGGTTTAACCGTCATCTTCGGAAAGCAGCTATGATCATAAGAAAGTCCCGTGAGAAGCTGTGACCCTGGAATTTAGTCTCAGAGAGGTGTCAGCCGAGTGTGCACAGGGGGCAGGCCACAGCCAAGGCACTGAGGGTGAGCGCCCAGGGCACCCTAAACCTGACACGTTGCCAGTGCTGAGCAAGGGGCCCAGAGATCAGGGGTAAGTTTGCATTAGGAGTGGTCTTATGTGCCAGTTTATTTATTTATTTAGGAGAGAGAGAGAATGGGCACAGCAGAGCCTCTAGCCGCTGTAAGTGAACTCCAGATGCATGCACCACCGTGTGTGTCTGTCTTACGTGGGTACTGGGGAATTGAACCTGGGTCCTTAGGCTTAACTGCTAAGCCCTCTCTCCAGTCCCATTATGTGCCAACTTGAAAGGCTAGTAATACAGATATCATAGGGCTAGGACACAGACACTAGAGATACATGGTATAGGCTTCAAAACCTCCCGCTGATTGTGGTCTGGCATTCTTAGTGGAGATAATCTAGTCATGCCATATTCACCTTGCACATCAGTGCTTGACACAATGCCTAGCCTGTGGTGACAGCTGTGAGATGATCATTATTGGTTATGGAAGGGCCTGGAAGGATTCGTGGAGGCAGTGACGTGACCAGATTTGTATTTCAGGCAGTTGACTTTAAGAGGCCTATGAAGAAAGCATCGGACGACAATGAAAACGAGAGTAAAAAATGATAGAAGGAGCAGGGCGTGGTGACGCACGCCTTCCATCCCAGCACTTGGGAGACAGAGGCAGGAGGATCGCTGTGAGTTTGAGGCCAGCCTGAGACTACAGAGTGAATTCCAGTTCAGCCTGGGCTAGGGCGAGACCTTACTTCAGGAAAAAAAAAAAAGATCCCGTCATGGGTACTGGAGGGGCTCGTGAGGCCTCACGCCTCCCTAAGGAGTCAGTGACAGTTAATGGTTGCTGTGGAAGGGTGAGGCATGGCTTCTTTTCATTGTTGTAACCTTGGTATGTTGCCCATGCTCTGATGAACACCCCCATATACACACTCATGCAAGCACCCCAGTTAAACTCAGTGGAACATGCACGCACACACACATGCACACACGCACATGCATACATACATACATGCACACACACACACACACACACACACACGCACGCACGCACATGTGCGTGAACCAAAGTAGAAGTATGACTAGTTGGAAAGAAGAGGTTCAGTGGGGGCGGGAGGAGGACAAAAGAAGGTGACCGAGGGGGTGAGGGTGAGTATGATCGAGATACATCGCCCACACGCATAACAGTGTCAATAAATAAAAAGAGAACTCGGGAGGTGGCTCAGTGGTTAATGGCTCTTGCTTGTAAAGCCTGACGGCCCCAGTTCAATCCCTCGGGACCCATGTAAAGCCAGATGCACAGTAGCGCACGCACCTGCAGTTCATTTGCCGTGGCAGGAGGCCTTGGTGCGCCCATCCTCTCTCCTTCTCTATCGACCTATCCTCTCTCTCTCTGTCTCTGTCTCTCCTGCTCTCAAATAAAATAAAGGAAAAAATACCTCCCTCCCCCACAATGCATTACAGAGCTATACTTTCAACATAGAGCCTTTGAGATGGTCTTATCTTTTCACTGTCTCATTTCTTGGAATCTGGGACTATGGTCCTCTTTAAATTCCTGTGCTTACCCAAATTCATTGATAAATTCATTGAAAAAAAAAATCATTGATAAGAGAGTAGCCAGGAGACTGGACCAGGATTAGGACCCCAAGAGGAGCCCTAAGAGGCTTGAGAGAGTGATGACTCAGAAAACAGAAGACATGTCCCTTTCTGGAGATAAGATTCAAGGTGACCGGCCAGCCGTTCCAGTTGTTATTTCCTTTTTGGCTAAACTTGCAGGAACAACGAGATTCCAATCCATGAGAGCCCACATTCCAAATCTCACGGTGGCAGCCTGGCTGCTAAGGGCGAAGCTAAGAACAGGCCGGGTATGAATGGGCTGGATGGCTGCTGTCCTGTCCAGGTATGTGGGAGGCACTTGCCAAGCTGGCACTGGGCGCTTCGGAGGGAAGGAACCGCTCCGCAGCCGTCCATCCTGGCTTTTCAACGCCTCCGAGCCTGCTGACGTGAACTTGGGGAGACTAGAGAGGCCCCCTTCCAGCCTGTGCTTGCGCGAGTTCCCTACTTTAAACAAGGGCTGAAATGCTTTTGGAATCTGCAGACTGTCTGTTTACTCAGAGGAAATCTTGTGCGGGGCGAATCAAAGGGCAAGTTCCTCAGGGGAGTTCAGAGCTTCAGCGTCAACAGCGGAGGCGCCTGCGCTGCCCTGAACTTGACTTTGACTCCGGCTTGCACGGTGCCCGATGAGTAAACAGCAGCCACGCTTCCTCCTTATCCAAAAGGGTCTTCATTGCCTGGGCTCTGGAGAGGAGTGGCCGTGGTGTAGCCGCTTTCCAGCATGGGTGAGCTGGATTTTGACTGGGAGAGACTTGATGCATTTCCCCTTTACGTTGCATCAGAATAATACACCCTGAAAAGCCAAACCACCCTAGTCAACAATTCTATTTTATACATTCATTCATCTATTTATTTTGTGTGTGGGGGCGTTCACAGTAGGGTCTCCGTCTAGCCCAGGCTGAACTGGAGTTCACTATGCAGTCTCGGGCTGGCCTTGAACTCACGGTGATCCTCCTACCTCTGCCTCCTGAGTGCTGGGATTAAAGGCGTGCGCCACCGCACTCAGCACTATTCAACAATTCTTAATTTATAAATGAGACTCAATTTGAGGCTCAGCTGACCCTTACTGGACATCTGTGACACACGACTGGGCATGTCATCACATTTAATTAGATTAATCTTCACAAGAAATTGTGAAGGAGGCATTACTAACCTGGGTCTATAAATGAAGAAACTGAGATTCAAGGTCACTTAGCTAATACGTTATTGTATGACCAGTTACCCAAGCCAGGGATATGTCCTTTCTTCACAGCACTGTCCTTGGCTCACTGTTTGGCTGCCTGGCTGGCTCTCTCTCTCTCTCTCTCTCTCTCTCTCTCTCTCTCTCTTTCTTTCTTTTTTTTGAGACTGGGTTTCACTCTAGCCCATGCTGACCTGTAATTCACTCTGTAGTGGTTGTTGTTATTGTTTTGTTTTGATTTTAGTTTTTTGAGAGAGTGTCTCATTCTAACCTAGGCTGACCTGGAATTCACTGTGTAACCTCAGGGTGGCCTCGAACTCATGTGATCCTCCTCCCTCTGCCTCTCCAGTGCTGGAATTAAAAAATGTGCACTGCCACACCTGGCTGAACATTTTTATAGTAGTATTTTAAGGAGAAAAACAAAGCAGGGTCGGGCATGGTGGCACATGCCTTTAATCCCAGCACTTTGGAGGCAGAGGGAGGAGGATCACCATGAGTTCAAGGCCAACCTGAGACTACATAGTGAATTACATAGTGAATTCCAGGTCAGCCTGAGCTAGAGTGAGAGTGAGACCTTACCTTGAAAAATCAAACCAAAAAGAAAAAAAAGAAAGAAAGAAAGAAAGAGAAGAAAGAAAGGACGTAGGAGGGAGGGCACTGGGAAGATTGCTCAGTGGTTAAAGGTGCTTGCTTGCAAATCCTGTCAGCTCAGGATTCAATTCCCAAACCACTATGTAAGTTTGACACAAAAAAGGTATACAAGAATGTAAGAGCCAAAGGAAGGGTAGGACTCCTTACAACGTGCTCCGCTAGACACAAAATGGCCTGCATATCTGTGACCTCACAGTTCCTGACACTACCTACCCAAGACCATCATAATAGGAGGAAAAGATGATGACATCAAAATAAAAGAGAGACTGATTGAGAGGGGGAGGGGATATGATGGAGAGTGGAGCTTCAAAGGGGAAGGTGGGGGAGAGAGGGAATTACCATGGGATATTGTTTACAACCATGGAAAATGTCAATAAAAAGGTGTGCAAGCATCTCGCGTCTCACATTTGTTTACAGGGGCAAGAGGCGTTGGAGCACCCACCTCCCCCAGTGACCCATATTCAAATAAATAAAGTCAGAGGTTCCTCGGGAAAGGCAGTAGGCACACTTGGGGAGCAGTCTCCTGCACACTGAATTAGAGTTCATGGTACTCCGTGTCCATCTATTAAGGAAGCATCCTTGGTTCTTTATTATAGTCCATAAGAAATTTGCAACACTGTGCCTACGTAATGCTAAAGTACATGAAAAAAAAGTAAGCCTTTTTTTTTTTTTGTGGATGCTGACTTTTTCAAAACCCTTTTCATATTTTATTTATTTATTTGCGACAGAGAGCGAGAGAGTGAGCGAATGCACCAGGGTCTCTAGGCACTGCATACGAACTCCAGACACATGTACCACCTTCTGCATCTGGCTTATGTGGGTACTAGGGAATTGAACTTGGGTCCTTAGGTTCCACAGGCAAGAGTCTTAACCACTAAGTCATCTCTCCAGCCTTTTTTTTTTTAATTCAATTTTTAGTTAGCATACTATGGGTTTAATTTTGACATTTTCTTTCTTTTTATTTTTTTATTACAGCTATACTTAGTATGAAAAACAAGGTTTTGCCAGGCATGGTGGTGCACGCCTTTAATCCCAGCACTTGGGAGGCAGAGGTAGGAGGATTGCCTTGAAGTTCAAGGCCACCCTGAGACTGCATAGTGAAATCCAGATCAGCCTGGACTAGAGCAAAACCCTACCTCGAAAGACCAAAAACTAAAACAAAACAAAACAAAAACTGCAACAGGGTTTTGAGTAATGAACAGAAGAGCAGGAAGAAAGGGAGGGGGAAGCAGGCATCTCCCGGCACGTGAGGAATAGTCAAGCTGGAGGAATCTCAGGCATGTAGGGTTGCAGAGGAAACGCAAGACCCTGACTTCTGCTCATTGGACCATGTATGAAACCATGTGGTTGGAGCTGATCTGACTGAAATTTAATTTTGGATATGTACTTGGAAAGATATTTATGAGTTTTTAAAAAATATATATTTTTGCTTCTGGAAAGTTGTAATAAGAAAGGATTTGGGGGTTGGAGAGATGGTTTAGCACTTAAGGCATTTGCCTGTGAAGCCTAATAACCCTGGTTTGATTCCCCAGTACCCATGTAAGCCAGATGTACAAGATGGCACATACATCTGGAGTGTGTTTGCAGTGACTGGAGGCACTGGCATGCCCATTCTTTTTCTCTTTATCTGCTCTCTTTATAGCTCTCTCTCTCACAAATAAATTAAAATATAAAAAAATTTAAAAAGGGGGCTGGAGAGATGGCTTAGCGGTTAAGTGCTTGCCTGTGAAGCCTAAGGACCCTGGTTCGAGGCTTGATCCCCCAGGACCCACATAAGCCAGATGCATAAGGTAGTGCATGCATCTGGAGTTTGTTTGCAATGGCTGGAGACCCTGGCATGCCCATTCTCCCTCTCTCTCTCTCTGCCTCTTTTTCTCTCTCTCTGTCACTCTCAAATAAATAAATAAAAATGAACAAAAAATATCTAAAAAATTTAAAAAAAAAGGATTTGGAGAATACATATCTTTTATATTTTATTTGTTTTTTTGAGGTAGGGTCTCGCTGTAGCCCACACTGACCTGGAAGTCACTATGTTGTATTGGGCTGGCCTCAAACTTACAGCTATTCTTCTATCTCAGCCTCTTAAATGCTGGGGTTCAAGGTGTGCACCACCACACCCAGCTTGTTTCTTTGTTTTACAAGTTAGAATGATTCTAGGGCTGGGTTTGGCTCATTGGTAGAGTACTCGATTAGCTTTCACAGTCCCTAGGTTGGATCCTTAGCTCTGAAAGAAGGAAAGAAGAAATGGAAGCAAGGAAGGAATTTAGTTACCAGCTAAGGGTAGATCTTAGGTTTATATATATGTAAATAATTAGGAACAGGCTCTGGTGACCTAAGGCACTATTGTCTTCCCTTGCACGGGCTCCAGTGGCATTCAGAAAGCCTTTGGAAGGACAATGTACTTTGGAGCAAAGAACCAATGTTGACACCATTACCCATTCATAGCAGTCATTAGGCTTGTTTATTTGACTTTTTCTTTTGTTAGCACACATGGAAACACCCTCTGGGGCTTTTAAAAAGTAGATATATTAAATATCAACACTGAAAACAGGTTCGACCAGGAAACAATGAACCTTAAGCACACAAAACAACTACAGAATGAACGGAGTAGGGGAGAGAGGAATGCGGACCTTGAAGGAGCCCTGGCTGGGGAGCACACACTGCACCAAGGCCATGGCCATGGTCAATCAGTCACCCAGGGAAGACAGCAAACAATCCCCACTTAAAAATAGTTTATTGGAGCCTGGCGTGGTGGCGCATGCCTTTAATCCCAGCACTTGGGAAGCAGAGGTAGGAGGATCACCGTGACTTCGAGGCCACCCTGAGACTACACAGAGACTACACAGGTCAGCCTGGGCTAGAGTGAGACCCTACCTTCAAAAACAAACAAACAAACAAACAACAATCATTTATTGGGCTGGAGAGATGGCTTAGTAGTTAAGGTGTTTGCCTGCAAAGCCAAAGGACCCAGGTTCAATTCCCCATGTAAGCTAGATGCACAGGGTGGCACATGTATCTGGAGATTATTTGAGTGGCTGGATGCCCATTTTCTCTCGCTCTCTCTCTACCTCTCTCTGCCTCTTCTTTCTTTCTCTCTCAAAAAAATAAAAAATAGCTTTAAAATATTTTATTTATTTGTTTATTTGAGAGAGAAAGAGAGCAGTAGATAGAATGGGTGTACCAGGGCCTCTAGCTGTTCCAAACAAACTCCCGATCCATGTGCCACCTTATGCATCTGGCTTACGTAGGTACTGAGGAATCAAACCCAGTTCGTTCAGCTTTCCAGGCAAGTGCCTTAACCGCTGAGCCATCTCTCTAGCCATGACCTGACCCTCATTTGTATATGTTATGGTATTATGATACGTGTGTGCATGTGTGTGCCAGATGTGTGTGCCCATGTGTGGAAGCCAGAGGAGGACGTCAGTGTCCTCCTCTGACCTTCTTTCGCCTTATTTCCCAGAAACAGAGTCTCTCGTTGATCCTAAAGCTCTCTGTAAACTGCTGACCAGTGAGCCCCTGTGATCCTCCTGTCTTTGGCCACCCCGTCTCCACTGAGGCACTGGTGTCACAGATATGTGCAACTGGTTTTTATTTTTATTTATTTATTGTTTTTTTTTTTTTTTTTTTTTTTGATGTACGATCTCGCTATAGCCCAGGCTGACCTGGAATTCACTATGTAGTCTCAGGGTGGCCTCCAACTCACAGTGGTCCTCCTGCCTCATGGTGATACCCCCTACCAAGTGCTGGGATTAAAAGCGTGCGCCACCACACCCGGCAATGTGCAACTATCTTTATGTGGGTGCTGGGGATGGAACTCAGGTCCTTTGAGTTTATGCAGCAAGCCATAGGGCAGGTTGTGGGTGGCAAGACCGCATGGTATCTCTCTCTCCTGTGTGGGTTCAGGGCTCCCCTAGCCTGTCTCTCTGTGTCAGGAGCTGCTGTCTGAGGGGATGAATTACAAAGATTTCCTCCCTCTTCTGACATACACTCTTTTTTCTGGGTACCTTCATCATGTGAACACACTGTACTTGACCCAGTGGCTCTGCAGAGCCTCAAAACTACCTCCTACAGGTGTGTCCCCTATTCACCAAGGAGAAAGGTAAGTCTTAAGTATTAGAAATCTAAGCTATCCTTTCTTTTATTAACTTTTTATCGACAACTTCCAAAACTCTAGACACTTTATCACCATCATAATTCCCTCCCACCACTGCCCTTTCCTCCTCCCAACCCCCCCCCCCGCACTGACTCCCTTCTTTTTCCCAACCAGTTTCTCTGTTATTTTGACGCCATAGCTTCTTTCTTCCTATGGTGCAGGTCTCGTGTAGGTAACGTCAGCCACTGATAGGTCATGAGCATCAAGGCTGCTGTGTGGCCACATGACATCATTGTAAGCGTTCCTCTGCATTCCTCTTTATTCATTTTCTCCTCTTACATTCTTCCCACTGCCTCCTCAGAATGGTCTTTGAGCCTCGGAGGCTGTGACAGAGATGTCTTACTTAATGCCAAATCCTCCAGTGTCACTTCTCAGCACTAGGGTGAGTTTTGAGTCACCCCAGTGGTCCCTGCCCTCTGAAAAGAGAAGCTTCTCCACTCTCAGTAACATTACTATATGGGCATAAACACGGGTATTTAGGGGGAAGTTTGGTAGGAATAATACATCTTTTTTGTTGTTGTTGTTATTTTTCAAGGTAGGGTTTCATTTAGTCCAGGCTGACCTGGAATTCACTACGTAGTCTCAGGGTGGCCTCGAACTCACAGTGGTCCTCCCACCTCTGCCTCCTGAGTGCTGGGATTAAAGGTGTGCGCCACCATGCCCAGCTAATATATCTTTTGACTAGGTTTTCAGTACCGGGCAGGAATCTCCTTCCGTGGAGTGGGCCTCAAATCCAATCAGAGAATGGTTGGTTTCCTCTATCAAAGACATGCCACCATTACACCAGTTGATACATTTTGCCCGGCCGGCCAGCCATAAAGCTTGCAGGGTCCACTGAAGGTTAAGAATGTTGATGACTTTTCTCCCCCAGCAGGCTGCATAGCTCTTTCCAGAATCCTGACAGCTAGTTAGTTCACAGGGAGGAGGTTTTCAGTTCTGCTCCAGCTTAATTTCTTAATTATCTGAAGACTAAGCATGTACAGTCTTCAGCAATAGGGTCTTACCATCTAGTTCTGGTGGGCAACCCAGAGCCTTGACAATGGTCTGTAATATTTTAGGGGGCATACAGGGGACCTCCCTGTGAAGCCATCTTTCAATTTATTAGAGAGAAAGAGAGGAAGAGGCAGACAGAGAGAATGGGTGCGCCAGGGCCTCCAGCCACTGCAAATGAATTCCGGATGCATGTTCCACCTTGCACATCTGGCTTTCGTGGGTACTGGGGAATTGAACCTGGGTCTTTAGGCTTCACAGGCAAGCGCCTTAACTGCTAAGCTATCTTTCCAGCACTCCCTCCACCAGCCTACTTATGCAAAGCTATGACCTAAATAGAGTAATGAACTTTTCTTAGGAGGCAACCATTGCCAAGTTGGCCTTCATCATACCTAGATACCTAGTCACCTATGACATGCAAAATTCTAGGCCAGGTACTAAGGTGTGGGTTCCACAGATGCCTAGACGTTTCTCCACTGGTTTTAGAGCTGGTGGGGCACGTTCTGTGCTGCCTGAGTATTGCCAAAGCGAGTGCCCTAGGGACCCCAAGGAGAAGTGATCAATTGGGCTCTCTCTCTCTCTCTCTCTCTCTCTCTCTCATAAATAAATAAATAAAATATTTAAAAAAATAAAGAAGTGACCAGTCGCCTTCTCTGGTCTGGTACAGCCACAGAAGGCTGTACTGAGAAGATGAGAGTTGAGTTGTGGGAAGAATGGGTGGGATTTACAAACTTAGAGAGGACGGGTGTGGGCAAGGTATGGAGGGAGATTCCTCTCCGACCATGGACACTCACGGATACCTGATCTCCACTGAGAACAGACCTCTCTGGGTGCCATCCTCACTATGTACCTACAACAGGGGCATTAGCAGAAGAAAGCCCATGCCTCCCATGCATGCCCTGTGGTCTGTTTTCTGAAGGGTGGTAGTCAGTCATAGTAGAACATGCAAATCCATAAACATATATGTATATTTTCAAGGTAGGGTCTTGCTTTCGCCCAGGATGACCTGGAATTCACTCTGTCATCTCAGGCTGGCCTCCAACTCATGGCGATCCTCCTACCTCTGCCTCCCAAGAGCTGGGATTAAAGAAGTGCGCCACCATGTCCAGCTCTTTTCTCAAGCCTTTTTGTTTTGTTTTTTTTTTTTTTCATTTCAATTTTTTAAAAATTATTAAAAACTTCCATGATCAAAAAATATATATATATATCCAGGCTGGAGAGATGGCTTAGCTGTTAAGCGCTTGCCTGTGAACCCTAAGGACCCTGGTTCGAGGCTTGATTCCCCAGGACCCACGTTAGCCAGATGCACCAGGGGGCGCATGTGTGTCTGGAGTTTGTTTGCAGTGGCTGGAAGCCCTGGTGTGCCCATTCTCTCTCTCTATCTCTATCTGCCTCTTTCTCTCTCTGCCACTCTCAAACAAATAAATAAAAATGAACAAAAAAAAATTTTTTTTAATCCCATGGTAATACTCTCCCTTCCCCCACTTTCCCCTCTGTAACTCCACTCTCCATCATATCTCCTCCCCCTCTCAATCAGTCTCTTTTATTTTGATGTCATGGTCTTTTCCTCCTATTATGATGGCCTTGTGTAGGTAGTGTCAGGCACTGTGAGGTCATGGATGTCCAGGCCACTTGGTGTCTGGGGGAGCACGTTGTAAGGAGTCCTACCCTTCCTTTGGCTCTTACATTCTTTTTTTTTTTGTTTGTTTTTGTTTTTTTGGTTTTTTGAGGTAGGATCTCACTCTGGCTGAGGCTGACCTGGAATTCACTATGTAGTCTCAGGGTGGCCTCGAACTCACAGCGATCCTCCTACCTCTGCCTCCCGAGTGCTGGGATTAAAGGCGTGCGCCACCACGCTCGGCTTGCTCTTACATTCTTTCTGCCACCTCTTCCGCAATGGACCCTGAGCCTTGGAAGGTGTGATCGAGATATTGCAGTGCTGAGCACTCCAGTCACTTCTTTCCAGCACCATTATGCCTTCTGAGTCATCCCAAGGTCACTGCCATCTGCAAAGAGAAGATTGTCTACCAAAAGTGAGAGTAGCTTTAATATAAGGGTATGAACATTAAGAGAAGTGCTTACTGGGCAGTTTGATGAGCATAGTACATACATTTAGCCAGGCAGCAGCAGACAGTACACCCCTAGGGCTCATGACCCCTGTTTTGAAAAACTTTTTCAAGTTTCATTAAACTCAGAACAAGTCACAGGCAAATTTTAATTAAGTCTTATGAAAATTCTTCAACGTATTGTAGCCATTTTGAGGGACCATAATGACACCATTTGTCCTTAAGCCTCCTAATATGACAACAGTATTGCCAACTATTTCTAAATTTCTGCAGAAACACATTCAGATAAGCTGAGTAATTGGCTTTAGACTGAGAATTTAATGATGAGAATATCGCGACATCGTGTCATAAAGCATTAGAGCAAAACCAGTTTACATTGGATCTGTTCTGTGTCCAAAGTTTAAAGAGCAAATATTTATGATTTCATGTAGTGTCTGCGAGTCAGGAATTCAGGGGTCACTTAGCTACTTAGCTGGTCTAGCCCAGATCCTCTTATAAGGTGGCAAGTAAGATATTCTAGGCTGGGCGTGGTGGCGCACGCCTTTAATCCCAGCACTCAGGAGGCAGAGGTAGGAGGATTGCCATGAGTTCGAGGCCACCCTGAGACTCCATAGTGAATTCCAGGTCAGCCTGGGCTAGAGTGAGACCCTACCTCGAAAAACCAAAAAAAAAAAAAAAAAAAAAAAAAAAGAAGATATTCTAGAAGACCATGGTATCTGTAGGGTTTTTTTCTTGTTTGTTTGTTTTTGTTTTTTATTTTGTTTTTTGAGATAGGGTCTCACTCTAGCCCAGGCCGACCTGGAATTTACTATGTAATCTCAGGGTGGCCTTGAACTCATGGTGATACTCCTGCCTTTGCCTCGCGAGTTCTGGGATTAAAGGCGTGTGCCACCATGCCCGGCTGCCTGCAGTTTTTTTTTTTTTTTTTTTTTTTCTGTTTTGAGAAAGAGAATGGGCATGCCAGGGCCACTGCAAACAAAACCCCAGAAACATGCACCACCTTGTGCATCTTTGTTAAGTGGGTTTTGGGGAATCGAACCTGGGTCCTTAGGCTTCACAGGCAAATGCCCTAACCTCTAAACCATGTCTCCAGCCCATGGTCTGCAGTTTAATGGGGGTGGAGAATCTACTGCTAAGTCACTCATGTGGCAATGGTGGCCTGGGTTCTTGAATCATGAGTCTGCATGGGAAAGCGTCCTTATAACACAGCAAGTAGAATTCAGCCACTGCCAGCACAAAGATCACTTAAGAAAGAGAAAACAGGAAGCTGGGTATCTCTTGTGTCTTTGTGTCTGACAAATCTTCACTCTGCTGTGTTTTATTGGTTACCTTGGCCATCGTGGTCCTATGTGGGAGAGAATTACGCAAAGAAATGCATACTGGATGGATTCCAAGTTCTGCTACATTCCTTTGGGAGGAGTGGGGGCTGGGGGTGGGGATGGTGGCCCCAAGCTCCAGGGGTGGCTCCTGGATCTTAGGTGCAATACAAGCCAATAGAGAAAAAAGACTGGGGGAAAGGAATGCAAGAGGCTCACTGGGCCGCAGGGGTCTTGTTTGAAGATGGAAGACACACCTGGTCCATGAGGAGGATTCTGGAGAATGGCTCAGCAGGGTGGGTTGTAAAATGAAGGGGCTGGGCGGTGAGCGCTTCCTTGCTCGTCCAGGCCATGCGTTGGTGTGCATTAGACTCTGATGTTCATGTCGCTCTCGCAGAGTGGACATTAATTAGCTCCTTGTTTTGTAAATGGGGAAACTGAAGCCCGTGGGGAAGCATTCGCCGAATGTGGTAAGGGGCTGGAAAGATGGCTCAGCGGTTAAAGGCTTTTTGCTTGCAAAACCCGACAGCCTGGCTATGATTCCCCAAGGGTACTCACATAGAAGCAGATGGCGCAAAGTGGTGCGTGCGTCTTTCTGGAGTTTGTTTGCGGTGGCAAGGAGGCCCTGGTGTGTGTCCATACTCAACTCTCTTCTTCTTTCTCTCTCTGCTTGCAAATAAATAAATAAATAAATAATATTTAAAAGAAAAGAAAAGGTGGTGGTCTGAAGGTATGTCCCCCATAGACTCAGGCATTTTTGATTCAGACTAAACTTCCTACTTAAGGACCCCTGCTTAAGTTCCCTGCAGTGGGAGGCATGTCACTGAGCTCAGATCTTAAGTCCAGCCCTAAGGTGTACAGAGAACAGTTTTGCGCTCTGGCTGTTTGGGGTTGTGGGTGTTGGTTTTTCTCTCTCTACTGTGGATGCGTGCTGGGGTGAGCCGGCTTCTCCCGCCATGGTGGAGCCCCCCTCCCCTGGAATCTGCATGAAATGAACCAAAGGCAATAAAGCAAGAGCCATGATGTCAGGCAGGTGTCACTCCAAAACCTCGCTCGCTCCTTTCTCTCCACCAAGAGCCACACATAAGGCGTAACCTGCTTCCTCTGTCAAGAAGCCCTTGGTAGGAGGATCGATGTGAATTCGAGGCCAGCCTGAGACTCCATGGTGAATGCCAGGTCAGCCTGAGCTAGAGGGAGACCCGACCTCGGGGTAGAGGGAGTGGGGGCGGGGAAGGAAGGGAAACCAGAAACAGAGCCCGCTGCCCTGACTCTCCATTTGCTCCCAGCGTCTGCATAACATGTTACGGCTCCTTCTGTCTGACATTAGCTCTGTCCTCAGTCTCACAAATGCAGTGACAACAGTATGAAAACAGCTTTCACCCTTCCTCCCTCCCTCCCTTCCTCCTTCCTCTCTCTCTTTCTTTCTTTCTTTCTGTTTTTTTGAGGTATGGTCTTGCTGTGGCCCAGGCTGACCTGGAATTTACTATGTATTCTCAGGCTCACAGTGATTGAACCCACTCTCGAACTCTCAACGATCCTTCTACCTTGACCTCCCGAGTGCTGGGATTAAAGGCATGCGCCCCCACGCCCGGCTGAAAATAGCCATTTATTCTCAGAAAGCTGCTACAGAAACGATCACACATTGGGAGTGCAGAGGTGAAAAACGATCTGCTGAGGCTTTCTGCTGGGATAGATGTGTCAGGTGGTAGTTTTTCTTCTGGGTTAGATCATGTGTCCGTCAGGAAGTTTGGCTCAGGGGAAACCATGAGGGCCTAACCCTGAAATCAGACTGGCAGATGCCCAGTAGAGATTGGAGGAAGGTTCCACGGGACACAGAGGGTAGACGGGTGTGGCGACTCCTCACTGCAGGCCAGTGCGTGGACACAGGCTGCATCCCTACACCTCATGCCTATCTTGCTAAACCAGGCCCAAGTCTCACTTCCTACCAGTAGGAACATCTACCATAAAAACTCCAGAGATGGACAGAGGGAAGAGCATTGTGATGATGAATTTAAAGAAAAGGTTGTTTTTGTTTTAAATTTCATTTGTTTGTAAGCACTGAGCAATAGAGAGAAGAGGTACAGACAGAGAGAATGGGCATTCCTGGGCCTCCAGCCACGGCAAACCAACTTCAGAAGCATGCGTCACTTTGTGCATCTGGCTTTACAGGGTTACTGGGGCATTGGACTCCTGCCGTCGTTAGACTTTAAAGGCAAGCGTTTTAACCGCTGAGCCATCCTTCTTGACTGTGATGGTCATTTATATGGGTTAACTTGATTGGGCCACGGAATGCCTGATTACACTTGCTGAAACACTGGCGGATCTCTGTGTGTAGGGGGGTTTCTAACTGTGAGTTACACTTGAATTGGTAGAGCCAGTGAAGCCGACTGCTCTCCCCTGGTGGGTGGGCCTCTTGCAGTTCATTGGAAGTCTGGATAAGGGGAAGGGGTGGGGGAAGGGGAAATTCCTCCTGCCTGCCTGTCTTTGAGCTGCGGAGTGAGTCCTTTGAACCTTTGAAGTAAGCCTTGGACGGGAACTTAAAGGCTTCTCTCATTCTTGGACTGGAATTTAGAATCAGCTGTTCCGGGTTTACAGCTTGGGCAGCTGATCATGGGACTTCTCAGCCGCCCTCGCCACGGGTGCCCCTTACTTACAGGAAATGCTGGGGCTGGGGAGATGGCTCAGTGCATAAAATGCTAGCCACTCAAGTGTGAGGGCCAGAGTTCAGATCCTCAGAACCCATGTCAATGCCAGGCGGGCACATATGATAAATGACTATGGGTCAGTAAATGTCAGATTGATAGAGGGTAGGTTGATGATAGATATACAATAAGTAGATGATAAACATGTAGATATATGCAGATAGAACATGCATATAATTTCTTTTCATGTGTATGTGTGTGTGGTGTGTGTACATGTGTGTATGCACGTTCTCAGTGCTTTGGGAGGCAGACGGGAGCCTCAGCTGACTGGCTGGCTGGAACAAGCCAAGGAAGGGAGCTCTGCGTTCAAATGAGACTGTGCCTCATTTAGTAAAGCCGTCAAGAAAGACACCCAAGCCAGGTGTGGCGGCGCATACCTTTAATTGCAGCACTCAGGAGGCAGAGGTAGGAGGATTGGTGTGAGTTTGAGTCCAGCCTGAGACTACGTAGTGAACTCTAGTGAGCTTGGTCTAGAGTGAGACCCTACCTTGATAAAAACTAAAAAAAGAAAAAAAAAAAAAAGAAAGAAAGACACCCAATGTTCATCTCTGGCAACTACATGTATACATGTGCACACGTGTGTGCCCAGATTCATGTAAACAAGCATACACACACGTAGATACCACACACATATACATGAAAAGAAATTCTATGTATCAAAAAGCCAGGCATAGATGCACAAGGTGGCACGTGCATCTGGAATTCATTTGCAGTGGCTGGAGGCCCTGACTTGCCCATTCTCTCTCTGTCTTGCTTTCTCTCTCTGCTTCTCTCTCTCAACTAAATAAATAAAAATAAAGTTATTTTAAGAAGCCAGGCATTAGCTCAGTAGAACTGTTTTTTCCACAATCAGGACCCCTCCTAGGAGGGAGGTCTTTCATAGGAAATAAACATTGTGGTTGGTTATTAAGTCCAGCCCCTGGAACTTGGTGTCAGGGCTCCTCTTTCTGAGATAGATCCTAGCCCTAACCAAGCAGCTGGCCCTCTGGTTCACCTGGGCAAAAGACAGCCCACCACCCTAAGGTTATAAATACCTCTGCAAGAAGAGGGAGGCTCTCTTGCTCTCTGAGCACTTGGAAACTCACTTGGGTGAGATTTTCCCCCAGCTGGGCCTGGGCTGTCTCAGGCCCAGGTCCAGCCCCAGCGGCAGCTGGGAGGCCCCCAGCCCTTCCTCTCCACATGGGTTCTTCATCCCCTCCAGCACCCCACAAGGCAGGAGTACTTGAACTTTCTTTCCTCTTTCCGCACTTTCCTCACATTTGGGTATCTGGTCACATGGGCTCCTCAGCTACACGTGGCTCACACAGGCTTTGGGGCTCTACGAGGTGTGCTTCTGCCCACTTTGGCTCCCCTTACCTCCAGCATGCTGGTATGCGCCTTTAATCCTAGCACTCGGGAGGCAGAACTAGCAGGATCGCTGTGAGTTCAAGAACACCCTGAAACTACATAGTGAATTCCAGGGGAGCCTAGGCTAGAATGAGAGCTACCTCCAAAAACAAAACAAAAAAAAAAAAAAAAAATTCTATGTATTTATGTTCTATTTGTATATATCTACATAGTTATCATCTAGTTATATATCTATTATCTATCTAGCATCTGTCAATCAAGCATCTACTGATCTATGTATAGTCACTTAACATTCATCTATCTATCTATCTATCTATCTATCTATCTATCTATCTATCTATCTATCTATCCATCCATCCATACAATCCACACCCATCCTCTTGATTCTGTTTCTTTGGAGAAACCTTACTAACCTAATACAAACATCCTCTCTCCACTGCCTTCTCCTCATGTTGGCACTCCATCTAAAAGCTGTAAATGGGACAAACCTTCATAATAGGAGGAAAAGATGATTGATTATATGGAGATAAAAGAGAGGGTCTGGAGAGATGGCTTAGTGGTTAAGGCCTGCAAAGGCTAACAATCTGAGTTCAATTCCCCAGTACCCACATCAAGCCAGACGCGCAAAGTAGTACCTGCATCTGGAGTTTGTTTGTAGTGAGTGGAGGCCCTGCCATGCACATTCTCTCTTTCTGTCTGTCTTCTGTCTCTCTGTGCTTTCAAATCAGTCAATAAATAAAAGTATTTAAAAAATAAAAGAGAGACTAATTGAGAGAGGAAGGGGATATGATCGAGAGTGGATTTGAGAGGGGGGAACCAGAGTGGAGGGAGGGAATTATCATGGTTTTATTGTCTATACTTAAGGAAGCTGTCAATAAAAAGTTTTTTAAAAGGGCTGGAGAGATGGATTAATGGTTAACATGCCGTGAAGCCTAAGGACCCAGGTTCAACTCCCCAGAACCTATGTAAGCCAGATGCATCTGGTGGCACATGCAACTAGAATTTGTTGCAGTGGCTAGAGGCCCTGGTGTACCCATTCTCCCTCTCTTTCTCTCTCTCTCTGTGTCACATAAATAAATAAATAAATATATTTTTTAAGCTTTTTTTTTTTTTTTTTTTTTAAAGAAAGTTTTAGATGGGGACAAACTTGGAAAAGACCAGGTAGGAGGAAGGAGCCACTCATGAGCTCACCAAGTAGTTTAATTAAAAAAAATTTTTTTAAATACTTTCATTTATTTACTTGAGAGAGAGAGAAATAGTCAGGTAGAGACAGAGAGAGAGCGGGGGTGGGGGAGAGGGAGAATGGGTGCATCAGGGCAGGCCTGTAGCCTTTGCAAATGAACTTCAGATGCATGCATCCCTTGTGCATTTGGCTTATGTGGGTCCTGGGGAATAGAACCTGGGTCCTTCGGCTTTAAAGCAGACAAGTGCCTCAACCACTAAACAATCTCTCCAGCCCCCAAAATTTTTAAATTTTTTAAATGAGTGACAGAGAGAAAGAGAATGGGTGTACCAGAGTTCACACTTAATTTCATCTCTGCTGTTGCAAACTTGACATTGAACAAGGGGTGCTAATTTTTATGGTGCACTGGCTCACACAAATGATATAATCTGTTTTAAATGAGCAAGTAAAGTTGTGTCTTCAAGAAATAGTAGTGACTGGGGTGGGAAGTGACAGTAATAGCTGTTTCCATATAAAGGTTTGTATGGTGTCCCATAAGCTCCCTCAAAAAGCCCCACTGGGGCGGGAGGCCAAGGTAGGAGGATGGCCTGAGACTGCACAGTGCATTCCAGATCACCCTGGGCTACAGTGAGACACTACCTTGGAAAACAAAACAAAACCAAATAAAAAAAACCCATACCTCAATATTAACCTTTGGAGGCAGAGACTGTGATTTCTGTTTTAAACAAGTGTATGAAGAAAAGATGGAAAGCGTTGATTACAAAAAGTTCAAGAAATTTCCCAGTGAAAAAGCACCATCTCTTTCCAGGCCCTTAGGCCAAGTTTCACTGTTCTTTCGTAAGACAAACCTTTGTCCCTGGATCTGACTAAGAGGTTAAGCAATGTGAATAGTCTAGCCAGGGCTTTGTCCCCTGAAGAAAGAGTAAGATCTCAAGATAAAAGATGGCGTGTCAAGTGAATTTTCCAGGAAGAGGCCATCAGAGTCGAGCTGAGAATAGGTGTATGCCTGTCTTAGGGCTGTAGGGCTGGGCTTGCTCAAACCATGCTGCCACATATCAGATGGAGGGTTGCTTTGAGCTTCCCTGGGAGACGAGCTCGAGATAGTAATCAGTATTTTAAACAGATTACAACGGCATGTAACCCTCTCCTGTCTCTACAAAGTGGGGCGCTCTCCAAAGGATGAAGCTCCCAGTGTTCCTGTTCGGTTCTTCACAGGGTGGGCACAAGCTATTAGCTGGTAAATCCTGGGAAAGGACCCCTTCCTGTTGTTTTGTGTTTTGGAATTTTTTATTTTATGAGAGAGAAAGAGTGAGAGAGAAGAAGGAGGAGGAGGAGCAGGAGGAAGAGGAGATGAGGAGGAGGATGCCAGGGCCTCCAGCCACTGCAATGGAACTCCAGCTGCATGCATCACCCTGTGCATCTAGCTTACATCCGTCCTGAGGAATTGAACCTGGGTCCTTTGGTTTTGCAGTCAAGCACCTTAACCGCTAAGCCATCTCTCCAGCCAGGAGAACATGTTTTGAAATGGTTGGCAAAATCAAACTAATCAGCAGAGCTGATGGAACAGTCTGTAGCTTGAGTCTCTGAGGGTTTTTCAAACCCAAAGGAAGAATCCAGACCTTCTAGCTGTCGCCAGCCACATCCGGGTGGGTAACAAGGGCCCCTGATGTTGAGTGCTAGCCAAGAACATGGGCGGGCTGGGGAGAGGGTTGCTAGGTGAGCAGGGATGGGTAGAATGGAACTTCAAACTGCAGTAGTATTTCTTTGTAATTGACATAAGGACAATTTTATTCTCTATCATTATTAGTAAGGAAAAAATGGTGTTAATTAAATTTGATAATGTACTAAATAAGATAATTTGCCTAAAGCTGGGTGTGGTGGCACACGCCTTTAATCCCAGCTTTTGGGAGGCGGAGGTAGGAGGATTGCATTGAGTTCAAGGCCACCCTGAGACTACATAGTGAATTCCAGGTCAGCCTGGGTCACAGTGAGACCCTACCTCTAAAAGAACAAAGCAAAACAAAAGATAATGTATCTAATATTCATGAAGGCCAGGACATAATTTGAAACGGTCTGGAGTAACTGAATAGTCTTCAGGAGCAGGGGGATGTTCCCCAGGGGGTGAGTTCTTCCTTTCATAGGGTTTTTCAAGGAAATTGATCATTGTTTAGGGAATAAGGAAGATAGGAACTTATCACAGAGAGACTTCAGAGACAGCTATACCTTTATTCAAACATGATCTGGGCCAATGGCATTGGTCAGGAATGCTTTTGGGCTATAAGTAACAGGAACCCCAAATAGCAGTTGCTCTAATCACAATTAAACATTTAGTTATGTCATCTAAAAAGAAGCCCAAAAAGGAACTGGTTCCAAAGTACATAAAATACTTCAATGATGTAAGAATACAAGCTTGATATCTTTACATGTTTTTTTTTTAAAGTCTTTTAATAAATTTAATTATTTATTTGCAGAGAGAGAAAGAGAGAGAGAGAGAGAGAGAGAGAGAGAGAGAGAGAGAGAATGGGTGCACCAGGGCCTTCAGCCACTGCAAACAAACTCCAGACACATTTGCCACCTTGTGCATCTGGCTTACATGGGTTCTGGGGAACTGAACCCAGGTCATTAGGCTTGGCAGGCAAATGCCTTAACCATGAGCCATCTCTCCAGTCCTCGTGTGTGTGTGTGTGTGTGTGTGTGTGTGTGTGTGTGTGTGTTTGTTTTTTGAGGTAAGGTCTCACTCTAACCCAGGCTGACTTGGAATTCACTATGTGAATTTGGCCTCAAATTTACAGAAATGCTCCTACATCTGCCTCCAAGTGCTGGTATTAATGGCATGTGCCACCACCCCAACCTACAGGGTTTTTTTTTTTTTTTTTTTTTTTTTTTAAATCTCTGTTGCAGTCTGGTTTCCATTGCTGGTAGAAATCACCCAACCAAGAGCAGATTGTGGGAAAAAGAGGTTTATTTTGGATTTCAGGCTCAAGGGGACGCTCCACAATGGCAGGGGAAAATGATGGCATAAGCAGAGGGTGGACATCACCCTCTGGCCCACATAAGATGGACAACAAGAACAGGCGAGTGTGCCACACACTGGCAAGGGGACACTGGCTATAACACCCATAAGCCCACCCCCAACAATGCACCGCCTCCAGGAGGCCTTAATTCCCAAATCTCCACCAGCTAGGAACCTAGCACTCAGAACACCTAAGTTTATGCGGTGGGGACACCTGAGTCAAACCACCGCAGTTTCCTTTTAGACCCAAGATGGCATCAACAACTTTAGGCAAAAGATTCTCATACACCAGCTTCTCAGAGCAGCAGGGAGGAAGGGAGACAGAATGGCACTGCAAGTGATTTTCTCCTCGCACCCTTTCTCAGGCGAGAACCGTTTTCCTAGAAGTCTGCAGAAGCCAGCTCCCTTCTCCTCAATGCGTAGATCCCAGGTGAGCTTAGCTGAAGACCGTGCATGAGTTGCCATGACTGGTGTACCCTACTTTATTCACTGCTGCCTTCTGGTCACCTCAGTGGGGATCATTCAAGTCAAGTATAAAGAAAACCTATTCATATTTCTGTATTTACCTCTTTTCTTGAGACAGGGTCGCTCTCTAACCGGATCCTATAGCCTAGTCTGGCCTTGAATTCACAGCGATTCTTCTGCCTCAATCTCCCAAATGCTGGAATTATAGGCATTGAGCCACCATTTCTGGCTGTCTATTTCATGTTTTCTTTCTCTTTTATATTTTTATTTTCATTTATTTTTTAATTTATTTATTTGAGAGGAAGGCAGATAGAGAGAGAGAGAGAGAAAGGATGGGCACACGAGGACCTCTAGCCACTGCAAATGAGCTCCAGATGCATGTGCTACCTTGGGCATCTAGCTTACATGGGTCCTGGGGAATTGAACCTGGGTCTTTTGGCTTTGCAGGCAAGCACCTTAACTGCTAAGCCATCTCCCCAGCCCTCTTTTTTTTTTAAAATTTATTTATTTATTTATTTATTTATTTGGGAGAGAGAGAGAGAGAGAGAGAGAGAGAGAGAGGAAGAGAATGGGTGTACCATGGCCTCCAGTACCTGGATATGAACTCCAGAAGCATGCACCACCTTATACGTCTGGATTACATGGGTCCTGGGGAATTGAACCTGGGTACTTAGGTTTTGTTTATTTATTTATGTTTTGTTTCTTAAGGTAGGGTCTCACTCTAGCCCAGGCTGACCTGGAATTCACTATGTAGTCTCAGGGTGGCCTCAAACTCACAGTGATCCTCCTACCTCTGCCTCTCAAGTGCTGGGATTAAAGGTGTGTGCCATCATGCCTGGTTGGTTTTTTTAATTCTCAACCTAGCAAGCTTTTTACTGTAATATGAGAAACTACCTGACTTAAACCAAAAGCTTTCCTTCTCATATATATTTGCAAGGAGAGAGGGAGAGAGAAAGAGAAGGGGGAGAATGAGTACGCCAGGGCCTCCCGCCTCTGCAAGCAAACTCTAGATGCATGTGTCACTTTGTGAATTAGGCTTTACATGGGAAGTGAATCCAGGCCATCTGGTTTTGTAAATTAAGAGCCTGCAACCTCTGAGCCATCTCTTCAGCCATCCTTCCGATTTTTTACTACATAGTTTATTTTCTCCCTCCTTTTACCCCTTATAATAAAATATAACGAGCCAGGCGTGGTGGCATTGTGGTGGCGCATGCCTTTAATCCCAGCTCTCGGGAAGCCGAGGTAGGAGGATCGCCGTGAGTTCAAGGCCACCCTGAAACTACATAGTGAATTTCAGGCCAGCCTGGGCTAGAGCAAGATTTTACCTTGAAAAACTAAAAATAAACACATGAAAGAAAGAAGGCATGTTTGCATACAAAAAAACTTTCCATCCAACTGACAGTTCCATGACCTCACACAGGCTATTCACCTCTGCGGTCTGAGTTTTTCTACCTGTAAAATGAGCTTGTTAAATGAGACGGGTCCTCTAGGGTCACTTTCAGTTCTGAAATTGGATGGGTCTTTGGCCTATATGGACCAGTGTGTGACCTGTCTCCAACCTCTGGTGTGAGACTCTGGTCTCCCAGTCTTCTTACCCGTCACTTGTCCTGTCCTCTCTTTGACCTGTCCATGCCGTGGTCCCTGAATGAGCTGGCCACGTCTCTAGGCGCTTCTGTGAGATGCCTCACAAGTCTTACTCCATAAACAATATAGCCAGGCTTCCCAAGACACCGTCCCTCCCAGACCTTGGAAGATGTCTTCTTGTTTCACTGACTTTTGACTTTGGAGATTTCAAAAGATTGTGCTCAATGGCCCACGTCCTCAAGCAGGGACCTTTAACAATTTCTCTCCAGCCCATTGGCTCGCAGCATCAGTATGCTGACTACTTCATGTGAATCCCAACTTTCCTCTCCAGATCTTTCTTTCCTGTCTTAGAGGGAGTATAGGAATGGTGAGCCCCAGAGCAAATGTGGGGTGCTCTAAAACCCCAAAATTAAGACCTCGTGCATTCTTGCTGATGACCCATGAGGGAAGTTTCTAGCACGTTTCCGGAAGCTATAGACAAGGGATGAGTCCTAAACTCGAGCAGAACCTGTCTTTGGTGAGTGGGATGGCTATCTAATCAGGGAGGCTAGCAGAAGACCAAGACCAGCAAGAGCTATGTGAAGCATTGATTTTATTTTATTTTTAGAAGTAGGGTATCGCTCTAGCCCAGGCTGACCTGGAATTCACTATAGTCTCAGGCTGGCCTCGATCTCATGGCGATCCTCCTACCTCTGCCTGCCAAGTGCTGGGATTAAAGATGTGCGCCACCTGCGCCCCAGCCTCTTACGGCATCATTATGCAGTTTACCAGAAGACAGCAGACTGGGCGGTTTACAGTGAACACAGTTTCTCAGGAGGCCAAGTCAAAGTAGCAGGTGACATCTGATAAGGGCCTTCCTGCTGTGTCAGTCACAATAAGGCAGAAGCCATCACGGGGCAGAAAGGCAAGAACAGACAGAGAAAAACAAAAGGACTTCCAGCTCACTCCTGCCATGAAGACATTCATCCCTTCCTTCCACTCTTCCAGCCTAATCACTTCTCATTAGGCTCTGCCTCCAGAGAGACACCAGGGGACCAAAATGAGAAGAGAGGGCTGGAGAGATGACTTAGTGGTTAAGGCGCTTGCCTGCGAAGCCCAAGGACCCAGGTTCAGTTCCCTAGGACCCATGTAAGCCAGATGCACAAGGTTGCTCATTGTGTTTGGAGTTCGTTTGCAGTGGCTGGAGATCCTGGCGTCCTTTTCCCTTCTCTGTCTCAAATAGAAATAAATAAAATATTTTAAAAATGGGAAGATGTGCTGGGCATTGTGGGAGGCAAAGGTAGGAGGATTGCTGTGAGCTTGAGGCCAGACTGAGACTACACAGTGAATTCCAAGTCAGCTTGGGTTACAGCAAGACCCTACCTCAAAAATAAAATAAAATAAAATAAAATAAAATAAAATAAAATTGAGAGAGATATAAAAAAGTTCTTAGGTTAGGGTTGGAGATATGTCTCAGTGGTTTAATGCACTTGCCTACAAAGCCTAAGGACTTGGGTTTGATTCCCTAGAACCCATGTAAAGCCACATGCACAGTTGCTTATGTAGCTGGAGTTTGTTGGCAGCAGCTGGAGGCCCTCTATTTCTCTTTCAAATAAATAACAACAAACTATTAAAAAAAGATGACCCAGCCGGGCGTGGTGGTGCACGCCTTTAATCCCAGCACTTGGGAGGCAGAGGTAGGAGGATCGCCGAGAGTTCGAGGCCACCCTAAGACTACATAGTGAATTCCAGGTCAGCCTGAGCCAGAGTGAGACCCTACCTTGAAAAACCAAAAAAAAAAAAAAGATGACCCAGCTGGGGTCAAAGGCATGTGACACCATACCCAGTCCCTAATCATCTTTTGACCTGGGTGTACAGAATTTTCTGAAGAAGTTTGGAGACTCTGGAGATGGTTTTTTTCCCCTGAGGTAAGGTCTCACTCTAGTCCAGGCTGACCTGGAATTCACTCTGTAGTCTCAGGGTGGCCTCGAACTCATGGCAATCCTACCTCTGCCTCCTGAGTGTTGGGATTAAAGGCATGCGCCACCATGCCCAGTTTATTACCTGGCATGTTAGTAAGTTTATGAAAAAATACAAAAATCTTCCATAGCCCCGCAAAACAGACTTCCAGACTTCCAGCTTATGGCAACAAATGATGCTGGGGTCCAATGCCTGGTTCACGTGCTTTGTCCAGCACCCCCACTCTGACCTAATTTATAACCCCTGTAGCTCTTGTCTGCATACTTTCCCATGTGAAGTCATTTGTCTTTCTTAACAGTCAACCCAATTTATTCCACGAGAATGCTCCCCCAAACTCTGCTGGTAATCGGTTCGAGTTCTAAATTGCTATTGTAATCACAAAGATCCAAAAATAGCTTACATTTTCTCCTGCAGCTGCAGTCACCTCTCACTGTGCCCAGTTCCTCTGCACGTCTTCCCATCGCTTTTGAGCTGCCCTTGCCCATCCAACACGGCCCTGCCCGCTTTTCCAGACTCATCCTAGGTCCTGGCGCTGCCTCCACCCCCGCAAGCACCTCACTCCCAGGGCTCCATCCCTCCTCCTGGAACTATGCCTCTGAGCTCCTGAGGGGCCCTTGTTTCTGCCAAGTGTTCACCACTCCTCTCATTCTCCCAAGATTTGGTCAAATTGTATGCACACCACAGGAAAAAAAAAAAAGTGAGTTTATTATTTTTAAATTTTGTTAAGTGTTTTATATTTAACTTATTAGAGAGAGAATGAGAGAAAGAGGGAGCGGGGTGGGGGGGAGGAGAATGGGCACACCAGGGCCTCCAGACAGGTGCTACCTTGTGCATCTGGCTTTATGTGGTTACTGGGGAATTGAACTCTGGTCCTTACGCTTTGCAGGCAAGAACCTTAACCACTGAGCAATCTCTCCACCCCTGATTTTAGTATTTAGGTAATTCAAACTCAAAACTCCAAAACACTCCCTTTTCTCTCTCTCTCCCTCTCTGATTTTAGTATTTAGGTAATTATTTAATGTCTGTCTTCCTTGCAGAACTGTAAATTCTATGAGGGCAAGATGACTCCTTCCCTGGGCATTGCTGCACTGCCTGCCTCTTGTACAGTGTCTGGTATACAACAGGTAATTTCTTTGTTCTTTTAGAGGCAGGGTCTCACTCCAGCCCAGGCTGACCTGGAATTCACTACGTAGTCTCATGCTGGCCTCAAACTCACAGTGATCCTCCTACCTCTGCCTCCTGAGTGCTGGGATTAAAGGCATGTGCCACCATGCCTGGCCACAATAGGTATTTTCTATATATTTGGTTTTTTAAAAAAATATTTTTAGGAATGGAGAGATGGCTCAGTGGTTAAGATGCTTGCCTGCAAAGTCTAAGGACCAATGTTCAACTCTCCAGATCCCACGTAAGCCAGATGTACAAAGGTGAGGCAAGCGCAAGGTTGCACATGCCCACTGGGTGGTGCAAACATTTGGAGTTCAACTACAGGGGCTGAGGCCCTGGTGCCAATTTTCTCTTTCTCTCTGTCTCTCTCTTTCTGTCTCACTCTCTCTAAAAATTAAGAAATATATTTTTTAATTTATTTATTTGTCAGGAGAGAAAGGAAGAGAGAGAGAGAGAGAGAGAGAGAGAGAGAGAGAGAGACAGAGCAAGTGAGTGAGCATTAGTGTGCCAGGGCCTTTTGCTACTGCAAACAAACTTCAGACACATGCACCACTTTGTGCATCTGGCTTCTGTGTGAGTCCTTGGGGAACAGAACCCAGGTGGGCAGGCTTTGTAAGCAAGCGCCTTTAACAGTTGCGCTATCTCTCCATTCCATTCCAGTTACTACATATCTGAATGAATTTCTATATGGAGTTGAAGATGATGATAGCTTTTCATATATATTATCTGTAATCCTAAAGATACTTCTTCCTCTTCCCTTCTCTCTGTTTCTTTCTTCCTTTCTTTCTTCTTGTGTTTTCCGGATCTGGCATAAATGCCTAAAGAATGTTTCCTGGGTCACATCTAAGCATATGCTTGGTTTCTTTTAAAGAAATTGCCTCCCTGTGTTTAGTGGATGTAGCACTTTATATTCTCACTAGTGCTGTTTGAGTTTCTCTATAGCCTGTCCTTTCCAGCATTTGATGTCTCTCTTTTAAAATTTACATTTTATTTATTTAATTGAGAGAGAGAAAGAGACTGAGAGAGAATGGGCGCGGTAGGGCCGTTAGCCACCGCAAACAAACTCCAGACACCTGCGCCCCCTTGTGCCTCTGGCTTATGTGGGACCTCGAGAATCGAACCTGGGTCCTTAGGCTTCTCAGGCAAATGCCTTAACCACCGAGCCATCCCTCTAGCCCCTTATGTCCCTTTTTTAAAAAAGTAATTTTTCTCCTCCAAGGAGATGGCAGTAGAAGACCTGGAAGACTCAAAACTCATTAAAGCAGAAAAATCAGAGGCTCAACACGAAAGGAGACTTCTAACACGCCCGCCATGGCTCAGAGAACTTCGTGGACAAGGAGAACAGAAAGGACGTAAGAGCCAAAGGGTGGGAAGGCATACTCAGAGGCATTGTCTCCCCTACAGAAACTAACTGGGGAAGGTGGCACACACCTTTAATCCCAGCACTTGGGAGACAGGGGTAGGAGGATTGCTGTGAGTTTGAGTCCAGGCTGGGGACTACATAGTAAGTTCCAAATCAGCCTGGGCTAGAGTGAAACCCTACCTTGAAAAGAAACAAACAACCAAAAAATAAAGGAACCTGATTGGTGCATTCATAATTAAAATAATGAAAACAATACATTTTAGCCATTCTGATTCTAGTGTAGTAATACTATAGTTTCATTTTGTGTTTCTGTAGTGGTTAATAATACTGAACATCTTCTCATATACCTTATCATTCCGTCTTTTCTAATTTTCTATTGTAATTTTGTTTTTCCAGGTAGGGTCTTGCTCTAGCCCAGGCTGATCTGTAACTCTGGAATTCACTTTGTATTCTCAGGGTGGCCTCGAACTCACAGCAATCCTCCTACCTCTGCCTTCTGAGTGCTGGGGCTAATGGCGTGCGCCACCACACCCGGCTCTATTAGAATTTTTTTTTTTTAATTTATTTATTTGAGAGCGACAGACACCGAGAGAAAGACAGATAGAGGGAGAGAGAGAGAATGGGCGCGCCGGGGCTTCCAGCCTCTGCAAACGAACTCCAGACGCGTGCGCCCCCTTGTGCATCTGGCTAACGTGGGACCTGGGGAACCGAGCCTCGAACCGGGGTCCTTAGGCTTCACAGGCAAGCGCTTAACCGCTAAGCCATCTCTCCAGCCCTCTATTAGAATTTTTGAAGATCTGTGTGTGGGGCCATGTGTGTGCTACTTGCATGTGCAGAGGTCAGAGGACAACTTCCGTGTTGGTCAGGTGTGAATTCTGGCCTTCAACTTTATTTTAGGCAGGGTCTCTTGCCCCCATTATATACTAGGCTAGCTGTCTCACGAGCTCCTGGGGGCTCTCCTGTGTGGCGCCCATCACCCAGGAGCACTGGGATTACAGATGTGCACTACTAAGCCTGGTTTTAAGTGTGTTCCAGGGGTCCACACACAGGTTCCTGGCTCTTGTACAGCAAGCACTTTATCCATGAACCCACCTTCCCACCCCTTGATATATATATATATATATATATATATATATATATATATAGTGTGTGTGTGTGTGTGTGTGTGTGTGTGTGTATTTATTTATTTATTTATTTATTTATTTTAAGGTAGAATCTAACTCTAGCCCAGGTTGATCTGGAATTCACTACATAGTCTCAGGGTGGCCTCAAACTCATGGCAATCCTCCTACCTCTGCCTCCCAAGTGCTGGGATTAAGGGCGTATGCCACTATGTCCGGCTTTGATTTCTTGTTTAAAATAAAACTCTTTTATTTATTTATTTGCAAGCAGAGAAAAAAAGAGAGAGACAATCGGCGTGCCAGGGCTTCCAGCTGCTGCAAACAAACTCCAGATGCATGTACCACTTTGTGCATCTGGTTTTACTTTCTGATTTTTTTTTGGGGGGGGGAGGTTGAGGTAGGGTTTTGCTCTAGCCCAGGCTGACCTGGAATTTACTATGTACTCTCAGGATAGCCTCAAACTCATGGCTATCCTCCTACCTCTGCTTCCCAAGTGCTGGAATTAAAGGCGTGCACCACCATGCCTGGCTTTGATTTTTTAAATATTTTTAACTTGAATTTTAAGAGATCTGTTTGTATTCTAGGTACTGCCAACCATTGGTCTACTTTCTTTCTGTATTTATTTATTTATTTCTTCTTCATTGTTTTGTTGAAGAAACTGAGGGACAGAAAGGTGAAAGTCACTGGTTTCACAGTGGAGAAAGGAAAGGTTGACTTGGAATTCCCTCCATCCAGTCTTCTTGATGGCTCATCTCAGTATCTCCCTGACTCAGCAACTCACCCTTAATTTAGCCCATGCAATTTCTCTGAGCCAGACACTTTTTCTGGGCATGCAGCCTCCCGGGGTGAGTTATTGAAAAGTTTGTCTTCTGAAGTTTCTTGCCTACGTTAGTCATCTCACTTCCTTACACAATAGAAATGGAGGCTGGAATGTGATAACTAAGTCCCCCACCTTTAGCTGTTCTCCCCACAGAGCCTTTAGCTGTCAACCCTCTTCAAAGCTACTGAAGGAGGGTCCCCTCACTCAAATTCAAATCCTCCTGGCCAGATTGGAAGGTATCTGATGACTATTGGAAGCAAAGCAGCCAGCCCAGTTTTATACAGCGTAGAGGGGCCCAGAGCTTCCCAAGGACTCAACTGAAGCCTTGTTAAGACTGCCTCTCTCGTCTCTTCTTTCTCTCCCAGGTATGACTTGGCAGAGCAATGTGTCATGCCTTTTCTGCCTATGTTACTATCTGTCTTGGAGTCTGCTGTCTGGGAACCCCAAGTGTAACAACTGTCCCCAGGTGTGGGCAAGCTGATGCTGTGGAGGCATTTGGAAGCTGGGTCACCAGCTGCTCAGTGGACACTGAGACACTCCACTAGCCACCAGATAGCAGGGTGCTCATTAGCACGTGCTCCAGAGGCGAACTGGAAGTCAGCCCGATAGAAAAGAAGAGGCCAGGAGCTGGGTGTTTCAGGTGATTGAGAAATAATGAGGGAAAGTGACTCGAAGGATAGTGAAAGTGTATGGCTATTGCTAAACACAGTTGACAGTTACGAGCTACATAATGAAAGGCTACAAAGGATGGAATTGGCAATTAAAGGCTAACAGAGGTTCTTCGGTAGCTTGTTAAGTGGCTTGGTCTCCTGCAGCCTGAGGGCTGAGAAACTGGCCCGTGACAATAAGAAGAGAGCTCCACCTGAGACCTCAGGTTTGGCTGGTCTTCAACTTCTTCACTTTGGTTAGGAAAGAATGGGACATTGGCATGTGAGATTAAGACTGGATTATAGAAACAATTTTTTAAAAAAGGGCTGGAGGCATGGCTTAGTGATTAAGGCATTTGCTTGCAAAGCCAAAGGACCAGGGTTCGATTCCCCAGGACCCATGTTAGCCAGATGGACAAGGAGGTACATGTGTTTGGAGTTCATTTGCAGTGGCTAGAAGCCCTGGTGCACCCATTCTCTCTCTGTCTCTTTCTTTCTCTATCAAATAAATAAAATCAAATATTAAAAAAAGTACTTGGGCTGGAGAGATGCCACAGTGGTTAAGGCACTTGCTTGCAAAGCCTAAAGATCAGGGTTTGATTCCCCAGTACTCCTGTAAAGCAAGATGCACAAAGTGGCACATGCATTTGGAGTTCTTTTGCAGTGGCTAAAGGCCCTAGCATGCCCCTCCTTCTCTGTTTGAAAATAAATAAATTTAAAACAGTAAAAACAGGGCTGGAGAGATGGCCAGCGGTTAAGGTGCTTGCCTACAAAGCTTAAATACTCATGTGGTACATGCCTTTAATCCCAACACTCGGGAGGCAGAGGTAGGAGGATTGCCATAAGTTCGAAGCCACTCTGAGACTACATAGTGAATTCCAGGTGAGCCTGAACTAGAGCAAGACCCAACCTTGGAACACCCCCCCAAAAGAAAACTCATGTTTGACTCTCCAGGTCCCACATAAGACAGATGCACAAGGTAATGCACGTGTCTGGAGTTCATTTATAGTGGCTGGAGGCCCTGACGTGCCTATTCTCTCTCTCTGCTTCTTTATCTGTCTCTCTCTCATAAATAAATAAATATTACAAATACAACTGCAATTTGGAATTAAAAAAAAAAAAACCAGGGCTGGAAAGATGGCTTAGTGGTTAAAGCGCTTGCCTGCAAAGCCAAAGGACCTCAGTTTGATTTCCCAGGACCCACTTAAACCAAATGCACAAGGTGGCACATGCATCTGGAGTTCATTTACAGTGGCTGGAAGCCCTGGCATGCCCATTCTCTGTCTCCCTCTCAAATAAATAAATAAATAAATAATTTAAAAATTTTTTTTTAAAAAAGACAACTATCTGGGCGTGGTGGCGCACACCTTTAATCCCAGCGCTCGGGAGGCAGAGGTAGGAGGATGGCTGTGAGTTCGAGGCCACCCTGACACTACATAGTAAATTCCAGGTCAGCCTGGACTAGAGTGAGACCCTACCTCGAAAAACAAAACAAAACAAACAAAACTAAAACTAAAGAACAAAATGAAGCGCCTTGAATTCTGAGATTTCTCATTATGCCCTGAGCTTCCGGACCAGGTTGACTCCTTCCTGTTAAGTGACAGCGCTCTTCTTAAGTACAAAGACCAGGCAGCGTTCTCAGCCCTGCAGAGCGGCCTACGTCTCTCTCAAAACCTCCCCCCACCTCTCCTGGTCACCAAGCTGAAAAGTAAGCTTAGATCATAACATAACGCGGGAGAAGCCTGAGCTGGGTCAGGTAAGGCAAAAGGCTGTAGATGGGAAAAAAAAAAAAAAAAAGCAGCAGGATCCGGGCAGTCCGTGCTTGCAAAAGCCAGGAAGCTATAAATGAGTCTGGATTTTGCAATCCCTCCCTCCAGGATGGCAGAGTCCAAAGCTGGATAATGGGGGATTTTTCATTTGGGAAGAATTCCCCTTTGGATACAGGAGTTCACAGCCTGGCAAGGGTACTCCAGTTGGCATGTATATGCTACTCGAGGGCTTGCGTACTCCGGTAGACAGCTTCATGTTGCTGGGACGAATATCCAGCCAGACAGTGTTCATGGGGGGGAGGGGTCTACTGCAAGCTCACAGATCCAGGGGGAGCTCCATCAACAGTAGCAGAAATTGCTTCCATGCATCCAGGCAGAGAAATCATGCCCAGCCAGCCAACACTAAAAAGGCAGCAAGCAGAACCTCCACCCAGTGCTCAGACCACTCTGCACACCCTGGGGCTGGAAAGCAGATCTGCCCCCAAAACACACCTTTGGGCTGGGCTCCCAGATCTGCGCCAGTGACGCCTCCACCAGCCAGGCAGCTGGAGAACCAAGTTACAAGCTTTTTAATTTTTTTTTTTTTTTTAATGTTGAGGTTTTATTTCAAACAACATTTACAGTGAAGTGACACCCACTGCAAAGATAACAATACCATGAAAACATTGGGTTTCACTAGAACAGAATGGGGGCTATGAGGCTGTAGCCTGTGTAGGAGGCGAGGGGGCTCCGAGGGTCCCGGCTAAGCCGCTGCATTGCTCGCGCACACTGGGCTGAGCTCGGCGCCGGTGGCTTCTGCATCTTCTGCATCTGGTTCACGTGCTGACTCTGGCTTGGATTCTCTCTGTTCAGGAAATGCACTTGGGAGGGTCCCAGAATCTGACTCCTGATTCTGAAGCTGAGATAGAAGAAATTGTTGTACACGTGGCACCAGATTAAAGTCTGTTAGATTGTCTTGCACATAATCCATGAGCTGCTTCATGGTTTCCAGGTCCACAGACTTCACAAAATCTTCCGGATACTTGTTCATCCAACACTCTAGGAAGGTACCTTTTACATACCTTTTACGTAGTTTTCTTCTTGACAAGTCAGCTGGGAAAATCCATCACAATTGACGAGAAGGTCAAGGACATGCTGGGGGGTGGTGAACCAGCGGTAAGTCCTGAGGAATGAATGGACACAGCGGAAATCTCGATGCCGCGGGGTAAATATCACAACTTTTAGATACCTTTCGACTGTGTCATCACAGGGGGGTAAAAGGTTGCAGCGTTTAGTAGACACTGCAGGATATGAGATCTTGCCCTGGTCTTCAGTGCGGGCTTGTCCCGGATACTCGTCCGCAAGCGGGTCTGCCTCAACTGATGAACGCCTTGGACTACACACCGATTCGGTAGGGCTCTGGCCTTAAAAGACAGCCCCATCCAGGCTGTCCTCAGCCACCTGGGGAAGTGTGCCTGAGATCGCAGAGGCCTCAGGAAGAGAGTCCTTGGTCCCCTGGCACTGGTGTTCCTTGGATCCATGAGGCCCAATGGGCTCCAGGGCCTCTGGTGAGACCTCCAGGGGGGGTCTGTGCAGAGAGGGCGGGAGTGGGTGCAACCTGGCCTCGAGTGTTAGCATCATGTGGGTGGACTTCTGCTGCCTCATCAAATGGGCCAGAGATCACAGAGGCTTCAGGCTGGAACTCGCTGGCCCCCTGGCACTGATGTTCCTTGGACATATGATCCCCCGTGTGTGCCCTGTCCTCTGGTGAGGCCTCTTTGGAAGAGTCTCCAAGAAGGGAGGAGTGGCAACGTCCTGTCCCAAGGGGGCATCACTGCCCAGCCTATACGCTCTTGGCTGGGTTGGCTCTGCTGCCAGCCAGCAGTGAGCGTGGGCCAAGCGGATGTGGTCCTGGCCTGGATAATAAAATGTACTGACAGGGACTGGGGGAAAACAAGGGCGTTTAAGAAGAGGCGAGAAGACGGCGATATCCACCTTAGGATCCAGTCTCACTTGGCCTGGAGCGTCAGCCTCACTGGGGCTGGCGCCTGCTGCCAGGTCAAGAGTGCCTGAGATGACATCGGCCTTCAGATGGGATTTAGTGTGGACCTGGCACAGGTATTCTTTGGGTACATAATCCCCAACGGGCTTCAGGTTCTCTGTGGAGCCTTGCCGGGGAGTCTTGCCCAGAGGGGCCAGAGTGCAGGAGGCCTGTCCGGAGGGGTCATCCTGGCCCAGCCTGTTACTCACAGCCTGGGCGGGTTCTTCTGCCAGCCGGCTCTCAGAGTGGGCCACGTGCATGTGGGCCTGGCCACCAGTGTCAGCCTCATCCATGCAGACTGCTGTCTCCTCACCAAGCCTTCCAGAGTTCATGCATGCCTCAGGAAGGGGGTCACTGGCAACCTCCTGCTGGTGTTCCTTGGAGCCCAGATCCCCACTATGCTCCAAGACCTCTGGAGATCCCTCAGGGGATGCCTCCCCAGGAAGGTTACAAGTGGTGGTAGCCTCTGCCCGCTCATGCAGCTGGACCGAGATCACACAGGCCTCGGGATGTGTTTCATTTGTGCCCTGGCACTGGTCTGCATTGGAGATAGGACCCTGCATGTGTTCTGGGACATCTGGTGAGCCCTTTTGAAGAGCAGGAAGGGCTGGAGTAGAGGTTGCCTCGCCTGGTTGGTCATCATGCCCCAGCCTGCAATCTGCAGGATCGGCAGGCTCTCCTGCTAATTGGCGGGCATCGTCGGTCTTGTCGATGTGACCCTGGCCAACGGGATTCTGCTCATAGGTGGAATCAGCAGTTCCTTCTTTTGGCCTCCTGTTGTTTTGTTGATGGTGTCTGTGCTGTGGGTGCAAACAGCGATCCCAGGCCCGGGACACACGTCCCTTCTTTTTCTTTTTCTTTTCACCATGTTCCTCACTAGCTGAGGCACAGCAGCACCACATCATTATCACGCTGACGGGCACTGCCTACTGAGCTCCCTACATGGGATTCTAATCAACTGACTCCCAGTATTCCATGTTCTGTTTATTGTGTAGTCAAGGACGACAGGAGGTCACTTCCTCTTTTGTTTTTGAATTGAATCTCTAGTTTGTGTAAGACTCTGTCAAAGTGTCCCAGCATGTCCTCTGCTTCCTGTCCCATATTCCATGTGTCCAGCTCGTCTGGCCATTTACCCTCATTACTCCGACCAGTGATAGGTCTCTGTAGTAAATGCCAAGCACTGTGAAATGAGCCCCCCTGATCCTGCACTCAGGTGACTGTTGGGTTGCATCTGACCATTCGTAGTTCCTTTGAGTAACTCCCCCCTCTCAGTCCCAATGTGATCTACGCTCCATGTCGCTTGTCTGCAGTCAAGCTCTTTCAGCACTCCAGTTCTGAGAGATGAGACAAGAAAGCAACAGCAAGGAAACAGAACGTACAGACAAACTTGAGAGCCAACGTATCAAGTGAGTCCCAGATCACCCTTAGGATTTTTTTGAGGTAGTAACATCTCAAAACCATCTAAAAAAAAATAAAGATGTTATGAGAAAGAAAACCACTAAAAAGTTTATTTTAAGCTGTGTGTGGGAGAGCACACCTTTAATCCCAGCACTTGGGTGACCAAGGTAGGGGGTAGCCATGAGTTCAAGGCCACCCTGAGACTACATAGTGAACTCCAGATCAACCTGGTCTTGAGTTAGACCCTACCTTGAGTATCTCCCCACCCCACCCCCAAAGTTTACCAGATATGCATACAATTTTACCACCTGCTAGAAAGGAAAGCCACATTCACACTAACAGCTGAATTTGCTTGTTAGTCTAATACAACACAGTTTAACAATATACTAATTTGATGTTTCAGTGCTGAGGACTAATGGTGGGAAAATATTAAAAGTTGGGCTGGAGAGATGGTTTTGTGGTTAAGGTACTTGCCTGTGAAGACTGGTGACCCAGGTTTAATTCCCCAGTTCCCACATAAGCCAGATGCACAAGGGGGCACATGCATGGAGTTGGTTTGCAGTGGATAGAAGTTCTGGTGCACCCATTCGCTCTCTCTGTCTTTCTCTCTCCCTCTCAAATAGATAAGGAAATAAAAATCTAAACAGACAATATTAAAAGTCTTTCATCTGTCCTTAAATCATTAGGGTCCTATAAGTGTGGGAAAATCCACGCAATGTATCAACACCAATGGTCGTAACATACCTTACCTTGAGCCAAGGTACCTCAGGCTGTGCGCGCTTGTCACAGCTGCAGGCATGATGGCATGCACTGTGCAGCCTGCTCGGGAGCTTTCCCAAAAGGCTGCAGTGAAGTTGCCTGATGCAACATGAGAGGGTGGTGCCGGAAACACTTTTTGGATGATTTTTTTTTTTTTTTTTTTTTTTTACCTATTTGGCAGAGAGAAAGAGGGAGAGAGAAAAAGAGGGAGGGAGAGAGAAAATGGGCACACCAGAGCCTTTAGCCACTACAAACGAACTCCAGATGCATGTGTCCATTGTGCATCTGACTAATGTGGGTCCTGGGGAATAGAACCTGGGTCCTTTGGCTTTGCAAGCAAATGCCTTAACTGTTAAACCATCCCTCCAGCCCCAAGTTACACGCTTTAATAAAACACCTGAGTCACCTGGGGCATGATGGTGCATGCCTTTAATCCCAGCACTTGCGAGGTTGAGGTAGGAGGGTCACTGTGTGAGTTTGAGGCCAGCCTGAGACTACACAGTGAATTCCAGGTCAACCTGGGTTACAGTGAGGAAGAAAAAAAGAAAGGGAAAAAAGAAACACCTGCCTCTATGAGGCACATACTCTAAATTCCCATACATACTGACTGAGGCACAGGGAAGCCCACACTAACAGAAGTTGAAATGTGCCATTGGCATAGTTATGAAGGCCTTCTAGACATGAAAAGAGTGATAGATTGGGCTGGAGGGATGGCTTAGTGGTTAAGGCGTTAGCCTGCAAAGCCAAAGGACCCAGGTTGGATTCTCCAGGACCCACGTTAGCCGGATGCACAATGGGACACATGCATCTGGAGTTCGTTTGTAGTGACTGGAGGCCCTGGTGCACCCATTTTCTGTCTCTCTTTTCCTGTCAAATAAATAAATAAAAATAAAATATTTTTTAAAAAAGACTGATAGATTGCATGGTGCCAGAAAATCTGTTCCATGGAGACCCCAAATGACACGACCAAAGCTGTAATGAATATTCTTTTCACAGGAGTACCTGTGCCATCAAGTGCAATGGTAACTAATTTCTGAGACCCAGGGCTGATCAGAAGAGCTGGGATCTCTGATAACAAGGATAGGAAGATCCCAACACAATAGCTATAGGCAGGCACCATTCACTTAACACCCAAAAGTCAGGTGATAAAATTAATAAAAAGCAATCAAACCTCAGTAGCAGAGGTCAGGAATGTTTAGACTTCTGTGTGAGTTGGAATAAAAATTGGAAGCACAGGCCAGTAAGCTAGAAAGGGGATATAAGGAAGGGAGGAGAGGGGAGAACTTAAGGGGATGGGATGGTGTATATATGTAGGTGGAAGAACAGATTACTGGGGGCAGAAAGACCTAAATCAGGTCAGGGGAAGAGACTGGTAAAGGAAAGGTGAGAGAACGGTTAATCAAAATCTAAGAGTATGAATAAGTCATATAGAAACCTACATTTTGGACAAGGGTACACCCAGAAGCCACAGATTGTTACTAGAAAATTTTCAGTGTCAGGGATGGGATACCTTCCAGTGAGTTGTTGGCCAGGGAGAGCCCTCATGCTCCCAAAACATTACAAGCCATTGCTGAGGCTCTTGGTTTCCCACCAGGAATAAATGGTAAGACCCTATTGCTAAAGACACCATATACTTGGGCTGCAGGGTTACTGAGAAATCCTGCTGGAGCTGAGCTAAAAACTTCCTCTGTGTAGGCCAGCTGACAGAAAGCTGGAAAAAACCTATGTTGCATGCAGTTCAATGGGACAGAGTGAATTTACCAGTGGAGATAAATAACAGTAAACCATAGTGGACACTACAAGCCTTAAATTTGGCCAACCAGGCCAAATGAGCCAACAGGCACAATAGTGGCATGTCTGTTATGAGGGAAACCAGCTGCTCTCTAATTGGATTGGAGGCCCACTCCATGGGAGGGAATACATCCCTGATACTGAAAACCTACAACAGGGGAAGTCATGAGCCGTAGAGGGGGTAACGTCTGCTGCTGTCTGGCTAAATGTATGTACTATGCTCACCAAACTGCCTGGCAAGCACTTCTCTTAATGTTCATACCCTTATATTAATGCTACTCTCACTTTTGGTTAGAGAAGTTTCTCTTTTCAGTTGGCAGTGACCTTGGGGTGACTCAGAAGGCACCATAGTGCTGAAAAGAAGTGACAGAGGAGTGCTCAGCCCTGAAATATCTCTATCACACCTTCCAAAGCTCAGGGTCTATCGTGGAAGAGGTGGCGGAAAGAATGTAAGAGCCAAAGGAAGGGTAGGACTCCTTACAATGTGCTCCTCCAGACATAAAATGGCCTGGATATTCATGACCTTGCAGTGTCTGACACTGTCCTCACAAGATTATCTTAACAGGAGGAAAAGATGATATCAAAAATAATAGATTGATTGAGAGAGGGAGGGGATATGATGGAGGTGGGAAGGGGAATGTGCGGGGGTGGGGGAAATTATCATGGGTGTCTATAATTATAGAAGTCATTAATAAAAAATTAAAATTTAAAAAAGCAATTAAAGGGCTGGAGAAATGGCTTAGCGGTTAAGCGCTTGCCTGTGTAGCCTAAGGATCCCGGTTCGAGGCTTGATTCCCCAGGACCCACGTTAGCCAGATGCACAAGGGGGCGCACGTGTCTGGAGTTCGTTTGCAGTGGCTAGAGGCCCTGGCGTGCCCATTCTCTCTTCCTCTCTCTCTATCTGCCTCTTTCTCTCTCTGCCTGTTGCTCTCAAATAAATAAATAAAAGTAAATGAAAAGAAAAATTTTTAAAAAAGCAATTAAAACACTCAGGAGGCAGAAGTGTATGAGGATCAATGATGTGAGTTCAAGTCCAGGCTTGGACTAGAGTGTGGTCCAGGTCAGCCTGTGCTAGAATGAGACCCCATCTGGAGAGGTTGGGGGAGGGGAAGGAAGGTCAAGGACAAAGGGACATCCAGGAGACCTGACTTCCAGAGGCTGCTGGTGATTGCTAACATAGCCTCACATCATTAGAAAAAAAGTAGATGGGCAGAATCAGGGTAAGGAAAAACAAAGAATGCATGAAAGAAATGCTAAAGGCAGGGATGGAGGGATGGCTCAGTGGTTAAGGTGCTTGCTTGCAAAGCCTAACTGCCCAGGGTTCAAATCTCCAGTACCCACATAAAGCCAGGTGCTCAAACTGGCGCATGCATCTGGAGCTCAGTTACAGTGACAAAAGGTCCTGGCATGCCTATCTCTTAGTCTGTGTGTCTGTCTGTCTGTCTGTCCCTCTCACCTTGTACATAAATAATAAACAAAATATTTTTTAAAAGAAAAAGAAATGCTAAAGGTAGTTGCCTAAACAAAAGGTTATGAGTGATGACGGAGGTTCAGGCTTGAGAGCATTCAACCTCAGAGTGCAATGAACCTGTGGCCAGGTTCCCAGAAGAAAAGGTTACTGTGGGAGAGCCTGTTTCAACAAAGCCGGGCGGGGTGGGGCACACTGTTAATCCAGCACTCAGGAAGCAGAGATAGGAAGATCGCTGTGAGTTTGAGGCCACCTTGAGACTACGTAGTGAATTCCAGGTCAGTCTGGGCTAGAGCAAGACCCTACCTTGAAAAACCAAATATATATATAAAATTTTAAAAAGGCCTAGACAGATGGCTTAGTAGTTACAGCGCTTGCCTGCAAAGCCTAAAGACCCAGGTTCAATTCCCCAGAACCCACATAAATGAGATGTACATGGTGGTGCATGCATCTGGAACTCATTTGTGGTGGCTAGAGGCCCTGGCACTCCCATTCTCTCTCTCTCTTCCCCCCCTCCCCTTCTCTCTCAAATAAATAAATAAAAATATATTTTAAAAAATATTTAAAAATTTTTCAATTAAAATTTTTTTTAAAGAGTTTAAGACCATTAGTTTTTAAAATCTCTCTTCTCTTCTCTTCTCTTCTCTTCTCTTCTCTTCTCTTCTCTTCTCTTCTCTTCTCCTCTTTTCTTTCCCTTCTCTCCCTTTCTTTCCTTCTTTCTTTCTTTCAGAAGGCAGCAAAAACCAGGGAGAACCAAACTCCGTCCACACGACAAGAGAAGGCAGCTGACTCCCTGTCGTGAGGGGAGCCACCTCTAGCTCATCAGGCGGGCTCCAGGGGAAACCACAAGGGAACTGGGAGGGAAGCATGAGAGCTGCTCTTACAGCCCAACACGCAGCAGGGTGAAGGCGACGGACACTGAGAACGCTCAGAATGTATCAAAGCAGAAATCCAGAAGGTGCTGAGAGCTCAACACTAGAGTATAATTATAACAACTTCCCCCAGCACCTCCCCAAAAAGCTCAGGGAACATTGCAGAAGGGGGGCAGAAATATTGTAGGAGCCACAGGGTAGGAAGGAGTGTCAAGAGGTATTGTCCCCTCCACAATGACTGACTGCTGCACTCATGACCCATAACCCCACGGTGACGAGCAGTAAGCCCGCCAAGGGGGGCCTCAGTGTGATGGGGGCTGGGAGGTAGGGAATGGAGCTGAAACATGATTTGTCCATACAGCAAAGCTTCTAATTAATAAAAATAAAAATAACAGCACGTGGGAGGCTAAGGTAGGACTGCTGTGAATTTAAGGCCAACCTGAGACTACAGAGAGCGAGTTACAGAAGAAAAATAAATTTAAAAAATTTTAAAAAGAGTTCAAGGCCATCCATGGCTTCACACAAGTCACATACTAGCCTGGGCTACATGAGGCCCTCTATGAAAACAAACAAACGAAAAACCCGAAATGGAAGATGTTTCCAGGTTGTTGGGAGAAGTCAAAATTTTAGTGTCTACCATGGTCTGCTTTGTATCACTCGGAGTTGGAAATGTTAGTTTCTTACTTTTCATACCTCTTTTAAAAAATAGTCCTATTTATTTATTTGAGAGAGGGAGAGAGGGAGTGAGAATGAGAATGGGCACAAAGAGCCTGTAGCTACTACAAACAAACTCTAGATACATGTGTCACCTGTGCATCTGGCTTACATAGGTCCTAGGGAATCAAACCTGGGTCCTTTGGTTTTGCAGGCAAGTACTTAACCACTAAGCCATCTCTCCAGGCCTTCTTTTTTTTTTTTTTTTTTTTAAAAAATTTATTTATTTATTTGCTTATTTGAGAGAGAGGGACAGAGAAGGGGCCTGCTAGGGCCTCTAGCTACTGCAAATGAACTGCAGATGCATGTGTTGCCTTATGTGGGTACTGGGGAATTGAACCTGGGTCCTCAGGCTTCACAGACAAATGCCTTAACCACTAAGCCATCTCTTCAGCCCTACTGCTTTCCTTATGGATGCTATTAAGAATGAGTCAACTATGTTGGCAGTAGGATGATACCTGCCCGGCAGCACTTCAAAGTCCCGCAAGTACCGCTGCAGCAGCCATCCTCAATTGGTTTCATCCCCACTCCACGTCCTGTGTTTCCCCAGAGGAAAATTCCAGAAAGACAGTCTTGGAATCCAGAGGATTCAGATATGTGCTAAGCTTTGTGAGTTCATCCCCCCAGTTCCCTTAGAGCAGAGAGGAAGGGAGGAAAGTGGAAGGATGCAGGAGAGGCGTTTGCCCACCTTTCTTTCACATAGTACGAGACCTCAGCCGTTGCCTCGAGGGCTTGCGGTTGGCTGTGACCATTAGAGCCAAGGCCTCCCGGGAGACACTTGGAGACCGGCGGGATCTCCACTGGGCATGTCCGTGGGCAGATGAGACTGGATGTTCCAGGACTGGCGGGGAAACGGCACTTAAAAGCTATGAGCCCGAAGGGTTTGGGTGTAACAAGGTATCGTCTTAGTTCCTTTGGGCATAAGAAGTGAGTGAGTCAGAGAGTCTGCTGGCGAGAATGCAGGAACGGGGCGCGAGAGAGGGCTCAGCAGTTAAAGAACATTTCTTGCAAAGCCCGATGGCCCAGGTTTGATCCCCCAGTACCCAGGAGAGCCAGATACTTAATGTGGCACATGAGTCTGCAGTTAGTTTGCAGTGGAAAGATGTCCTTTCATGCCCATTCACCCTCTCTCTCTCTTTCTGCTTGTGAATATAAGTAAATAATTAAAAATAAAGTCTCCAGCCCAGTGTATTGGCATATGTCTTTAATCCCAGCACTCAGCAGGCTGAGGTAGGAGGATCGCCATGAGTTTCAGGCCAGCCTGAGACTACATAGTGAATTCCAGGTCAGCCTGGACTAGAGTGAAACCCTATCTCAAAAAACAAACAAACAGAGCTAGAGGGATGGCTTAGCAGTTAAGGAGTTTGCCTGCAAAGCCAAAGGACCCAGGTTTGATACCCCAGGACCCATCTTAGCCAGATGCACAAGGGGGCACACGCATCTGGAGTTCGTTTGCAGTAGCTGGAGGCCCTTGTGTGCCCATTCTCTCACTCTCTCCCCCTCTTTCTCTGTCAAATATATATATATTGAATTCACAGAGATCCTCCTACCTCTGCCTCCTGAGTGCTGGGACTAAAGGCTCTCAGTTTGCTTTCCTTTTATCTTTCTTTAAAAATTTTTAAAATATATTTTTTTGTTTGAGAGAGAGAGAGAGAGAGAGACATAGAGAAAGAGGCAGACAGAAAGAGACTGAATATGGTTGGACCAGGGTCTCCTGTCACTGCAAACTATTCTAGACTCATGTTCCACTTTGTACATCTGGCTTGATGTGGGTACTGGAGAATTGAACCCAGGCTGGCAGGTTTTGAAAGCAAGCACCTTTAACCACTGAACTCCAGCCCCTCAGCTTTAAAATATATATATATATATATATATGTTATGTTTATTCATTTATTTGAGAGAGAGAAAGAGAGATTGAAAGAGAGAGAGAGATTGAAAGAGAGAGAGAGATTGAAAGAGAGAGAGAGAGAGGGAGAAAGAGAGGCAGATATGGGGAGAATGAGTATGCCAGGGCCTCCATCTGCCATAAATGAACTCTAGACACATGTGCCACCTTGTGCATCTGGCTTATGTGGGTCCTGGGGAATCAAACCTAGATCCCTTGGTTTTGCAAGCAAACACCTTAACTGCTTTCAGCTTGCATTTTAAAAGCATCAGTCTAAGTCCTCACTTCTAATCTTTATGTAATCATTGCAGTATAGCTCACAAGTTGTCTCACAAGCCTTTTTACAGAAAAGTACTCATTTAGAATCCAGGCCATTCCTCTGTAACCAGCACCCTTGAAAAAAGAAGAAGAAGGAGGAGAAGAAGAAGAAGGAGAAGGAGAAGAAGGAGGAAGAAAAATCCTCAGATCCAGTGACAATAACCACACACATAAATACACCAAGATAAACAAAATAACTATCCAAAACAATAAATAAATAAAACAAAACAACTATTCATGGAAAAAAGAAAAAGAAACTCCTACTCGCACCTGTGGTACATGCTTAGTGAAAACTAAAAGTTTTTTTTTTCTTCTACTCAATCTTTCTTTCATGACCATACAAATAAAGAGGGGCTGGGGTTTTGCAAGCAGGCACATCCTCCCTGTACAGGGCCGAGGACACAAGCATGAAATTTCCTGGGTGTAACTCCGTGATGTTTCCCCTTTTCTCTGTCATTGGGGAACTGGCGTGATTGATGGCTTCAGGTCCCTGCTTAACCTACTTTCCCTCTCTACCAACTCCCTGAACTCCCCAGGGCCCTGTTGGAAAACCCCAAGGTCAGCTTTGGGATTTCCGTTCAAGGTCAAGCTCCCGTGGTTGGTGTTGCCCTGTTCCTTTAGAGCTGGCTCTGTCTGGCGGCAAGTGGACATCTGACACCTGTCTAGGGCAAATGACAAGGAGGCAGTGTGACTTCACATTGCAATTCCCAGAGGCCTGGCTCTCAGGGCACAGACAAAGTAGGTCACTGGACCTAAGATGAATGCTTTGCAGAAATGAGTTTGTTTGGGGCCCTGGCAGGTGAGCGTGACAGCTGAAGTGGGGGCCGAGGCTGGGCAGAGGAAGCTGAACTTGGCTTGTGAGACAAAAGGGCAGTGTCCCATGCTCAGACCCCTAGCCAAGCCTTAGGCTCATCCAGATAAGCTGACTGGTAATCTTGTGGCCTGCTCCTGCAGAAACACACGTCCAGTCTCTTTTCTATGGTCCCCCCGTCCACCCCAGGGAAAGACAACGACTCCTAAGCTTCTTTAAATTGGCTTTTCTGGGGCTGGAGAGAGAGCTCAGCAGTTAAAGCACTTGTCTGTGAAGTCTAAGGATCTGGGGTTTGATTCCCCAGTACCCATGTAAAACCAGATGCACAAAGTGGCACATCTGGAGTTCGTTTGCAGTAATTGGAGACCCTGGCATGCCCATTCTCCCTTTCTCTCTCTCTCTGCAAATAAATAAATAGTGCTGGAGAGATGGCTTAGAGGTTAAGGCACTTGCCAGCAAAGCCAAAGGACCCCGGTTCAATTCCCCTGGACGCATGTTAAGCTGGATGCACAAGGTGGCACATGCATCTGGAGTTTGTTTCAGGGGCTAGAGGTCCTGGCACACCCATTCTCTCTCTATCTGCCTCTTTCTCTCTCAAATAAATAAATAAATAAATAAATAAATTGCTTTTCTGATTCTAATTGTGTTCCAAAAGGCCTAGTCATGACTCATTCTGCTTCCCTAGGGATAACTTGGCCCTGTGGGAGGAGCATGCGGGAGGGGTCTTCATGGCTTCTCTTTAAGAAGGATGGTGGGAACCCTCTCTAGAGCTCTGAAGCCCCTCCCCAGTTCTTGCACATTCTTATTTTTTACAAGCACAAAGGAACAGGAAGTCTCTTTGCATGCCTCTTGGGCTCCATTCTCCCAGGCAGTGGAAAAAGTACAGGCTGCCGCCCCTGGGCTCTTGGGGCAAGGTTCTGGGGTTCTGTTTACATCAGAGTAGAAACATCTGTGTTGGGAACAGCAGCTGTCCTGGAGCCAATGGGAGGTCCTTCCATAGACCGTATCTGAGGTGCCTTTTATGTTTAAAGGAGAAAAGATGCTAGGAAAAATCTGCCGTAGTGGTTTAGAGGCCCTGAACCATATGTTCAGATAGTCTGCGGAATAGCAAGACTATTGCACTGGTTCTCAAAGTTGTGGGGTTGAGAATTTTATTTATTTATTTATTTGTGAGCAGAGAGAGAGAGGGAGAGAGAAAAGAGAGGCAGATAGAGAGAATGGGCACGCCAGGGCTTCTAGCCACTGCAAATGAGCTAACTCCAGGTACATGGGCCACTTCGTGCGTCTGGCTTTACATGGATACTGGGGAATCAAACTCGGGCTGTTGGGCTTTGCCAGCAAGGGCCTTAGCCCCTGAGCCGTCTCTCCAGCCCTGAATTTCTTTTTTTCACTTTTCAAAAACATTTTTATTTACTTATTTTATGAGAAAGAGAGAATGGGTACATCAAGACCTCTTGCCTTGACAGTGAGTCAGGTAGCTTTGTTTAGGCGGCTTAGGAAAAAGGCTTTCAAGAAAGAAATCTTATGTCACCCCGACATTGCCCTGTGGCAGCAGCGGAACTGAAATTTAACATCTACTTATCTTACCCCATCACATCTCTCCCCCCACTTCTCTCTCTCCCCTGACTCCAAATAAATAGATACACTGAGCCTTTGCTGTAAACTCTTTTCTGGCTCCTTGGTTGCTGATCTCTCAACATCTGAGTCTCGGGAGTCCCAATACCAGTAAGACCCTGTCCTTCCCACTCTGACAGCCAGAGCGGAAAGGGATATTCTGTTTTTACTGCTTTTGGGCCTTTTAATTTTTTTTTTCCTTCCGAGGTAGAGTCTCAATCTGGCCCAGACTGACCTGGAATTCACTATGTAGTCTCAGGTGGCCTTGAACTCATGGCAATCCCCCCATCTCTGCCTCCTGAGTGCTGGGATTAAAGGCATGCGCCACCATGCCTGGCTGGCCTTTTAATTTTTTTTGTTGTTGTTCATTTTTATTTATTTGTTTGAGAGCGGCAGACAGAGAGAGGGAGGGAGAGAGAGAGAATGGGCACACCAGGGACTCCAGCCACTGCAAACGAACTCCAGACGCGTGCGCCCCCTTGTGCATCTGGCTAACGTGGGTCCTGGGGAATCGAGCCTCGAACCGGGGCCTGAGGGTTTCACAGGCAAGCGCTTAACCCAGCCCGCCTTTTTAGAACAATCACGTTTTTCCCAGGCCCTTGCTCAACTCCCACTGGATTCTCCAACCATGGGGGTGCATCTGTTTCCCCCTTCCTGGGCCTGCAGACTCTCTCCCTGTTCCCCTGACTTCCTTGAATAGATATAATAATTGATAAACTCTCTTTCTCAGCTTGTTTATCCCAATTCTTTGTTAAAATACAAATACAGAGGGCTGGAGCGACGGTTTAGTGGTTAAAGTGCTTGCCTGCAAAGCCAAAGGGCCCAGGTTCCCTAGGACCCACATAAGCACAAGGGGGCACATACATCTGGAGTTTGTTTGCAGTGGCTACAGGCCCTGGTATGCTTATTCTGTCTCTCTTTCTCTCTGGGCCTATTTCTCTCTCTATCTTTTTCTATCTCAAATTAAAAAAAAAAAATACAGGCTGGGGAGATGGCTTAATGGCTAAGGTGCTTGCATGTGGAGCCTAAGGGTCTGCAGCCACTGCAATGAAACTCCAGACGCATATGCCTTTGTGAGCATATGCAACTTTGTGCTTCCTTCATCCTGTGTGTCTGTCTTACGTGGGACCTGGAGAGTTGAACATGGGTTCTTAGGCTTCGCAGGCAAGCTCCTTAACCACTAAGCCATTTCTCCAGCCCAGTAACAGTTTATTTACTTATTTATTTTTGAGAGAGAAGAAGAGGCAGATAGAGAAAATGGCTGCATCAGGCCTCTAGCCACTGCAACTAAACTCCGTATGCATATGTCACTGTGCATCTGGCTTTATGCGGATGCTGGGGGACTGTGGATACGGGGTCCTTAGGCTTTGCAGACAAGTGCCTTAACTGCTGAGCCGTTCCTCCAGCCCAACAGTAACAGTTTTGACCACAGTAAGGAGATAACAGACCCTAAGCACAGTGCTGGGCAAATGGCAGGTTTTCATAGAATACAGACCTCTCTTCCCATTCACTCCATTCACTGCCTTGTCATTTCCAACACCAGTTCAGGGTGAGGGAGCTGGCTCAGTCAGTACAGTGCTTTCCATGCAAGCAGGAAGGGCCTCCGTTTAAATTCCCAACATCCCTGTAAAAGCCAGGTGTCTGGCTGGAGAGATGGCTCAGCTGTTAATGCACTTTCCTGCATCGCCTAATGACCCGGGTTCAATTCCCCAGTGCCCACATAAAGCCATATGCACAGTGGCATATGTGTCTAGAGTTCATTTGCAGCAGCTTAGAGGCCTTGATGTGCCCATTCTCTCTCTCTCTCTCTCTTTTCTCTCTGCTTGTGAATAAATAAATAAAAATATTTAAATATCAAAGAAAACCAGGCTGGAGAGATGGCTCCGTTGTCAAGGCAATTGCCTGCAAAGCCTCACTACACAGGCTCAATTTCTCAGTACCCATGTAAAGTCTGGTTCACAATGTGGCACATGCATCTGGAGTTCATTTGCAGCAGCTGTAGGCCCTGGCACGCCCATTCTTTCTGTCTCTCTGCTTGCAAATGAAGAAGTAAAAAGTAAATATTTCTATGAATCTGGGTGTGGTGGCATACACTTGTAATCTCAGTACCAGGGAGCGGGAGGCAGCAGGGTCCCCAGGGCTGGCCGGCTGGCCAGGTGAGCTCATCACTGATTTTCATGTTCACTGAGTGATCCTGGTACACCCACACTCTCTCTCTCTCTTAAATAAATAAATCAAATTTAAAAATCTCTCTTTATTTATTTAATTTTTTGTTTATTTTTAATTATTTATTTGAGAGAGAGAGAAAGAGGCAGGTATATATATAGAGAGAATGGGCGCGCCAGGGCCTCCAGACACTGAAAACGAACTCCAGATGCGTGTGCCCCCTTGTGCATCTGGCTAACGTGGGTCCTGGGGAATCAAGCCTCGAACAGGGGTCCTTAGGCTTCACAGGCGAGCGCTTAACCACTAAGCCATCTCTCCAGCTCTCTTTATTTATTTGAGAGAGAGAGAGAGAATGAGAATGCATGCACCAGGGCCTCTAGCTACTGCAAACAAACTCCAGATACATGCGCCACCTTGTGCATCTGGCTTACATGGGTGCTGGGGAATTGAACCTGGGTCCTTTCTTAGGCTTCACAGGCAAGCACCTTAACCGCTAAGCAATTTCTCCAGCCCTCCCCTTGTTTTCTGCGGTGAACCGGGCAATGTCGCTCAAAGACTGCTCTGTTAGTGTGGGTCCTGGGAGAACAGGAAACAGGGAGCCAGCCATGAACGTGAGTCATGGTGGAGCCTCAGCTCACTAGGGCGTTGTTTATTTTCATGTCTAACCTGACCTAAAATGGTAATCAAGATGGGCTTTGAATCTAGACATTCTTTTAGACTTTAAAAATTACTTATTTAAAGCTGGGTGTGGAGGGTGCATGCCTTTAATGCCAGCACTCGGGAGGCAGAGGTAGGAGGATCGCCGAGAGTTCGAGGCCACCCTTCGACTACATAGTGAATTCCAGGTCAGCCTGAGCCAGAGTGAGACCCTCCCTCGAACCCCCCCCCCCAAAAAATTATTTATTTGTAAAAAGAGCGAGAGAGAGAAGGAAAGAAAGAGAAAATGGGTGCACCAGAGCCTCTAACCACCGCAAGCAAACTCCAGATGCATATGCCATTTTGTGCATCTGACTTTATTTGGGCACTGGAGAATCAAACGCCAGTCATTAGGCTTTGAAGATAAGCACCTTAACCACTGAGCCATCTCTCTAGCCCTTGAATCTAAACATTTTTACTCCAAAGTCCATCATAGCTTAACTACTAACTTAATTATTAAGGCAAAACCTAGCTAGGTATGGCAGCAGAGGTCTGTAATCCCAGCAATTGGGAGGGTTAGGAGTTCAAAGTCAGCCTTGGCTACATCGTGAGTTCAAGGCTAGATTGCATGAGACCCTTTCTCAAAATAAAAATAATAAACTGGGCATGGTGGCACATATCTTTTAATCTCAGCACTCAGGAAAGGAGACAGAGGAAGGAGTACCACTGTGAGTTCGAGGCTAGCCTTAGGACTACAAAGTGAATTCCAGGTCAGACTGAGACCCTACTTAAAAAAAAAAAAAAAAAAAAAAAAAAAACCAGTAAAACTAAAATCCAGAACTCAAAACAAAAACAAAAATCCAGACAGACTAATCATCTTTGGATTTAAAAGTAAGACATTTGAAGTAATCATATATTTTGAGGCTACTTAAAGTATCATTCCATTGCATCTTGTGACATGATATGCAAGTGAACTTGAAGATATAGACAAGAGGATAATTTTCTTAAGTTAATGAAGTCAATCTCAGCAGATATAGATATGGAGATAGAATATGGACCAACAGTTACAGAATCAGTTCAAAAGACTGGGCTGGGGAGATGGTTCAGTGGTTAAGGGCTCTTGCTTGCAAAGCCTGATGGCCCAGGTTCAATTCCCCAGTACCCACTTTAAGATGGATGCATGTAGTACAGTATGCATCCCGAGTTGGTTTGCAATGGCAGAAGGCCCTGGCACACTCATTTCCTACCCCTCCAGCCTTGTCTCTCAAGTAAATAAATACATACATTTTAAAAAAGACTTAAAGATCTATCCAATCGCTTCTCAGACTCCCACACCTGCTGGCCACCTGCTGAAAATGTCAGGCCTAGATTGCTTTATAAATGAATGATTTCAAACTTTTTAGTTTGGGGGCAACAGAGAATTTCAATGCGACTTAATCTCTCTAGAGAACTGTGAAAGATCCAAAGCCTTCAAATTATTTTTAGGAAGCTAAAGAAACATTGTACCCAAATCTTACAAAGATAGCATTGAAAAAGAAAGCTAGCATCTTCATGCACTTAAGAATAGGAATGAGCCGGGCATGGCAGCGCACACCTTTAATCCCAGCGCTTGGGAGGCAGAGGTAGGAGGATCGCCGTGAGTTCAAGGCCACCCTGGGACGACAGAGTGAATTCCAGGTCAGCCTGGACTAGTGTGAGACCCTACCTCAAAAAACGAAAAATTAAAAAAAAAAAGAATAGGAATGATAGGGAATGGAGAGATGGCTTAGCTGTTAAGGCGCTTGCCTAATGACCCGGGTTCAATTCCCCAGTACTCATGTAAAGCTAGATGTGCAAAGTGGTGCATGCATCTTGGAGTTCATCTGTAGTGTCTGGAGGCCCTGGTGTGCCCATTCTCTCTTCTCTCTCTCTCTGCTTGCAGCTAAAATAAATTTTCAAAAAGAATAAGAATGACAGATCTTAAATTATTAAAAATAGCATGACTCGGGGCTGGAATACAGCTCAATGGATAAGGCACTCAGTCATCAGTCCCTGAGTCCTAACCTTCTCAGGAGCCCAAGCAAAATGTCAGAAGCCATGGGGGGCTACTGTCATCCCAGCATGCCAAAGGCAAGGTGGGCAGCAGAGACGGGAGAATTCTCCAGATGCTCTCAGTGAATACAGCAAGAAAAACAGCAGAGCTGGAGCAAGAGAAACCATGCCTCAAATGAGGTGGAAAGGTGAAGCCTTGCCCAAAAGTTGCTCTCTGACCTCCACGTGCACACGATGACGCATAAGCCTCTGAACTGTCACGTGTGTATGACACACACACACACACACACACACACACACACACACACACACACACGATAAAACAATTCAGCAAATCGTTAAAAATTACCAAGCAAGCCAGGCACTCGAGAGGCAGAGGTAGGTGAATTGTCATGAATTTGAGGCCAACCTGAGACTACAAAGTGAATTCCAGGTCAGCCTGAGCTAGAGTGAGACCCCACATCGAAAAAACCAAAGCAGAACAAAACAAAACAAAAATTACCAAGCAAACCCCAGCAAATAAGATGTCTTAAACTCCCAGCAGGGTGAAGCCTTGGGTGAAAACTCAAGAAACTCCAATACAAGATTCCGCTATCAGCACTATTTCGAAAGGTTATTTTCCAAGCACAGTTTTAGATAAAAATATGGCTTACAGATATACAGATTATGGGAAATGCAAAAGTTCCCAAAGAATAAAGAGAAGTTATGGCATGTGGGCTGGAGAGATGGCTTAGCAGTGAAGGTACTTGCATGTGAAGCCTAAGGGCCCAGGTTTGATTCCCCAGGACCCACATAAGCCAGGTGCACATGGTGGTGCATGTGTCTGGAGTTCGTTTGCAGTGGCTGGACTCCCTCGTGGGCACATTCTCTCTCTCAAATAAGTGAATAAATAAACATATTAAAAAAGAGAAGTTATAGCCTCTGAAGAAGTGGGAAAACATCCTTTTGAAACCAACAAAGATAAGAAAGAACTGTTCAAAATTTCAAATATGAAAGGAGCAACATAAGGGGGGCATTGGAAGATAAAGTTGGAGAAATAAATCCTTGAAGATATAACTCACCATAAAAAGAAAAGATAAGAAACTTGGAGGCAAATCAAGCTAGCAGATAATAATTCCCAAAATAGAAATTTAAAAATAAAACTGAGGGGAGAAAAGAATGCAAAAGCTACAAATAAACATCTCACAGCAGAAAAAATTGAGTCTCCTGATAGAATGACCCCGCAGAAGTACCCAGTGCAGCAACACGGGAATGGCCTATCTCAATGTGCTTTAAATTTTTTTACTTTAAATTCTTTTTTTGGAGATAGTCGCACTCTAGCCCAGGCTGACCTGGGACTTACTCCGTAACCACAGTCTGACCTCAAACTCACAGCAATCCTCCTACCTCTGCCTCCTGAGTGCTGGGATTAAAGGCGTGTGCCACCACAGCCAGCTTAATTTTTACATTAAAAATAAATTATGGGGGCTGGAGAGATGGCTTAGTGGTTAAGCGCTTGCCTGTGAAGCCTAAGGGCCGCGGTTCGAAGCTCGGTTCCCCAGGTCCCACGTTAGCCAGATGCACAAGGGGGCGCACGCGTCTGGAGTTCGTTTGCACAGGCTGGAAGCCCTGGCGCGCCCATTCTCCCTCCCTCCCTCTATCTGTCTTTCTCTCTGTGTCTGTAGCTCTCAAATAAATAAATAAAAAATATTAAAAAAAATAAATTATGGGGGGCTGGAGAGATGGCTTAGCGGTTAAGCGCTTGCCTATGAAGCCTAAGGACCCCGGTTCGAGGCTCGGTTCCCCAGGTCCCACGTTAGCCAGATGCACAAGGGGCGCACGCGTCTGGAGTTTGTTTGCAGAGGCTGGAAGCCCTGGCGCGCCCATCCTCTCTCTCCCCCTCTATCTGCCTTTCTCCCTGTGTCTGTCACTCTCAAATAAATAAATAAAAAATGAACAAAAAATATAAAAAAAAAATAAATTATGGGGCTGGAGAGATAGCTTAGCAGTTAAGGTGCTTGCCTGCAAAGCCAAAGGACCCAAGTTTGATTCCCCAGAACCCATGTAAATCAGATGCACAAAAGTGACACATGCATCTCGAGTTCCTTTGCAGTGGCTGGAGGCCCTAGAGTGCCCATTCTCTCTCTCCTGCCCCTTTCTCTCCCTGTCTCTCAAGTAAAAAAATAAATAACAATTGTATATGTGTATGTACATGTGTGTATGTATGTGCATGTGCATGCACGTGCACGTACAAGGGTCTCTTGGCAGCTTGCCCTTCCAGCTTTACATTGGAACTAGGGAACTGAACCTGGGCCAGCAGGCTTTGTAAGCATGCACTTGACCACTTGACCATCTCCTTAAACCCCTCAATGTATTGTTTGTGAAAATTTCATAAACTAGAAGTAAATAGAAAACATTAAAACCTTTCATAGGTCTTTCTTATAAAACACTGAAGGATGTGCTTTTCAGAACAAAGGGTTAAATGAACAGCTGAAACTATGGGGCTAGAAATACAGAGATGAGCCAGGCATCGTGACACATGCCTTTAATCTCAGTACTTGGTGTGGCAGAGGCAGAGGATCGCTGTGAGTTTGAGGCTAGCCCTGGGCCTACAGAGTGCAATCCAGATCAGCCTGGGTTATGAGACCCTACCTCAAAAAATTAAAAAGAAAGAGATATAGAGATAAAAGGGAAAATCCTAGGACCACAATCATTCTGCGTGGAAGAGGAGATGGGATTTCTTTTATTTTTTGTTGTTGTTGTTTTGTTTTTTTGTTTTTTATTGAGGTAGGGTCTCACTCTAGCCCAGGTTGACCTGGAATTCACTATGGAGTCTCAGGGTGGCCCCGAACTCACGGCGATCCTCCTACCTCTGCCTTCTGAGTGCTGGGATTAAAGGCGTGTGCCACCACGCCCAGCTAAGAGATGGGATTTCTTTAGGAGAAAATAAGTGAACTAGCCGGGTGTGACATGGTGGCGCATGCCTTTAATCCCAGCACTCTGGAGGCAGAGGTAGGAGGATCGCCATGAGTTCGAGGCCACCCTGAGAATATAGAATGAATTCCAGGTCAGCGTGGGCTAGGGTGAGACCCTACCTCAAAAAAAAAAAAAATCAAAAATAAAATAATAATAATGATAGTAATAAATAATAATAAATTAATTAAATAAATGAACTATATACTTCCTGAGGAAAGTGGGCATATGGAAACAGGTCTCTAAGGCATGTCACAATTCTTCTGGAGAGCTTGCTAGGCACTGTCAGGATTTGGGGATGTGGCTCAGGTGACTCAGTGGAGGTGTGCTTGCCTGGTGTGTGCAAGCTCTGACTTTGATCATCACAATAAAATAGCATTAATAGTAGTGATAGTCATGACCATTAGTGATTTATCTTCTGAAATGTGCCAGTTAACTAGCTAAGTCTTGCTCTAGGTTACTTCTTATTATTTTAAGCCCTGAATTAGTTAACAGTAATTATTATGGTTTTCTATTGCTTAAGGACATTTTTGAAATGAGCAAATCCTCATATTATATGAAGTGAATATGGTAAGAATTTTTAAAAACTTTTAAAAAATATATTTTATTTGTTTATTTGAGAGAGAGAAAGAGGGAGAGGGAGAGAGAGAGAGAAAGAGAGAATGGTTGTGCCAGGGCCTCCAGCCATTGCAAGTGAACTCCAGATGCATGCGCTCCCTTGTGCATCTGGCTTACATGGGTCCTGGAGAGTCGAACTGGGATCCTTTCGCTTTGCAGGCAAAGGCCTTAATTGCTAAACCATCTCTCCAGCCCCTAAAAACTTTTTTTTTTATTGTTTTGTTTTTCGAGGTAGGGTCTCACTCTAGCCCAGGTTGACCTGGAATTCACTATGGAGTCTCAGGGTGGCCTCGAACTCACGGCAACCCACCTACCTCTGCCTCCCGAGTGCTAAAAACTTTTTTATCGACAACCTCCCTAATTATAGACAATAAACCATGATGATTCCCTCCCTCTCACTTTCCCCTTCACAAATCCACTCTCCATCATATTGCCTTCCCCTATCAATTCGCCTTTTATTTTGATGTCATCATCTTTTCTTCCTATTATGAGGGTCTTGTGTAGGTAGTGCCAGGCACTGTGAGGGCCTGGATCTCGAGGCCAATTTCTGTCTGGATGATGGCACTGTAAAGAGTCCTACACTTTCTTTGGCTCTTACATTCTTTCTACCACCTCTTCTGCAATGGACCCTGAGTCTTGGAGGGTGTAATAAACATATCTCAGTGCTGAACACTCCTCTATTCTTCTCAGCACTGTGGTGCCTTTTGGGTCACCCCCAGTGGTCACGGCCATCTGAAAAGAGAAGCTTCTCTAACCAAAAGTGAGAGTAGCATTAATATATGGGTATGAACATTAAGAAAAGTGCTGACAGGGCAGTTTGGTGAGGTTAGTATATGCATCTAACCAGACAGGTCGAGGCAGGGTCGTACGCTCCTAGGGCTCATGACCTCCCCTGCCATAGGCTTCTGATTAGGTTTTCAGTTCCAGGCATGTACTCCCTCCCATAGAGCAGGCCTCCTGACCACTTAGAGAGCAGTTAGTTTCCCCCAGAAGAGACACGCTGATATTGCACCTGTTTGGTCATTTGGCCTGGATGGCCAAACTTAGGTCTTGCAGTGTCCACTGTTTTCCCCACTGATGACTTCTGTTTCCCATAGGACTGCATACAGCGAGCTTTCCGTCAGCAGGTCTACAGGGAGGTTTTCAGCTCAGCATGTGGAGTCTTCAGCAATAGGGTCTTACCATCTATTTCGGATGGGAAACAAGAGGCATGGTAATGGCCTATAATGTTTTGGGGGCATCAGTACCTTCCTGGCTAACAACTCACTGGAAGGAATCCCATCCCTAATATGCCAAGAATTTCACTTAAGTTTTCAATTAATGTCATAACCAGTAGTTAATGAGTAAACCAGTAAGATGGTAAAAGGAAAAGCTATGGTACAAATATATAAATAGACAAAAACTAACAGTATTATAATAATTGCCAAATTGGCCTTCCCATTATGAGTAAATGAATCTTCATAATTTACTTACATCTTTTTTGTTTGTTTGTTTTCAGGAAGTGTTTCACTCTAGCCCAGACTGATCTGGAAGTTACTCTGTAGACTCAGGGTGGCCTCGAACTCTTGGCAATCCTCCTACCTCTGCCTCCCGAGTGCTGGGTTTAAAGGCGTGCGCCCCCACGCCCGCCTGTCTTGCATCTTTACCAATGAAATTCACTTGTACTGGTCTCGGTTTTCTACATCTTGTGAAATTGTCTAATGTCCTCGGCAGTAACAGTTAAAAGCCAGATCTTACAGGACTGAGTAACTCTGAAAAGTTCACTACATCATATAAATCCCATTGAAAGAATATCTCGTAATCTTTTTGTCCATTTCAGATTTTTCTCACTCTTGCCTGACATGCAATTGAAATCTTAAATTCTCTTTGTATTCACCAGCCTGACAGGAGGCCAGGTCACACACCTGTAACCCCAGCACTTGGAAGGTGGAGGTCAGAGACTCGAGTTTAATGGCAGCCTCGACTTCCTAGCAATTTGTCTCAAAAGTAAGAAACAACAAAAGCATAATGGTGAAGCCCAGTAAAGAACATACCGTTAAGGCTGGTGTGGTGGCGCACGCCTTTAATCCCAGCACTCGGGAGGCAGAGGTAGGAGGATCTCTGAGAGACCGAGGCCACCCTGAGACTGCATAGTGAATTCCAGGTTGGCCTGAGCTAGAGTGAGACCCTACCTCGAAAACAAACAAACACACAAACAACAACAGCAACAACAAAAACTGTTAAGTAGCTGTCTGCTCTTGAGCTAGTAAATCTTAGGGCCTTTACCCAAACTGTAGTCAGAGTATAAGAAGGGCAAATTTGGGCTGCAGAGATGACTCAGCTAGCAAAGTTACTTGCTTGCAAAGCCTGCCAGCGTGGGTTCAATTCCCCAGTACCCACGTAAAGGTAGACAGACACAAAGTGGAGTGTGCATCTGGCATTGTTTGTACACACATAAAAAATAATTTTTATTTTTAAAATATTTTATTTTTATTTACTTGAGAAAGAGAGGGAGAGAGAGAGGCAGCCACTGTAAATGAACTCTGGACACATGCACCACCTTGTACATCTGGCTTACGTGGGTTCTGGGGAGTTGAACCTGGGTCCTTTGGCTTTGTAAGCACGAGCCTTAACCACTAAGCCACCTCTCCAGCCCTGCTTTTCTTTTTTCGAGGTAGGGTCTCACACTAGTTCAGGCTGACCTGGAACTCATTCTGTAGTCCCAGTTGGCCTCAAATTTACAGCGATCCTCCTACCTCTGCCTCCTGAGTGCTGGGATTAAAGATGTGCCTGAGATAAATTTTTAAAAATCTGCACTTATTTATTTATTTGAGAAAGAGGGAGAGAAAGAGAGAGAGAGGATGTATGGGTTCATCAGGGCCTCTAGTCACTGCAAACCAAGCCAGGCGTGCGTATGCTTTTAATCCTAGCACCTGGGAGGCAGAGGTTGGAGGATCACCACAAATCTGAGGCCTCCCTGCAACTACATAGTGAATTCCCAGCAGCCTGGGCTAGAGTGAGACCCTACCTGAAAACAAAACAAAACAAAACAAAAGCTTGCCTCCAGTTGGCTGGCTGGAGTAGTAATCACTGGGGACAGATCCTGAAGCCCAGCCAGAAGGTGTCACTAGGGCAGATTGCTAGCCCAGAGGTACACAAAGAGGGTTTTGAGCTCTGCCTGGACCCTCGCTGCTTTTGGCACGTGCTGGCTGGTGGTTTCTCTCTGCTTGGATCTGTGAAAGGGACCAGTCTCTTCCGCCACTGTGGAACTTCCCCTGGATCTGTAAGCCTGAAATAAATCCCGTTCCTCACATTAACTGTCTGTTGGAGATTCATCCCAGCAACGTGGAGCTGACTCCAATGCACAGCTAGCAAACTATAATTGAATAACAGCATTCCCACGTGCTTTAACTTCAGCAGGAGAGAATGTCCTCCATTCAGGGGCATGTAACACATGTGTTTCTCTTTTCTTAATTTTTTGTTTATTTTTATTTATTTATTTGAGAGCAACACAGAGAGAGAATGAGAAAGAAGCAGAGAGAAAGAGAGGGAATGGGCGCGCCAGGGCCTCCAGCCACGGCAAATGAACTCCAGACGCGTGCGCCCCCTTGTACATCTGGCTAAAGTGGGTTCTGGGGAATCGAGCCTCGAACCGGGATCCTTAGGCTTCACAGGCAAGCGCTTAACCGCTAAGCCATCTCCCCAGCCCATCACACTGGTTTCTTTATTACCCCCAATAGTGACTTTTCGTAAGGAACTGAACTTCTGTATGTCAATGTGCAGGTGGACTTTTATACATCTGCTATTTCTTTCTTCCAGAGACCATGTGTGGAGCTGAAGTCCAGATTCAAGCCGTTGGGATGAACTTCCAAAGCAGACACAGTTTATGGGAAGAAGGGATTTATGGAAGCTTACAGATCCAGGGGAATTCCATAATGGTGGAAAAAGAGAAAACCTACCACTAAAAGCAAGAGCAAAAACTGGCAGCCAAACAGCAAGGAATCTGCGTACCCTCGGTTGGAATTCTAGATCCACCCCCAAACACACCTGAGGGCTGGACCCAAGAATCTACTCACAGTGACGCCCCCTCCAGCCAGGGGCCTCGAGATGTAAGTTACAAGTTCAAGAAACATCTGAGTCTATTGGGGGGGCATCTATTCAAGCCACCACAGGCTCATTGTCATGGTCTCACTCTGTGGTATAGGTATTATTTTTTTTTCTTCCCAGTTTTACTTATTTATTTATTGTTTTTTTTTTTTTTTTTTTTTTTTTTTTGAGGTAGGGTCTCATTCTAGTCCAGGCTGACCCAAAACTCACTATACTTCACAGGTATTTTCCAATCTCCCTCTATTCATCACTGAAATGGAAACAATTTTTCACAATTCCCACAAAAGTGGCCACTTTTGGTAAGTAAAAAATTTCCAAGACATTAATACATCGTTAAGGTTTGTTTATTTATTTATTTTTGGTTTTTCAAGGTAGGGTCTTGCTCCAACCCAGACTGACCTGGAACTCACTATGTAGGCTCTGGGTGGCCTTGAAACCATGGTGATCCTCCTACCTCAGCATGCCAAGTGGTGGGATTAAAGGTGAGCCACCACACCTGGGAGAGAGAGAATGGGCATACCAGGGCCTCTAGCCACAGCAAACAAAATCCAGACACATGCACCACCTTGTGCATCTGACTTATGTGGGTTCTGGGGAATGGAACCTGGGTCCTTAGGCTTCACAGGTGCCTTAACCACTGAGTCATCACTCCAGCCCCTGCAGCCTCCTCTTTTGGAGGAGACTAACAAGTACAGTAATTCTCATTTTTTTTGTTTGTTTTTGGTTTTTTGAGGTAAGGTCTCACTGTAGCCCAGGCTGACCTGGAATTCACTGTGTCGTCTCAGGTGGCCTAGAACTCATAGCGATCCTCCTACCTCTGCCTCCCCAGTGCTGGGATTAAAGGTGTGCGCCACCACGCCCAGCAGGATCCACATTCTTTGTATGAGTGTATGAAAATGTTGCAATGAAGCCCATGATTTTACACAGTTAATGTGCCTTAATAAAAGCAGGAATAAATTATGAAGTATACAAAGTATACTTACAATGAAAAGATGTCTCTCTCTCTCTCTCTCTCTCTGCTTGCAAATAAATAAATATTAGAGAAGATGTGTTTTCTCTAGGAATTTGCAGTGACCCATCTTGTTGATATCAATTGCACCTTCCTTTTCTTTTCTTTTTTTTTTTGGTTTTCAAGGTAGGCTCTCACTCTAGCCCAGGCTGACCTGGAATTCACTATGTATTCTGAGGGTGGCCTCGAACTCATGGCAATCCTCCTACCTCTGTCTCCCGAGTGCTGGGATTAAAGACATGTGCCAACAAAGTCAGGACATTAGGCTTTGCAAGCAAGTACCTTCAACACTGAGCCATCTCTCCAGCCTTCATGTATTTTCCTGTCTGCACGTAATGAGACTGCCACAGAGACTGCGACCACACATGCTACGTTGCTGTCCCGCTTGGTGCCCTTCATTTACACCTCACCACCCCTCTGTTCTGCTTGTTGGCACACCCTGCCGCTGCTCTGTATTGCTGTGAACTGCGGTTCTGTGGAGCTGTCTTTGAGCGAAGGGCATTCTTCCATCAGACTCATTGCTGTGTATCTTACGGTAGGCATTCCAACTCCCTCATTTCACCAACGAGGGCACCAACTGTACTGAGTCCAGCACAATAAGGCAGAACACTCCTTTCCAGAATGTTCCCAGTAGAGCAGACCCAGAGGCAACCCTGCCCTCCCTCTACAGGCCTGCAGTGATGACTTGTCACCCTCAGACTCGCCCCGGATATTTTCCCACACCAGAGTCTCTTGGGTAACTCCATCGAGCCCAGGTCAGCCGCTGTAATTGAGACGCTCCACTTCATTAACTTTAATTACATTCCCATCATTTCTAATAAACTTCTTTCCAAAATACCACTTATAAGACTGGTCGCTTCCTGTTAGTGTGTGTGTGTGTGTGTGTGTTTGTGTTTTGCTCTATTTAGTTCCATGAATTGGATTTACTCATAGACGTCATTGCCCAACTTCATGTCTAAATGATTTAAGCCAAAGCTTTTCAATCTGACATGATGGGCTGAAAACCCGAGTCCTGTGTCTTCCATGAAAAGCATCAGGAATACCTGTGCAAATAGCTTTTCTGGCTTCAGCGGGACAGGAAAGTTAGTGACAACCACGTGGCATCTTCTTTGGGCTACCTTCTCCACCAACAGCTCAATGACTTGTACTTTTCAGTCTCAAACAATTCACAGAGAAATACTACTTTGTCTCTTAAAAGCCAGGCAATAGCCAGGAGGAGTGGGGTATGACTTTAATCCCAGTACTTGGGAGGATCGCTGTGAGTTCAAGGTCAGCCTGAGACTACATAGTGAATTCCCCTGTACCTCAAAATAAAATAAAATAAAATAAAACAGAAAAGCCAGGCAATGATGTTGGGATAATGTGGCAGTGAAGTGACATCTAGATTCCCTGACTCCAATAAAAAGGAAGGAAGCCATTAGTTTCTCATCTATCCTTAAGGGGGGAAATACATCTTTAAGAAATTATGGGACAGAATAGTTTCATTTAGAAAGCATCCAAGCTTTTCTCTGACATGTCATGCTTAATATCAATTATCCAATTTTCTTTGTGCTACCCTTAGAAATCTTTCTGAGAAGCTAACTTTAATCTTCTGCTTTGTTTCAAAGCCTATATTAGATTAACCTCTTTATATTTTTTTTAAATCTGGGAATGACTAATTAGCCAGCAAAAATTAAATTTAAAAATTCAACTTGTCTGTATAGATTTTTCTCAAGACCCCCAGGCCCTGTGGGCAACATTAATGGCCTCTTTTCTAAGCCTTCACTTCATGCTGCCTTGTGGCCGCCAGAAAGATGAAGGAAGTATGTTTTGGGCCACATCAACTGGGATGCTATAGTGGGTGTTATAAGTCTATTCTTTTGCCCCCCTCAGGGTGAGATTTTAGTGTCCTTGAAGTCCAGGGTCTTGGAAAGAGGCCAAGAAATTTTCATAGCCTGGAGGCCAAAGCAATGTGATAGGAACTACTGCTGATAACTGGAATTCAGGCCTACAGAGCTCCAGCTATGTGACTGGTGCTTTCATTTTAAGGATTAGAATGAGGTAGGAAGTTAGTAATTGGCAAAGCCTTTAGTCTTTCATGATTCTGACTCACTTGCTCTAAGGTACCAGCCACCAGGTACTATGTGGCTTGCTTTGATCAATTCAGCTTGTTCTGAATTTCAATTAACATTTCTTCTTTTTTATATATCTTATTTATTTATTTGCAACCAGGGACACACACACACACACACACACACACACACACACACAGAATGGGTGTGCCCAGGCCTCCAGCATGTGCCACTGTGCATCTGGCTTAACATGGCCACCATGGAATTAAACTAGGGTCATTAGGCTTTGCAGGCAAGTTCCTTAACCACTGAGCAATCTCCCCAGTCCCAATATTACTTCTTTTTTAAAAAATTTTTATTTATTTGAAAGCAACAGAAAGAGAGAGAGAAAGAGGCAGATATAGAGAGAGACAGAATGGGAACGCCAGGGCCCCTGGTCACTGCAAACGAACTCCAGACGCGTGCGCCCCCTTGTGCATCTGGCTAAAGTGGGTCCTGGGGAATCGAGCCTCGAACCAGAGTCCTTAGGCTTCACAGGCAAGCGCTTAACTGCTAAACCATCTCTCCAGCCCCCAATATTACTTCTTACAGAGTGTTGGCAATACCATAGTTAGCCAGGCATGGTGATGGTTATAGCAATCATTCTTTCCAGCATGCAAAGCTCTTCCAGTTTTGTATCTTATCCCATCATTGCAGCCTGGCACGTCAATTAGGTCAACATAATTTTTTGTCATTTATATGTAAGCTGGGACCCTACACCAAGAAAGGCATTGAAGTCAGCCTGTGTTTTAGGACTGCTAGGCTCTGGACTGTATGTTCTTGGGAATGCCATCCCATGGCAAGGTGAGTCAAAAGACATCTCACCGCTAGGTGCTTTAAGGTCATTAAGCAATCACAAAAGTTTGGGGTAAACAAATGTGGACAGGTCAATAAAACATGATAATAGTTCTGGAAAGGAGATGGTGTCATCTCTCCTTCGTGAAGCATTTACCCGAAGGGACAGGTTCATAGTTACAGCATTCTGAAACCAGAAGAAAATTTGGCACTATGTATCCAAAACATAAAGACATGAGTAATGGGCTGAGCAACCTATCCGCCTTCTCCAAAGTTATTTTCCTTGTCTGTGAATAATAGGGCTGGAGGGAGGATTAAATAATGTTTTGTGAAGTGCCAGGCCCGGAGAACACCTTCTGGAAATACGGCCAATGTTTTAAAAGTCATGGTGACAATATTTTCCCTTGTAAGAGGAAATAGCAAGCGCAACCATTTAGTGACAAAGACTTCCTTTGCTTTGCTTTATAAATAATAGCCAAGAATTGCAAGCAAGTTGGTATCCAGCAAGAGGGGACTGGACGGAACTGGAGTCCAGTGTCTGGTAGGACAACCTTATGCTAGATATCATCAGACCATCTTTTTTTAAATTTATTTATTTACTTGAGAGTGACAGACAGAGGGAGAGAGAGAGAGAGAGAGAGAGAGAGAATGGGCGCGCCAGGGCTTCCAGCCACTGCAAACGAACTCCAGACGCGTGCGCCCCCTTGTGCATCTGGCTAACATGGGTCCTGGGGAACCGAGCCTCGAACCGGGGTATGTAGGCTTCACAGGCAAGCGCTTAACCACTAAGCCATCTCTCCAGCCCAGACCATCTTTTTCACAACAAACAAACAAACAATTTCTTTTGTTAATTGAGAGTGAGAGAGAAAGGCAGATATATAGAGGGAATGGGTATGCCAGGGCTCCCAGCCACTGTTAACAAACTCCAGACACATGTGCCACCTTGTGTATCTGGCTTATGTGAGTACTGGGGAATCAAAAATCTGGGTCTTTTAGGTTTCACAGGCAACTTCCTTAATTACTAAGCCATCTTTCCAGCCCCTAGACCATCTTTTTTAAAAAAATATTTTATTTATTTATTTATGAGAGGGGAGAGAGAGAGAGAAACAGAGAGACAGAGAAAGAATGGGTACACCAGGGCCTCTTGACACTGCAAACAAACTCCAGATTCATGTGCCACTTTGTGCATCTAGCTTTACATGGGTACTGGGGAATCAAACTTGGGTCCTTTGGCTTTTCAGGCAAGTGCCTTAACTGCTAAGCCATCTTGCCAGCCCAATATCTTTCTCTCTCTTTCTCTCTCTCTCCCTCTCTCTCTCTCTCTCTCTCTCTCTCTCTCTCTCTCTCTCTTTTTTTTTGCTTTTGTTGAGGTAGGGTCTCACTCTATCCCAGGCTGACAACCTGGCACTTACTCTGTAGTCCTAAGCTGGCCTCAAACTCACGGCAATCTTCTTACCTCTACCTCCCAAGTGCTGGGATCAAAGGCATGTACCACCACATCCATCTAGATCATTTTTTTGTTTTGTTTTGTTTTTCGAGGTAAGATCTCATTGTAGCTCAGGTTAACCTGGAATTCACTCTGTAGTCTCTGGCTGGCCTTGAACTCATGGTGATCCTCCTACCTCTGCCTCCCAGGTGCTGGGACTAAAGGCGTGCGCCACCACACCCGGCTAGACCATCTTTTAAAAGGAAATAAATGTTATTGAACAGTAAGATGTTATGATTTGTTTCTGCTTGCTTTTGTGTGTAGGGGTATGGGTGTGTGTGGGGGGGATGTGTGTAGGGGTGTGTGGATGTGTGTGTGGGGGGTGTGGGGGTGTGGGGGGGTGTGGCACACCCCCAGCACTCACCTACAGTGTTTACCTCTGGTGGTTCATCTGCCCTACCTTATTATTATTTTTTTTTTTTCAAGGTAGGGTCTCACTCTAGCCCAGGCTGACCTGGAATTCACTCTGTAGTCTCAGGGTGGCCTCGAACTCATGGTGATCCTCCTACCTCTGCCTCCCGAGTGCTGGGATTAAAGGCGTGTGCCACTACGCCCGGCTTCTTATTTTGAACCAGGATCTCTATTTTATTTTATTTATTTTATTTTAGGTAGGGTCTCACTCTAGCTCAGGCTGACCTGGAATTCACTATGTAGTCTCAGGGTGGCCTTGAACTCATGGCGATCCTCCCACCTCTGCCTCCCGAGAGCTGGGATTAAAGGTGTGTGTCACCACACCCGGCTGAGCCAAGGTCTCTTTACTGATTCTGGGCATTGTTGGGCTCTGCCAATTTTTTGGGTCTCTCCTCCCCTGAGGAACTAGGGTCCCAGACATGTGTGGCTGGGTCCTGCTGTTGGCGCGGGATCTGGAGATTGGAACTCGGCTGGTTCCAGCCCTCCTCAGGTCCTGGTGCTTGTGCAGAAGGCATACCTAACCACTGAGCAATCTCTCCAGCCCAGGTATTATGATTTTTTTTTTTAATATACAAAAGCAGTCATAAAATATTAAGTCCTGGGGCTGGGGAGATGACTCAGTAGTTAAAGGTGCTTGCTTGCAAAGCCGACGGGCTCAGGTTTAATTCGCCAGCTACCCACAAAAATCAAGGTAGGCACAAATGTGTAGTGGCAAGAGATCCTGGCATATCCATGCACACACACACATAAAGAAATAAGTAAAATTTAAAAAACTAAATCTTTATTTTTAAGTCCAAGCTTTTTTGTTAATGTACACATATGTTTTTATGTTTAAATACAGGCATAGATAAAGCCTTGGATGAATTTATTTTACCATGCTAACAATATTTAACCTTGGGGAGGAAATCATGAATGCTTTCTTAAAAGAAAAAAAAATTTTTTTGAGGTAGGGTTTCACTCTAGTCCAGGCTGTCCTGGAATTCACTATGTAATCTCAGGGTGGCCTTGAACTCATGATGATCCTCATACCTCTGCCTTCCAAGTGCTGGAATTAAAAGCATGCTCCACCATACCTGGCCTTATGTTTTTTTTTTTTTTAACACTTTAGTTATTCATTTATTTTGAGAGAGATAAAGAGGCAGATATAGAGGAGAAATGGCCATGTCTGGGCATTTAGCCACTGCAAACGAACTCCAGATGCATGCATCACTTTTTAACATCTGGCTTTACATAAGTACTGACGAATCAAACTCAGGTCATTAGATTGCACAGGCAGTCGCTTTAACAGGTGAGCCATCTCTCCAGTTCCCTGCTTTTTAAAAAAAAATATTTATTTATTTAAGAGAGACAGAGAAAGAGGCAGAGAGAGAGAGAGATTGAGAGAAAATGTGCATGCCAGGGCCTCTAGCAACTGCAAAGGAACTCTGGACACATGTGCCATCTTGTGCACCTGGCTGATGTGGGTCCTGGGGAGTCAAATCTGGGTCCTTAGGCTTTGCAGGGAAATACCTTAACCACTGAGTAATCTCTCTAGCCCCAGTCCTCTGATTTTTATTTTTGTTTTTCGAGGCAAGGTCTCACTCTCGTCCAGGCTGATCTTGAATTCACTTGGGAGTCTCAGGGTGGTCTCAAACTCGTGGTGATCCTCCTACCTCTGCCTCCCGAGTGCTGGGATTAAAGGCGTGGGCCACTGCACCCGGCTCCCTGATTTGTATTTTTATATTTATTTTTAACTGTTTGCATTTAATTTTTTTCAACAAATGAGTGCTTAGGGTAAGATAAATAAAATGGAAATAAATTATTTATTTCAATATTTGTGTGTGTGTGGGTGTGTGTGTGTGGGTGTGCACATGTGCCACAGAGTGCATGTGGAAGTCAGAGGACAACCTTGGTGTCATTCTTTTTTTTTTAATTTTACTATTTATTTATTTGACAGAGAAAGAGGGGGCGAGAAAGAGAGAGAGAGGGAGAGAGATGGGGAGGGAGAATGGGTATGCCAGGACCTTTAGCCACTGCAAACGAACTCCAGATGCATGTGCCCCTTGTGCATCTGGCTAATGTGAGTCTTGGGGAATCAAACCTGGGTCCTTTGGCTTTGCAAACAAGCACCTTAACCACTAAGCCATCCCTGTAGCACTTGGTGTCATTCTTTTATTTTATTTATTTATTTTTAATTTTTATTAACATTTTCCATGATCATAAAAAAAATCTCATGGTAATTCCCTCCCTCCTCCCCGACACTTTCCCCTTTGAAATTCCATTCTCCATCATATTACCTCCCCATCTCAATCATTGTACTTACATATATACAATATCAACTTTTTAAGTACCCTCCTCCCTTCCTTTCTCTTCCCTTTATGTCTCCTTTTGAAGTTACTGGCCTCTGCTACTAAGTATTTTCATTCTCACACAGAAGCCCAATCATCTGTAGCTAGGATCCACATATGAGGGAGAACATGTGGCGCTTGGCTTTCTGGGCCTGGGTTACCTCACTTAGTATAATCCTTTCCAGGTCCATCCATTTTTCTGCAAATTTTATAACTTCATTTTTCTTTACTGCTGAGTAGAACTCCATCGTATAAATGTGCCCCATCTTCATTATCCACTCATCAGTTGAGGGACATCTAGGCTGGTTCCACTTCCCAGCTATTGTAAATTCTTCATCATTCACTTTGCTTGAGGTGGCGCCTCCGTTGTTTGCCGCTGTGTGCTGCAGGCCGCTTGGCCCGGCAGCCTCCGGTCTCCGCATCCCATCTCTCCTCTGCAGTGCTGAAGTCATGCACACACGCTACTGCCCGTGGCTTTCTGTGGGCTTGGGGTATCTGAAATCGGGTTGTCACACTTACGCAGCATTTTTACCCACTAAGCCATCTCCCTAGCCCTTATGTTATTTTTTAAATTTTTTTGAAGTTGTCTTTATGTGTAAGGAGAGAGAGAGATGAAAAGAAGACAGACACAGAGAATGGGCAGGCTGGGCCTCTAGTCTCTGCAAAACAGTCCAGATGCGTGGGCTACCGTGTGCATCTGGCTCCCGGTGTGTACTGGGGAAATGAACCCTGACCGTTAGGCTTTGCAGACGACCGACTTAACCTCTGGGCCATCTCTCCAGCCTCATATTAATTTTTAAATTTCAGGCTTTCTTGCCTCTTGTTCTCTGTTTGTCAGGTGTGTGCTGTAGGGCATTAGAAATAGACAGCATTCACTGAAGTTAGTTAACAGATTTCTTTGATTGTCTACTGTAGCCAAGACCTGGTTTTACACACTTGATGTCGAGATAAGCCAGCTCAACAGAGTTGCCCGGGAAAAGCTTACTTTTGGAGCTGGGCATGGTGGTATGTGTCTGGAATCCCAGTGTTCCAGAGGCTAAGGCAGGAGGATTCCAAGTCTGAGGCCAGGTTGGGCCACTGGTGAGATGCTGTCTCAAAAAAAAAAAAAAAAAGTTATTAAATATCCCACAAAAGCTTACATTTGGTGGAGGGAACACTCCAAAACACACACACACACACACACACACACACACACGAGAGGAAGTGGAAATTCCTGGTGGTATTTCCACTCCTACTAACAGTCCCTCCTCCCAGTATCCCAGAGCCTGAGATCCAGCGTCATTTATTTGGACAAAGGCTGCCCATCTCACAACAGCGCCCAGTCGGCTTGGAGGTCACATGGTGCGTCAATATTGGTAATTCATACCTTGCTGTGACTCATTTCCTGAGAACAAGCTATGTGCCCTTGAGGGCCAAGGGGCTGGGAATGAAAGTTTGCTGAACAAGAGATACAGGTAGAGGAACCTGGCTTCTCAGATCCCCGCCCTCAGAAAGACTGAGGGCCAGACAATGGCCTGGGGTGGAGAGTTGGGGGCTGGAGCCCGATGGGTAGCAGATGCCCACCTCCAGTGGAGGAGAAGCAAGGAAGGGAGCGCACTGGGCTCGGGCTTGTCTAGGCTTCCATGCACACTTTTCTCTACGTCTGAAAACACGTCTTGTCTTCCGTCCAGTCTCTTTCCTTTCCTTTTCTTCTGGCTTCTATGTCTATGCTGGAGACGCTGTAATATCATCTCTGCCTTCGGGCTTAACTCCCCCGACTGTGAGCTCTCGTCTCCTGCTAGTTGAGAAATTCTCTGACATCCCATCACCACATGACATTTCTCAATGCGACTGTTACAGTTTTGAGAGTAGGCACCCCTTCTGTCTCAGAGTAGATGATCCCTAAGGCCGGATCTTCACTAATGGACTTCTGTATGGCTTGAGGCAGACATCCAAAAAGTAGTCACCTCCAGCCAGACAGATGGGGCACAATTTGGATAATATCAAATGCATGATTCCACAGATTTTTTTTTTCATAAATCTGTTTTGTTTTGTTTTGTTTTGTTTGAGGTAGGGTCTCACTCTAGCCCAAGCTGACCTGGAATTCACTACGGAGTCTCAGGCTGGCCTCTGGCCTTGAACTCACAGTGAACCTCCTACATCTGCCTCCTAAGTGCTGGGATTAAAGGCGTGCGCCATCATGCCCAGCTGTGTGCAATCTTTTTATTTTAAAAAAATCAGTAAATTTTTTAAAAAGTAAAGATTTATGGCCAGGCATTTGGGAGGCAAAAGTAGGAGGTTTCCTGTGAGTTCAAGACCAGCCTGTGACTCTGTAGTGAATTCCAGATCAGTCTGGGCTAGAGTGAGACCCTACCTCAAACAAAACAAAACAAAACAAAACAGATTTATGAAAAAAATCTGTGGAATCATGCATTTGATTATATTTTATACATTAAAATCAATATATCACAATAAAAGAGAACACGTGATGTATGTGTATTTGTCTGCTTGGTTTCAAGGACGCCTGGCAGACAAACTACAGACCAAACTGTTAGCATTGGCTACGTGGAGGGCAGGGAAGGCTGGGAGGGGAGGAGAGTTGGAACTTCATGGGCCCGCGTCCTCTTCCATATTATTTGGTCAGTTTGCAAATCCCATGGTTGACTTTATGGTTTAAGGGCAAAAATCCAATAACTTATTTATAAAAAGATTATCTGTGGTGATCATTTGACTTGCTGGTCTTTTCTGGGTTTAAAGATGGCTGGTTCTCATTGAAGAATTTGTCTTTGGCTAGATACACAACCTTAAATTCAGGGCTTTGGTTATCCATGTTTTTTGTCTTTGTTTTTTCCTTTACTATCTATCTGCCAAGTACTTAGCTCTGCAGAATATTGCGTGTACTCTCTGCCCCACCATATATTCAATACAAATAAAGAGAAACAAAATGGCTTCTTAACACTTCCACTGTCTCTTGAGACACTGGTGACGGTAGAAGGATGCTTCAAACAAGTTGGAGAACTTAATGGGTTGGCTACGTAGTTAGTTCTTAACATCTAGCATCATTAACATGGCAGGAAGGGGAACAATTTACCCTGGTCTCCAAGTCTTTCCAAGGAGGCTCTGAGACAGCTGCCTTCCTTTCCTTTCCTCAGAATGATTCTCCTTTCCTTTTCTTTCGTTTGGCATGTGTGTGGTGTGCATGTGTGCACATGAAGTGGATATACATGTATCGATGCTGGGTATCTATGCTCCTTAGTGATGCTCCATCTTCATTTTTCACACAGGGTCTCTCAGTGAATGTACAGTTCATGGATTCAGCTAGACTAGCCAGCCAGGGGGCTCTAAGAATTTCATGTGTCTATCTCCCCAGGACTGGGTCTACAGGTGCATGCTACCCTGCTTGGCATTTTACGTGGGCACTGGGGATCTGAACTCAGGTCTCCACATCTGTGTGGCAAGCGCTTTACCCACTGAGCAATCTCCCCAGCTTTGAAGTGGAATTTTAACATCTCTCTCTCTTTAAAAAAAATATTTGGGGCTAGAGAGATGGCTTAGTGGTTAAGCGCTTGCCTGTGAAGCCTAAGGACCCTGGTTCGAGGCTCGATTCCTCAGAACCCACATTAGCCAGATGCACAAGGGGGCGCACACATCTGGAGTTCGTTTGCAGTGGCTGGAGGCCCTGGCGCACCCATTCTCTCTCTCTATCTGCCTCTTTCTTTCTCTGTCTGTCGCTCTCAAATCAATAAATAAAAATGAACAAAAAAATATTTTATTTATTTGAAAGAAAATGGGAGAAAGAGGGAGAGGTAGAGAGAGAGAGAGGGAGAGAGAGGGAGAGAGAGAGAGAAAATGGGTGTGCCAGGGCCTCTACCCATTCCAAACAAAGTCCAGACACATGTGCCACATTGTCCATCTGGCTTTACATGTGTACTGGGGAATCGAACGTGGGTCCTTAGGCTTTGCAGGTCAGCGCCTTAACTGCTGAGCCATCTCTCTAGCCCTCCTCTTTTTCTTTGTAGCCCCTGCTGGCATTGTGAAGCAGAGATGGGAACCGGGGGGTCAGTTCCTGCTCTGTCTGGGTGGCTTGAGCTCTCCATAGTCATTCTTGCCCTGCTCACAGAATCCATGTCGCCCTGAACAGGAGGGCCCAGCAGTGGGAGTCTGCCCCATTGCACAGAGGTCAGGAGGAGTCAGAAAGGGGCAATGTGTTACCAACATTCTGCATAAAAATAACTCCAGTGTGCTTCACAGGACTTGTCACCCACATAGAGAAACCTACAAATCCTTACCCAGAGCTTGGAGGGGAGGACAGAAATATCCTGGGAGGATCCTAACACTCAGGAGGCAGAGGTAGGAGGATCGCCATGAGTTCGAGGCCACCCTGAGACTCCATAGTGAATTCCAGGTCAGCCTGGGCTAGAGGGAGACCCTACCTTGAAAAACCAAAAAAAAAAAAAAAGAACCTGGGAGGGCTTCTCTCACCTGTTTCACCCAATGGGACTTTTTGAGTGAAGAATCTCTGTCTCTGTCTCTCACTTTGGGGTGGGGAGATACAGGGTCTCTGAGGTTTCACTCTAGCCCAGGCTGACATGGCCCTGACTCTGTAGTCCCAGGCTGGCCTTGAACTCACAGCGATCCTCCTACCTCGGCCTCCCAGCACCGAGATTAAAGGCGTGCACCACCAGGCCCGCCTGTTTTATTTATTTGCAGTTTTAACATCACATTTTGTTTTGTATTCTTTTTTTTTTTTTGTATTCTGATTACTATGCTTAAACGCACAGAAGAATAAGGCTCTTAATTCACTCCCAACAAACACAAGAATCCCCCAAGTATGAGTCCCTCCCCTACAAAGAAAAGTACAGTTCCTCTGTCAAAATTTCCACAGCTTTCCAGATACCACTGTGTCTGCTTTGACTGTCCAGCAGAGTTTCCACTTAACACTGCTTCCCATTGAGGTCCTATGGGGTACCATGCCACATCTAGACCCCCCCTTTGTTTTTGTCCAGGCAGCTTGTGATGGGTTTAAAAATTTGAATAGGGGGCCTGGGAGATGGCTAAGAAGTTAAATACACGTGCTTGTAAAGCCTGCAGGCAGAGGTTTGATTCCCCAGTACCCATGTGTGGTAGTTTGGATCTATGTCCCCCTAATAGAGTCAGGTGTTATTGCAATTGAATTTACAGCTTCAGCCCGTGGCAGGCAGGCTCCTGCATAGGGGCGGGGTCACTGGGCATGCAGACCCTTTGAGTTCTGCCTGGGGTTTCCTGTGGTTGATTTGGTGGCACTGCTGATGGTTTTTGTGTGGACCTGTGAGAGGGGACCATCTTCTGCCATTATGGAACTTCCCCCGGATCTTAAGCTTGAAATAAATCCCCTTCCTTCCACAAGCTCTGTCTGGTTTGAAGGCTCATCCCAGCACTTGGAGCTGAGTACAATATCACGCAAAGCCAGATGCTCAAAGGGGTGCACGTGCCTGGAGTTTGTTGGCATTGGAAAGAGGTCCTGGTGCGTCCATACTCACTCACATACATACTTACATATAATTCATTTATTTGGCAGAGAGAAAGGGGTGAGAGAGAGAAAGAATGAGCACACCAGGGCCTCCAGCTGCTGCAAATGAACTCCAGGTGCGTGTGCCACCTTGTGTGTCTGGCTTACGTGGGTCCTAGGAATTGAATCTGGGTCCTTCGGCTTTGCAGGCAAGGGTCTTAACTGTTAAGCCATCCCTCCAGCCCTCTCTCTGTCTTTCAAATAAATAAAGATATTAATAAAATGATTGAGCGACTGGGGAGCGTTTCTGTTTACATTGTATGCCTTTTTGCAAGGTGCTTAAGTTACTGGATCTGAGGCAATTGAGGCGAGCTTTTTTTTTTTTTTTTTAATTTTTTTTTGAGGTAGGGTCTCGTTCTATCAAGTCCTGGTAGGCCTGGAATTCACTAGGTAATCTCAGGGTGGCCCCAAACTCACTGCGATCCTCCTACCTCTGCTTCCTCAGTGCTGGGATTAAAGGCGTGCGCCACCACGCCCGGCCCTGAGGCAAGCATTGTCTGTCTTTAGAACTGCGTGTCTTCAACGCAGGCTTGCAGAGCACACTGGCTTTGCTTTCCCAGTCTCCTATTACGCCAGTCGCCGTGTCCTTTTCCTTTCCGCTCCCCGCACTCTCAACATGTCCAGATGCAGCTGTTAACAAACCCCCCAAAGCGACATCTCCTCAGCTCTTTGATCTTTGTCCCGTTTTCATTCATTTTTCTCATTAATTACATACACATTGAGAAGTCAAAGACTTGAGTCCTCCTCCCACCCATTCCCTGGGCACATTTCTCTGGGACTAACATGAAATAAAGTGTTTTTTTTTTTTTTTTTTTTTTTGAGGTATGGTCTCACTCAAGCCCAGGCTGACCTGGCATTCCCTCTTGTAGCCTCAGGGTGATCTCGAACTCCAGCTATCCCCATACCTCAGTCTCCTGAGTGCTGGGATTAAAGGTGTGTGCTACCACAGCTGGCTTTAAAGTTGTGCTCTTAAGGAGTAAGGTGGCTCTGAGGACCCAGGTGCCCTTCCTTATTATCTTGCAGCTGTTAAGCTCTGAACGGTGACTGGGGCATAGTTGATTTCAACTGCAATATTTATTCCCTACATGGCTGGTTTTGTAATTAACCCAGCTTTCAGCCTCCACTGCCCTTTGGTTCACCCAACATAAAAACATAAAAGTTATACATATTTATGGGATTCCATGTGATATTCCGGCACATGTATACATTGTTTTGACCTCAGCTCTAATGCTTAGTCTTTTCAGTGCCCCAATTAGTCTCTCCCTCACTGCGATGTAATTTCTTACTGCTATGACAAAACGTCATACGCACATGAAAGAGGCAGATAGAGAGAGAAAACGGGCACGCCAGGGTCTCCAGCCACTGCAAAGGAACTCTAGATACATGTGCCACCTTGTGCATCTGGCTTACGTGGGGAATTGAACCTTGAACTGGGGTGCTTAGGCTTTGCAGGCAAGCACTTAACTGCTAAGACATCTGTTGTAGTCAGGTTGACGTTGCTGGCAGAAATCACCTGACCAAGAGCAGCTTTTGGGAAAAAGAGGTTTATTTTGGCTTACAGGCTTGAAGGGGGAAGCTCCATGATGGCAGGGAAAATGATGGCATGAGCAGAAGGTGGACATCACCTCCTGGCCAACATCAGGTGGACAACAGGGCAGGAGAGTGTGCCAAACAATGGCAAGAGGACACTGGCTATAACACCCATAAGCCCGCCCCCAACAATACACCCCCTCCAGGAGGCATTAATTCCTAAATGTCCATCAGCTGGGAACCTAGCCTTCAGAACACCTAAGTTTATGGGGAACACCTGAATCGTACCACCACACCCTCTCACAGCCCATATTTATTTATTTATTTATTTATTATTATTGTTTTTTTTTTGAGGTAGGGTCTCACTCTAGCCCACGCTGACCTGTAATTCACTCTGTAGTCTCAGGGTGGCCTCGAGCTCATGGCGGTCCTCTTACTTCTGCCTCCCAAGTGCTGGGATTAAAGGCGTGCGCCACCACACCCAACTACATTTATTTATTTTTAAAATATATTTTTATTAAATTAATTGTTTGATCTCTCTGCAGAGGACAATTTAGGGGTGTCATTCCTCAGTAATGCTATCCATGCATTCACTTCTTTCTGAGACAAGATTTCTCATTGGTCTAAACCTCACCAATAGGTAGAATGGCTGGTCAGGTAATCCCAAGGGTCCATCTGTCTTTGCCTCCTCAGTTCTGGGATGACAAGGTCAGTGCCGCCACATCTGGCTTTGTGTGTGTGTGCGTGCGTGTGTGTGTGTGTGTGTGTGTGTATGTGTTTATTCTTTAAAAGTATAGTAGAATTCAACAATGAATCCACTTAGCCCTAGACTTCTTTTCTTGAGCGACTTTAAAAACTTATTTATTTATTTGCAAGCAGAGAGAGAGAGCAAGAGAGAATGGGTGTACCAGGACCTCCGACCACTGCAAACATGCTCCTGATGCATGTGCCACTTTGGGCATCTGGCTTTATGTGGGGACTGGGGAATCAAACCCAGGCCATTAGGCTTTGCAGCAAGTGCTTTAACTGCTGAGCCATCTCTCCAGCCTCGTGAGTGCCTTTTTAAAAATAAAAATATTTTTAAATTTTTTAATTTTTACTTACTTATTTGTGTGTGTGTGTATGAGAGAGAGAGAGAGAGAGAGAGAGAGAGAGAGGCAGATATAGAGAGAATGGGTGAACCAGGGCCTTTAGCTGCTGCAAATGAATTCCAGACACATGTCACCTTGTGCATCTGGCTTATGTGGGTACTAGGGAATTGAACCTGCATCCTTTGGCTTTGCAAGCAAGTGTCTTAACTGTTAAGCTGTCTCTCCAGCCTCTCAAGTGACTTAAAAACTTTTTTTTGTTCATTTTTATTTATTTATTTGAAGCAACAGAGGGAGAGAGAGGCGGAGCCAGAGAGAGAATGGGCATTCCAGGGCCTCCAGCCACTGCAAACAAACTCCAGATGTGTGCGCCCCCTTGTGCATCTGGCTAACATGGGTCCTGGGGAATCAAGCCTTGAACCAGGGTCCTTAGGCTTCACAGGCAAGCACTCAACTGCTAAGCCATCTCTCCAGCCCTCGAGTGACTTTTTATTACTACTTCAATCTCATTGCTTATTATGTGTCTATTTAAGTTATTTGCTGAGTGGAATAGTCTCCATGTGCCTGTTAGAGATTCTGTGATGTGTACCTTGCTGGGGTTTTTGTCTGCATAAAGCACCTATGGACCATCTTGAAATCAGGGTATTGAGGTCACCTACTACCGTTGTATTGAGGTTAGTTTATATCCAGTAGTGTTTTATGAGGCTATAATGATTCTGAACATTGATGTGTATATGTTAAGAATCATTATATCCTCTTGATAGATTATCACTTCAGTCAGCATTAAGTGACCTTTATTCCTTCTGACGTCTTTAGGCTTGAAAATATTGAATATTTTTTTCTTTCTCTTTTTTGTAATTTTTTTTTATAAGACAGAGACAGAGTGTGTGCATGCATATACATGTGCAAGAGAGAGAGAGAGAGAGAGAGAGAGAGGGAAGGAGAGAGAGAAAATTGGCACACCAGAGCCTCCAGTCAGTGCAATCAACTCCAGACACATGCGCCACCTTGTGTGCATGTGTGACCTTGTGGGCTTCCATTACCTTGTGTGTCTGGCTTACATGGGAGCTGGAGAGTGGAACATGGGTCCTTATGCTTTGTAGGCAAGCACCTTAACCACTCAGCCATCTCTCCAGCTCTTGAATATGTTTCCTAAGACTTCAGCTTACACATTTTCTTCTATGTCCATGATTTGTAATCTTGTTCTTTTAATGATATACTATAGATCTCACACATTCTGCTTGTATTTTCTCATTATATCTTTATTGTTATGTAGATGTAAAAATTTATCTACTTTGTCTTCAGGCCATGGCATTCTTTTATTTATTGGAGAGAGAGATGGAGAGAGAAAGAATGGGCATACCAGGGCTTACTGCCACTGCAAACAAACTCCAGATTGCCACATTGTGCATTTGACTTTACATGGGCACTGGGGAATTAAACTTGGGTCCTTAGGTTTTGCAGGCAGGTACCTTAACTGCTGAGCAATCTCTCCAGTCCCCTTATATTCTTGATCTATTTAGTTGTTGAAGCTTTTGCATGAGTTTAAATTTACTTATTGAGCTTTTCCTTTTTGAAATTTCAGTTCATTTTTCAGTCTTTTTAGCCTTCCTTATTTTATCTTTCATGTCTTAACTCTATTTCACCCAGCTGTTTATTTGCATTCCCTTTGAATGCATCTAAGAGTTTCATCATGTCCACTTTGATCTCATTGAACACCTCATAATCATTCTTTTATTTATTTATTTATTTATTGGCCTGGGATTTCATCTGCTGCACTTTGTGTAGCCCAAAGTATAAATTTTGGGGGCATCATGATGCCTCAATTTTCCATGTTGTTTGTGTTTCTGCACTGGGGTTTGTGCATCTAGGATTAGGTCTTTGGATGCATTTTTCTTTCTTTTTAAAAATATTTTTATTTATTTTATTTATTTGACAGAAAGAGGGAGAGAGAGAGAGTGGGCACACCAGGGTCTCCAGTGCAAACTTCAGATGCATGTGCCACCTTGTGTATCTGGCTTATTTGGGTCCTGAGGAATCGAACCTGGCTTCTTTGGCTTTACAGGCAAGCTCCTTAACTTCTAAGCCATCCCTTTAGCCATTTTTTTTTTTTTTGTAATCCCTCGTATTTTGTTTGTTTGTTTGCTTTCCAGGTAGAATCTCACTCCAGCCCAGGCTGACCTGGAATTCACTATGTAGTCTCAGGGTGGCCTCAAACTCACGGTGATTCTCTTACCTCTACCTCCCAAGTGCTGCTGGGATTAAAGCTGTGCACCACCACGCCTGGGCCCTTGTATTCTTTTAGTTGAAGGATTTACAATGTGGAACTAAGTTACAGTCGGGTTGCACTGTAGTTTCTCTTCACTAAGCCCTGAGCACAGGGCTTAGTGATCATCAGCACCAGACTGCAAGTGAAATACTAATCGCAAAAGCACCCACATTGTACAGTCAGGCCATATGAACATAGAGCAGCTTGGCCCCGAGTGGTGGTACACACCTTTGATCCCAGCACTTGGGAGTCAGAGGTAGGAGGATCACCATGAGTTCAAGGGCAGCTTGGAGCTACAGAATGACTTCCCAGGTCAGCCTGGGCTAGAGTGAGACCCTGCCTTGAAGAAACAAAAAAGAAAAAAAAAGTCGCAGCGGTCACACAGTACTGGTGCTGAGGCAGTTGGAAGCAGAGTCGATGTCTGTGGTGCTCATTCTCATTCTGCTTAGTGACTTATGACCCACAACAAACTGGCAACTCTGCCCAGGAAGGAGTTAAATGCAGCACCTGGGGCTTTCATGAGGAACATTGACACCATGTTTGATTTTGTAGTTTGGAGCTCATGGAGAATTGCGGAAAGGATTTGGAGACCTGGATATGTCCCTAAAAATTTGACTCTCTAGTTGCATGTAGGAGGGAGAGTCACCCATTCATCCCTGGTTCACTGAGGCTCTCTCACTGTTAGCATCGACATTTCTGTGCCTGATGCACCTACTGAGGTAGCTGAGGGGTGACAGGGACCCCTAAAGTAAAAACTAGGAATGCAATGTCCTTGCCGTGAGGAGTTCCCTCCCAAGATCTGCTTGTCCTTGAACTCAACCTGAGTCCCTCCCTAGAAAGGAATGGCTCTGTGGGAGAGACAATTGTCCCCTTCCTGGAAGATTGAGATTCCAGAGACACCACCCAGAAACTTGTTGGTGTGATCAATTCAGCTGCTGTTCAGAACCTAGAAAAGGCTCCAGTCTGTCTCTCTGGGTGAGCGTTCCCATTTTTCTGGAACCCCCTCTTGCCTCCCCAGTCTTCCCTTCCTTCCCTTTCAGTTCTGGGCTTCTCCATTTCAAGGAACTCTGCTCATGGCCCCCTTTTGGGCATGAGCTCTGTCCCTCTTCTTTTACATTTTACCTATAATTTAACAAGACCCATAACCTTTATCCTCTGGATGCCAATTCTTTGAACTCACAAGAAGGAATCCGGAGGCCACTGACTCAGTACAAGTTTTACCTGGAGAGGCTCTCACGGTCTCAAAAGACACCACAAAATTCCCACATCTGATCGGTGTGTTGGCATATCACATTGGTGCATTGATAGAGAATCCCCATTCCTGCCTCACTCTCAGTCCCAGACAAATGGGACGGTCAGTCACTCTAGGGCAAGGATTTTGTGAATGAGCTTGATTGAAAGATTCTTGCCACACTCAGATCAGGTGGACCCAAGAAGCAGAAACGTCACTGTCCTGCAACGGGCTCTGTACCTGGCCATATGCCCCTCTTTCTGGGTGTTTCCCGCTTTCTTACTGGTCTCTGAGCAAGTGACCTCTGATGCAGGGAGGGGACATTCCCATAAGAACATTGGCCTGGGAAGGCAGATCATACATAGCATGGCCCAGAGGCACATCAAGTTTAGAAGGTCAAATTTGTGACTATCAGACAACCTGACACTTTTGTCTATAGGGACCTAGGCTGTAAGGATCCAGGCTAAGTTGGAAATTGCATATCTGAAGAATTGTGATTACCCTTCAGAATTAACCCACAGCCAGGAGTGAATTTAATTTAATTCAGTTTAAAAAACATATTAGGAGCCAGGTGTGGTGGCGCAGCACTCAGGAGACAGAGGTAGGAGGATCGTCGTGAGTTTGAGGCCACCCTGAGATTCCACAGTGAATTCCAGGTCAGCCTGGGCTAGAGTGAGTGAGACCCTACCCTGGAAAACCAAAAAAAAAAAAAACAAACAAACAAAAAAAACACCCAAAACATATTAGGGTCCACAGAGATGGCTCAGTAGTTAAGGCACTTGCCTACAGAGCCTGACAATCTGGAATTGATTCCCCAGAACCCACATAAAGTCAGATGCATAAAGTGGTGCATGTACCTGGATTCTGTTTATAGAGACTGGAGAACCTGGCATACTCATTCTTTCTGTTTCTCTTCTTTTATGTTTTTCAAAAAATATTTTATTTTTATTTATTTATTTATTTGAGAGACATAAAGGGGCAGAAAGAAAGAGAGAGAATGGGTGCACTAGGACCTCCAGCCACTGCAAACAATTTCCAGATGTGTGCACCACCTTGTGCATCTGGCTTACATGGGTCCTGGGAATCAAACCTGAGTCCTTCCTTTGGCTTTGCAGGCACCTTAACTGCTAAACTATGTTTCCAACCCTCTGTCTTTCTTCTCTCTCTCTTTCCTTGCAGATAAGTAAATAAAAATATTAAAAAGACATATTAGGAGCCAGGGAGATGGTTTGGTGGCTAAAAGTGCTTGCTTGCAAAGCCTGCCAGCCTGGGTTTGATTCCCCAGCACCTATGTGAAGCCAGACATAACAAGTGGCTCAAATATCTGGTGTGCGTTTGCAGTGACTAGAGACCCTTGCACACTCATACACACACAACATGCAAAATAACAAATGATTTTTAAAAATGACATTAAGTGAATATTGGTATGGGTCACAGTCAGGTTCGCATTGCTGGTAGAAATCACCCAACCAAGAGCAGCGTGTGGGAAAAAGAGGTTTATTTTGGCTTCTAGGCTCGAAGGGGAAGCTCCATGATGGTAGGGAAAACAATGGCATAAGCAGAGGGTGGACATCACCCCCTGGCCCACATAAGGTGGACCATAGCAAGAGGAGACTAATGCAAACACTGGCTTGGGGAAGCTGGCTATAACACCCATAGGCCCGCCCCCAACAATACACCACCTCCAGGAGAGATTAATCCCCAAATCTCCATCAGCTGGGAACCTAGTGTTCAGAACACCCAAATTTATGGGGGACACCTGAATCAAACCACCACACTATGTTTGCAAAGGTTTTCCTCTGTCCTTTTAAAAATTAAGTTAAAAATGAATGAATTACTTTACCTTTATTTATTTCAATCTTTATTTATTTAACACAGAGAGAGATTGAGAAAGAATCATAATATCCGAGTCTCTTGCTGCTGCAAAAGAGCTCCAGACACACGCACCACTTTGTGCACCTGGCGTTATGTGGGTACTGGGGAATTGAACCCTGATTGTCAGGCTTTGCAAACAAGTGCCCTTAACTACTGAGCCATCCCTCCAGCTCTGAATTACCTTAATTCCTTTGCTTGCGCAAAGTGGGAAACATCATTATAAGAGAGAAATGCTATTTAAATGGCCCCATTTAGTGCTTTGTGGCAAGAGCCAGAACAATTGAAGTGCCTAGGCAGACCAGGGTGAGCAGCGTGCCTGCAATCCCAGCAATCCGGAGGCTGAAGCAAGAGGATCACAAGTTTAAGTCCTGTGTGAGCTACATATTGAGTTCAAGGTCAGCCTGGGCTACATAGACCAGAAAAAAAAAACAAACAACAACAACAACAAAAACCTTTGCAACTGAGCTATTGAAGTTTGGCTAGAAAGCCCTGCTAGGCCATGGTCAACATCATTGTTATAGAATCTCATCTCTTCCTCTGGTTTTATTCTTTGACCTCAGCTAGACAGTTATGCCATTAACTCAAATGAGAACCAGGAGTAAAATACTTCATTATCTTGGTATCCAGTTTAATAGCATAGATGCATTTTTCTCAGTCATAAAACACTTACTTAGATATTTCTTTAATCAAGTGAATCTCATTAAATGGGCACTGTTAAAATAATTTATAAGTGTTCAGCGACCTATATAATGTAATGGCTTGTTTTCTAAGTTAATAAGGCAGATGTTAATAATAGGACCCTGAAGAAGAGCCCAGTTGAAAAGGAGAAAAATGACATATTGTTGTAGCAGCCTTTGTTCCATCCCTTCTCAGTATTATTATTATTGTTTGTTTGTTTTTTTTTTTTTCCAAGTACAGTCTCACTGTAGCCCAGGCAGACCTGGAATTCATTATGTAATCTTAAGGTGGTCTTCAACTCACAGTCTGCCTCCTGAGTGCTGGGATTAGAGGTGTGCCCTACCACGTCTCAGCGTTGTTGATGAACATTTGAACACAGTCTCAAGGGGTCAGATTACTAATTTAGGAACAGCACTGAGATGTGGACAATGGCTGGTCAGAAGTCAGAATCTAGATGCTCTGTGGTCTTCATAAGTTAGATCAGCAAGGAGTTAAAGCCTTCATGGTGTCACTGAATAAGGACCAACTTCTACCCTTAGTAAAACAAAAGTAAACATGAAATGACCAAAACAACCACATGACTGAAAAAAGAAATGTATTTGAAAAAGACAAATTGCCATCTACTGGCCACAAAGGCATTGCCAATTATCTGTAACTTTTCTATTACAACTAAAATTCCCATTTTTTTGGAGAGTTTTTAAATTTTTGAGCAAGAGATACAGATAGAGACGGGGGGGTGGGGATGGCCAGACCATGGCCTCTAGCTACTGCAAACAAACTCCGGAAACATGGGTCACTTTGTGCATCTGGCCTTATGTGTGTACTGAGGAATTGAATCAGGGTCATTTGGCTTTGCAGGTAAGCACCTTAACTGTCCTGGAGCCATCTCTCCAGCTCCCCAATGTGGTTTTAAGTTTCATTAAAAGGAAAATGAGGGCCAGAGAGATGGCTTAGCGATTAAGGCACTTGCTGCAAAGCCAAAAGACCTCAGTTCGATTCCCCAGGACCCACATAAGCTAGTTGCACAAGGGGGCGCATGCATCTGGAGTTCATTTGCAGTGGCTGGAGGCCCTGGTCTGCCCATTCTCTCTCTCCCTCTCACTGCCTCTTTCTTAATAAATAAATAAAAGGAAAATGAGGCTAGCATATGGTGCACAATAGCTCTGCTGAATTTTTAAACTTTATTTATTTATTTGAGAAAGAGGAAGGGAGAGAGGGAGGGATGGAAGGAGGGGAGGGGGCAATGGGTATACCAGGGTCTCTAGCCACTGCAAATGAACTCCAAACACATGTGCCATCCTGTGTATATGGTTTACATGGGTACTGGGGAATTGAACCTTTGTCCCTAGACTTTGCAGACAGGCGCTTTAACCATTAAGCCATCTCTACAGTCCTCTGCTGATTTATTTACATGCGTATGTATAGGTGTGATGTGTGTGTACACATTTTGTATGTGTGTGAGTGTATGTGTGTGTGAGGATGCACATGCACGTGGAGACCAGAGGTCAAAGTCAAGTGTCTTCCTCAGTTGCTCTCCACTTTATTTTCCAAATTGGTGTCTCTCTGAGCCTGGAGCTCATGGATTTGGCTACACTACTGTTGCAGGCAGCTTCGCATTGCTGGTAGAAATCACCTGACCAAGAGCAATTTGTGGTACAAAGAGGTTCATTTTGGCTTACAGTCTCGAGGGGAAGCTCCACGATGGCAAGGGAAAATGATGGCATGAGCAGAGGGTGGACATCACCCCCTGGCCAACAGAAGGTGGATCATAGCAACAGGAGGGTGTGCCAAACACTGGCATGGGGAAACTGGCTACAATACCCATAAGCCCGCCCCCAATAATACACTCCCTTCTGGAGGTATTAATTCCAAAATCTCCTTCAGCTGGGAACCTAGCATTCAGAACACCTAAGTTTTTGGGGGACACCTGAATCAAACCACCATGACTAGCTAGCCAGCAAGCTCCAGGATCCTCCTGTCTCCTCCTCGCCAGTGCTGGGATTACAGGCACATGCCCCCATGCTTGGCATTTTAATGTGGGCACTAGGGATTCAAACTCAGGTACTCATGCTTACATGACAGGTACTTTATCCATTGAGCCATCTCCCTAGCCTTCCACCTTGTATTTTTTCCTGTATTTGTTAAGATTTGCTTTGTATCCTAACATATGGTCTATTTTAGAGAATGTTCCATGTGCTGCTGAAAAGAATGTATATTCTGCAGCATTTGGAAGAAAAGTCCTGTAGATATCTGTTAGGTCCATTCCTTCTATGACCTCATTTAGTCCAGATGCCTCTCTGTTTATTTTTTTTTCAGGATGACCTGTCAATTGATGAGAGTGGGGTGTTGAAGTCACCCACTACCACTGTGTTTGGTGTTATCTGTGATCTTAGTTATAATAGTGTTTGTATGATGAATTTGTGGGCCCCCATGTTAGGTGCATATATGTTTAGGATTGTAATGTCCTCCTGTTGGAGTGTGCCTTTAATCAATATAAAGTGACCTTCCTTATCTTTCTTTTTTTTTTAATATTTTTTGTTCATTTTTTATTTATTTATTTGAGAGTGACAGACACAGAGAGAAAGACAGACAGAGGGAGAGAGAGAGAATGGGCGAGCCAGGGCTTCCAGCCACTGCAAACGAACTCCAGACGCGTGCGCCCCTTGTGCATCTGGCTAACGTGGGACCTGGGGAACCGAGCCTCGAACCGGGGTCCTTAGGCTTCACAGGCAAGCGCTTAACCGCTAAGCCATCTCTCCAGCCCTTCCTTAGCTTTCTTAACTAATGTTGGACTGAATCTACTTTGTCAGATATTAGGATAGCAACCCTTGCTTGTTTTCTAGGTCCATTTGCTTGAAACGCCATTTTCCAACCTTTCACCGTAAGGTAGTGTCCATCTTTTGTAGAAAGGTGGGTTTCTTGGAGGCAACAAATTGAAGGATCCTGCTTTTTAACCCAGTCTGCAAACCTATGCCTTTTGGTTGGGGTATTGAGGCCATTGATATTAAGAGATAATATTGAAAGGTGTGTATTCATTTTTGCCATTTTGTAATTCTTCCGGTTTTACCTTTGCTCTCTTGTGTTAACTAGCATTTGAGTATTGTTTGTTTTTTCCTGGTTCCTTATATGTGTGCTTTTCTTTCTTTTCAGCATGGAGGATTCTTTCAAGTAGTTTCTGTAGAGCTGGTTTTGTCTTCAAATACTCCTTTAGTCTGCTTTTGTCATGGGATGTCCTTATTTCTCCATCTATTTGAATGGATAGTTTTGAAGGATAAAGTAACTTTGGTTGACAGTTGTTATCTTTCAGGACTTGGAATACATCACTCCACACCCTTCTGGCTTTTAAAGTTTGTGTTGAGTAATCTGCTGTAATCCTGATAGGTTTGCCTTGTAGGTAACTTGATTTTTCTCTCTGACTGCTTTCAATATTTTTTCTTTGGTTTGTGTGTTTGGAAGTTTGATTATAATATGGCGAGGAGAGGTTCTTTCCAGGTTTTGTCTGGCTGGTGTTCTAAAGGATTCCTGTATCTGCATTGGTACCTCGTTCCCAATTTGGGGGAAGTTTTCTTCTATGATTTTGTTGAGGATGCCTACTATGCCTTTGGAGTGAAATTCTCCTTCTACTATGCCCTGAATTCTTATGTCTGATCTTTTCATCATGTCTCCAATATCTTGAAATTCCCACTCATACTTTTCTATTAGTTTGTCTTTCTCTTTGTTGGAGTGTATTAGATCTGCCACCTGGTCTTCTAGCTTAGATATTCTGTTCTCTCCTTCATCCATCCTACTGGTGAGATTTTCTACAGAGTTTTTTATTTCATTAACTGTGTTCTTCATTGCTAGTAATTCTGACTGATTTTTCTTTATTATTTCTATTTCCTTATTTATGTCTAGTATTGGCCTCTTTATTTCATTAAATTGGTGTCCTATGTTTTCTTTGATTCTTTCAATTTCCTCTTTGTTTTTTTCTTTGACTTTTTTGAACATATTTACAATCATTCTTTTGAAATCTTTCTCAGGCATTTCCTCTAACTCGTTCTCACTGGAGATTATTTCTGATGTATTAGTACTTTTTGGTGTATGTATATTGTCTTGATTTTTGGTGTTTCTTGTGTTACAATGTATATATTTTTGCATCCTGGATTATGTAATGATTGGATTTTCTAGTTAGCTGGGTATTATTATATTTATCAGATAATCTGATGTTATATAACTTCAGCGTAGGAGCTTAAGGCATTAGGTGTGGCTCTCAAGACTCTCAGAGTATTTATCCATGAGTAGGAATTATACCAACCAGATCCTCTAGCTGCCCGTTAGGGTGTGTGGTGCCCCACACACCCTTACTCCTGACAACAAGGAGGTTAAGATTTCTGATCTGTTGAGGGTTCCAAGTCAGCTTGTGACCAGGTGAGACCCTTCCCTGGTGTAATCCCAGTTACCTCTGCTCCTGCTTGGGTCCCGCTGTCAGCCCAAGTTGGCGTGGCCGGGTCCCGGGCCGCTGCTCTGTTCGCTGGAGCTGGGCTCAGGCGGCGGGGGAGGGGAGGGAGCCGCGGCTGCTCCGGTTCTCTCACTGCTCCAAGCGTTCTTCTACCTCGCGGTCTGCTCCTCCCTCCGCTGCTCGCTGCCGCTCTCCCCTCACGTTTCCCGAGTTGCGGAGAGCGCGGGGTGAGGGGAAAATCCCGCACCTGGCTTGTCCTGCGGCTCGAGCCGAGCCTGGCGGCTTTCTGGTGCGCCCCGCCGCCACGATCTGTGGACCTGCTGGAGCCGCTTTTGCCCGCCTGTGCGGGCTCCCAATGCTCTGGATCTCTCCTACTTCTCCGCTGCTGCTTCAATTTCCTATACACCTCACTTTTTAATAAAAGTGTGTATTTTGCTGAGGTTTTTTTGGCTTTTTCTCCCGTAGGCTGCTTTGGCGTGGTACCTACGCCGCCATCTTAACCGGAAGTCCCCCTTCTGCCTGCCTTGTGTTTTTGAGACAGGGTCTCTCATTGAGCCCAGAGCTCACCAATTTACCTACACTAGCCGACCGCAGCAAGCCCCGAGGACCCTCCTGCCTCCACCTCCCCAGCGTGGGGCTTGGAGGCACTTGCTGCCATGGCTGGCTTTTACCTAGGTGTTAGGGATCTGAATCCAGGTCCATGAGCTTGTGTGGAAGCCCCTCCCCAGCTTCGTTATACTTTTTGTTTGTTTGTTTTGTTTTGTTTGCGAGGTAGAGTCTCACCTTAGTCCAGGCTGACCTGGAATTCACTATGGAGTCTCAGGGTGGCCTCGAACTCACAGCGATCCTTCTGCCTCTGCCTCCTGGGTGCTGGGATTAAAGGTGTGTGCCGCCACGCCTGGCTCTTACACTTTTTGCCTTAATCTATCATATCCTGCAGCCCCTCCACTGATGCTCCAAACCAGAGTCACCTCAACACATCTCATCTCTCATCCCTTACACTCATGAAACTCCAAGTGCTGAGGTGCAATCGGGCTTTTGTCCATGGCACAGTGGCCTGGCCCAAGCTAAGGGCATTGCGCTTCATGTGTCCAACGTGGCAATGGTGTGTATGTGCCATCAGGGATCAGAATCACATATTCTGTGGATGGCAGAAAGGCTAAGACAAATTTGAGGAGCCATTCTTACCTCCTAACTCTGCATCAGAATGTCTAGCCCTGGTACCTAGGAAAGCTTCATTCTGAGAAGGATCTGGTGGCTGGGGAGATGGCTCAGTTGGAAAGAGAGAATGCTACGTGAGCCTGAGGACCTGGATTCAGTCCCTGGCATGCATGTAAAAAGCCAGGCATGGCTCTACATGCCTGTAACCCCAGTGCTGAGGGGTGCTGAGGCAACAGAATTGCTGCTAGTCAGTCTAAGTGAAAGATGACCAGCTCCAGGTTCAAGTGAGAGACTCTGTCTCAGGAAGAGGCAGACAGAGCAGCAGAACAGGAGAACCAGCATCTTCCTTTGACTCCCGCACCCTTGAGCATAGGCGTGTGCATACCCCGCCCATAAATGCAGCACATGCTACGCACACGCGGTAGAGAGATAGAAAGGCAGAGAGACTAGAAGATTAGAGTGTATATATTTTGGGGCGAGGCTAGAGAGATGGCTTAGCAATTAAGGTGCTTGCCTGAGAAGCCTAAGGACCCAGGTTCGGTTCCCCAGAACCCAGTCAGCCAAATGCACAAGATGACACATGCGCACAAGATGGAGAGCATGTCTGGAGTTTGATTGCAGTGGCTCTTGCATTCCAATTCTCTGTCTGTCTCTCATAAATAAAATTTTAGAACATTAAATAATTATATTTCTATTTATTTGTTTGTTTGTTTATTTATTTATTTAAGAGCAAGAGGGAAAGAGGCAGATAAAGAGAGAGTAGACATACCAGGACCTTTGCCACAGAATATGAACTCCAGACACATGCACCACCTTGTGCATCTGGCTTACGTGGGCCCGGGAAATCGAACCAGGATCTTTTGGCTTTGCAGGCAGCTACTTTAACCACTAAGCTATCTCTCCAGCCCTAAAACATTTTTATTTATTTACTTATGTATCTATTTGTAATCAGAGATAGAGAGAAAAGAGACAGAGAGAATGTGTGTGCCAGGACCTCCTGCCATTGCAAACAAACTCCAGGTGCATATGCCACTTTGTGCATCTGGCTTTACATGGGTACTGGGACATTAAATCTGGATTATTAGGTTTTGCAGGCAAACATCTTAGCTGCTGAGCCATCTATCCAGTCCTGGAAGATGTTTAAAGAATGTTAGATTTTGGCTGGAGAGATGGCTTAGTGGTTAAGGCATTTGCCTGCAAAGCCAGAGGATCCTGGTTTGATCCCCCAGGACCCACATAAGCCAGATGCACAAGGGGGCACATGCGCCTGGAGTTCGTTTGCAGTGGCTGGAGGCCCTGGCGCGCCCATTCTCTTTCTATCCTTTTTCCTCTTTCTCTCAAATAAATAAAATATATTTTAAGAATGTTAGATTTGAGAGACCAATAGAACACAATACAATGACACATGTATGTGAGACTATCATAACGAAACCCATTAGCTTTGTATGATAACTTAAAGCATCAATAATGTAAAATAATGGTAATTTTCCAAAGTGGTAATTGTATCTCACGAATTGGTTAAAGATTCTAAGAAACTGAAGGATGACCTCAATTGCCCCTAGAGTCTTTCTCCATCTCAGAGGTGAGATAGTGGGTCCTGAGAATAGCTGTATAGCTGACATGAGCTTGTAGGAGATGGGAATTAAGTAGGAGGACAAAATGTCTTCATTTGCTCTTCTCAGCCTCCAGGGCTTTCAAGGCCCAGGGCCAAAGTTTAGAGACTGGGAAATTCAGTGGAATGTTATGACATGTGTCTACGGCCCAGTTTCTGCAGATTGATGCTTAATCGGTTTCTGACATGTGTATTGTGAAAACATTTCCTAGACTACACTTGGATTGAGAGAGTAGTTAGATTCCTCTGCTGGCTCCAGCTAAGGGCTTAGGTGTACCCCAGAGATTTCAACCGAGCAGAGGCCTAGCCTTGATAGCCAAGTATGTCCCCTCTCCATTTCAAGTTTAAAAATATTTTATGAGGGCTGGAGAGATGGCTTAGCGGTTAAGCGCTTGCCTGTGAAGCCTAAGGACCGGGGTTCGAGGCTCGATTCCCCAGGACCCACGTTAGCCAGATGCACAAGGGGGCTCATGCACTGGAATTCGTCTGCAGTGGCTGGAAGCCCTGGGGCACCCATTCTCTCCCTCCTTCCCTCTCTCTCTCTCTCTCTCTCTCTCTCTCTCTACTTCTACTTCTTTCTCTGTCTGTCACTTTCAAATAAATAAATAAAAACAAACCAAAAAAATTAAAAAAATATTTTATGATTTATTTTTTGGGGGGGTTGGGGGAGCAGAGAGAGAATGGACACACTGGGGCCTCCAGCCACTGCAAGCAAACTCTAGATGCATGCGCCACCTTGTGCGTCTGGCTTATGTAGGTTCTGGGGAATCAAACCTGGGTCGTTAGACTTCCCAGGCAAGCACCTTACCAGCTAAGCCATCTACTCTCCTCCATTTCATGTTAAAAAAATGTTTTTATTTATTTATTTGAGAGGCGAGAAAGAGAGAATGGATGTGCCAGGGCCTCCTGCAGCTGCAAACAAACGCCCAGATGCATGTGCCATCTTTGTGCATCTGGCTTTAGGTGGGTACTGGGGAATTGAACCCAGGCAGCCAGGCTTTGCAAGCAAGCACCTTTAACCACTCCAGCTCCTCACTCTCCATTTCAGATGGTCTTCCCTGAACATCCAAGCCAGGAGGCACTGCTTAGGCAGACTTCGTGATCTTGAAAGCCAGTCCGGGTACCTCTTCCAGGTCCCATGGAGAGTTCCCTGGCAGGCTTCCTCTGAGAGCTGGGACATGTGTGATCAACACTCTTCCCACATTGTGTTTTAGGACATCGGGTCAAAGTTGCGGAGTCCAGGGAATCTGGCTGTTAGGACACGTGAGCTCCAGTTCCATCCTCTTGCCCCTGCCTCTGACTCTATATCTGCTCCCCACAGCCGCATAGTGGGAACGTCCTCCCTCCTCCTGCGAGAGATCCATCACTCACGGTTGTTTTGCTGAAGATTCTTAGAAAGACAAGTGAAGGTCAAAATCTCCCTGGCCCCTGGGAGTCTGTGCGAAGCTTCAGGCCGATTGTGCACAGAGATTCTGATGATCTGTTCCGGGGTGTTCATGGGGCCCCGGCTTCATTTTGGAAGTCTTTCCCATAGAGTTGAGTCCCAAGATTGGCTCCTCCGTTGGGGAAACATGATGGGACCGGGTGTAAAGATTTTCCCATGTTGCATTGCTGGACTCCCAACTTCTAACCAGGATTAGGGCTTTGGAGGAGGGCTCCTGTGACAAGAGAAACTGTAATAATGCTGATAAAATAATGAAAATGTTTGTAGTGTTCTTACCCAGGGTCTGTGGGTGTGCTAACTTCCAGTCACGTTTATTCTTTGCAACTTCATTTTGTTGATACATAACTGATGCTTAGGAAAGGGAAGGCCCCTTCCTTTGCCACCCAGCTACAAAATGGCAATGGAACAAAAGACCTGAACCAAGGCGATGTTTCTTTTCATTATTGCTACGCCCACAAACCCTGTGTTCTCTTCAACCAGCATGGACCTCAGCCATGAACTCACAAGTTACCCCACGTTCTGACCAAGGTGGTTGAGATTTTCCTCATGTGATTTAAAATAATCTCCCTCATTTCTTAACGCTTAGGGGAGATCTAGCAAATATGAGCAAGAAAGAAATAAAAATGTAAGTGTGTTGGCCCATGCCAGCCCTCAGGAGGATGGTGAGTTATAGGGCAACCTGTGCTACAGAGTTTGACCCTGTGTCAACATTTTCAAAAGTAAAAGCCGGGCGTGGTGGCGCACACCTTTAATCCCAGCACTCAGGAGGCAGAAGTAGAAGGATTGCCGTGAGTTCAAGGCCACCCTAAGACTACATAGTGAACTCCAGGTCAGCCTGGGCTACAGCGAGACCCTACCTTGAAAACCCCAAATCAAATAAATAAAAAGTAAAAGTTAACAATAAATGATGGCATATATGTATATATATATATATGTATATATATATAATTTGTTATATATAATATAATATAATATAATATAATATAATATAATATAATATAATATAATATAATATAATATAAAATATAATATGTACAGTATAGAGTGCTTGCCTGGCACAAGGCCCTAATTCAATCTCCAGTACCAGGGAGGGGAACGAAAGAAAGAGGAAAGGATCGGGGAAAACAGGCAAGGAAAGAAAGGAAAGGATTATTGTTCAGAATCCTGACCTCTCGGCTCAACCCCCTCTCACTCTCCCCTACCAAGCTGGCCATGCTAACCCTGGGACTCTGGGACTGGTCCTGGAAGGGTAATTGAGTTTTGCCTCTGGGCTAGGAGAAGGGAAAGCCACCTTTCCCTACCCATGAGGCACAGCATGCAAGGTCTTCCCTTACACAGCAGCCTCTCTCTGCTCACCCCTCAGCTCCCCCACCTCCTTGGCCTTTCCAGCTCTCTTTCCAGGTTTCCTGCTGCTCTTTTCTTCTCTCTCTCTCTCCCTCTCTCTCTCTCTCTTTCTCTCTCATGCAAGTGCCTTTTTTTTTTCTCTCTCTTCTATCAGTTCCCTTCTCTCCCCACCTCCCTCTCTCCTATTACAATAATGTCTTAGCTCCAAGAAATCTGTTTTGGTCCTCCATCGAGAATCCTGAAATTTGACAATTACCAGAATATAACTAATTCTTTGCGATTTTTCTTCCCCTCTGGTAGCATTTATTTAAGGCATAATAACTGAAGAATGCTCAAATAAAAAAAAATTTATAACACAAAAGCTTTCCTTGAAAATCAGTTTCCCTAACCATGCTAAACTTGTATAGCTTGTTTAAGGATTTCAATAGGTAGTCATGGGCACTAACACCTGAAAGTGTGCACCTGTGTGAAATCGGTGGGAAAGGGGCTTTCTCAGATTCCGCAGGCTGGGCAGGGCTGGACCGGAACGGACTGGGCTGGTCCGGGACTGTAGGCAGCTGACTGGACTTAGGTGTAAGTGATCCTATGGTTGTGGAATGCAGGTGGAGTCTTAGAGCTGGTGTTTGCATTACACTGAAGTCTTTGTTGTTTTGTTTGAGAGTTTTATGTAGCCTAGGCTGGCCTGCAATGTTATTAGTATGGGAATTTGGGGGTGTCCTCTGCCAAGGCACCAACAATTTTGGGGGGTGTCCTCAGACTCTCCACTTATGAATTTCACAAATGGAACCCACAGACCGGAGGATAAAGTTCAGAAAGATTTTTTAAAATGTATTTGTAATCAGAGACAGACAGTCACAGGTAGATGAGAGAGAGAGAGAGGGAGAGAATGGGTGTGCCAGGGCCTCCAACCACTGCAAACAAACTCCAGATGAATGTGCCTCTCTCTCTGTGCATATGGCCTTTATGTGGGTACTGGGGAATAGGACCCAGGTTGTTAAGCTTTGCTGGCAAGCGCCTTAACCACAGAGCCATCTCTCTAGCCCCAGAAAGATTTTATTATACCTCAGAGCTGTAAGGAGGGTTTAAGAGTATATGTAAGAGAATGTAAGAATGTATATGTAACAGAATGTAAGAGAAGGAAGCATAACAACTTAAAAACATTTTACTGACAACTTCCATAATCATAGACAATAAACTATGATAACTCCTCCCCCCCCACCTTCCCCTTTGCAGCTCCACTCTCCATTATGCCCCTCCCCCTCTCAATTAGTTTCTCTTTTATTTAGGTGTCATCATCTTTCCCTCCTATTATGACGGTCTGCTGTAGTAGGCAGTGCCAGGCACTGTAGGGTCATGGATGTCCAGGCCATTTTGGGTCAGGAAGAATGCATTATAAGCAGTCCTACCTTTTCTTTGGCTCCTGCATTTTTTCCACCACCTCTTCCGCAATGGACCCTGAACCTTGGAAGGTGTGACAGAGATGCTTCAGTGGTAAGCATCTTCTGTCACTTCTTCTCAGCACTGTGGTGCCTTTTGAATCATCTCAGAGGTCACCAGCATCTAAAAAGAAAAGTTTCTCTAACCAAAAGTGAGAGTAGCATTAATATACAGTTATGAACATTAAGAGGAGTGTTTGGTGAGCATAATATATGCATTTAGCCAGACACCAGCAGGTGTTACATCCCAAGGGCTCATGACTTCCCCAGTCATAGGTTTTCAGTATCAGACGTGTATTCCCTCCCATGGTCCAGTCCAATTATAGAGCGGTTGGTTTCCCCCATCACAGACATGCCACTCTTGCACCCATTTGGTCTGGCTTGCAGTGTCCATTGTTGTTTATCTCCACTGATGATTTCTCTCTCTTCTATGGAGCTGCATGCAACATAGATTTTTCCAGCTTTCTGTCAGCTGGTCTACAGGGAGGAGGTTTTCAGCTCCAGCAAGATTTCTCAGTGACCAGTGACTTTGCAGCCCAAGCATGTGGAGTCTTCAGCAATAGGGAGAAATTTTTTCTTCAAGGTAGCATCTCACTCTGGCCCAGGCTGACCTGGAATTCACTATGTAGTCTCAGGGTGGCCTTGAACTCATGGTGATCCTCCTACCTTTGCCTCCTGTGTGCTGGGATTAAAGGTGTACACCACCCCAACCAGCTCATAACAGAGCTTTTATCCAGGGAGGCAAGAGGGGATCTGAGAAGCCCACCTGGAGACTGAGGTTGAGAATTTTTATGTGAGGCCTGCGGATGAGCAGCTGGTCTATCTAGTTAGTCCTATATGCGGTCAGGATTTCTCACAAAGGGCAATCTTTCTGGAAATCTTAATTCTCTCAGAAGGGAGTAGAAGGACTCCAAAGACAAGGAGAGACCAGCCCCTTATGATGCTTGTCAAATGAAATGATCTAGACTCTCCCCTATAGACCCAAGGACAATTCCCGCATTTAGCCCAGAGAAAGCTATTCACTTTGTGGTCTATTCCTAACTGCCTAGCCAATTTCTGTCTCCTATTCTATGTTAGGTTGCTGAAGATGGCCTTGAACTCCTGATCCTTCTGCCTCCACCTCCATGCAGGTGTTCATTACAGGTGTGTGCCACCGTACCAGGCCCTCGAGGTGGAGTCTTCCCAGTGTTATCTGAATTGGTCATCAAGGCAAACTCAGAGACTGGCGTTTCTATGAGTTTCTATGAGTTGGTTGGAAAGAGTAGTTAGGGGGAGAGAAGTCAGGAAAAAGCCAATCTTGTGTCTAGATGCCACAGAAACTTAAAGGACATTATGTCCGGACTCCTAGCAAACTGGCGGGTTAGAGACGGGTATTGCCGGCTTCCCCCTCCTCCTTATAAGTTTTGCTGGACGTCTCATCTCTGAGTAAGCCTCACACTACAGTTGAGGCTTCGACAGGCAGACACTTCCAGCACCTGCTTGTCATTTGCAGCCTGTGTTATGAAATTCCCCGCGGCAGACCGAACAACCTTCTTTAATTTTACGTGAATGTAAACTCAGCTCTACTTAAAAGCCATTTTTGAGGGCTCTTCTCTTCCCTCTGTGGTGGAAAATTGTGAAAGTGTCTAAGTAAGTATAAAGCTTGCTTTTGATTTTCAAAACGATGTAATTATGGATGCAAGGCAGCACCATATAAAACAAGTAATAATGGAAGGTGTTTTGTGTCTCAAAATTGCAAAGAGTGTTTGTGTTAGAGGAGAAAGACAGTTGTGAGGAAACAACCTTGGGGTTGGTGACGCCCTGGTGTGTGCTTCTCAGACAAGGGGTCTCAACCCCTTCAGTGCACTTAAAAATTCATTGAGTGGATTGTGACAGCCTTTTGAAAAGTATAATGGGAAATACAAAGTATGTTGCCTGTATTATTTCCCAGAATTTCTTTTTCAGTTAGGGACACATACCTCCACACCCACCCACCCAAGTGTATGTGATGGGTTTCATTATGAAATAACTTTTTTCTCATAGATTCAATTAAATAAATCTTAAAGATGCCCCATTAGCTAGAGTAACCTATGATCTACATTGTTATTATATCATTCACTGAGAGGCTAAACATTGCCAGATGCATTAATAATATTTTTATTTTCATTAATTAATTTGACAAAGAAAGAGGGAGAGAGAGAGGGAGAGAATGGGCACACCAGGACTTCTAGCCACTGCAAACAAACTCCAAATGCATGCACCCCCTTGTGCATCTGGCTTACATGGGTCCTGGGGAATCAAACCTGGGTCCTTTGGCTTTGAAGTCAAATGCCCTAAACGCTAAGCCATCCCTCCAGCCCTTAATAATATAAATATATATATATTTTTGTTTTTCGAGGTAGGGTCTCACTGTAGCCCAGGCTGACCTGGAATTCACTATGGTGTCTCAGGGTGGCCTCGAACTCACAGCAATCCTCCTACCTCTGCCTCCCGAGTGCTGGGATTAAAGGCGTGCACCACCACACCCGGCTCCTTAATAATATTTTTTAAAAAAATCATTCTTAGGAAATCAGGGTGACATTTCTAGTATGTGAACCACCCAGAAAACTATCTTCAAAATAGTCATGGCAGCTGGTTGAGGTGGCTCATGCTGCAATTCAAATGCTGGCATTTGGATGGGGAGGAAACAGGAATTTGAGGTCCGCCTCAGCTTCATAGTGAGTGAGGACAGCCCGGGTCATGGGAGGGATGCCCTGCCTCAAAATATCAAACAAATAAACAAAAGTAAAATAAAATAAAACTAAACAAATAGTAATAATGGCTGCCATCTATTGACTTCTCAGCGTGCTCAATGTTTTATGTGTATGATCTAGTCTGCTTGTTGTGAGGAGACCACTATTACTGCTCCTTTTTAAAAAAAATATATTTTAGAGCCGGGCATGGTGGCACACGCCTTTAATCCCAGCACTCGGGAGGCAGAGGTAGGAGGATCGCCGAGAGTTAGAGGCCACCCTGAGACACCATAGTGAATTCCAGGTCAGTCTGAGCTAGAGTGAGACCCTACCTTAGAAAAACAAACAAAAATAAATAAAATAAATATTTTATTATTTATTTGCAAGCATGGAAAGAAAGAAAGAGAGAAAGAGAGAGGGAGAGAGAGACCAAGGCCTCTTGCCACTCACTGCAAACAAACTCCAGATGCATGTGCCACCTTGTGCATCTGGCTTTACATGGGTACTGGGGAGTCAAACCCAGGCCATGAAACTGTGCAAGCAAGTACTCTTAACTGCTGAGCCACCTCTCTAGCCCTGTTTCTCTTTTTGTAGGAGAAAAAGTTGAGGTTTCCGTAGGCTGTGCAGCTTGAAGACCTCTCGCACTGGCCTGCCTGGTCCTAGACCCAAGGCCCTTCGTGGTCATGCTGTTATTTTTCCAGAGCACATGCCTCTTGGACACTGTTGTGGTTTATAAAACCTCCTTCCTTTGCTATCTAGTTCTTTAAGAGTTTCTGAGGGGGCTGGAGGGATGGCTTAGCAGTTAAGGCATTTGCCTACAAAGCCAAAGGACCCAGGTTTGATTCCTCAGGACCCATGAAGCCAGATGCACAAGGGGTCACACGCATTTGGAGTTCATTTTCAGTAGCTAGAGGCCCTGGCATACCCATTCTTTCTCTGCCTCTTTCTCTGTCAAATAAATAAATAAGTTAATAATTAAAGAAATCCTGGCCGGGTGTGGTGGCGCACGCCTTTAATTCCAACACTCGGGAGGCAGAGGTAGGAGGATCATTGTGAGTTCGAGGCCACGCTGAGACGACATAATGAATTCCAGATCAGCCTGAGCTAAAGTGAGACCCTACCTCGAAAAACAAAACAAAACAACAACAGCAACAGAAATCCTATTTAAAAAAAAAAAAAAACAAACAAAACAAAACAGTTTCTGAGTTAGCACTAGGGTGATTCAACCCCCTGTGGCCCTACAGAAGATTGGTGAGGGGCATTTCTGTGGTACAGGCTGTGAGGGTGAGGTGTTCAAGGAGCCTCACCGTCCCCAGATCACAGATTCTGGGGCCGCTCTCCACCCTCTCCAGTGTCGTGCCGAATCTTGTGCCTCTTGATCACTGAAAACGCAGTTGCTTGCCCAGCAAAAACAAAGAAACAGCAGACGCAAACAGAAATGCTCCGCTAGGGAGTCTTGGGAACTTGACGGTTGTCCTGTCGGTCAGCGATCAGCAAGTTCTCGTCCACAAAGGGGCGGCAATCGGCGTGACGCGGGCAGCTCCTGTCAGACCTGCGCCTTCGCCGTGGAGTGTTGGAGCAGCAACAGCCACTTCGTGAATGACTGCACGTGGGTAGCTGGGGCGGGTCGGTGGGCTGTGGCTGGCCAACCCCTCTTCCAGAGCCTGAAACTGAACCCTCTCTGAGAGTAAGGCCAGAGAGCCTATCTTACTTACTCCTGTTTTTCCCTTAATTAAAAAACAACAACAACAACAACATGGGACCTGGAGAATAGAACTGAGATCCTTTGGCTTGCAGGCAAATGCCTAACTGCTAAGCCATCTCTCCAGCCCCATGTCTTACTCTTTTTAAATTTCATATTCAACTTGAATTTAAAAGCTAATAACCTTCTCCCTCCTTCCCTCTTTCCTTCCCTCCCTTTTCTTTCAAATTCTTTGTTTCTTGTTCTTACACTGGCTGTTCACGCTCTCTCTCTCTCTCTCTCTCTCTCTCACACACACACATACACACTCCACACGTAACATATGTATTTGTATATGTATGATATATCTATGGAAAAATTTCTTCTATGGATGCATAATCTATCATAAAACATATATAAAACCTTAATAGTTAATTACTCATGTTAGCATTACTAGTTGTTCTTTTTAATGCTTTAAGAAATATTTTCTTCCTGGCATGGTGGCATAGACCTTTGATTTCAGCACTCGGGAGGCAGAGATAGGAGGATCGCAGTGACTTCAAGGCCAGCCTGGGACTACATAGTGAATTCCAGGTCAGCCTGGGCTTCAGCAAGACCGTACCTCAATCAATCAATCAATAAATAACAACAACAAAGCAAAGCAAATAATTAGTCCTTTTCTAGTCATTTTCACCTTAGTATCTATATACAGGAAGGAGAACAGGAGGAGAAAGAATTTTGCAGAGGCCGGATTTGAGAGGTGTGGAAGACAGACTGGGGTCTAAAACCTTCCCATCCTCCGTTTTATGGAGGGCTGGGAAAACCTAACGGGAGCACTGCACTTCCTTTTTGGAATTTCTCAAGGGAAAAGGGAGGGAATGGGAGAGGAAGTGTCAGGCTGAAAAGTGACTTTCCCATGAAGCAGGGAAGACGGCTTTAAACATTTGAAGGTAGGGAAGTAGATATTTAAAGTGAGTCCTTCTCTGTTTTTGTTCTTCTTTATTTTAAAACATTACTAACCTACTTTTCCTTCCCCCCACCCGCCCATCTACTATGTTGCCCTTTGCTGTCTCACGGCCTAATGTAAATTTCAAATCTATACTTTCCAGAAGGTTCGTGAGATGTTCTTTTTGTTGCTGTTGTTTGTTTTTTAAATATTTTTAAATTTTTTTAGTTGCAAGGAGAGAAAGAAAGAAAGAAAGAGAAAGAAAGAAAGAAAGAAAGAAAGAAAGAAAGAAAGAAAGAAAGAAAGAAAGAAAGAATATGGGCATGCCAGGGCCTCTAGCCACTGCAAACAAACTCCAGATGCATGTGCCACTTTGTGCATCTGGCTTTACGTGGGTACTGGGGAAGTGAACCCAGGCTTTTAGTCCTTGCAGGCAGGCACCTTAGCCTCTGAGCCATCTCTCCAGCCTTATTTTATTTTATTGGTTTTAGGCAGGAGAGGTGAAGAGAAAAACAGATGTGGCACAGAGAATTTAGGCTCCATCATCCAGTTCAACCAGTAAGTGCTTCCTGAGGGCTGGCCTCTATCAATGGTGACATAGAACAAGGCAGAGGTCCTGTCCTTTGGGACTACTTGCTGCCCTTTGGGAACACTCCTTATCTTTTGGGAGCATGAATTACCCTTTGGGAGTGCTGACAGATTACCTTTTGGGAGAACTGCCTGTGTTCTGGGAGCACTCCCTCTCTTTTGCCAGGTTATGCTTTGGGAGCTGTTTGCCCGTTGGGAGCTCTGCGTACCCTTCCAGGGCACTGCGTGTCTGTTGCCAGGGCTGCCGTTCCTCTGGGAGCACTGTCTCACCCAGGACTCTTCATCTGCGCCTCCGCATGAGAGTCACTGGAGAGACTCTATTGAAAACTAGTAATGCCAGGGTTCCAGCCCAGACCCCTGGCTTTGAATCTCAGGAGTAGGGAGTGAGCAATGGTAGCTTTTTAAAAATTTCTTTAATTACTTAATTTATTTATTTGAGAGAGAGAGAGAGAGAGAGAGAGAGAGAGAGAGAGAGAGAGAGGGAGAGAATGGGCACACCAGGGCCTCTAGCCACTGCAAACGAACTCCAGAAGCATGTGTCACCTTGCGCCTCTGGCTTGCGTGGGTCTTGGGGAATCAAACCGAGGTCCTTTGGCTTTGCAGGCAAGTGCGTTAACCACTAAACAATCTCTTCCACTCTTCCAGCCCAAGACTGATCATTAAAAGCACTCAGGCCGGAGAAATGGCTTAGCAGTTCGATTCCTAAATACACAAGGTGGCCATTGCATCTGGAGTTTGTTTACAGTGGCTGAAGGCCCTGGCTTGCCTTCTCTCTCTCTCCCTTTCTCTTTCTCTCTCTCAAATAAATGAATTAAAATAAAAGGATTTTTAAAAGATCAGTCAGGTGTGGAGCAATGGCTCAGTGGTTGAAGCGCTTGCCTGCAAAGCCTAATGACCTGGGGTTCATTCCCCAGTACCCTTGGGGAGCCAGATGCTGAAAGTGGTACATGCATAGGGGGTGTTTGAGGTGGCTGGAGGCCCTGGCACACACATTCTCACCCTTCCCTTCTCTCTGTCTCCTTGGAAATAAGGAAATAGAAAAATAAAAAAGATCAGCCTGGTGACGCTGGCGTGCAGTGACGCTGGAGAAGAGTCCAGAGGTTCAGCGCCACGGTGACTCCTGTGTGCTACGTCCGCGATGAATCACTTCCACTTACTCACAGCCCAGGCGGAAGGCTCAGTTTGCCTTGGGAGGGGAAGCTCTCTGCAAGTCACCCTCCCCGGGACACGCAAACTAAATTTCAAAGGACAAGGATGGTCATAGTTTACCGAGCTAGACAAAGAGGGGTGTGGTGGGATGTATTCCACCCAAGGAATCTGACCATACTGTCCGGGCAGACCCTGTATCTGTCTGCTTGGATGGCCGAAACAAAACACTATGGGTCAAATACCGCAGATTCATTGTTTCATACTTCTGGAGGCTAGAACTTCTAGACTATGGAGTCAGAAGGGTTAGGCCCCTTCTGCACTGACATTCTCCCTAACTCTCCAGCCCTGTTTGCTTTCTTCATCTTCTTCTTTAAAAATAAATAAATAAATAAATAAATAAATAAATAAATATATATATATATATATATATATATATGTATGTATGTATATATTTAATTTATTTGAGAGAGAGGGAGAGAATGTGTGCACCAGGGCCTCTGGCTGCTGCAAATGAACTCCAGACGCATGTGCCACCTTGTGCATCTGGCTTACATGGGTCCTGGGGAGTTGAACCTGGCTTCTTTGGCTTGGCAGACAAGTGCCTTAACCACTAAGCCATCTCTCCAGCCCCCTGTTTGCTTTCTGAAGCCACAGTCCATGTCTCTAATGGTCTGGTGGTCTTTCCATTCCTTTTATCAGCCCAAGCTCATCTAACCACAAACAGCTCCTTCTTCCCCCTGGACTATAGACTTCACTTGTATTAAAAACACTGCTATTCTTGGCTAATCCTGTCCTCACTGCTGCTGCACAGGGGCTAATTTTGGAGGCCATGATCCGTGGTATTTTGGCTTCTCCTGCTGGGCCAGGTGGAGGGCTCTGTCACTGGCTCTCTCAAATGTGAAAAAGTAAGTGTGAGAAGACAGGCTGTGAGGACTGACAAGTTTGCTCATCTTCAGGGAATTAGAGGTCTGGGAAGTTATTAAGAGCACAGGTATGCAATTCATCCCCAGGTATGTCTCAGTATTCTGTGGGTCTCCAAGAGAAGACCACGCAGGGCTCTCTTAGGTAGAGTGATTTTGAGAATTCTCTGGCAGCTTCCACCAAAGCTGATGTTCTTATGAACACAAGTGGATCTAGTGGGAAGCCTGTGGCCTGTACAATAGATCATTGTGCCAGGAGATCTCTGTGAGTGACATGCAGTAGGTACTGAGAGATTAAATCTGAACTTTGCTCAGGTTCTGAGCATTTAGCAAGTCACTAACAGACACTGAGAAGAAGTAGTCCTAAGCCTGTTTCTTGATCTACTGCATGTGTTAGATGATGAGACTCTATTTATTTACTTGAGGCAGAGAGAGAAAGAGAGACAGAGAATGAATGAATGAATGAGTATGCCAGTAACTCCTGCCACTGCAAACAAACTCCAGATGCATGCGCCACTTTGTGCAACTGGCTTTACATGGGTAGTGGGGAATTGAACCCTGGCTGTCAGGCTTTGCAAGCATGTGCATTTAACTGCCAAGTTGTCCTTATAGTCCTAGAGTGTGTGACTTTAAAGTCCTCTAAAGCTTCACCAATCTGAGTTTTGTTAACACATATGTGTAGGCTATAGACATGCATGTGTTTGTGTGTATGTGAGGAGGCCAGAAGATGACTTCAGATGTCATTCCTCAGCCACACGGTCTTCTCTTTCTTGTTTTTTTCAAGGTAGGGTGGCGCTAGCCCGGGCTGACCTGGAACTCACTCTGTGGTCCCAGACCGGCCTTGAGCCCATGGTGATCCTCCTACCTCTGACCTCCAGCCTTACGAGGCGGGTTCAGAGCGCTGGCAATCTGCGCTCGCTGGGTTGGCTTGTCTCTCTCTGCTCAGCTGATGACGATGGAGGGATCGGCTTCTTCCACCATCGGCGGACACTAAACCTGACATAAACCCCTTCCGCCCTCAAGCCAGGTCTGGTTCAATGTTCACTCCAGCAACCAGGAACTGACTGCGACGCCTTGCTTGGCGGATTTTAAGGCAACCAGGGGATACTCGCTCTATGTCCCACGGCTTGAATTTTGTTCTTGAGATACAAACATAAACTCACGAAATGCTAGTTCCATGTTTCCTAAAAGGATGTACAACACTGGGGGGGGGGGGGGGGAGAGAACGATGACCTCAGAGCACCTTAGAGTGACTGTTATACGGTACGGGATCAGAACCCCAGGGGTTCAGTCTCAACCCTGTGGCGAAGTCAGCTCTGTGCTGCTAGGACGCACTTCCAAACGCACACAGTTCACGGGCGTGTTGGGGTCAGCTTCGCGTTGCTGTCAGGAAACACGGGGCCAAGAGCAGCTTGTGGGAGGAAAAGGGCTTACTTTGGACTCGATGGCAGGGGAAGGTGATGGCATGAGCAGAGGCTGGACATCATGTCCTGGCCAACGTCAGGTAGCCGCAGTAGAGTGTGCCACACTAGCATGGGGAAGGTGGCTATAACACCCATAAGCCCATCTCTAACACTACACCGCCTCCAGGAGGCTCTAATTCCCAAATTGCCACCAACCGGGGACCTAGCATTCAGAGTAGTTTATGGGGGAATGCCTGAATCAAGCCACCACAGGGAAGAAGGGATTTATGTCAAGCTTACAGATCAGAGGAAGTTTCATCAATGGCAGAAGAATCTGGATCGCTTTCACAGATCCAAACAGAGAAAAACTACCACCAGCCAGGAAAAAAATAAATAAAAAATAAAATAAGGGCTGGAGAGATGGCTTAGTGGTTAAGTGCTTGCCTGTGAAGCCTAAGGACCCCGGTTCGAGGCTCGGTTCCCCAGGTCCCACGTTAGCCAGATGCACAAGGGGGCGCACACATCTGGAGTTCGTTTGCAGTGGCTGGAAGCCCTGGCGCGCCCATTCTCTCTCTCTCCCTCTATCTGTCTTTCTCTCTGTGTCTGTCGCTCTCAAATAAAAAATTTAAAAAAAATCTTTAAAAAAATAAAATAAAATAAAATAAAAAGCAGCATGAACCGGCAGCAAGAGGAACCCCAGAGTTCAGACTGATCGCTACGCTTTTGGTCTGGAACCAGATCCACTCCCAAACACACCTCCTTTAGCCAGGAGGCTGCCGATCCAAGTTCCAAGCTGAATTTTACCTCCCAAGTCAATGGGGGGGGGCAGATATATTCAAACTACCACAACCCTGAATGCTTCTGCATGGCTAAATCCATGCACTTGGCATCTTGTAGAAGATTCTGATTGTTCTAGGTTCTGCCTTTCATCAGCCTGCTTTTCTTCCCAGTGTTTCATACTTCCTCATGCCAGCCAGAGGTGTGTCTCAGGTGTGGCTAAGATACTGCTGTCATGATTACGAAGCCAGGGTTTTTTAGGGTATAGGTGGTCAGGATTCATACTGTTTTTTTTTTTTTATTTCAAATTGTTATTAACAACTTCCATGTTTATAAAAAATATTTCATGGTAATACCCTCCCTCCCCCAACTTTCCCCTTTGAAACCCCATTCTCCATCATATCCCCTCCCCATCTCAGTCTCTCTTTTATTTTGATGTCATGATCTTTTCCTCTTCTTATGGTTGGTCTTGTGTAGGTAGTCTCAGGCACTGTGAGGTCATGGATACCCAGGCCATTTTGTGTCACGCTGTAAAAGTCCTACCCTTCCTTTGGCTCTTACATTCTTTCTGCCCCCTCTTCCGCATTAGATACTGAGCCTTGGAAGGTGTGATAGAGATGCTACAGTACTGAGCACTCCAGTCACTTCTTCCCAGCACCATGATGCCTTCTGAGTCATCCCAAGGTCACTGCCATCTGAAAAGAGAAGGTGCTCTACCAAAAATGAGAGTAGCATTAATATAAGGGTTTGAACATTAAGAGAAGTGCTTACTGGGCAGTTTGATGAGCACAGTCTATGCATTTAGCCAGACAGAAGCAGACGTTACACCCCCAGGGCTCATGACTACCCCTGTTTTAAGCTTTCAGTATCAGGGATGTATTCCCTCCCATGGAGTGGGCCTCCAGTCCAATCAAAGGGCAGTTGGTTTCCACCATGACAGACATGCCACCATTGCACATGTTGGCTCATTTGGCCTGGCTGGCCAAATATAAGGCTTACGGTGTCCATTGTTGAGTATCTCTTCACTGGTGATTTCTCTCTCTCCCATTGAATTGCATGCAGAATAGCTTCTTCCAGCTTTCTGTCAGCTGGTCTACATGGAAGAGGTTATCAGCTCAGTTCCAACAGGATTTCTCAGTGGCCTTGCAGCCCAAGTATGTGGAGTCTTTAGCAATAGGGTCTTACCATCTATTCCTGGTGGGAAACCATGGGCCTTGGCAATGGTCTATAATGTTTTGGGGGCATCAGAGACCTCCCTGGCCAACAACTCACTGGAAGGTATCCCATCCCTGGTGCTGAAAATTTTGTAGCAGCAATCTATGGCTCCTAAGTGTTCCATTGTCCAAAAAAGTAGGATTCCATATGATTTACTTATATCCTTTTAGATTTTGATTAGCCCTCCCTCCACCTTTCCTTTACTCGGTCTCTTCCCCTGACCTCACTTTGGGCCTTTTCACCCCCATTAATCAATTCTTCTACTTACATATATCCAATACCATCCTATAAAGTAGCCCCTCCCTTCTTTCCTCTTCCCTTTATATTTCTTTTCTAGTTTACTGGCCTTTGCTATTGAGTTTTCTTCAGAGAAAGAAAAAGGGAGGAAGGGAGAGAAGGAGGGAGGGAGGGAAGGAGGGGGAGAGAGAGAGAGAGAGAGAGAGAGAGAGAGAGAGAGAGAGAGAGAGAAAGAATGAGTGCATCAGGCCCTCTAGTCACTGCAAATGAACTCCAGACTCATGCGCCACCTTGTGCATCTGGCTTTATGCGAGTACTGGGGAATTGGACCCAGGTCCTTAGGCTTTGCAGTCATGCTCCTTAACCACTAAGTCATCTCTCCAGCCCATATAATTTTGTTTTTCTAGATAGGGTCTCACCAGGCTGACCTGGATCTCACTCTGTAGTCTCAGGCTGGCCTCAAACTCACAGTGATCCTCCTACCTCAGCCTCTTGAGTGCTGGGATTAAATGTGTGCATCACCACACCTGGTCCATAGATTTTTTTTTTTTTTAACTCTGAAGTCTGTTTCTTTTCATTTTATTTTTTCCAAGAGAGTAGACAGTTTCACTTCTCCGTAACATCCTCAAAGAAATTAGCTTTGAAAAAGATGGTACCTAACTCTGGACCTTGGGGTAGTAAACCTTGGGCATGTAGGAAGACAAGCTAGGAGAAATGATGTTCCCAAAACCTGAGGGGAGGAGGAAATTCGAGAAGCCATGGGAGCCATGACCCTGTTCTTAGGCAGGAGTGCAAATAAATTCAGTCAAAGTTATGCTAACTTTAGAAATTATAAGGTGTGTGGTTCTCTAACTCATTCAGAAGAGCATTCATGCCCATGGAGTGGGCCTCAATCTCAATCAGGAAGCAAATGTTTTCCCCTAAAACAGACATGCCACCCTCATACCAGTTGGTCATTTTGCCTGCCTGGCTATCTGTAAAGCTTGCAGTGTCCACTGCTGGTTAACTACATTGATGACTTTTCTCCTTCCAAAGGCTGTGTACTTCAGGGCTCTTGCCAGCATCCTGACAGCTAGTCTGCAGGAAGGAGGCTTCCAGCTCAGCTCTAGCTTGATTTCTCAGTGACCTGCAGCCCAAGCATGTGGAGTCTTCAGCAAGAGGGTTTTACCATCTGCTTCTGGTGGGCAGCTGAGAGCCTTGACAATAACTTCTAATGAAATTATTTTTGTTGTTTTTTTTGAGATAGGATTTCACTCTAACACATTGGAATTCATTATGTACTCTCAAGGTGGCCTCAGACTCACAGTGATCCTCCTACCTTTGCCTCCCAAGTGCTGGGATTAAAGGTGTGTGCCACCATGCCTGGCTGAAAACTTGTGTGTGTGTATATATATATATATATATATATATATATATATATATATATATATATTTAAGCAGAGATGTTTATTGAGTGTCAACTATGTGCCAAGCAATGTTTCAGACCTGAAGAAACAACCCAGCTTTCTACTCTTAGGACAACCACCTTTACTAAGTATAAACATACTGAATTAGTTTTCAGCCATTTTATTTTATTTTTTGCAAGCAGAGTGAGACAGAGAGAGAATGGGTGTGCCAGAGTCTCCAGCCGCTGCAAATGAACTCCAGATGCATGTGTCACTTTGTGCCATCTGGCTTTATGTGGGCACTGGGGAATCAAACCTGGCTTCAGGCTCTGCAGGCAAGCACCTTGACTGCTGAGCCATCTCTCCAGCCCCTAATTTTTTTCACTTCAAAATGAAATCAAGGATCCATGAGGTAGAAAATTAGAACAAAAGATCCCTTGGAGGAAGAAGAGCCTGGTCAAAATGGGGGTCTTAACAGTGAATGCATCTTAGTTGTGGTTACTGTACAGGAGGATTATCAGAGGAGCTGTTAAAAATTCACATTTCTGGGGGCTAAGCCTAAGGACCTGGGTTCAGTTCCCCAGTACCCATAAAAAGGTAGATGAACAAGGTAGCATATGCTTCTGGAGTTCATTTGCAGAGGATAGAGTCCTACTCTCTCTCTCATAAATGAATAAATAAATAATAATATTAAATAAATGAAGTATTCATATAAAAAAGAACTGCATATTTCTAGGCCTCACCCAAGACCGATCTAGTCAGTACTGTAATTAGGACTCAGCATTTCTCAAAAAGTGGTTCTGATGAAACCAGCCCAAATCAGTTCCCAAACCCTTCTCAGAAAAGTACTGCACTGGATCTTTTCTTGATTGTATCTGCTAAGGGTCTAACATGACACAAAAGGCAATTTTAGTTGACTGAGGATAGCTGAGGAGACTTTCAATGGAATGAACAAACCACCGTGAAACACCAAGGAATGGTCTAGAACTCCAAGGCGGTTCACACATAGCAGCAACCGCTGGCACTCCTGAGCTGGAAGAAGTGAGAATGGGTGTGCTGTCCACATTGCAGACACTGACAGAGCCTGCGATCTTCAGCTGAGAGATGTTGCTAACTGATTTGAGCAAAACCCAACCCGAATCCAGAAGGCCAGAGCTACTGATGGACCACACCGGCTAGCCTACCAGGGCCCAGCAGGGCCCAGCGAAAGACTTCTGGGAGCAAAAGGGCTGGGGAGATGGCCCCGCGGGAAAGGTGCTTGCCTGCTTGCTTAAAGATGCAAAAGACGCTCAGCCATCTTCAGCTGTAGGGACATGATAATATAATGGTATGCAAAGTGGGTCTAAATTGTGTCTTCTTAAAATTTCATACATAACTGTTTTCCAAACCTGTCTAACACTTAATTATTAACTGCACATTGCACTACACAGACAATAAAACACCAGGTATTCTTTTCTTTATTTCTTTTTTTTTCTTTTCCTGTTTTGTTTTTGAGGTAGGGTCTCCCTTTAGCCCAGGCTGACCTGGAATTCACTATGTAGTCTCAGGGTGGCCTCGAACTCACAGCGATCCTCCTACCTCTGCCTCCCGAGTGCTGGGATTAAAGGTGTGTGCCACCACGCCCAGTAATTCCATGTATACTTGCAGGTAGTTTTTATTGAATTTGTGGTGTGGGTAAGTGTGTGTGTGTGTGTCTGCATGCATGTGTGTGTATATGAGTATGTTGTATGTGTTTATGTACACATATGTTATGTGTGTAAGTATGTGTGAGCCCATATGCATGTGTGTTTATGTGTGTATACATGCATGTGTGTATATGAGTATGTTTGTATGTGTTGTCCACATGCATGTTTGCATGTATGTGTGTGCACATGTGTGTCCACATGCATGTGTGTGTGTGCGTATGTGTAAACGTGTGTATGTGTGTGTGTTGTCCAGAAGTTGACATCAAGGATTTTTCCTCAGTTGCTTTCCACCTTATTCTTTCTAAAAATATTTTTAAAAAATATTGTTCATAGGGCTGGAGAGATGGCTTAGCGGTTAAGCGCTTGCCTGTGAAGCCTAAGGACCCCGGTTCGAGGCTCGGTTCCCCAGGACCCACGTTAGCCAGATGCACAAGGGGGCGCATGCATCTGGAGTTCGTTTGCAGTGGCTGGTAGCCCTGGCGCGCCCATTCTCTCTCTCTCTCTCTCTGCCTCCTTCTCTGTCTGTTGCTCTCAAATAAATAAATAAAAATAAACCAAAAAAAAAATATTGTTCATAGCCAGCCATGGTGGCACACGCCTTTAATCCCAGCACTCGGGAGGCAGAGAGAGGTAGGAGAATCTCCATGAGTTCGAGGCCACTCTGAGACTACAGAGTGAATTCCAGGTCAGCCTGGACTATAGCAAAACCCTACCTTGAAAAACAAACAAAAAAAGAAAAGAAAAGAAAAAAAAATTATTCATTTATTTATTTGAGAGAGAGAGAGAAAGAGGCAGATAGAGAGAATGGACACAACAGGGCCTCTAGCCACTGCAAATGAACTCCAGACACATGTGCCACCTTGTGCATCTGGCTTATGTGGGTCCTGGGAAATTAAACCTGGGTTATTTGGCTTCACAGGCCAGTACCTTAACTGCTAAGCCATTTCTCCAGTCCCTAAAAATCTTTTATTTTTGCCAGACATAATGGCACACGCCTTTAATCAGGAGGCAGAGGTAGGAGGATCACCATGAGTTTAAGGTCACTCTGAGACTACATAGTGAATTCCAGGTCAGCCTGAACTAGAGTGAGACCCTACCTCGAAAAAACAAAAACATTTTTTTTTTAAATTTACTTATTTGAGAGAGAGAGAGAATGGATATGCCAGGACCTCTACCCACTGCAAATGAATTCCAGATGCATGCGCCACCTTGTGTGTCTGGTTTATGTGGGTACTGGGGAATTGAACCTGGGTCCTTTGGCTTTGCAGCAAGTATCTTAACCATTAACCCATCTCTCCAGCCCATCCACCTTATTTTTTTGGTTGTTGTTGGGTTTTTCATTCTCTTTATTCTTTAACACAGGGTCTCTTCCTGAACCTAGAGCTCACCCATTTGGTTAGTCTAGCTAGCCAGCAAGCCTTAGGGATTCCCCCGCCTCAACTCCCCAGCTCTGGTATCACAGAGGCATGCTACTGTGCTTGACATTTTACGTGGGTGCTACTGATCTGAACTCAGGTCCTCATGTTTGTACAGCAAGCACCCACGACTTATTGATGCTTCTATTTATTATCATGTATTTCCTGTTCATACTCAGTGAGCAACACGCACCTCACAGAATGGCTATGTCTCGTACATTCACGCATTAGGGGCCAAGCCTTACTTTGGGTTCATTTTTTGCTATGCTCCATTTGTACAGAACATGGCTCACAACTACTATTCTGGTTTGTTCTGGAATGAGGGGTTTCCTAGGGCATGAACATTTCAATGTTCAACCTGGGATAGTTCCAGACAAACAGGCATGTCTGGTAAATTCCAGGCCTTCAAATCACTTCCAATTTTGTAATGAAAGCCACAGAAATTCTAGGGCTGCATAAAAGTAAAAAAAAAAAAAAAAAAAAATTAATCATGCTTTTCTTCTCATCCTCTGACAGTTTGGACTCTGGTGTGACCTAGCCTGCTGGTATCCTAAAGTCTCATCTTTGGCTCTTCCTTCTGACAGTCTGAGGCCCAGAAATCATATGATAAAGCTGTGCAGGGAGTTGGAAGGGGGTCAGTCCAGGAAGTCATCTTGGCATTCAAAGAGGACAAACGAGGAAGGACCGGGTCCTCTTCAACAAAGCCCAGAGCCCCCCTGGCTTATAGTCTCAGTCCTAGGCATGTGACACTTGCCTCCGCACACACGGTGCTGATTTCGCTGTGTTGAAACTGCTTGTTTATTGTTGGTCTGCCTCGGGAGAGACAGAGAGATGACTGAGGACAAGGACCCACTGGTCCCAGGGCTGAGAACGGGGCCTGTTCCAGGGCATTAGCTCAGTGGCCGGGGAGCATCTTGGGATACAGAGAAGCACATCTACTCAAGGCTTATTTCACAGTTTTCTCAAAACTTGGTTTTTGGGGTCATACTCAAAACGCATCAGGCACCTACACCGGACATAGTGGGGAGGAACTGGAATTAAAGGAGCGTTTCCTGCTAAGTAGCTTCTGACCAGTGCACTAAAGTGTGATGTTCTCTGGGGACTCCCTCAACCCCCTTCCCCTCACGGAAGACATGCAGAGGATGGAGAGTGGGTGGGGGCAGGGAGGGACAGACAGTGAATGAGAATGGGTGTGCCCTGAGAGCCTCTAGCCACTGCAAATGAACTCCAGATGCATGCTTCATTTTGTGCATCTGTCTTTACATGGGTGCTGGGGAATTGAACCTGGGTTATTAGGCTTTGCAGGGAAGTGCCTTAACCACTGAGCCATCCCTCTAGCCGTGTGCAGTTTCTTACCTTTTCCTTATTGTTGGGAGGATGCCAGAAAATGAAAAAAAGTTGTTTTTAGTTTTTTAGTGGGAATATGTGATGAAAAGGTTTTAAAAAAAAAAAAACAGATAAGTGATGAGACTCCTATAGAAAACAGTCAATAACTTTGTATCAACCAATTCTTGTGTCATGAATAGTATTAATGAAGGTACCAAGAATGATGAAATAGCAAAATTTATTTCTTTAAATTTTATTTTTGAGGGCTGGAGAGATGGCTCAGTGGTTAAAATGCTTTCTTGGAAAGCCTAATGGCCTGAGTTCAGTTCCTCAGTACCCATGTAAAGCCAGTTGCCCAAAGTGGCAAATGTGTTCATTTGCAGTGACGGGGGTGCCCTGGGGTACCCATACTCTCTCTCTTCTCCCTCAAATAAATAAGTATGAATAAATAATTTTTGACAATTTTCTACATGTATATAATGTGTTAAAATTTTTTTTTTTATTTGCAAGGAGAGAGGGAGAGAGAGGGAGGAAGTGAGAATGGGTGTGCCACAGCCTCTAGCCACTGTGGATGAACTCCAGATGCATGTGCCACTTTGTGTATCTGGCTTTACGTGGCGACTGGGGAATCAAAGCCCGGTTGTTAGGCATTGAGGACAAGCACCTTAACCTTAATCACTGAGCCATCTCTCCAGCCCCTATAAGTGTTTTGATCATATTCACCCCCATTACCCTCTTTATCACACCCCTTCCTTTCTTTTTCCCAAATTATCCCTTCCTATTTTCATGATCTCTTTTTTTTTTTTTTTTTTTTTTTGTGAACCATTGAGTGAAATTAGGGTTGCTTGCATAAGTATGGGTGAGCGGGGGTTATGTACTGGAGTACAGACAACTCACCAGTGGCAATACCACTAACGCCCATGACTCCCCTTTTCCCAGCAACCCTTAACTGCCAGTAGCCACTCTGGACCGAGGGGGGCCTCACAGCGCCACCCCCATCGGTGATGGAATGTGGATGAGCTCAAACTTGTGCAAGAAACCCCGCCTGCTGTGAGTGTGTGAGTGTGGTGGCCTTGGCCTTGTCACGTCCAGAACACATCACACAGCAGTTCTCTCTCTCCTCTTGCTCTTACGTTCTTTCCACCCCCTCTTCCTCAGTGCTTTTTGAGCCTCGGAAGGGTCACTTTTCTCAGCACTTTCACCAGCTGTGTGGCTCTGCATTGACCTCTGTCCACTGTAAATTAAAAAAAAAGAAAAGAAAGAAAGAAAAACAAAAAAACACCAGGGGAGGAGATGGCTCAACAGTTAAGGCGCTTGCCTACAAAACCTAAGGATCCGCGTTCAATTTCTCAGTACCCATGTAAAGCCAGGTGCAAAAAGTGGTGGATATGTCTGGAGTTTGTTTGCAGTGGTCAGAAGCCCTGGCACACCCATTTCCCCCTCTTTATGAGCCTCTGTCTCATAAGTAAATAAACAAATAAAATATTAAAGCAAAACAAAAAGCAAACTTCCACAATTAAGGTTGAGACATCACTAATCTAAAGGTATAAACATAAATATTTAGAAGGCAGTTTGATAACCTGTTAATTTAGCAAAACAACAGTAGTAGAGCCTCACACACCCTTACAGGGCCATGACCTCTGTAGGCACAAGTGTTTTTTTTTTTTTTTTTTGTAACTTATTAAAAAACTTTCATTTATTTATTTATTTATATGTGATTCATCATGGTGGCAAACAAACACCTGATGCATGTGTCACTTTGCATCCAGCTTACATGCACACTAGGGATTTGAACAAGGGTCTTTGGGCTATTTCAAGCAAGTGCCTCTTACCACTGAGACATCCCCCAGCCCAAGGCACAAGCTTTTTTTTTTTGTTGTTGTTGTTTGTTTTTGAGGTAGTTTTCCATGTAGCCCAGGCTGACCTGGAATTCTCTATGTAGTCATGGGCTGGCCCCGAACTCACAGTGATCCTCCTACCTCAGTCTCCCAAGTGCTGAGATTAAAGGTGTGTTCCACCATACCCAGATTAGCCAGTTTTTTTTTTTTTGACCAGGTTGAAATAATGAAATTTATAAGACACTCATTTATTTGTTAAAAATTATTTTACTACTTATTTATTTGAGAGAGAAAGAGGGAGGGACGAAGGGAGAGAGAGAGAGAGAGAGAGAGAGAGAATGAGTGAGCCAGGGCCTCCAGCTCCAGCCATTGAAAACAAACTCTAGAGGCATGTGCCATTTTGTGCATCTGTCTTATGTGGGGGTCCTGGGTAATTGAATCTTGGTCCTTTGGCTTTGTAGGCAAGTGCCTTAACTACTAAGCCATCTCTTTAGCCCTATAAGATACTTATTTTGTCCTAGGAGCAGCACTAGATTTTTATCTGCTCAGATGAATCCATGCTGAAATATTCCCAGTTATCATTCCTACTTATAGGTAAGGTTGACCCGTGGTTGGATAACGTACCCAGTGTACCCAGCAAGAGGCAGAGGCAGGATGTGAAACCAGGTCTATGAAACTGAAACCACATTCCTTGTGGGCTAACATGAAGTGTCATGACTGCCTTCTGGAGACCCTGAAAATACCTGACCTGGCTCCTGAACTCTCAATTTTCTGATGTTATCAATGTACTACTAAAATATATAGGGTCAATGTCCAGAGAAGGCCTATCAGTGCCTGAGGATGTTTGTAGGAAGGAGTGGGAAGATCCCTGAAAGGCAGAAATAAAATAAAAGGCAACAGAAACCATGGCTTGTAGACTTCCTTGTATCGTGGGGTGTGTGGGGGGGAGATACCTCATTTATGAATGCTATGAAAGCCTGTGGTTAAATTTCACCAGCATAAATTATTCACAGTGAACTGCCAAGGATTTCCCCTTTCAGCAGGGAGAACAGCTGGCATTCTGCAATGCCTTGATAATTGTCTTTTTTGAAGATTAGCGCCCTCTGGAGGTTGAAGCCAGAAAAACAAAAGTATGAGGGGGAAAGGCCACTGCTCCTTTTAATCTAAGCCCCTGTCTCAAAGTACACTACAGACAAAAGCTCGGGGCAACTTTGGGGAAAAAAAGTATATATACATATATTTCGGATTTTTGAGGTAGTGTCTCGCTCTAGCCCAGGCTGACCTGAAATTCACTATGTAGCCTCAGGGTGGCCTTGAACTCATAGAGATTTTCCTACCTCTGCCACCTGAGTGCTGGGATTAAAGGCGTGTGTTACCACGCTCGACAGGGAAAAATGTCCTTCAACATTATTTATTTATTTTTTAAAAAATATTTTATTTTTATTTATTTATTTGACAGAGAAAGAGAGAGAGAGAATGGGCGTGTTGGGGCCTCCAGCCACTGCAAATGAACTCCAGATGCGTGACCCCCCTTGTGCATCTGGCTAACGTGGGTCCTGGGGAATCAAATCTGGGTCCCTTGGCTTTGCAGGCAAACGCCTTAAGTGCTAAGCTATCCCTCCAGCCCAGGTTCTCCATTTTCTATATGAAGGTATGACGTGCAAGGAGACTCAGGATTGAGCTGGGTGTGATGGTGTGAACCCATAATCCTAGCACTTGGAAGGCTGAAGCAGGAAGGTCATTGGGAGTTCAAGGCCATTCTGAGCTAGTTAGTTCCAGGCCAGCTTGAATTGCCGAGTGAGACGCTGTCCTAAAGAAAAATACTCGCCTGGCGTGGTGGTGCACACCTTTAATCCCAGGACCTGGGAGGCGGAGGTAGGAGGATCACTGTGTGTTCAAGACCAGCCTGGGACTACAGAGTGAGGGCCAGGTCAGCCTGGGCTAGAGTGAGACCCTACCACGAAAAACAAACCAACCAACCAACCAACCAAAAAACCTTGATGGCTCAGTGCTTGTGTGCTTCTTACACAAGCATGAGTGTGTGAGATCACCAGCATTGGAATCTCAAGATCCTAGGTAAACAGCTGGGAGCTGTACAGAGATGGGAGAATCATGGGAGCCCCACAAGCTGGGGACTCACGAAGACAGTTTGGCTCAAAACCAAGATGGCGGGTGAAGAGTAAAGCAGGACATATTCAACATTCTGCTCTGATCACCATTGGTGATCTATGGGTGACACATCGCAACACACACACACACACACACACACACACACACACACACCACATTACATACACAAGGCAAGCATAAAAAAAAGTTAAAAATACTGAAGACCAGTTAAAGGATGACGATATGACTCAGGTCCTTTTTTGTGGTCTTAACCCAGCAGGGGTTCTGGGGACAAACGGGTCTAACATGTGCTGTGCACTGACTTCCAAAAGAAATCTATCCTCATTATGTGTGCAATTTCTTTTCTTTTATATTATCCTCGTGATTTTTATTTATGGTTTTTTGAGGTAGGGTCTCGCTCTAGCCCATGCTGACCTGGAATTCACTATGTAGTCTCAGGGTGGCTTCATGGTATGTGCCACCACACCCAGCTTTGTGGGTTTTTTTTTTTTTTGGTTGTTGTTGTTGTTTGTTTTTCTGGTTAACCCTCATTATTTTTTAAAATATGTTTTTAATCACACCTTCCAAGGCTCAGGGTCCATTGTGGAAGAGGTGGTGGAAAGAATGTAAGAGCCAAAGGAAGAGTAGGACTCCTTACAACGTGCTCCTCCAGACACAAAATGGCCCAGATACCCATGACCTCACAGTCCCTGGCACTACCTACACAAGATCCTTATAACTGGAGGAAAAGATGATGACATCAAAATAAAAAAGAGACTGGAGGGGGGAGGTATATGATGGAGAGTGGAGTTTCAAAGGGAAAGTGTGGGGGAGGGAGGGAATTACCATTGGATGTTGTTTACAATTATGGAGATTGTTAATAAAACAGTAAAAAATATTTTATTTATTTATTTGAGAGAGAAAGAGGGAGAGATCTATATATCTAGATCTATATCTATGTATATGTGTAGATATATGCAGAGAGAGAGGGGGAGGAAGGGAGAGAGAATGGGCATGACAGGGCCTCCAGCTACTGCAAACAAAACTCCAGATGCATGTGCCACCTTGTGTATCTGGCTTTACCTGAGTACTGGGGAACTGAGCCCAGGTCCTAGGCTTCACAGGCAAGCACCTTAAACCATGGAGCCATCTCTCAGTTCCCAGAACTTATTCTGAAGAGATTCAACTGTGGTAAGCTCGAGGCCCCATCCAATTCTGTTGTCTCAGAGTAGGTTTTCTTTCTTTCTTTTTTTTTTTTTTTCTTCTGTTTTTTTGGTTTTGTTTTGTTTTTCAAGTTTAGGGTCTCAATCTAGCTCAGGCTGACCTGGAATTCACTATATAGTCTCAGGGTGGCCTCGAACTCATGGCATTCTTCCTATCTCTGTCTCCTGAATGCTGCTATTAAAGGCATGCCTCACCATGCCTGGCCCTCAGAGTAGGTTTTGAATTAGTTACCTCTTGCTTTGTAACAAATTACTACCAAATCTAATGACTTAAAATAACCATCATCTTCCACAATTACTATGGGTCAGGGAGTCAAGACAGATTTCTCTAGGGCCGCGGGGAGTCTGAAAGTCTCTCTTCATATAGACATCAGGCACTATTCAGGGTGTGTTACTGGAAGGCTTGATCAGCTCCAAGCTTGCTTTCTTCTACACATGGTAACAGCAGAGATGCTCAGCGATCCTTGGTGCCCCTGGCCCGGGTGTGGCTCTGTGGCCCGTTTCCCTGAGGGTGAGTAACCCGACAGGCCAACGTGGCAGCTGCAATACCTTTCCTGCCCTAACCTCAGAAATCAGATTCTAAGGAGTTGGGGGAGATGGCTTAATGGTTAAAGGCACTTGCTTGCAAAGCCTGGCAGCCCAGGTTCGATTCCCTAGTACCCATGCAAAGGCAGATGCACATAGTGACGCATGCGTCTGGAGTCCATCTGTACCAACCAGAGGCCCTGGGGGCACCCAGTCTCCTTATCCCACACAAACAAATAAATAGGCAAAAAGAAACTAAAATCCGACTCTATCATCTGTACTGTGTCCGAATAATGGCCCACATCAGACCTGACTCAGCTTGGAGGACGACTCCGTAAAGTGCTCGAACGCCAGGAAGTGTCCTATGTTGGAATTCTGAGAACAGGTACATTATACAAGGTGAGAGACAGGGAACACAAAAAGGCCCAAGTTACATGGGGACAGCGCCTTTGACTGCGGGACAGCTGGCATTTAGGTTAGTTTTCGTCCTCCACTCTTTCCCAGCATGCTGTTCGAGGCGCCGCCGTGAGTCTTGTACTCTTCTGGCCCGACATTTTACGACACCCGTAAAGCTCGGCCCTGCTGAACAAGCAGAAGCTCCTTTAGAAACACGTAGATCGATTTGCATTTAAGCAAAACAACTTTACCGAGGGAGGACAGTCAATCCTCAGACAGCTGGACTTTTCTTCCAAAACCCTCAAATCCATTGCACTAATTCTCAGAGGCTGGAAGTCAGCACCTTGAGCCCCAAGAGGCAGGCCAGAGCTGGGGCTTGCTTGCAGGGCTGCTGGCTGCAGGCGTTTGCTGGGCCAGGAGGCCATGGCTGTACAGTGGCGTCCTTTGTTGGTTGCGGGGCAGAGGGCTTCCAGTGGCCAGATTGCTGTAGGGCTCCTCTGCTTCCTAAACAGGAAGGTCCCACCACCTGGGGGACAGGTCTATCCAAAGCAAATAAGCTTCTTTCGCCCTAAGCCCTTGGCCTGTGCGCGGTGCCCCGGATGCTGGAGAACAGAGGTGACCCCGTGGTCTCCTTATCCATGCCATCAAATTCCACCGCTCCTAAGGAGGTTTTGCATTCATTAACTTCCTGCCAGCAAAGGCCAAGTTCCCACTGTAGAAATGAAAACAGAAACAAGAAAAAAAAATTGAGGGCGCAGTGTTGGAAAACACCAGAGAAAATGGAATGACAGCAATTAATCCTGCTGGGTCCCACTGAGCAGCTGGGAACATGGTATGACAAAGAATCTCCACTCTCCTTGTGGGAAGTAGTTTTTGTTGTTGTTTATTTTTGGCCGTTTGGAAACAAATACATAAATAGTGCTGCTATGTTATATTTGCTTCATGTGCAATATATTAAAATATCTGAACTTTCTCAAAATAGCTTTCTGCAGTCAATACTATCTGTCTCTGGCCACTCTCACTAAAATGGCAAATCCTCTTTCTTTTCCTCCTTATCCATTTTATGTTTTTACCTTTTCGTGGATCATATTACTAGATGACATCAGATCTATTTCTACTTCCTTACTTTATTCGGGTGTATGGCCTGTTTGCCTGTGTAAAAAGTAAAGTCAGACAGGTATGGTGGCTCACTCCTGTAATCCTGGTATGAGGGAGACTGAGGCAAGAAGAGTGCCTCAAGACCCAGGCTAGCCTGGACCATAGAACAATAAGCTCCATGAGAACAGGCAGTTTGACTATTTCACTGCTTGCCACATTCCCAAAGCTTACTAAATACTTGACAAGTACTTGTAGAAAATAACGTGTGTTGGGCTGGAGAGATAGTTTCGGAGTTAAGGCCCTTGCTTAAGGACCCAGGTTCGAGTTCCCAGTACTCCCGTAAACCAGATGTACAAGGTGGCACATGTGTCTGGAATTTGTTTACAGTGGCTAGAGGCCCTGGTGCACCCATTTTCTCCCTCCCTCTTTCTCTTTCAAATAAATAAACAAATAATTTTTTAAAAAATGTGTTTTGAGTCAGTTTGAAGAGGTTAAGTCACTTCCAAGGCCTTTGGAATCCAACTTGAAAGCACTTTTCACCGTGTTCTGTGCCACCTCTGGCCTTCTGTATCCAGAGTTACAAGCTAGCTGGGCCTGGTTACACCGGTCTGTGCTCCCCGGTACTTGAGAGGCTGGGGCAGGGGAAATCCCAAGTTCAAAACCAGCCTAGGCTACAGAGTGAATTCGAGTTCAGTCTGGACCAATTTAATAAGACATTAGAGTCAAAACAAGGCTGAAGATGTAGCTCAGTGGTAGCATGCTTGCCTCCCGTTCAATTACCAGAACAGGGGAGAGGAAAAAAAAGAAGCCACAAGCTGTGATCTTAGGAAGATGAGTTTACCGAGTTACAAATTGGGATCATGGCAGAGCTCAGATGAGAACCCAGGTCTTCTGATATTTAGTTACTCAGCCCGGTCTCTGCTGTCATGAGGAGGCGAAACTCTTTGCTCCGGCCTGCAGAGTTATTGCAGATGTTAGCAATAGCCCTTTGGTCCTCCTGTGTGGCCGGTTGGCCTCTCGGTTTGTGAATGTGTAAGCGCTCCACGCTTGTGTCTGTGTGGGGCAACCTGCCTGGCCCACGTCCATCCTGCTTCTGCTGTCAGCACGGCCGCGGAGGTCAGAGCTCAGAAGCGGTCTTACATGACTACCACAACTGCCCAGATGTGCTTGTCTGAGTTCCTACCTGAAAGGAGCAGCTCATGTGAGCTCCCAACAAGCCCTCTGACTGAGCACAGGGAGAAAGCCCATGGAAGGGCAGGAATAGCTCTGTGTCTTATAAATACATCCTCAGGGTCATTTGACAACTCCCTCTCTGTTTTCAGCTTTTTTTTTTTTTTTCCTTTTCTTTCTTTATTTTCTCAGGATGGCTGGTGGGTGGTGGAGAGGGAGAGAGAGAGAGAATGAGAATGAATATGGGCATGCCAGGGCCTCTATGGAAATGAACTACAGATGCATGCGCCACTTTGTGCATCTGGCTTTCCATGGGTACTGGGGATTCAAATCTGGATAATTAAGCTTTGCAGACAAGCACCTTAACCACCGAGCCATCTCTCCAGCCACCTAGGTCAAGTCCAGCCCCCTTCCCCCCCCCCCACCTACATTTCTCTTGCTTCTCTGGCTTTGTGTCTCCCTTGAGCTGAAAGTGGCTGTCAGAGTTCAGCTCCCACGTTTGGAAAGCTACAGCAAGGACTCCCTTATGGTCATTTGGTTATAGAGCCAACAACAATCAAAATCCATCATCTGGGAGTTGACCACCACACACCAACTGATGGATCCGCATAACAGCCTTGAAGCAGGTTGGTGGAGGAGTCCAGTCTAGTCTAGTCAGACTGTGGAGAAACGTGGCTTCCGTGCAAGTGAGTCGGCCCTGTGCCCTTCCTGAGAACAGCATGGGAGCCCGTGGGTCCCTCCTGCTCAAACGGTGGTTCACTCGGCTAGACCCACCTTGCACCTCACTACCTGTGGGGAGTGCCTTCCCCATCCTTTCTCTGCTTGGCACTGCAGGGCAGACCAGACGGCACTGCCTGCTAAATGTCTTAGGAACCACAGAAATTAGACAGGAAATACATTTTTTTTTTGGCCTCCTACCTACATTGCATCAAGTAATTGCACATTGGGAATTGTTCCAGTCATTTGTAGTATGTCCATGTTATTTCGTCCTTTCAGAAATCAGCATAAAGGTTTCCTCCTAGTCAATGAAAAGAACACAGGTACTGGAACGCAAGTTCGAATCCCAGATTTGCCATTTGCTGATTGGTAAACCTTGAGTGAGTTGATTAGCTTTTTGAAATCTCCTTTCCAGTTTTCATCGGTGAATCAGGTATCATAGCAACCATCTTGCAGGGCTGTTGCTGAGCGTGAATAACATGACCATAGCAACGGACAGGGCCTGGCAGATAGCAAAGTTTTCATATGTGTCAGCGTCTGTCCTTATCACTAATGTTATTTGTTAAGAGTACACCCTGTGGTTCTGGGCTACAGCAGCCACAGATAACTGAAGTGTAATGGAGAAGAAGACGGGATATCTTGTCACTGCTGATGTTTGTGACTTTGGACAAGTCAACCTGTTTAAAAAAAATAAGGAAATACCATTCTCACTTAAAGAACAATGAATTAGTATTTTGGAGAACACAGTGTACCTAGTTTTCTTTGAAATGTAATTGACTTCTTATAACCTTGGCTTGTAGTTCACGTTTTACAAGCAAGGAAACTGCCTCAGAGAAGTTAAGGAATTTGGCCCAAATCATAAGACTGGTGATGGCTGGGCTGAGTTGTTGCTGAATCTTGTGGCATTTGTTTACACAGCAGTTAACAAATGAGACGTTATACTAGAACTTTATAAGCTCCAGCTGCTTACATTTTAAACATAGGACTGGATGGTGTGAATACAAAGAAAATAAGAAACAATTTCTGACATTGAGGGACTGAAAAATCTATTAGGGATCCCATGATTCTTTTGCACATCAAAATTGCCTTCCTAAAATAGAAGTAATGTTCTGGTTAAAATAAAAAGACACAAAAAAAATTAATGAGTATTTCATTTGGAGAAACAGGAAGGAAAACAGAGGAAGACCCTAGAGTGTTGGGCCGATCAAATGATCTAAGGAGTTTGGAAAATAAAATCATGTGTTAGAAATGAGACATTATTGTTAGCCTTTGGTGATGCTTGTGTTATTTTTATTATTGCTAGATACCACTACATCCTGTCCTCTCAGAGAAAAGACTAAAAGTCACTCACAATAGAAAGCAGACACAGAGGCTGGAGAGAAGACATCTGATGACCTGGGTTTGATTCTTCAGTACCTACAAAAAGCAAGATGCAGCCAGGCATGGTGTCGCATACCTTTAATCCCAGCACTCAGGAGACAGAAGTAGGAGGATTGCTGTGTGTTTGAGGCCACATTGAGAATTCAGAGTGAATTCCAGGTCAGCCTGGGCTAGAGTGAGACCCAACCTTGAAAAACCAAAAGAAAAAAAAAAGCCAGATGCACAAAGTGGCGTATGCAGCTGGGGTTCATTTGCAGAGACAAGAGGCCCTGACACAGCCATTCTCATTCTCTTTCTCCCCTTGGAAATAGATAAATACACAAACATATTTAGAAACCAGACACAAAAGGTGTTGAGCAGGAGGAAGCAGAGCCACAGGTTGGCTGACAAGAAGATATTTCTAGATTGAAAGAGAGGACTTTGAAGGGGACCCACGTTCACCGTGTTTGCCCTGCAGATCTGGCGAGCCTATAGACATTCCTTACATCCTCCGGTCTGTCGTCGAAGGCTGGGTGGACCTTCCATAAGAGCGCATTTTAGGCTTACCTCTGCAGACAAGTAAACTGGTAGGCACAAGTCAGAAAGGAAGGGGAAGGTAGAGACCCAGCTATTGACAAATTTGGTCAGTGTGAGTGGAGAAGAACGGGAGTTAATAGTTGAACACATCGAGTGTGATATTGATTTCCCCCTTTCCTGCCAATGCCGCTTTCAGCAAAAGCACATTGAATCTTCCTGAGCCTCACTCTTCCCATCTGTCAAAGGAGGCTGAGAACAAAACACCGTGTTATTCACACAGGGGTGGGGGGATACAGTGACATGAGAGAGAATGATACCACCTGTAGTGCCGAACTGTGTATCTTCCTACCCAGTCTTGTCAGCTGTGGGAATGAGTTTAACCCCTCTCTTCCCAGGCTGTAGCTCCCGGAGGGCTGATGCTTTGAAGGCCAGAAGAAAGGAAAGAGGTAACAGCCCTTCTATCTGGACTGAAAGGATGCCATGCCTTCAAGGCAGGGATAGCTCACTTTTTTAAAAAATGTATTTATTATTTATTTTTTGTTTTTTGAGGTAGGGTCTCCCAGGCTGATCTGGAAATCGCTATGTAGTCTCAGGGTGGCCTTGGACTCATGGTGATCCTCCTACCTCTGCCTCCCAAGTGCTGGGATTAAAGGCATGTGCCATAACATCTGGCTTCTTCATTTTATTATTATTTTTGTCGTTGTTGTTCTTTGTTTTGTTTTTCGAGGTAGGGTCTCACTCTAGCTCAGGCTGTCCTGGAATTCACTAGATAGTCTCAGGGTGGCCTCGAACTCTTGGCAATTCTTCTACCTCTGCCTCCCAAGTGCTGGGATTAAAGGCGTGCACCACCATGCCCGGCTTATTGTTTTTTTAGTAAGTGTAAAGTATTTAATAGTTAGAAGGGCTGGGTGTGGTGGTGTACGCCTTTGATCACAGCACTCAGGAGGCAGAGGTAGGATGATCACTGTGAGTTCGAGGCCACCCTGGAACTACTGAATGAGTTCCAGGTCAGCCTGGGCTACAGTGAGACCCTCTCAAAAATACTAAAATAATAAAAAATAAAAAAAATTAGAAGACATCCCAAGAAAATTTTTAAATGATTTTTTTGTTTTATTTTTATTTATTTATTCGAGAACAACAGACAGAGAGAAAGAGGCAGAGAGAGAGAGAGAGAATGGGCATGCCAGTGCCTCCAGCAACTGCAAATGAACTCCAGACGTATGCACCCCCTTGTGCATCTGGCTAATGTGGGTCCTGGGGAATCGAGCCTTTAACCGGGGTCCTTAGGCTTCACAGGCAAGTGCTTAACTAATAAGCCATCTCTCTGGCCCTGCCAAAATATTCTTTTAACTGAAAATATGATCAACTTGTTGACACACTTCCAACTTCCCCCACATAGTTTTGTGATAGAAGAAATGTGTAACCAACAGCCTTTGAGATTCTGCTTCTCATCTAATCAAATATGGTTTTTAATCGTTTGTGTGTTTGTGTGTGATGTGTGAGAATGTGGGTGTGCACACGCTGGGGTACGTGGGTAGAGGTCAGAGGACAACATCAGCAGTTGGTCTTGGCCTCTTACCTGGTTTGAAGCGGGGTCTCTTGTCTGCACCTTCATACTCAAGGTTAGCTGGCCTGGGAGCTTCCATAGATGCTCCTTGCCTGCTCCCCATCTCATCCTAGGAGCCCTGGGATTATAGCGTGGGTTACCACATCCAACTTCACATGGGTTCTGGGGATGCGAACTCGGGTCCTCACACTTCAGGTGACAAGTGCCTTACCCACTGAGCCTTCTCCTCAGTGCTCGTTTGTTGAGACAGGTTGCTACTCCATAGTCTGGACTGGCCTGGAACTCACTTGATAGCCCAGGCTGGCCTTGAACCCATGGCAATCCTTCTGCCTCAGCCTGCTGAGTGTTAAGACTATATTCAAAATCAACTACCTGCAAGTATTTAAAATTGGAGAGTCAACTTATAGCTAATGTGAATGGCACTAGATACTGTAGCTACTGCAAATGAATTCCAGATTCATGCACCACCTTGTGCATCTGGCTTTATGAGGGTACTGAGGGATTGAACCAGGATCCTTAGACTTTGAAGGCAAGCACCTTGAACGCTGAGCCATCTCTCCACCCCTTAAATATTTGTTTACTTTCAAACAGAGAAAAAGAGAGAGAGAGAGAGGCAGAGAGAGAATGTGTACTCTCAAATAAATAAATGAAATGAAATATATGAAAAAAAAAAGAAATTAAAATAGAAGCTCCATGTACTTGAGAGGCAGAGGTAGGAGGAATCACTGTGAGTCCCAGGCCAGCCTGGGGTTACAGAGTGAGTTCCAGGTCAGCCTGGGCTAGAGTGAGATCCTACCTCGAGAAAACAAATGAACAAAACACGAAAAAAGAAAATAGTATATGATCAGCTTAACTTTGTACAACTGGTTCCCCTGAGATATGCTTGTTTGACCAATTTTTAGGCTCACTCAAGAGCAGGCTCACTTTATAATCACAGAATAGAAGACTAGCCAAAGATGTGAGCATCCCAAAAGACTCCCTAGAGACACGATCCTTACCCCCTTAATGAGAACAAGAAGGAAAGAAATAGAATTCAGGAGGGACATCCCAGATTCAGGGTCATGTAAACAAAATAGGGGGGAGGGAAGCTGGGGTGGAAACAGCTCATGGAGTAAGCCTGCTTCCCACAGCTAGTTCGCTGGATCTTAGAGATGGTGGGTAGCTAAGGTCCTAAGTGCCAGCTCCAACCAACTGCAACCAGAACTTTGGGCTAATTCGGGGTAAGTGAGTGGGTAAGATTGCAATAATGGGCTGGAGCGATGGCACTTTCCTGTAAGGTCTAAATACTGGAGTTTCATTCCCCAGTACCCATCTAAAGCCAGATCCACAAAGTGGCACATGCATCTGGAATTTGTTTGTAGTGACTAGCATGCCCATTCGTTCTCTCTCCTGCCCTCCTTCTTCCTCCCTCTCTTTTTCTCTCTCTTCCCTTGCATATAAGTAAACTATTTAAAAAGAAAAAAAAATAGCATTTCCAAGCTATTACAGAAGGAACAGAAAGAGAAAAAAATAACATTATCGTCCTTCTTTCAACTGTTTTTGCACCTGCATTGGTGTGTCACAAAGCAAAGGTAATTGTGTAACCAAGTTGCATTAGTCTCTTAGAGAATTCAGACACTCCTTTGGGACAAACTGTCCCAGTCAGTGCTGGGTACTTCGGACTCAGTAACTGGTAGGGCATTATGGAAACTGAGAAGTCCTCCCTATATAACTGCAAGTTCTACATTATGTTCTTGAGACAAGGAATTACAGAGACTGAGAAAGTCTTCAGGATACAAATGATGCTAGAGAGCTGAGGAGATAGGTCAGTGGTTAAAGACACTTGTCTGCTATGTCTACAATGCTTGCTGCCCATGTTTGATTCTACAGTACCCACATAAAGCCAGGTGCACAAAGTGGCACATGCATCTAGAATTCCCCTGGTGTGCACATTCTCTCTCTCTCCTCACAAATATATTGGTTTCTCGAGGTAGGGTTTCATTCTAGTCTAGGCTGATGTGGAATTCACTATGTATTCTCAGGGTGGTAAACTCATAGGGATCACCCTATCTCTGCCTCCCGAGTGCTGGGATTAAAGGCATGAGCCATCACACCCAGCTATAAATAATTTTTCTTTTCTTTCTTTTGAGATAGGGTCTCACTCTAGCCCAGGCTGACCTGGAATTTACTATATAGTCTCAGGGTAGCCTTGAACTCACAGCAATGTTTCTACCTCCGCCTCTCTAGTGCTGGGATTGAAGGTGTGCACCACCACATTTGGCAATAAAAGTATTGTTTAGAATGATATTAGAACTTGAAACCATTTGTAAGAATATTGGAAAGTTCTTCACATAGCTTTCTGGAATTTATATGCCTGACTCAGTCCTCAAGGTAACCAAGTCTTGCCCTGTTAGGATTCACCACAGGCAATGTGATACCTTACCAAAAGGGATTATGCATTGGAGCTGGGTTGGAGAGAGAGAGAGGATTGAGATAAATTAAGTAACCATGTGGATTCAAGACTTTTTAAAAATAAATATTTTATTGTTATTTATTTATTTGACAGAGAAAGAGGGGGAGAGAGAGAATGAGCACACCAGGGCCTCCAGCCACTGCAAACAAACTCCAGACACATGTGCCACCTTGTGCATATGGCTAACGTGGGTCCTGGGGAATCAAACCTGGGTCCTTTGGCTCTGCAGGCAAATGACTTAACTGCTAAGCCATCCCACCCCAGCCTAAGACTTTTGTTTTTGAGACAGGGTTTCATGTACCCCAGGGGGGCATCAAACTCATTATATAGCTGAGGATGATCTTGAACTCACGATCCTCCAAGTTATTCTAAATATTTACTTATTTATTTGAGAGAGAGAGAGAGAGGGGAGGGAGAGGGCATGCCAGGGCTTCTAGTTACTGCAAACAAACTCCAGATGCATACACTACCTTGTACATCTGGCTTATGTGGGTAGTGAGGAATCAAACCTGGGTCCTTAGGCTTCACCAGCAAGCCCCTTAACTGCTAACCCATTATCTCCAGTCCTTACTTTTTTATTCTAAAGGAAAGTGTGTTCAGGATGAGGTGTGGGCAAAGCATGGGGTGCTCCTGTGTACTTCCCAGGGGTACCACCTTCAAGGAACTACCACATGTTCCATTGTCTGGAAGATTCTTGAACTTTGTCTTATTGGGATATTGTGGAGACTCTATTGTATTATGTATGTGTGACTGATTACTTCCTTGAGCATGGGTGGTCGTTTTAAACCTCGGCTAGGGGGACATTAAAAGATAAAAGATGGCTGGAGAGATGACTTAGCAGTTAAGGCACTTGCCTGTGAAGCCTAAGGACCCATGTCTGACTCTCCAGAACCTATGTAAGGCAGATACACTAGGCGATGCAAGCACACAAGGTCACGCGTGCTCACGCACACTAGGGGGCGCATGTGTCTGGAGTTTGATTGCAGTGGCTGGAGGCCTGGATGTGCCAATTCTCTCTGTGTGTCATTTAAGAAAAGAGAGAGAGAAGAGTGTAGAACTTATGAGCACTTGTTCTTTGGGGCATATAAAGAGGTAAATGAATTACAAGATTTGATGGAATATGAAAATCTCTCAGTAGATCAGGATAAACATTTTTATTTGCTATTAAAAAAATGAAGCTATGGGCTGGAGAGATGGCTTAATGGTTAAAGCTTACCTGCAAAGCCTAAAGACTCATGTTCAACTCTCCAGGTCCTACATAAGCCAGACGCATGTGATACAGGGCTCAAGGCCACACACGCGCACAAAGTGGGCACATGCGTCTGGAGTTCGATTGCAGTGGCTAGAGGCCCTGGCATGCCCACTCTCTCTCTCTCTTTCTCTCTGATAAAAATAGTAATGATTTAAAAATATTTAAGAAATCAAGTCATGGAAAAATGCAAGTTATTGTTGTGTGTTTATGACTATGTGACAGGAAGCTTGCTTTCAAACAACCGAAGTTCCTGGATCTGTGTTGCATTGTGTCCCCCTGAGGGACATGAGGGTTACAATGTCTGATGGTGAATGGAACAGGGCTTTTCTTTGTACAGAGACAAGCTTTGTTGCTATTTTATTTTTTGACTTTTTGTTTTCGTTGTAGAACTGTGTGCATGTGAGTGTGTGTGTGTGTGTGTGTGTGTGTATGCATCATATGTCTCGTGTGAGGTGTGTGATAGATATATGTGTTTTGGGCAGATGCATGGATCTGTGCCTGAGTGTGTGGAGGCCAGAAGGGACTGTGGAAACTCCTCCATCACTGATCTGTGTATTTCCTCGAGACAGAGGTTCTCACTGAACCCAGAGCTGCCATGTGGTCAGCTAACCCGGGATTCTCCTATCTACACCACCCCTCCATCCACCCACAGAACTGGGGTTATAGGGTCACAGACGTGCGGCCACGCCTAGCTTTCTTTGTAGGTGCTGGGGAAGAGGACTAATTTAGTCTCAGGCTCTCGTGCCCAAGCACCAAGTGCCCTTACCTGCTGAGCCATCCCCCTGGCACCTAATTTAGAACCTTCACTAATGTTTCCAGTGGCTGAAAAATATGGGAAGACAAAGCATGCCTGCCATCCCCATATTCAGGAGGCAGAGGCAGGACCACTGAGAATCTGAGGCTAGCCTAGGTGACATAGCAAGACTCTGTCTTGAAAAATTTTAAGCAAGCAAACAACAGCAGCAACAAAAACTCCCAGAGTGGGCTGGAGAGATGGCTTAGTGGTTAAGGCACTTGCCTGTGAAGCCTAAGGACCCTGGTTGGAGGCTCGATTCCCCAGGACCCACATAAGCCAGATGCACAAGGGGGTGCACGCATCTGGAGTTCGTCTGCAGTGGCTGGAGGCCCTGATAAGCTCATTCTCTCTCTCTCTCTCTCTCTCTCTCTCTCTCTCTCTCTCTGCCCCTGTCTCTGTCACTGTCAAATAAATAAATATAAATAAACATATAAATTTTTTTTTTTAAAAAAAACTCCCAGAGTATGAGGAGGCTGAGGTAGGAAGATTGTCATGAGTTTGAGGCCAGTCTGGGCTACAGAGTGAGTCCCAGTAGAGTGAGGCCCTGCCTCAACATCCTCCCCCTTCAAAAAACTAACAAACAAACAAACAAACAGAGAACATGTTGGTAACTGCATATGGAGCACACATTTTTTTTTTTCCCTTCTGCCCTCCAGCAGGGCTCATCCTGGCAGTGGCCTGTGCAAGGCATGCTGGGATTTTGGCAGGCCAAGGAAGGGCCACAGATTCCTGTACCGAGGACTTGGCTTCATAGAAGTGCTTTGCAGATTCAGGACAAGCCGATCCAAAGCTGTGTACACACTCCTGAGGGTAAGGACTAGAAACAAAGACAGGAGGACCCGGTGTGGTGACAGAGCTCAGGAAGTCGAGAGAGCTTCTGCTCTGTCAAGCCTCCGTCTCTGGCTGTCCTTCCTGCCTGTGTTGGTTTGAATCAGACGTCCCCCATAAACTCATGTGGTTAGAAGGCTTGGGTCCCCAGCTGGTGGCAATTTTGGAGGTGGAGCCTTGCTGGAGGAAGTGTGTTGTTATGGGAGGGCTTTTGGCAGTGTCTGAGAGCCAGGTCCCTCTTTTCCAGCTCGTTCTCCTGCTGCTGTTGTCCTCCTGTGGGCAAGGGGGTGAGGTCCAGCCTCGGCTGTACCATCTTTCCCGTGCCAGAAGCTTCCCCTGGAGACTATAAGCCAACATAAACCCTTTCCTCTCATCAGCTGATTTTGGTCAGGTGTTTTTTTTTTTTTTTTTTGTCCCAGCACCACAAAAGTAACTACAACACCGTGCCTCAGTTTCTACCCCAGTAAAATGTGGTAGTTCTTTGAGTTGGGATCCCTTTCTTGTTGCTGCTGTTGTTTGCTTGTTTCTGTGGAAATCACAGAAACAAAGCTTAATCTATTTGAACTTGAGGCGTTCTGTGGTCTGGTCTGGATGGTCGGATTCCCCCAAATCCATGGGCCGAAACCCTAATCCTGAGGGTGAGGCTATTGCAGATGGAGACTTCGGGAGGTGATTGATTTATGGAGTGAGGCCCTCGTGAATGCGATCTATGGCCTTATAAAAGAGGCCTGAGAGACACCCCCTGTTCCTTCTACTTTGTGAAGACAACAGCAGGAAAATGCTGAGACCAAAGCCGGGCATGGTGGCGCACATCTTTAATCCCAGCACTCAGGAGGCCTAGGTAGAAGGATTGCCATGAGTTTGAGGCCACCCTGAGACTACAGAGTGAACTCCAGGTCAGCCTGGACCAGAGTGAGACTCTACCTTGAAAAAACCGAACCCAAACAAACAAACAAACAAACAAACGCTGAGACCAAAAACGACCTCACTGGACACAGAATCTGCCTTGGCCCTGGCTCTCAGCTGCCAGGCTATGGGAAATGGCTGCTCTTATTCTGCTTTTGTCACTTACTTGGTGATGGCACTTTGGATACCAGCCATGGAGGACAGAGCGGGGAAGCAGACCCTCGCCTTGCTCTGCTTTTCTTGACCCCTCCAACAGACGTCTTCATGGAAACCTCTTTCCCCGTCTCCCGAGAACTCCTCGGGGCACAGGAAGAAAACACTGACTTAGGAATAATTGATGGCTAAGCCAGTTCTGACATCCTGCCCCAGCCCAGGACACACTGCCTCTGCCGCATGTTGAAAACTTGACGATGACATGTTTACCCATGTCAAAAATCCAGAGGAGCTTCCAGCCTTTGGAATGAACTTTTGGGTGGGCCCTGTTCTGTTTCTGGGCCTTTCCAGCCTGCAGGGCCCACGAACTAAGTGGAAGCGTCAGTAGGATTGAGCCAGGCTCTCTGTGGCAAGTGCACTCATACAGTGGGGTGAGGCATTCTGCCAGGATGTTAACGCGAAGCAGGCGCCCTGGGGAGCATTGACAAATGACCAGGGGTTGTCTGTACATGGCCGACAGCCAGTGGCAGCCAGCTGGGCTCTACCTCCTGATGCATAGGGCAGCTCCAGACTTGTGAAAGGCCCCACGACTGGGGGGTGAGTGAATTCTAGTGATCTTCAGAACACCAGGGGGACCTTCATGCTTTCACCCCTGTGGCTGTCATGCCACTGATGCACCTGATATTCAGCTGTCACGGTTCTTCAGGTCCCCTCTGAAAATGCAGGTGGTAAGGAGACACCAGAAGCCATGGGCCAGGAGGAGCTTTGGGATCGAATAGATCCAGTGGAAACCCCTGATCTACCCCCTCACTAGCTGTGAAGGATTTGTGTAGTTTCATTCTGGCCAAACTTCACGTTTCTCATGTGATGGAAATAAAGCATGTGATGGAAGTAATGTGAGGATCGTGGGTGCAATTATCTGGACAGAATGCACAGGGCAGACGTTCCGTGAGAGACCCCTCCTTTTGTGTTCTCAGCATCTCTCATCCCCTTTCAGAACTGGCCGGGCTGGAGGGATGGCTTAGCGGTTAAGGCACTTCCCTGCAAAGCCTAAGGAGTTGGGTTCACCCATTCTCTCTCTCTACCTGCCTCCTCTCTCTCTCTCTAATAAATAAAAAGTATATGTATTTTTTTCAAAAAGAAATGGTTCAAATTCCAGCATTGTGGAGGCTGAGGTAGCAGGATCACTGTGAGTTTGAGGCCAGCCTGGGACTACAGAATGAGTTTCAGGTCAGCCTGGTCTCGAGGGAGACCCGATCTCAAGAACAAAAACAAAAACAAACAAACAAACAAAGAAAAGCAATAGGTCAAGAGAAGTTTTCTGCTAAAATCAACTTTGCATTCCCTGTGTGGGATGATGTTAATTCTTCATTTTTCTCTATTTTCCAAGTTTTCTTGAGGAAAAAAAAAAAACTTCACAAGTGATTATGTGTATCAGCATGTTTGAAATAGTCTAATGTTTGAATAAAATTGAGACTCGGAAAAATGACAGGATGCCTCTCCTTCACAATGGGTTAATTTCTCTGAAATACAAAAAGCTCCCAGACATACATCCTATAAATAAACATTACATAAATGCAATAAAATCTATCTTGCAGCACCAAGGATTGAACTGGGGTGAGGCTATAGCTTAATTGTAGAGCATTTGCCTAGAACTATATCTTGTACTTGGTTCCCAGTACCCCCCAGAACCACGCGCACACACAAAAATTGTTCTTTAAACAATTATAATTTACAATGGCTTTTTTGTGAGGTGAGAAGGGGGTGCTGGAAAGTATGGGCCCCTTGCCACTGTAATAGAACTCTACACAGCATCCACCACTTTGTGCATCTGGCTTTACATGGGTACTGGGAAACCAAACTTAGGCTGGCAGGCTTTTTAACCAAGCACCTTTAACCACTAACCCATCTCCCAGCCTTCCAAACTTCTTGTTTTGAAAAGACCAACTATCTAATTAAAAAAAAATGATAAAGTAAAAGAATAGATGGCTCAGGGCTGGAGAGATGGCTCAGTGGTCGAAAGCACTTTCTTGCAAAGCCTGACCGCCTGGGTTCAATTCCCCAATACCCACACAAAGCCAGATGCACAAAGTGGCATATGCATCTTCAGTTTGTTTACAGTGGTAGGAGGCCCTGATATGCCCATATCCTGCCCCCTCCATATTATAAAATCTGTCTCTCTCAAATAAATAGTAAAACAAACTGGCTTTAAAGAAGAGATAGTTCATGAAATAGGAAACTCAAATGAGACTGTGTTGTGTGTACTTGTTTTGATTGTATTTTATTCATTTATCATTTTTTTACTAACTGGAACATTTTTTTGAGGTAGAGTCTCACTCTAGCCCAGGCTGACCTGGAAGTCACTCTATAATCTCAGGGTGTTCTCGAACTCACAGTGATCCTCCTACCTCTGTCTCCTGTGTGCTGGGATTAAAGGTGTGTGCCACCACACCCGGCAACTATCTGGAACTTTTAATGTTCAGTATAAAGAATCTATTTTCAGTCTTTTCAATATTTTACATTAGCTTACAAATCAGCGGGTTTTCTTATGGCATTTTCATACATTCTCAGTTTTGGCTGACCCTCCCTCCCTTCTCCCCACCTGCCTGCTTCCTCTGCCTGATTAAACACTCCCACCTTCACTTTATTTATTTATTTATTTACTTTTGAGACAGGGTCTCACTTTGGCCAGCTGGCTTGGAACTTGCTATGTAGACTAATCTGACCTCAAGTTTACAGAGATGATTTTGCCTCTGCCTCCCAAGTGCAGGAATTACAGGGATGTTCCGCCTTGCCTGACACGAATGATGCGTAAACATGATAATAATGTTTGGGAATACTCCAAGTGGGATAAATACCAATTAAAATGACACAAAAATACCATTTCTCATCCACACCATTTATAAAAATGAAAGTGTGGTGGGCTGGAGAGGTGGCTTAGTGGTTAAGGCGTTTGCCTGCCAAGCCAAAGGATCCCAGTTTGACTCTCCAGGACCCACGTAAGCCAGATGCACAAAGGAGGGGGGGGCGCATGTGTCTGGAGTTCATCTGCAGTGGCTGGAGACCTGGCCACACTCATTCTTTCTCTCTCTCCCTTTTTTTCCTCTCATATAAATAAATAAAGTATAATTTTTTAAAAAATGCAAGTGTGATGGATGATGCTCTGGTTGGTGTGTTCCGTGGTTGGAGAGTACGTGTATTTGCATGTACTGTGGACGTGTCATACATGTGACTTCATCATTGAAAGGTTTCATAATGCACAACACCTTAGGCAATAATCTTTTTTTGTTTGTTTCCAACAGACTTGCCTTTGTTTGTTTGTTTGCTTGGTTTTTTGAGGTAGGGTCTCACTCTAGCCCAGGCTGACCTAGAATTCACTAAGTAGTCTCAGAGTGGCCTTGAACTCATGGTGATCCTCCTACCTCTGCCTCCCTGCTAGGATTCAAGGCATGTGCCACCACGCCTGGCTTTGCCTTTTTTTTTTTTTTTTAATAAAATGAGAGAAAGCAAGAGTACGTGGGCACAAGAGAGAACTGGGTCACCAGGGCCTCCAGGCACTGTTATAGAAACCCAGATGCATGTGCCACCTAGTGCGCATGTGCGACCTTGCACATGAGTCACATTATGTGTCTGACTTACGTGGGCTCTGGGAAGTTGAACATGGGTCCTTAGGCTTCGTAGGCAAGCACCTTAGCTGCAAGCCATCTCTCTAGCCCAGCAATAAACTTATTTGAAGATAAAGTCTTTAAGGAAGTCATTGAATTAATATGAGTCATTATCATGGGCACTTTATTAAAAGGCAAGAGTCCTTATAAGGAAAGGCAATGTGCATATAGGGGAGACAGGCACCCACGCAGCAGGAGACTCAGTGAGAAGGTAACCACGCACAAGCCCAAGGCGGTCACCTCAGGAGAAACAAGCCCGTGGGGTCTTGATGTCAGGCCTCCAGCCTTCAGAATCGTGAGGAAGGGTTTCTGTCGCTTGAGCTCTTCACTCTGGTCTTTTGCAACGTTGGCCCTGGCAGACAGATCCACCTCCTGGCTTATTTCAAGCTGCTATAATCAAATACGACGGACTAGGTGGCTTCAGCAATGTCATTTATTTCTATTTCTGAGTCTGCAGAGCCTGAGATGAGGCTGCCATCGCCGTGGCTGGATTCTGGCGAGAGTGCTTATCCTGGCCTGCAAAGACTGGGTGTGTGGTGAGGGGCGAGAGAGAGGGGGGGAGAGAAAAAGAGTGGGGGGGGGACTCAGCATTGTTAATTTCAGGGGCATCCAGTCTGCAGCACTTTCCTTGGAACCTGGGAGGACATTTATGAATGCCCCAGCCTGGGACAGCCTATGGCAGAGGTGCTCTTCCAAAGCTGGATCATTGAGCTCCGACTGCTCCCCGCACTGGGCTGAGTGGACTTACTCTGACCTTTCATGAATGAGGACGGCAGGTGGTTTGGGTCCTGGAGGCAGGACAGGGGGTCCCCCCACCCTTTCCTCAGACTGGCCAGCTGGAGTTAGGCCATAGCAGCTGTGTCGCCTGAAGCCCCCCACACCCCCACCGTACCCCCCTTCCGAGACTGGGGCAGGGCTCAGCTCCTTCACCAGGGCTCCTGGGATGCTGTTGGGGTGCTTGCGTTTTGGCACCTTCTCCCCTAACATACAGCATTTGGGAGATTTTTAAAAATGTATTTGTATGCTATTCATTCGGACTCCTGGCTATTTCTTGGGAAGTGCCGCAGGGAGGGGCAAGGGAGCTGGGATGACAGAACAGAGGTGGACACGTGAATGGTCCTCTTCTTCCCAAGGTTAGCACTGAAATCCTCTCCTCCTGCCTTTGGGGGCTCCCCTCCCAGCAGGTCCTGGAGGCCGGGCTCCAGCTCTACTTATCTGTGTGTAAGGGAGGCCAGAGCTGGTGTCCCAGGGACGCTGTAGATCCACTCCCACGGCCCTGTCCACCATCACACCAGAACCGGACCTCTGGTTCAGTCTTGACTTTGACTCCTTCGTAGCCGGAAGCTTGGCTCACTGCCTGGGGACCCAGCAGATGCTGCCCAACCTATCTATCCTTTCTGCCTGTCCCGGCTTTCCTTCCTGGGTTCCTGTGACTTGAATCGTAGATCTGACTTACCTCAGCGGGAGACCGGATTCCAGTGCCTTCTCTTTGGGGACCGTGTCTTAGTTAGTCTTCCTTAGGCTGGCTCCCTGGCAGGGTATTGTCTAAGGAAGGACTTGCCCTGGGTGGCTCCCGGAGGGAGGTCCACAGAGCTGCAGTGCCTACAATTCCACTTGGAAAGTGGCCCCTCAGGGCTGGGGAGATGGCTTAGCTGTTAAGGCACTTGCCTGTGAAACCTAAGGACTTAGGTTGGATTCCCAATACCCACATAAGCCAGATGCCCAAGGTGGTGCATACTTTTGGAGTTCGTTTAAGAAAAAAAAAAAAGCTAGGCATAGTGGCACATGCCTTTAATCCCAGCACTCAGGAGGCAGAGGTAGGAGGATCTCCATGAGTTTGAGGTTACCCTGAGACTACAGAGTGAATTCCAGGTCAGCCTAAGCTAGAATGAGACCTTACCTCGAAAAACCATACATACACACGCATGCACACACACACACACACACACACACACACACACACCAAAAAAGTGACCCCCAAGACTACGGCCACTGTGAGTTCAGGAGGTCTCAGTTTAGAGGGTCAGAATGTCAGTGCACTTAAAAAAAAAAAATCCATGTTGTTCTCCAAATCAGTGCCCTTCATGAATTACCTTTAATAAATCATGTGTCCTTTGCAAAAATAAATAAATACAAGCATCCCAGACAGGCTCTGTTGCTCTCCTGGGGTGGCCCCATTTGGAATATGAAGCCATGAAGTCTCATGACCTTGCCAGCCAATAGCCAATCACTGGATAGGGGTGCTCTGATGAATCTCAGTGGCTAGACTGACCCCAATTTTCAGGAGGCTCCAGGGATGCCATGTAACACAGAAACAAGTGAGGGATGGGGGCTGGAGAGATGTCTCAGCAGCTAAAGGCACTTGCTTATAAACCCTGATGGCTCAGGTTCAATTCTGCAGTACCAAGTGCACAAAGCCGGAGGCATCTGGAGTTCCTTGGCAGTGGCAGGATGCCCTACACCCACTCTCTCTGTCTGCCTCTTTCTCTCTGTTAAAAACAACAATATTAACAATGATGGCAAATTCTGAACTAACTAGGAATGGCTTTATTCCCAGCACTCAGGAGGCAGAGGTAGGAGGATGACTGTGAGTTCGAGGCCTGCCTTGGATTGCAGAGTGAGTTCCAGGTCAGCCTGGGCTACAGTGAAATCCCACCTCAAAAAAAAAAAAAAAAAGAAAGAAAAGAAAAAAAAAGAAACAAAACAAAAACACCAATACCCAACAACATCAAGTAAATATATATATATATTTTTAAAAAGGGCAGGAGCTGGGTGTGGTGGTGCACGCCTTTAATCCCAGCACTCGGGAGACAGAGGTAAGAGGATCGCCATGAGTTCAAGGCCACCCTGAGACTACAGAGTAAATTCCAGGTCAGCCTGGGCTAGAGTGAGATCCTACCTTGAAAAACCAAAAATAAAATAAAATACAAGTTATTTCAGCCCAGCCTTGCTGGAATTGTACATCTGTAAGGAAAGTAGATGGTTGTTTTGGCCACTATGCAGCACTGAGGTCCCTCTACTTTACTGAGCCAGGGTCTCCATTGTTCACCTGTTATAAGTGTAAGGGGCTTACAGCTTTCAGCTGCTCCCTGTTCCCTTCCCGGGCTGACTAGACTCACTAGGTAATAAGTCCATCATCCCCACCCCAGAGGCAGCCTGTTGCCAATGGCAGATGAGCATAAAATATGTTAACTTGCCTGAAGCCCAACCAACCCTGTGTAGAGTCACACTGCTGAGGTCCTCATGAAAGTAGGTATGATTGTTTGAATGCATGTCCCCTATAGAATCAGGTGTTTTATTAAAATTGAGTTTACAGGCTGGAGAAATGGCTTAGTGGTTAAAGTGCTTGCTGGCAAAGCCAAAGGATCCAGGTTCAATTCCCCAGTACCCAAGAAAAGCCAGATACACAAGGTGGTGCATATATCTGGAGTTCATTTGCAGTGGCTAGAGGCCCATTCATTTTCTCTCTGTCTCTTTCTCTCAAATAAGTAATTAAATATTTTTTAAAAACGCAACTTCAGTCCCTAGCAGGAAGACTTCTGTTACAGGAGGCATGTCACTGGGGGCGGACCTGAACTCCAGCCCAAAGGTTTTGTTTTGTTTTGTTTTGTTTTGTTTGAGGTAGGGTCTCACTCTAGCCCAGGATGACCTGGAATTCACTACATAGTCTCAGGATGGCCTTGAACTCACAGTGATCCTCCCACCTCTGCCTCCCAAGTGCTGGGATTAAAGGTGTGCTCTACCATGCCCGGAGGGCCCAAAGTTTAAAGAGCACAGTTTGAGCTCTGGGGGTGCTGCTTGGGGCAACATTGTGCTTGCTGGCTTTTTGGTGTTGCTGGTTGATGGTGATGTCTCTCTATTTGGATTTATGAATGGGAGCCAGCTTCCTCTGCCGTGGATAATACTTCCCTGGTGTCTGTAAGCTTGAAATAAACCCCCTCCTCCTATAAACGGTGTTTGGTTGCATGTTCATCACAGCACTGTGGATCAGTCTATGACACCAGGCTAAATCTAGAACTCAGGGTGTGACTATAGCCTTTTCCAGCTCTTTCTCTGCCCTCTCTACTTCCCTGTCTTGTTTTGTCCCAAGGGTCCCCTTGTTAAATGATATATGCTAAAATCCCTGTTTCAAGTTCTACTCCTGGGTATCTTTTTTGTTTTTAGAGGTAGGGTTTCATTCTAACCCAAGCTGACCTGGAACACACTCTGTAATCCCAGACTGGCCTCCACTCACACTGATCCTCCTACCTCTCTGCCTCTCAAGTGGTAGGATTAAAGGTATGTGCCACCACGCCCGGCTACTCCTGGGTATCTGACCTAGGACAGGCACTAAAATGGAAGTTATTAAGTAAACCTGTGGAGAAATTTTTCTCAACCATTTATTTCTTGGTAACACTGTCAGCCAGAGGTAATGTGTTAATATTTTGGTGTGCATAAAATTAGTTAATACTTGTAGATCATTTATTATATTTCCTGGCTTAGCACTCCATAAGTGCTGGTCTGTAGCCCAGGTTGACCTTGGACACACTAAGTAGTGCAGGCTGACCTTGTGTTGGACTTATCCTCTTGTTGCTGGGCAAAACACCTGGCAAAGGAACGTTTATAATCTTCTGGCTTATAGTTTTGAGGGGACAGTTAATCACGGCACGCAAAGGATGGAAGAACAGAGGTTGGACGTCACTTCTTGCCACAGCGGCTGGTGGGAAGCAGCAAGAGTGAGCTGAGCCCCTACTGGCAAATGGGAACGGGCTGCAACACCCCTAAGCCTGCGCCCGACAACACACCTCCTCCAGCAAAGCTCCCCTTCCCAAATTGCCACCAGCTGAAGACCAAGTATTGTAAGCACGTGAGGCTACGGGAGACATGTCATTCAAACCACCACACCTTGAGCTTAAGGTAGTCTTCCTGCTTGCTTCATTCTCCTTAGTGCTGAGGTTATAGGTCAGACCTGGATATGACAGTGTTTTTCTTTCTTTCCTTTTTTTTTCTTTTGAGGCAGGGTTTTATTCTAGCCCAGGAATCTACTATGTAGTCTCAGGCTGGCCTCAACTCACAGTGATCCTCCTACCTCTGCCTCTCAAGAACTGGGATTGAAGGTGTGCACCACCATACCTGGCTAATACATACCTTTTGAGCACATACTGTATGTCAGACACTTTGAAGCACACCTCATGCATAAGTAATCCTCACCACAATTATATCAAGTGATCACTATCATTACAAATAAGGCCATTGAGCCTCAGAGAGGCTACCTCATGATCCAAGGTTGTTCAGAAAAGCTACAGAGCTGAATGAGTTATACGCATGTCTGTATAATGTTTTACTCATCAGTTCACTGCTTTTGTGGCTAATTGCTCAAGTGGGTGGGATACTTTACGCCAGTGTAGTGACCCATTCCCATTATGACTGGCTGCTCCCTGTCCTGGGAGTTACTCTGTGTGGTGGTTTGATTCCGGTGTCCTCCATAGCCTTAGGTATTCTGAATGCTAGGTCCCCAGCTGGTGGCAGTTTGGGAACTGGAGTCTCCTGGAGGCGGTGTATTGTTGCGAGTGGGCTTATGGGTGTTATAGTCAGCTTTCCCCTTGCCATTGTTTGGCACATTCTCCTGCTGCTGTTTTCAACCTGTTAGCCAAGAGATGATGTCCACCCTCTAATAAGCCCTTTCCTCCCATAAATTTGCTATGGTCAGGTGCTTTCTGCCAGCAATACAAAGCTGACTGCAACACTCTGCTCATCACTGCTTAGAAACATCTTTCACATAGTTGTTTTTTTTTTTTTTCATGGAATGATCTCACCTCTTCTCTGTACTTGGTATTTGCTGAATGATACTTTAAGATTCACATTGAAAGGGGACTGATGTGAGGGGGGAGGAGAAGGAGTAAAAGGATATACGGAAGAATGTGCTCAAAGTATATACATGAAAATGGCTTTGTGGAGGCTACGGAGATGGCTCAGCATTTAAGGCACTTGTTTGCAAAGCCTAATGGCCCAGGTTCAGTTCCTCAGTACCTACATAAAGCCAGATGCACAAAGTGGCACATGTATCTGGAGTTTGTTTGCAATGGCCGGAGGCCCTGGAATGCCCATTCTCTCTCTCTCTCTCTCCATGTCTCTGCTTGAAAATAAATAAAAATAAAAAATAAATAGCCTTATGTAACCCTGTAGTCTATATAATAAAAAAAAATTAAATCCAAATTTATGTATTGAAAATAAAATATAAGGGATGGCAAGATTGCTCAGTGGTTCAGTGCAAGCATGAGAGGCTTTGTGGGCCTTATACTACCCGAGTTTGCATCTCCAGATCTCCCACATACACTTGGGCATGTCCGTGAGTATCTGTAATCGCAGACCCGCAAAGGGAAGGAGAGCCCAAGGAATCACCCAGGCTCGTGAAAAGCAGTTTGTCAGTAAGAGACTGTGCCTCAAATCAGACCATGAAGAAGACCAATGGTGGGGCACACCCAGGGCTCTGCTCAGGCCGCAGGCAAGTGCCTCCCTGCCACCTGCAAGCGCACGGAACACCTCCAAGGCACGTACATGTGCACATATCACACACTCACACACCACATGACATGCACACAAGCAAAAAGAAGTAGCATAAAAAATTTACACTAGGTCAGGCACGGTGGCAGACACCTTTAATCCCAGAACTCAGGAGGCAGAGGTAGGAGGATCACTGTGAAGCCCAAGCCAGCTTGGGTCTACACAGTGAGTTCCAGGCCAGCCTTGGCTAAAGTGAGACCCTACCTTAACCCCCCCAAGAAAAATTACATTAAATATTACCTCTTCAAAGAGATATCTGTACTCCCAAGTTAACTGCCAAAATGTAACAGTCTAAATGTCCACCAGTATGAAAACAAATTTATTTTATATTTAAAATTTTTTAAAAATTTTTATTTATTTATTTGGGGGGAAAGAGAGAGAGAGATTGAGAATGGGTATGCCTGGGCTTCCAGCCTCTGCAAACAAACTCCAGATGCGTGTGCCCCCTTGTGCATTTGGCTAATGTGGGTCCTGGGGAATTGAGCCTTGAACAGGGGTCTGTAGGCTTCACATGCAAGTGCTTAACCACTAAGCCATCTCTCCAGCCCAGATTTATTTTATTTTTATTTATTTATTTGAGAGGGAGAGAGAGACAGAGAGAGGAAGAATGGATGTGCCAGGGCCTCTAGCCACTGCAAACTCCAGACACATGTACCACTATGTGCATCTGGCTTACATGGGTACTGGGGAATCAAACATGGGTACTTAGACTTTTTAGCTAAGTGCCTTAACCATTGAGCAATTTGTTCAGTCCAGACAAAACAATTTAAAAAGCAGTTAATGGGCTGGAGAGATGGCTCAGCGGTTAAGGCACTTGCCTGCAAAGTCTAATGACCTGGGTTTGATTCTCTGGTACCTATATAAAGCTAGATGCCCAAAGTTGTGCATGCATCTGGAGTTTGTTTGCAGAGCTAGAGGCCTTGGTACATCCAACTTAGTAAGTGTATAAAGCTATGCCCAGAAGGACTCATACCGCATGATTTTCCTTATCTGAGCTATCCGAATAGTGGAGCTTCTGGAGGCTGGAAAGTGAATTTGGGTTGTAATGGGGCTTCGGGGAGGAGTAAGTGCGGGCTCGCTGTTAGCATGTGCGGTTTCGGTTCTACAGGTGGGTGTGTTCTGGAGCTCTGCTATTGGATACAGTGACCATAGGTAATAATACTGTGAGGTGCGGTGTGCAGAATGCATGTGTGTATACAGATGTGTGTGCCGTGTGCATGTGCGTGCAGAAGTCAGCAGGGAATGACAGGGGTCCTTTTCTGTCATTCTTCCACACTGTTTCCTTGAGACGGCATTGTAGTTACCTTCAAGCCATGGGGACAAAAACACCTGACCAACAGCAGCTGATGGGAGGAGAGGTGTTATTTTGGCTTACAGTCTCGAGGGGAAGCTTCATGGTGGCAGGGGAAAGCATGGAATGAGCAGAGGCTGGACATCACCTCTGCCAGAGCAGGTGGAAAAAAGCGGCAAGAAAGTATTCTAGGGGCTGAAGAGATAGCTTAGCAGTTAAGGCGCTTGCCTGCAAAGCCAAAGGATGCAGGTTTGATTCCTCAGGACCCCCGTAAGCCAGATGCACAAGGTGGCGCATGCATCTGGAGTCTGTTTGCATTGGCTGGAAGCCCTGGTGTGCACATTCTCTCTCTCTCTCTCTCTCATAAATAAATAAATAATTTAAAAAAGAAAGCAGTTGGGGTCTAGGCTAACACTGGCAACATAGGCGCTAAGAAACCTCAAGGTCTGCGCCCAGTGACACACCTCTTCCAGCAAGGCTACACGTCCCAAGTTGCCATCTGCTGGCGACCAAAAGCACATGAGTTTTTGGGAACACCTAATTCAAACCACCACAGACAGAGTCTCTCATTGAATCCAGAACTTTGATTTTTTTTTTTCTCCTGTCAGACTGGCAGACCAGTGAGCCCCAGCGACTGTCCTCTCTCTGCCCCTCCACAGGACCAGGGCTACAGGAGTGCGTGGCCATGCCCAACTTTTTTTTTTTACAAAACATTTTATGTATTTAATTGCAAGCAAAGAGAGAGAAAAGGGAGAGAGAGAGAGACAGAGAAAATAGGCATGGCAGGGCCCCCAACTGCTGCTAATAAACTCCAGATGTAGATGTCACTTTGTGCATCTGGCCTTATGTGGGTACTAGGGAATCGATCCCAGGTTGTTAGGCTTTGCAGGTAAGCGCCTTGACCGCTGAGCAATCTCTCCAGCCCCAGCTGCTTTTGAAACTTTATGTTGACAACCTCTGTGTATATATAGATAATATAGCATGATACAATCCTCTCCCGACATCCCTTTTCCCCCTCCCAAATCCCTCTCCACTGAATCCCTTTTTCTTTCCAACTAGTCTCTCTTTTATTCTGGTCTCATCATTCCCTCCCCACTCGTGTTATGCAGATCTTGTATAGGAATTATCAGCCACTGTGAAGTCATGAATAGCATGGCCACTTTGTGTCTGGGAGACAGTATTGTAAAGCCCTCCTCCTCCTTTTTTGACTCCTTCATTCTTTCCACCACCTGTTCTGCAATGGTCCCTGAGCCTTGGAGGGTGTGACAGAGATGTCTCACTTAGTGCTGAACACTCCACTGTCTCTTCTTTTCAGCACTTCAGTGAGATTTGAGTAGCCCGCCAACTGAAAAGAGATTTAAAATTTTTTTTAAACATATTTATTTTTTTATTTGAGATAGAGCGATTGAGAGAGAATGGGCGTACCAGGGCCTCTAGCCACTGCAAACGAACTCCAGAGGCGTGTGCCACCTAGAGCATCTGGCTTTATGTGGGTATTAGGGAACTGAACTTGGGTCCTTTGGCTTTGTAGGCAAGCACCTTAACCACGGAGCTATCCCTCCAGTCCTGAAAAGAGATTTTTACATGGATACTGAGGATCGAACTTAGGCCCTCTTGGGTTCCCATGCTGGCATGACAATCACTCTTACTTGCTGAGCCAGCTCCCCAGCCCCCCTGTGTTTTTGCTTCTTTCGACCCTGCTCCTGGTTGGCTCATGACAAAAGTATCCACAGAACCGAATCAGAGCTGTGTAGCTTGAAGCATGGACTGTACTGTGGTTTTACTCTGGGCAAAGAACAGTTTCTGATGAAAGGAAGTGGTCCCGTGTGAAAACCTACACGGAACGAGCACATTCTCTAGCTTCTGAGCTTGCTGCATGGTCAGCTTGATGTGTATTGTTGCCATAACTCTGCACATGACCAAATGACTTGACCTTGTGGGAATATGTAAACCACGGGACTGAAGGAGGGATGTTTGTGGGAGGAGGGGATCATGTGATGTGGAACAGACCCTACTTGCAATTCCCTGAGTCAAACATGACTTCTGGGAGGTGGTGAGAGGTGACTCTGCAAAGGGCCCTGCTGCCCTCCCGAGACCAGGCCTTTCATGGGGACAGCACTGTGCCAGCCTGGCAGGAAGTGCAAAGCAAAGGGACTGACTTCAGGCTGGTTTTAAACATGAAAGTTCCTCTGCTAAAGGAATACTGGTAAGCTTCCTTGTGCTAGAACACCAGCTTTGTTTATTGTTGTAAATGAAAGGTGACTGAAAGAAATACATTTAATTTTTTTCATTCATTATGAACTTTACCATGTGAACATATTGGTCAGATTGCCATGGGATTATAAGCATGTATCCCTCTCCCCGCCATTCCCTCCTCAGTGGGGTTACTGGCATTAAGTGAGGGATCATAAGAAAGGTGATTTTTAAAGTACATTAAGGAATAAGCTGGAGAGATAGTACCATTGCTTGGGCACTTGCTTGCAAAGCCTAAAGGGCCAGGTTCAACTCCCTAGTGCCCACATGAAGCCAGATGCAGAGGGGCACACGCATCTGGAGTATGTTTGCAGTGGCTGGAAGCCCTGGTGTGCCCATTCTTTCCCTCTCTCTCTGTCTCTCCCTCTCTCAAATAAATAAAAATAAAATAAAATAAACCAAAAGAGACAAGGGCTTCTCTGGATTTGGGTCAGGGTTGGAATAGAGAGGGAGAACTCTGGACATCCACGGCTGTAGGAAGGGCTTGTTCTCTCTTAATTTTGTTTACTTAAGAGGAGAAAAAGAAAGCCACATGTGTCTTTGAAGCCCCTGGGGACTGTCTTCCCTGTGAGCACACAGAGAAAGCCTGAGATTGTTGCTGGAAGGCTTGTTTTGCCATTTATTGTCATTGAATTTAATGCTTGCTTTGCATTTGGAAGAAAGATTCATTCATTCTGGTGCCAAGCAATAAAGAATCCTATTGTTTTCTTGCCCAAATTGTTCTAAGACCATCCTCTCCTCCCTCCAACCCTCCCAAAGCTGCAAGCCCAGATAGTACCTTATTTAGTTCCACAATCTGGGCCCCAAAGGGACACTGTCCCCCCTTTTTTCAAAGTTTATTTTTATTTTTTAACTGTTAAAACTGCTGTCTTCTGCTTTATTGACAGTAAGATGTTCAAAAATGTTCTCACGATTCAATAATTACAAAGACTCAGACTTACATTAAAAAAGTAAAAACCAGAAAAGTTTAGTTTTATTTATTTATTTATTTGAGAGAGAGAGAGAGAGAGAGAGAGAGAGAGAGAGAAATGAGCAGGCAGAGAGAGAAAGAGAGAACAGGTGCACCAGGGTCTCCAGCCGCTGCAAAGAACTCTGGGTGTGTGCGCCCTCTCGTGCACTGGATGGCTTACATGGGTCCTGGGGAATCAAACCTGGGTCCTTTGGCTTTGCAGGCAAGCACCTTAACCATTAAGCCATCTCTCCAGCCCTCTTGTCCCCTTTCTTGTCAGAGCTTTCCTGACAGACTATTCTGTTCGGGCAGATTCGCTACCCTCAGTTCAGAAACCTCACCTCTTTCATAAAGACCCGTACTAACCTCTATGGATTGCCAAGCCAGACTTTCTGTAATCCCTCATCTGAACAATGGTTGTGCCATTTTAATAGGTAGAGTGACAATAAGCCCTCAGCAGCAGCTGACTGCGCCCACGGGGAAAGATGAGTGCAGCTGTTTCATACGCTGTGACATGCCTTCTCCCAGAACATTACTCACAAGAATAAAGGCTAATTTAATTACAACGAACACAGAAGTGTGAACAAATAATAGGCAAAGGAGGTTCTGAGTAAGTTGGTTATCTCTTCGGAGTAAAACTGTGCCCAGGGCTGGAAGCCTAAACAAATCCTCTTTTTCTTCCTTAACAGAATGTTCTTATTCCCTTAAAGGATTTATTTCCAACCACCAGGAAAATGTTTCTGCTGCTGTTTCCACGTCCATTCCGCAGCTGCCCCTGCTCAACCTTCCTCACTCCCCAAGGGTCTTCACTGGCTCACAGCTCTCCTGGCCCCCAACTTCAGAGGAAGTCACAGCCGTGTGCCATGAGCACCTGTCCCCCCCCCCCCCACTTTCAGACAAAGATAGCTTTTCTCCTGTGTCCTGCTTGGCCCTCCTTTTGAACTCCTCAGCCAAAATGTGTCCGCTGGGAATTTATTCCAAGTTATTTCTGCGGTCCTTTTCTCTGTTTATTGGCTCCATGCCCCTGTGTCAGGAAAATGCTCAGGTCTCTCATGAGCTGTGTGTGTGTGTGCGTGTGTGTGTGTGTGTGTGTGTGTGTGTGTGTGTGTGTGTGTGGTGTATGCATGAGTATGTGTGGCTATGTGCATGCCCCAGGGATGTTCATGCGGAGGTCAGGAGAGATCACTGGGTGTCTTCCTCAATCTCATCCACATTTCCTTGAGATAAAGTCTCTGATTTGTCCAGGAGTTCGTCATGTTTTGGTCAGACTAACTGACCAGTGAGCCCCAGAGATTCTCCAGTTCTTTCATCTCCGTGACTCAGAAGACTGGAGTTACAGACATGTGTGGGCCTCCCAGCACATGGGTGCTGAGAAATAACACTCAGGTGGCCTCAGGCCCTCATGTAAGTACAGTAAGAGCTCTTACCTGCTAGGCCATCTCCCCAGCCCTTTCTTAACATTTATTTATTTATGAATGAGAGAGAGAGAGAGAAAGAGAGAAAGAGGGCACACTAGGGCCTCCAGCCACTGCAAATGAACCCCAGATGCATGCGCCACCATGTGCACCTGGCTTATGTGGGTCCTGGGGAATCAAACCGGGGTCCTTAGGCTTCACAGGCAAGTGCCTTAAATGCTAAGCCATCTGTTGCAGTCCGGTTTGAATTGCTGTTAGAAATCACCCAACCAAGAGCAGCTTCTGGGAAAAAGAGATTTATTTTGGCTTACAGGCTCGAGGGGAAGCTCCACGATGGCAGGGAAAAATGATGGCATGAGCAGAGGGTGGACATCACCCCCTGGCCAACAGAAGATGGACCACAGCAACAGGAGGTGTGCCAAACACTGGCATGGGGAAACTGGCTATAAAGCCCATAAGCCCGCCCCCAACAATACACCCCTTCCAGGAGGCATTAATTCCCAAATCTCCATCAGCTGGGAACCTAGCATTCAGAACACCTAAGTTTATGGGGGACACCTGAATCAAACCACCACACCATCTCTCCAGCTTTATTTGAGAGAAAGAAAGAGGGAGAGAGGGAGAGAGAGAAGTTAAGAGAGAGAGAGAAGGGGGAGAGAATGGGCACATCAGGGCCTCCAGCCACTGCAAATGAACTCCAGATGCATGTGCCCCCTTGTACATCTGGCTTATGTGGGTCCAGGAGAATCAAACCAGGATCCTTTGGCTTTGCAGGCAAATGCCTTAACTGCTAAGCCATCTCTCCAGCCCCTGTTATCTTTTTTTGTAAAATTTTTTTTGTTCATTTTTTATTTATTTGAGAGTGACAGACACAGAGGGAAAGGCAGAGAGAGAGAGAGAGAGAATGGGCACGCCAGGGCCTCCAGCCATTGCAAATGAACTCCAGACATGTGCACCCCCTTGTGCATATGATTAACGTGGGTCCTGGGGAACAGAGCCTCGAACCAGTGTCCTTAGGCTTCACAGGCAAGCGCTTAACCGCTAAGCCATTTCTCCAGCTCCCCTGTTAAGTTTTTAAAAGATTTATTTTTATTTATTTATTAGAGAAAGAGAAAGAGAGAGGGAGAGGGAGAGGGAGAGGGAGAGAGGGAGAGAGGGAGAGAGGGAGAGAGGGAGAGAGGGAGAGAGGGAGAGAGGGAGAGAGGGAGAGAGAGAGAGAGAGAGAGAGAGAGAGAGAGAGAGAACGGGTGCCCAAGGTCTCTAGCCACAACGAACTCCAGATGTATGCACCGCCTTGTGCATCTGGCTTATGTGGGACCTGGAGAATCAAACCTGGATCCTTGGGCTTCACAGACAAGCACCCTAACCACTAAATCATCTCTCCAGCCCTGTCCTGTTATCTTGATATCACACCAGATTTTAGCTGAGGTTGTCACTGGAAAGTCACAATGCAGATATATTATAGTGTCAGTATAAACACCCGACCAACAAAATTGTCTTTTCTCAAATGCCAAGTATTTTTAGTGACAATGACAGAAACAAGATGTCAGACTTATTAGAAATCAGGAATTGCTGGATGTGGTGGTGCACACCATTAATCCCAGCACCCAGGATGCAGAGGCAGGAGGACTGCTGTGAGTTCCAGAAAAGCCTGGGTTAGAGTGAGACTCTACCTCTAAAAAACAAAACAAGCAAGCCAACAAGCAAACAATAACAACAAAAGAGATCAAACGTTTATAGAATTTAGTACTGAGAAAGGGAAATGGACTCCAATAGGAGTCACTTTGCAATATATCTCATTTTAATGGCAAAATATGAAGATCATTTAATTAACGCTTTTGAGACAGGGTCTCACTCTAGCCCAGGCTGACCTGGAAGGTGCTGTGTAACCCAGACTGGTCTCAAATTTATGATGATGCTCCTACCTCAGTCACCCAAGTGATGGGATTGAAGGCCTGAGTCACTATACCTGGCTATTGTTAAATCCTGGCTAACTATTGTAGGACATCTTCACTACTTACTTACTCAGGATACACCAGTTCTTAAAATATAAAACACCATGAATGCTATTATTAGAGATTTTTTTTTTTTTTTTTTTTTTTTTTGGTGTTTCAAGGTAGGGTCTCACTCTAGTCCAGGTGGACCTGGAATTCACTATGTAGTCTCAGGCTGTCCTCGAACTCACAATGATCCTCCTATCTCTGCCTCACAAGTGCTGGGATAAAATGCATGACCACCACATCCAGCCAGTTTTTTTTTTTTTAAATTATTTATTTATTTATTTGAGAGAGACAGACACAGAGAGAAAGACAGATAGAGGGAGAGAGAGAGAATGGGTGCGCCAGGGCTTCCAGCCTCTGCAAATGAACTCCAGACGTGTGCGCCCCCTTGTGCATCTGGCTAACGTGGGACCTGGGGAACTGAGCCTCAAACCGGGGTCCTTAGGCTTCTCAGGCAAGCGCTTAACCGCTAAGCCATCTCTCCAGCCCCCAGCCAGTTTGTATGTATGTATGTATGTATGTATGTATGTATGTATGTATGTATGTATTTGGGAGAAAGAGAGAAGTAGAGGCAGACACACAGAGACAATGACTGCATCAGGCCTTCCAGCTGCTGCAAACGAACTCCAGACGCATGCACCACTTCTGATTCCCTTAAAGTAACTTTCACTTCATTTACACTTGCTGGGGATACCCAAAGATTTGGGTTAACTCTCCTTGCACGAATTATATAAAAAACAATTAGCCTGTGCTGGGGAGATGGCTTAGCAGTTAAGGCATTTGCCTGCGAAGCCAAAGGACCTGGATTTGATTCCCCAGGACCCACATAAGCCAGATGCACAAGGTGGTGCATGCGTCCTTAACTGCTGAACCATCTCTTCATCCCTGGGCCTTGAACTTTCAATCCTTCTGCTGTGATTACGGATGTGTGTCAACACACCTGGCTCTGCCTGGATCATTTTTTTAAATTTATTTTTAAAATACTGTTTTTTATTTATTTGAGGTGCTGGGGGTGAGGGAGAGAGTATAGGTATGTTAGGGCCTTATCCCACTGCAAATGAACTCCAGACACCTATGCCACTTTGTGCATCGAGCTTTATGTGGGTACTGTGGGATTGAACCCAGGCTGTCAGGCTTTGCAAGCAAGTGCCTTTACTCTTTGAGCTATCTCCCCAGCCCCCCACTGCCCTGATTCTTGATAACCCTGGTTTCCATGATCACCGGCTAGGTTTCAGCTTGACCTGTCATCTAAAATTCAACACCTTGGGGGCTGGAGACATGGCTTAGCGGCGAAGGCACTTGCCTGCAAAGCTAAAGGACCCATGTAAGCCAGATGCACAAGGTGGCTCGTGCATCTGGAATTTGTTTGCATTGGCTGGAGGCCCTGGTGTGCCCATTATCAGTCTCTCACTCTCTCTGCCTCTCTCCGTCTCTCAAATAAATAAATAAAAGTAAAAATATTTAAAATTCAACACCTTGAATATTCAACCTTGAGATTGTTTAAGATCAAATAAATTAATATACTCTTCTGAATTTATCTATGCCAATGGTCTTTATAGGGAGTTAGAAAAATCTCTGACTTGAACATTACATAAAAAATTCACGGGCTAGAGAGATGGCTCAGCAGTTCAATGCACTTGCTTGCAAAGCCTCATGGCCCAAGTTCAGTTCCCTAGTACCCACGGAAAGCCAGATTTACAAAGTGGTACATGTGCCTGGAGTTCATTTGCAGCGGCAAGAGCCTCTGGTGTGCCCATCTCTCTGTCCGTCTTCTCTCTTTGTAAGTGAATAAATAAAAAAGACATTTATTTTAAAAATCTGTACTATGTGCTTTCTGGAAGCTCTGTGTGTGGTTTACTCACATGGTGAGTCTCAGGGTCAATTTCAAAGCCCAAAGCAGGAAAGGGGCCATGTCGCAGTTGGCCAGAAGAAATGCTACTTTAAGCAAACTGTGAGGTGTTGAGGTTGGAGAGTCTTCAAGTAGCTAGAGCAATGCTGTCCCATAGAAATGACATTTTTCTTTTTTCTTTTTTTTTTCGAGGTAGGGTCTCACTGTAGCCCAGGCTGACCCGGAATTCACTATGGAGTCTCAGGGTGGCCTTGAACTCACGGCAATCCTCCCACCTCTGCCTCCCGAGTGCTGGGATTAAAGGCATGAGCCACCACGCCCGGCAGAAATGACATTTTTTAACTACATAGCTACACTTATCATTTTAATTTTTTTAGAAGCTGCAGTGCAAAAAAATAGAAAATAAATTAATTTAGTTTTCTTGACTTGGACTTAATCTTTAAGATTAATTTTTTAAAACTTTATTTGTAAGCAGAGAGAGGAAAAAAAGGAGAGAGAGATAAGAGAGAGAGAGAGAGAGTATGGGCATGTCAAGTCCTCTGGCCATTGTAAAGTTGTGGAGGCATGTGCCACTTTGAGCATCTGGTCTATGTGGGCACTGGAAAATTTAACACAGGTCATTAGGTTTTGCAGGCAAGTGCCTTAACCACTAACCTCTTCAATCCCATAGTCTTTCTTTCTTTCTTTCTTTTTTTTTTTTTCTCGAGGTAGGGTCTCACTGTTGTCCAGGCTGACCTGGAATTCACTATGTAGTCTCAGGGTGGCCTCGAACTCTCGGCGATCCTCCTACCTCTGCCTCCCGAGTGCTGGGATTAAAGGTGTGCACCACCACCCCCGGCTTTCCCATAATCTTTCAAACAATTTTTGAAGCCGGCCATAGTGGCACATGCCTTTAATCCCAGCACTTGGGATGCAGAGGTAGGAGGATCGCCATGAGTTCGAGGCCACCCTGAGACTACATAGTGAATTCCAGGTCAGCCTGGGCTAGAGTGAAACCCTGCATCACACAGCCCCTTTCTAGTTTCCTGGACTTTACTATTGACTTTTCTTCCAACTCATGTATAAATCCAGAATTTCAGTCTAGGCTCCACATGTGAGAGAGAACATGTGGTGTTTGACTTTCTGAGCCTGTATGGTTAGCATAATTTTTTCCAGGACTTCTGGTTAAGATGGCAGCGTAGGAACCATGCCAAAGCAGCCTAGGGGAGAAAAAGCAAACAAAACAAAACAAAACAAAACAAAAAAAAAACCCAGGAAAATACATTCTTCTACTAAGAAGTGAGGTAGATAAGAAATTACCAATGGCAGCAGAGAAGTAGGAGAGATCCAGAGCATCCAGAGCCCACACAGGCGGCAGAAGCGGCTCGGGCAGGGGCGGCGCCAGGTCCGCGGGGCCACAGCGGCCAGGCTCGGCCTGAGCTGCAGGAAAAGCCAGGTGAGGGGATTCTCCACTCACACTGGGGCTCTCTGCAAACTCAAGAAACATGAAGGGAGGACGGCAGGGAAGAATGGAGGAGCTGCTCCTGAGGAAGAGGATCATGAGGACCAGTGGGAGAACTTCAGCCACCAATCGCAGCCTCCCCTCCCCCACTGCCAGCGCACGCACCAGAGACCCGGGAAAGGGAGCTCACAGCACCCAGCACCTGACACAGGCGATCAGTATAAGTCTATCCAGATCCATGCAGCTCCCAGCAAATTTCATTTTTCTTTACCGCTGCATAGAACTCCATTGTATAAAAAAATGTAGCACATCTTTATTATCCATTCATCAGTTGAGAGACATCTAGGCTGGTTCCATTTCTTAGCTATAGTGAATAGAGAGGAAATAAACATGGAGGAGCAAATATCTCTATAGAAATGAGTACAGTCCCTAGGGTATATGCCAAGGAATGCCATGGGTCACATGGCAATTCTGTTTTTAGTAAAATAGGATCTCTTGGAGGCCAGACTAACCTTGAAGTCAGTACGTAGCCGACAATGACTTTGAGTTCCTAATTCTCCTCCCTCCATTTCCCATGTGCAGGGATGATAGGCATGGCCACCACATATAGCTTCACATTGTCTTTTTTTAAAAAAATAAATAAAGTTTTTAAGCCGGGCATAGTGGTGGCGCACGCCTTTAATCCCAGCACTTGCAATTCAGAGGTAGGAGGATCACCGTGTGTTCAAGGCCACGCTGAGACTACATAGTGAATTCCAGGTCAGCCTGAGCCAGAGTGAGACCCTACCTCAAAAAACCAAAATAATAATAATGATAAAGTTTTAAAAATATTTATTTAGAGAGACAGAGAGAGAGAATGAATGGGTACACCAGGGCCTCTAGCAAACGAACTCCAGACACATGGTTTATGTGGGTTCTGGGGAATGGAACCTGGGCCCTCAGACTTCACAGGCAAATGCCTTAGCTACTAAGCAATCTCTTCAGCCCCACATTCCCTTCTTTAAAAAAAAAAAACTTACTTACTTACATGCAGAAAGAGAGAAAGAGCGAGAATGAATATGGGTGTGCCAGAGCCTCTTGCCACTGCAAATGTACTCCAGACGCATGCACCACTTTGTGCATCTGGCTGTACGTGGGTACTGGGTAATTGAACCCAGGCTGTTAGGCTTTGCAAGCAAGCACTTTTAACTGCTGAGCCATCTCTCCAGCTCACCGCACGTTGCCCTTTGAAAGTCACGGGTGTGGAAGATGGCTCAGGATAAAGCACTTGCCTTGTGAGTGTCAGGATCCCCAGCTCACGTGTAGAGACAGAGGCAGTAGCATGCCGTGGTACTGCTAGCCTGCCTCGGGTGAGATAGGAGGCAGACGGGAGAAGCGTAAGACGTTTGCAGGTCAGTTAGTTGGCATAAACAGTGACAATAGAGATCCTACTTCAAACAACGTAGGAGGTGAGAACTGACATCTGAAGAAATCCTCCAGCCTCCCTCAGTGTGTGTTCATGCTCACATTTACACACACACACATGCACCTTACACACACAAATATGTTTTAAAAGATTTAAAAGGTCACATTCACTTCCTTCTCTACACCACTCCTCAACAGTTGAAAACAGTTGAAAAGCACCAATTTTCCATTTCCATAAAAGTAACTTTGTCATTTCAAGGTTAAATAAGCCAGCCCTCTGCCTTTAATGCCAGCACCGGGAAGACAGGTAGGAGGATCAAGGTCAAGTGAGTTCAAGGCCAGCCTGTGATAACAGAGTGAGTTCCAGGTCAGCCTGAGCAAGAGTGAGACCCTACCTTGAAGAACCAAACCAAACAACAACAACAAAGACATGGTTATATAAATTGCCAGACAGCATGTAGCCTTTTAGGGTTGGCATGGCATTTAAAAAATATTTTTAGGGCTGTAGTGATGGATCATCAGTTAAGGTGCTTGCCTGCAGAGCTTAAGGACTCAGGTTCGATTCCCAAGTATTTATGTAAGCCAGGTGCACAAAGTGGTGCATGCATCTCTAGGTTATTTGCAGTGACCAGAGGACCGGGTGGGCCCATTCTCTTTCTCTCCCTGTTTGCAAATAAGTAAACAAAAAATATTTTTTATTTAAACAAACTTTAGATGTATGTGCCACTTTGTTAATCTGGCTTTATACATATACTTGGAAATTGGACTTGGGTGTCAGGCTTTGCAAGCAAGTGCCCTTAACCACTGAGCCATCTCTCCAGTGCAGTGTGGCATATTTTTTTTTTTCATTTTTATTTTTTTGGTTTTTTGAAGTAGGGTTTCACTCTAGCCCAGGCTGACCTGGAATTCACTAAGGAGTCTCAGGGTGGCCTCGAACTCACAGTGATCCTCCTACCTCTGCCTCCCAAGTGCTGGGATTAAAGGCGTGCGCCACCACGCCCGGCTTGCATATTTTTTTTAATTCAGCAAAATCTCTGGTCATTAATCCAGAGATGGCTGTGAGCCTCAATAGCTTATTCCTTTTCATTGCTGTGAGATGTCCTATGGTTTGACTATACCACGGTTTAACCATTCACCTCACACCTGAGTTGTTTCCAGTTTGGGGGTTGTTATGGATAAAGCTGCCATGAACATTCTTTACAGTTTTGTTTGTTTATTTGTTTGTTTTGGAGGTAGAATCTCACTCTAGCTCAGGCTGATAGGGAATTCACTCTGTATTCTCAGGGTGACCTTGAACTCATGTCGATCCTCCTACCTCTGCCTCCCGAGTGCTGGGATTAAAGGCGTGCGCCACCACGCCCGGCTTACTTTACAGTTCTTTGGTGTGACTCTATGCTTGCACAAATGCCCTGGGATGACGATGCTGGGAAATAGGAATAGTAACTGATGTATGTTGAGCCTGCTGCCCTGCCAACTTGCTTGTGAGTTCAAGCACGCTATCACAGAGCTACAGTTCCCTGTCCTGTTTTCACATTTTCCAAAATGTTGAGACAGGCTCTTGTTGGCTTAGCCTTGAGCTTACTCTGGAGTTCAAGCAGGCCTTGAATTTTTCCATCATCTTGAATTATAAGCGTGTGCTGCCCAGACCTAGATACATCATTAATTTATTTTTATTTTTATTTATTTGCAAGCAGAGAGAGAGAGAGAGAGAGAGTATGGACACGCCAGGGCTTCTTGCCAATGCAAACAAGTTCCAGACGCATGTGCTACTTTGTACATCTGGCATACATGGGCACTGGGGCATTGAACCTGGGTCATGAGGCCCTACAAGCAAGGGCCTTTACCTTCTGAGCCATCTCTCTAGCCCATCCATTAAGTTTTGAGGTAATTGGCTGAACAGGAATTGGAACGAGAACACTATTTTATAAGAGAGATCACTTCAGTTGTTCAGAGAGCTTTGGTTTTCTATTGCTGTTATGAAAAATGATTGCCATCTAATGGCTTAGAGCAGCACCCACCCATCCATCACATCACAATGCCGTAGAGGTCAGAGGTAAGTCTCAGTGGGCCGAATTCAAGGCGACAGTAAGGCTGCGTCCCTTCATGGCTGCTCTGGGGAGGAGCCTGCTCGCAGACGTGCTCAGACCATTGGCAGAGTTCACTTCCTTGTGCCTGTGGGACTTGAGGGCGCCACTTTCCTGCTGACTGTCAGCCAGGGGTTGGTCATGGTGCTCAGTGGCTGTTCACCTTCCTTATCACGTATTTTCTTCTTTAAATTTTTATTTATTTATCTGAGCGAGTAAGAAAGCGAGAGAGAGAGAGAGAATGAGCACACAGGCCCTCCAGCCACTGCAAACAAACTCCAGACACATGCACAACCTTGTGCATGTGGCTGCTATGGGTCCTGGGGAATCGAACCTGGGCTCTTCAGCTTTGCAGGCAAGCACCTTAGCAGCTAAGCCATCTCTCCAGCCCTCATTACACATCTGCCTGACCTCCCAAGGGTTTCTGGGGACCTCTCTATGGTTCCCTGCATCCCTGAGCACCTCTACTGCTTCACACTTCCCCCTCGTCTCCTTAAGCCTGTGCATCGTATTTCCTCATTTACTCATGTTTTTGTTGGTAACAGTTCTTTGTTTTTAAGTGTTTTTGTGATCAGATTGGATCCAGTCAGGTAATTCAGGGTAATTTATTTTTTCTTTTTCCAAGGTAGGGTTTCGCTCTAGCCCAGGCTGACCTGGAATTCATTACTTAGGCCCAGGATGGCCTCAAACTCACAGCGATCCTCCTACTTCAGCCTCCTGAGTTCTTGGTTTAAGGGTGTGCACCACCATGCCCCAAAATACAGGATAATTTCTATCTTTCAGGTCACAGGGCATTCACAGAATTTGGGGATTAAGGCTAGGTATCTTGGGAGTGCAAGTGGTATTATTTTGATTACTGTATTGGTCAGCGTTCTCTAGAGGAACCGAACTGATAGAAGGAATTAGATTAAAAAGGGAATTTATTGGATTATCTTAAGGCAGTCCAACAACAGCTGTTTGCAGGCCCGAGGGTCAAGGAACCCCGTAGCTGCTCAGTCCATAAGGCTTAATTGCCTCAGCAATTCCAGTCCAGCACTGAGGTCCTGGAAGCTTCCTGGAGAAATGCTGGTCTTCTGTCTGCGCTGGAAGGCTGAGAGAACTTGGTTCCAGTGCTGAGGAATGATAGATGCATGAACAAGGCAAGGCATCACCAACAAGCAGCACAGACAGCCGGGCAGAGGAAGGGGATCCTTTGTTCCCAGAGCTTCCTTACGTGAAGCACCCCTGGGGAGGGCCTGCCACTCTGGGGGAAGGACTTCATCCTTCAGGTAATCCTTCCTGGAAGCAACCTCAGAGGAATGTCTGTGGATTCCTAATCTGATCGCGTTGACAGCAGAACTTCCCCATTACAGTTACTCTAGCAACAACCTAGAAAGGGGAGAACTCAGATCTACTGACTCTCGGCATTTATGTCTATGAACTTCTATCAGGCAGAAGTAAATAATCCCTTCAAGTTTTCTCTGGTCAGACTTTTCAAAGCCATTCTCCTCATTCTTTCTGACATCTAGAGTGATTTTCCACTCACTCCCAGGTTACACGGTAGAAGGCAGAAAATAAGGCTGCAGTCTGAATAGCCAAGGCATTGTTCTTTGTCTCTTCCTTCCATGTTTACCTATATTCCTCCTTGTGGGGTATTTAGGGATTGACTGGCCATCTAGAATACTGTGACTTGAAAGTGAAGTGTCCCTGATAGGTTCATGTGTCTGAACATCTGGTCTTTAGCTAGTGGTGCTGTTTGGGAGTGCTGGGGACCCTTTCAGAGGTGGAGCCTTGGCTGGAGCAAGTGGGTCATTGGCGATGGCCCTTGAGGTAGTACAGCCCAGCTCTACTTCCCGTTCCCTCTCTGTGTCTTGACTGTGGATACAATATGAGGAGCCAGCCTCCTGCTCCTGTGGCTATGCCTTCCCCACTGTGAGGGACTGTATTCCCTGGAACTGTGAGCCAGAATAGACCCCTTTTCTTCCTTAACCTGCTTCTTGTCAGGTATTTTGTCACAGCAATGAGTAAAGTAACCAATAAAGGAAGCTTTAGGAGGTGGAGCCTTGTTGGGGGAAGTAGCTCACTGGAGGCTGGTTAGCAGCTGGTTGCAGTCAGCTCCACATTGCTGGGATGAACATCCAACCAGACGCAGTTTATGGTACAAAGGGGTTCACTTCAGCTTACACATCCAGCGGAAACTCTATCCATGGTGGAAGAGGCTGCTTACCTCCCGGATCCAAGCAGAGAGAGAAACTGCAGCAAGCACACATGGAGCTCAGAGTGCTCTGCACACACCTTTGGGCTGGAATCAAGAGCCAATCCCAAAGCACCTTCGTGCTGGGCTCCAGGGCCCATCACCTCCCCAGGGATACCTCCTCTAGAAGGCTGCTGGAGAAGCTTAACCTTAATCAAAAATACCTTGGGCTGGAGAATATGGCTTATTGGTTAAGGTGCTTTCCAGCAAAGCCAAAGGACACAGGTTCGATTGCCCCAGGATCCACATAAGGCCAGATGCACTAAGTAGCACATGTGACTGGAGTTCATTTGCAGTGGCTAAAGGCCCTGGAATGCCCATTCTCTCTCATAAATAAATAAATAAAATATTTTTAGGGATGGAGAGATGGTTTAGCAGTTAAGGCACTTTCCTGTAAAGCTAAAGGATCCAGGTTTGATTCCCCAGGACCCACATAACCTAGATGCACAAGGTGGCACACGCATCTGGAGTTTGCAGTGGCTAGAGGTCCTGGTACACCCATTCTCTTTCTTCCCGTCCCCCCATTCTCTCTCTTTATTGGCCTCTCTCTAAAATAAATAAATAAATAAACTAAAAAAAAAAAAAACCCTGAGGCTTGGGCAGGAGACATGGCTGAGCACTTAAAGGCAAGGCCTGATGGTCCAGGTTCAAATCCCAAGTGCCTATTTGTAAAGCCACACACACAGAGTGGTACATGCAGCTGGAGTTTGTTTGCAATGGCAAGAGGCCCTGGCAATCCATATTCTCTTTCTGCTTTTCCTTTTCTCTCCTCTCTCTGCTTGCAAATAAACAATAAATAGAAGATGAAAAAAATACCTGAAGCTAGGGGGGACAGACATTCACATTCAAGCCACCACAGTAGCGTCTTGCTCTCTGTCTGCCGCCTGACGATTGTGAGTGCATGAAAGCAGCCACCTCACCCTGCTGCTGTGAAACTTCCCTCGGCCATTTGGGACTGCCTTCCTTCAAACTGGAAGTCGGTAACCCATCTTCCGTGGTCAGGCATTTGTTCACAGCAACAAGAAAACTAGCTGACGTATGCGTGACATAGTTTAGAAGCAAGGAGAAGGAGAAATGACAGGGCAAAAGAAGCAGGGAGGAGAAGAGGGAATGAAGTGGGAGGAAGGAAATAAGGCAAAAGGAAGAAGCTGGGCATGGTGGCACATTCCTTTAATCCCAGCACTCAGGAGGCAGAGGAAGAAGGATCACTGTGAGTTCAAGGCCACCCTGAGACTACATACTGAATTCCAGATCAGCCTGAGCTAGAGGGAGATCCTACATCAAAGCCACCCCCCCCCAAAAAAAAGGAAGAAGAAATAAGGAATTGGGAGGTTAGAATGCAAGACCACAGTGGGCTGATCTACTTGCGAAATGGCCCAGCATAGCTATCCGCGGGCACAGACCCAGACCCAGGAATGAACACAGGGCCTGTGGACGTTTGAGTGGATGTCTCCCAGTAGATTCAGGAGTTTATCCAAGCGTGTCATCAGATCTCCAGCCACCTGGCTGGAGGAGGTGTTGCCATCTGCGGTGGATCCTGGGGTGTGTTTGGGGGCGGATCTGATTTCCAGCCTAAGGAATGCAGAGCATGGAGCTCTGCCTGGGGCTCCGGGAGTGTGCTTGTTTAGGTAGGGTGCTCCTGGAGGAATTCCTCTCTGCGTGGACCTGTGGAAGGGGGCCAGCTTCTGCCACCACTATGGAACTTTCCCTGGATATGCAAGCTTCTTCGGTCATTCTCTTCCTCCCATAGCTTCTGCCTGGTTTGGAAGTCTGTCGCGATGAAGTGAAGCTGACCACAGCAGGGCCCACGCTAGCGTTCATGGAGCTTTTCTGAGACTCAGAAGATGTAAGTCTCCCGGGCAGACACAGCACATGGACCGACCAGTGGACACCAGGCTGGCTTTCAGACACAACATGTATTCTGCACGTAGAGGCCTTGATAGGGCTCCAGATAGAGCTGTTTTCCTACTGGATGTGGGATGCAGCGTGGGTCTTGAGCCGCCAGTCACTTACCAGGGACCTACTCCTATAATGTCTAAAGAGAAATTGGCAGTAGATAGGCCGTGCCTGGCGATAGATCACGTTGGGCTCTTGGATCACAGATTTCCTCCTCTCCAGACAAAAGCAGTCACTGGCCCCTTCAGATCTGTTTCCCAGCCCTCCCTGGGATTAGTCACCAGGCCAGCATTGAAGGGCCCAGAACATCTGGCTATCTCCTCCAGCACCCTCCCCATCTACAGGAAGTCCAAACAGCAGGGGCTGTCCGGCCCTCAATGGCTGTTTCCTTCCAGACAGTGGCCAGAGGGAGGGGTGGGAGCTGCAGCCGGAAGTGGAGAGGAACTAATGATGTCTAAGGCTGTTTGGCCCAGCTCATGAAAGCCCTCGGGCCTTTGGCTGAAGATAGCGCAGAAAGGAGCAGGCAGAGCCAAACTTCAGTCAGTCCTCATCAGTGTTTACATCAGCGAGCCCTGGGCACTGCCCTCCTGGCAGCTCCAGCACTGGTAGCATTTGGCTTGTGTCCTGATTGAAGAGAGGTCCCGGATCTAGGAGGGAGGGGAGCGAAGTCAGTACAGCGCGCCCTGTCCGCGCAGAGGGGACAGAGGCCGCTCAAGGGGCCGAGTGTGCAGGCCACCTGGTTTCAGGGTGACGCACCCACCCACACCAGGCCACAGGTGCCAGGAAGACACCAGAGTGGAAGTTGGAAGGAGGTCCAAGCTGAGGATCTGGTGCAGCTTTTTGGGTCATCAGAGAAAGTGGCATCCATTCATTTTATAAAGCCAGCTTTTAATAAAAAATACTGTATTTACTTATTTGGGAGGGAGGGAGAGAGAGAGAGAGAGTGTCCGTGTGTGTCTCTGTGTGTGTGTGTGAGAGAGTGAGAGAGAGAGAGAGAGAGAGAGAGAGAGAGAGAGAGAGAGAGAGAGAGACACGGAGGGAGAGAGGGAGGGAGAGAGAGGGAGAATGGGCACACCAGGGTCCCCAGCCACTACAAACGAACTCCAGACCCATGTGCCACCTTGTGAATCTGGCTTACGTGGGTAGTGGGGAATCGAACCTGGGTCCTTAGGCTTCATAGGCAAGCACCTCAATGGCTAAGCCTTCTCTCCAGCTGTCCTTCAGCTTTTGCAGCTAGACTCTGAGAAGCTCGGGAGGAACGGAGGTAGAGTCTGTGGGTCCTCCAGAGGACACTGGTCACCTGGCTAGCTGGACTAGGCAGTAGTGTCATCCACTGAGTCAGAACAGCTTGTTGACTCTTCTGTCCCCTGTTCTCACACCCCACACCCACCTCTCCTCTTCTTTAGCTGTTGCCAGAGCTCGCCAAGCAGCCCACCTCCCAAGGCAGAAGTGTGTGCTGTTGGCTATTCACTTATTCTCATCAGATAGACGGAGCAGCCAGAGGGATTCCATGGCGGAAAAGAGCTTGACTCAGACTTTAAGTCTCGGCAGTTTAAAATCTCAGAATTTAGCTGGGCATGGTGGTGCATGCTTTGAATCCCTGCGTGTTCTAGGCCAGCCTGGGCTAGAGTGAGATCCCACCTCGGAAAGACAAACGAACAAAAAAAATCTCTGAATTTGAGGAATCAGATAGAAGCATTATATTTATTTATTTATTTATTAAATTATTTATTTATTTATTTGAGAGCGACAGACACAGAGAGAAAGACAGAGGGAGAGAGAGAATGGGCGCACCAGGGCTTCCAGCCTCTGCAAACGAACTCCAGACACGTGCACCCCCTTGTGCATCTGGCTAACGTGGGTCCTGGGGAACCGAGCCTCGAACCGGGGTCCTTAGGCTTCACAGTCAAGCGCTTAACCGCTAAGCCGTCTCTCCAGCCCTATTTTTAATTTATTTTTATAGTTTTGGTGTTGTTGTTGTTATTGTTTTGTTTTTCGAGGTGGAGTCTTGTTCCAGGCAAGGCTGACCTGGAATTCACTGTGTAATCTCAGACTGGCCTTGAACTTGTAGCATCCTCCTATCTCCACCTTCCAAGTGCTGAGGTTAGGTGTGTGTGCCACCGCACCCAGCTGGAGCCCAGCATATCTTGACAGCAACTCTCTGGTCATGGTTTTTTGCTTTTTTTTTGTTTTAAGCAGCAGTCTCTGAGAAAGTGGGATTGGACTCAACTCTAGCATTTGTCATTGTTTCCAATGCCTGAAATCTCCTTTCCAGGGGGTGAGGGAAGGGAGCTGGAGAAAAAATAAAAAGAGAGAGAAGAATGGAGAGTGAGATAGACTTGGCAGAGCAGGTGCAATTTACTGGGTTCCCTGTGGTTAGAGGTGGCTTGGGTAAGACACTCAGCACCCCTCGGGTAACTGCTGATCCAACACATAGCCATTACATGGTGCTATAGAAAACCTGGCTACAAGATTATAGATGGAAATCCCCAGGACAATTTCATACAGGGTCAGAGTCTTGATAGGCCAGTGACAAGGCCTGGACGGGTCTGCTGTGACAGCCAAATTCCTGCTACAGTTGAGGTTGTTTTAATTGTTCTGATTACTCGTCCATGCCTTTCATTAATCTTTATGGTCCCCAAGAGTGAGGACTGCCTTTGTTTAGCTGAAGTTAAGCTGAACTTTCTTTAATTCCATCTTCTTCTCCACTGACTTTCAAATTGAGCTAATTCAACTAAATTTATTTTCAGCCATATGATTCTGAATAGAGTTACAAAGATATTAGATACAAGGCCTCTAGTGACTTCTCTTTCTCTCTCTTCTTTTCTTTTTTGGGTTTTCATGGTAGGATCTTGCTCTAGACCAGGCAGACTCTGTAGTCCCATCCTGGCCTTGAACTCACAGTGATCCTCCTATTTCTGACTCCTGGGTGCTGGGATTAAAGGCATGAGCCACCACATCTGACTTTCTCTCTCTCTCTCTTTTTAAATATTCTATTCATTTATTTGCAAGCAGATATACAGAGAAAGAGCTAGAGAGAGAGAGAGAGAGAGAGAGAGAGAGAGAGAGAGAGAAGAGCAAATGGGTGCACCAGGGCCTCTAGCCACTGTAAATGATTCTAGATACATGTGCCACTTTGTGCATCTGGCTTTACATGGACACTGGGGAATTGAACCCAGGATGGCAGGCTTTTGTAGCAAGTGCCTTTAACCACTTAGTCATCTCTCCTGCCCTATTGCCTCTTTCTGTAATGGCTGAAGTCTTTTTAAGAATATAAAACAATAACAAATTAATATTCTGAGACCCAATCAAAAACTGCATAGGGACTGGAGATAGGACCGCTCAATGGCTAGAGGTGCTTGCAAAGCCTACTGGCCTAGGTTGGAGTCCCCAGAACCCACATAAAGCCAGACGCACAAAGTGGCACATGTGTCTGGAGTTTTTAGTGGCAAGAGGTCCTGGTGCACCCATTCTCTCTCTCTCTCTGCTTGCAAATAAATGAACATAGTTTAAAAAAATCAGTTGGAAAGATGTCTCAGTGGTTAAGACACTTGTCTGTAAAGCTTAGTGACCCAGGTTTGATTCCCAGGTCCCCACATAAAGCCCGAGGCACAAAGGATCGTATGTATCTGCCAGAGGCCTTGGAGCACCCATTCTTTCTCTCTACGTCTGCTTGCAAATAAATAAATAAAATATTTTTAAAAATTTAAAAAATCATCCAGGCGTGGTGGCACACACCTTTAATCCCAGCACTTGAGAGGCAGAAGTAGGAGGATCGCCGTGAGTTCGAGGCCAACCTGAGACTACATAGTTAATTCCAGGTCAGCCTAGACCAGAGTGAGACCCTACCTTGAAAAACCAAAAAAATTAAAATTAAAATTAAAATATACATAGGATATTTCTTTGACTAGAATTACATTTTTAAAACATTTTTTTAAATTTTTGTTATTTATTTGAGAGAGATAGAAAGAGAGAATGGGCACACCAGGGCCTCCAGCTGCTGCAAATGAACTCCAGATGCATGTGTCCCCTTGTGCATCTGGCTTACGTGGGCCTTAGGGATATTGAACCTGGGTCCTTTGGCTTTGCAGGCAAGTGCCTTAACTGCCAAGCCATCTCTCCAACCCTAGAAATATACTTTTTATGTCATTGCATTTATAGGGGAACTTCAGCTGTTGGAGTGTTTGAAATGTCCTAAGACTTCCTGTCAAACCTGCTTTAAATTGTATACAGTAAGTCTTGTTAAGGAAGAATACACTCCATGGTGATCTGAGGGTCAGTGAGGAAGAATTCAGGAGCCCCCCCCGGGGGGGGGCAGATTTTCCACTTGATTTCCAGGGTCAGCTTTCCCACTTCTGATGTGACCACGAGGGACCCTGCCAACCTTTCAAAACATCGTCCCCCTCACTGTAAAAACAAGCAAAAATAGAACCCACCGCAGGTGGTTTAGTGAAATTTACTGAAGGCAATGCATACATGCGACATTCCTGGCACGGGCGGAACGTTTGGTAAAGGGCAAGTCTGGAGGTGAAATAAATGAGTGGACCTGCCTGGGTTATTTCCATCTGAAGGCTATTTGTGTCTCCAAGGAAGGGGTGGGTGGCAAAGGAGGGTGGGAGGAGGAAGCGTGGTGTTTGTTGTGGGCCAGCAGCCTGGAAGAGGCCCCATGAGTCAGGAGGGGACATTACCAGGCATTGTTATTTATGTCCCAAGGGAGTCCACCACCCTTCCCCTGAGCAGAGAAGGCTTCAGGATCTTCATATATTCTGTGAGGGATGCCTCTCCTGGTTCCCAAAGACTACCCAAAATAGTTTACTCATTAAAAAAACCATACATGGGGCTGGAGAGATGGCTTAGCGGTTAAGCACTTGACTGTGAAGCCTAAGGACCCCAGTTCGAGTCTCGATTCCCCAGGACCCACGTTAGCCAGATGCACAAGGGAGCACACGCATCTGAAGTTCGTTTGCAGTTGCTGGAGGCCCTAGCGCTCCCATTCTCTCTCTCTCTCTCTCACTCTCTCTCTCTCTCTCTCTCTCTCTCTCTCTATCTGCCTCTTTCTCTCTCTGTCTGTCGCTCTCAAATAAATAAATATAAATAAACAAAAAAAAATTTAAAAACCACACATACGTATACCACACATGCATATATATGTTCTTTCTCTTGGAGTTCATTTCTGGATTTTTTTTTCCAAGGTAGGGTTTCACTCTAGCCCAGGCTGACCTGGAATCTACTATGTACTCTCAGGTGGCCTCAAACTCATGGCAATCCTCCTACCTCTGCCTCCCGAATGCTGAGTGCTGGGATTAAATGCATGCACCACCAAGCCCAGCCATTTTTGAATTTTTACTGGTTTCTTTTCTCTCCCTTGTTTTCTTCATTCTTTCTTCCTTCCTCCCTTCTCTCTCTCTTTTTTTAAATTTTTTAAAAAATTTTTAAAATTTTTATTTATTTATTTGAGAGCAACAGACAGAGAGAAGGAGGGAGGGAGAGAGAGAGCAAGAGAAAGAGAATGGGCGAGCCAGGGCTTCCAGCCACTGCAAACGAACTCCAGATGCGTGCGCCCCCTTGTGCATCTGGCTAACGTGGGTCCTGGTGAATCGAGCCTCAAACTGGGTTCCTTAGGCTTCACAGGTAAGCACTTAACAGCCAAGCCATCTCTCTAGCCCTCTCTCTCTTTTTTAAATATTTGTTTTTATTTATTTGCTAGAGATAGGGAGAAAGAGAGAGAGAGAGAGAGAGAGAGAGAGAGAGAGAGAGAGAGGGAGAGAATGAGCACACCAGGGCCTCTAGCAACTGCAAACTAAGTCCAGGCGTATACGCTACCTTGTGCATCTGGCTTAGGTGGGACCTGGAGAATCGAACCTGAGTCCTTAGACTTTGCATGCACACACCTTAACTGCTAAGCCATCTCTTCAGCACCCCCCCCTTCACTTATTTATTTTCAAGGAGGGAGGGAGGGAGAGAGAGACAAAGAGTGAGAGAGCACGGGCACACTGAAAATGAACTCCAGACACATATGCCACTCTGTGCATGTGGCTTCATGTGGGTACTGGGGAATCAAACCCGGGTCACTAGGCTTTGCAGCAAATGCATTAAACCACTGAGAATCTCTCTTTCGTTCTTTGCCTCTCTTCCTTTCCTTCTCTTCCTCCCTCTTCCCTCTCTCTCCCTTTCTTTTTCCTTCCTTCTCTCCCCTCCCCTCTTTCTTCCTCCCTCCCTCCATTTCTTCTTCCCTCCCTTCCTCCTTCTTCTTTCTCTTTCATGCTGTGGCTCAGCCCGACCCAGCACTCACTATGTAACCCAAGCTAGCCTCCGTCTGCTGTCCTCTTGCCTCTGCCTCCGAATGCCGAGAGGTCCGGTTTGTACCACCACACCTGACTACGCGGAATCCTTCACTTGCCTTGAGGATCCAAGGGCACTTAGTGACTCACAGCACACTTCCGTTTCCTAAATGGTCTCTCAAAATCATTGGAGACCTCTGGGTTGTCTCTTATGGCAGATGGAGTAACGGTGCACGCTGACTCAGCCTGAAGAAGTGGCGGGGACTTCAACTAGTCAAGGGTGTTAAGGACCACTGGCGTCTCTCATGGGTCGAATTGCCATCTCTCAAGGTCCTAGGTTATTGTCTAAGGTGACCCAGGTGAAGTGACTTTTCTTCCTGTTGGCAAAGGGTGGCAGGGCAGGCTCTTGACCTCTGTGACCTCTCTCTGCAAATAAAGAACAATTTAAAAAAAAACCAAAAAACAAAACAAAACACCAAAAAAAACTTCAAGAAAGACCTTGACTCAAACAAGGTAGAAAGAGGCACTCAGAGCCTGGTCGCTCACCCTACAAGCACTGCCTGGCATGTGCACACCCACAGCCACACACACACGCACGCACACACGCACGCACGCACGCACGCACGCACGCACGCACGCACGCACGCACACACCCCACACACGAAGGCTCAGACATACCCACAAAAGAGTAAAGCGATTGTTGTGCTGGTCTATTCTTTCCTTTTCTTCTGCGGAAATGCTCTCAAATAGGATAATTGGATTACATAGTATGTATATATCTAACTTTGTAAACAATTTCCTTTTAAAATATTTATTTACTTGTTTAAGAGACAGAAAGAGGCAAATAGAGAGAGGGCACGGGCCCGCCAGGACCTCCAGCCACTGCAAATGAACTCCACATGCATGTGCCATCTTGTGCATCTGGCTTCACATGAGTACTGGGGAATTGAACCTGGGTCCTTTGCCTTTGCAGACAAGCGCCTTAACTGCTAAAACTACCTCTCCAGCTCTAATTTTACAAACAATATTTTTATTTCCTAAAGGGTGGTTGTACTATTTTTGTACTATTTTCCAGCCCACACCACGATGTCACAAGTGGCCTAGCTGCTCTGAATCCTTTCCTTGTCAGCACGTCTCCTTGCGGGTCTGCAGGTCCTGGGCTGTAGCAGAAAATGACCTCATGCAATCAAGATCCCATCAAACACACACACACACACACACACACACACACACACACACACACAACACACACACACACACACACACACCTTACAGTGAGGCTGTGTCTGGGTTTCTACCCATCATAAATTGAAAATACGAAGTTAATGTGCATCTCACACACCTAACTTGCTATAACCGGCGGCCTAACTTAGTCTGCCTCAAGCAAGCTCAGAACACTCAGGTCAGGCCAGGCTTGGGCAAAATCATCAGACCCAAAGCCTGATTTATACTAGAACGTTGACTCTCATGTAATTTATTGACTGCTGCACTAAAGTGACGTGGATAATGCCTGTCTGGGTATGCTTGGCACCGTCTTAAACACACAAGGGCTTCGCCCTTGTGATTGGATTAATGCCAGTTTCTGAAGGACCTGGAATTATCTTTGATGTCTTTCTCCCTGTCTTCCGTGGGAGGTTTCTGTGTGTTACAATGAGGCAAGAAGACCTCACCAGATAGATAGTGGGCCTTGGACCTTTTGCATTCTCATCACCACAATGAATCATATATTTTAAACAACCACAATTGGTCACTTCTATAGATGGACCTTTAGGTTAATTTCAATCTTGACATAATTTCTTTTTTTTTTTAATTTTATTTATTTATTTATTTATTTGAGAGTGACAGACACAGGGAGAAAGACAGATAGAGGGAGAGAGAGAGAATGGGCGCGCCAGGGCCTCCAGCCTCTGCAAACGAACTCCAGACACGTGCGCCCCCTTGTGCATCTGGCTAACGTGGGACCTGGGGAACTGAGCCTCGAACCGGGGTCCTTAGGCTTCACAGGCAAGCACTTAACTGCTAAGCCATCTCTCCAGCCCTTGACATAATTTCTTATATAGAGAGATCATTTTGCAAATATGCCAGTGTATCCATAGGGGATATTTCTAGAAGTAGCATTAGTGGGAAGTCAATACCAGAATTTAAAATTTGACAGAGACTTATTGCTTTATCCTTATTAACTTTATAGGAGAAGGCCTGTCTCCTACTTTTAAACAATATTGTCTTTAATTCTTTATTATTATTATTATATAATATTTTATTATTTCTTTAGTTCTCATTTTCATATTATAGCACATATTTTCCTGCTTCTCTTTTATTTTATAACTGGTTATGACTTTTTGATGTATTTACACCATCTTTTGTTTTTCATTTTCATTTATTTATTTGAGAGAGAGAAAGAGGCAGATAGAGAAAGAGAGAGAAAAGGCCTCTAGCTGCTGCAAACAAATTCCAGACATATGCATCACCTTGTGCATCTGGCTTGCGTGGATCCTGGGGAAATGAACCTGAGTCCTTTGGCTTTGCAGGCAAACACCTTAACTACTAAGCCATCTCTCCAGCCCTACATTATCTTTTGTTTTGTTTTGTTTTGTCAAGGTAGGGTCTTGTTCTAGAACATCATCTTTTTTGTTGACTTGTCTCAGGTTGAATCTTTTTGTTACTGATGCTTAAGAACTATTTACTGTCTTTTTTTCTGTTTTGGTTTTTCAAGGTAGGATCTCGCTCCAGCCCAGGCTAACCTGGAATTCACTATGTAGTCTCAGGGTGGCCTCAAACTCACAGCGATCCTCCAACCTCTGCCTCCCAAGTGCTGGGATTAAAGGTGTGTGCCACCATGCCTGGCTAGAACTATTTACATTTTAAGCAAAAGAGTAGTTTATTATAGAAATCAAAAATATTTTTTTCCAGGTCATTAGTTATATTTGGGTGCTATTGTTTTTTTTTTTTTTTTCCTGCCAAATAAACTGTCTTTTTCTTTTTATATAGTCACTTGTCTATTTTTTTTTCTCTTTGGCCTGTTTGGGTTTTGGATCTTAACTTTAGAAATGTCTTTGTAATGAAACCAGTGAATTATGTAACAATTCTCTGTTTCTTTTCCTAATACGTTCATAACATCATGTTTTGCATTTAAAATTTGATTCAGATAAATTTGATTTTGGTATAAAGAGAGAGGAATACATAGTTGTACAATAGCTGCCTGACAAAACAGTTTTGTTTTTAAGTGTGTGGTAGGTATCCTTATACGTATGTTTGTACGTGTGTGTGTGTGTGTGTGTATGCATGCGTCTGTAGGTCAGTAGTCAATGTTAAGTGTCTTCTTCGATTATTTTTTCACTTTAAAAAAAAAGAGGGTCTTTCATTGATCTTGGACCCAGCAAGCCTCCCCAGTGCTGGGATTACAGCGGGCACTGCCACAGCTGGCCGCTTCTGTGGGTTCTGGGGATTCAAACTCGGGTGCTCATACCTTACCCATTCACCTACCTCCTCAGCCCCAATAAGGGCTTTTATACAATGAGAGCTTGGAGTTATCAAACTCATTTTTCAGTTAATACTCTTCTATAATTTTGAGTCTTTTACCCTATTCATATGAAATGTATGAAAATATCACTGAAATAAGTAAGTGATTGGCTATATCTGAAAGAATATCAGGTAGGACATTCCACCGAATGTCACCCTGCGGGAACGCGGACCACTAGTGACAGGTTTTCCCGCTTTCCAAAAGAATCTGAAATCTGGGTTTCTGTGTGAAATCCCCTGATGTTTAAATGTTTCCAGCTGATTCAGAGTTATGAAAACACTGCATGGTCCAAACAAAACACATCTGTAGGCCATATGGGTCTACCAGGGTGCCAGCTGGAGACATGTAGTTTAGACATTATTTTCTTGCAATTTTTCTTCTTTTTTTCTTATACCTTCTGTGGCCTTCTCTAGTATAAGATGCTCAGTCCTTACCCTATCACAGTGCATTTATTTATGAGTGAGAGAGAGAGAATGGGCGTGCCAGGGCTTCCTGCCACTGGAAACAAACTCCAGATGCATGTGCCACTTTGTACATCTGACTTGACGTGGGTTCTGATGAATCAAGCCTGGGCCAGCAGGCTTTGCAAGCAAACCTTTAACTGCTAAGCCATCTCTCCAGCCCCTCAGTGATTTTTAAAAATTAACTGGTTGATTAATTTGCTGCTCTGTGTATTGGTGTCTGTGTGTGTGTTTGTGTGTGTGTGTGGATGCGCACCCCCCGTGAGCACACGTGTGGAGGCCACAGGAGGAGATGGGCGTCCTCCTCTATCCCTCTTCTGCCTTATTCTCCTCGAGATAAGGTCTCTCACTGAACCTGGAGCTCACACCATATTTTTTTTTTTTTTTTCTAAACTCCTTTTTGTTACAGAGTTTTTGCATTTTATTATTATTTTTTTTTAATTTTTTTTTTTTTTTATTTGAGAGCGACAGACACAGAGAGAAAGACAGTGGGAGAGAGAGAGAATGGGCGCGCCAGGGCTTCCAGCCTCTGCAAACGAACTCCAGACGCGTGCGCCCCCTTGTGCATCTGGCTAACGTGGGACCTGGGGAACCGAGCCTCGAACCGGGGTCCTTAGGCTTCACAGGCAAGCGCTTAACTGCTAAGCCATTTCTCCAGCCCTCACACCATATTTTTGATTAGTCTGGCTGACAAATCCTCCTGTCTCTGCTTCTGTCAGTGCTGGGGTTAAGTTACAGGCATGCATGGCCCCCTCTGGATTTTAAAAATTCATTTTTTAAGAACTATTTTTATTTATTTATTTGAAAGAGGGAGAGAGAGACAGACAGAAAGAGAGAGACAGAGAGAGAATGGGTGTGCCAGGGCCTCCAGGCACTGCAAACAAACTCCAGACACATGTGCCACCTTGCCCATCTGGCTATGTGGGTCCTGGGGAATCAAACCGAGGTTCCTTTAGCTTTGCGGGCAAGCACCTTAACAGCTAAGCCATCTCTTCAGCCCATTAAAAAACATTTGTTGTTGTTGTTTGAAGTAGGGTCTCACTCTAGTCCAGGCTGACCTGGAATTTACTCTGTAGTCTCAGGCTGGCCTCATACTCACAGTGATCCTCCTCCCAAATGCTGGCATTAAAGGCATGTGCCACTGCGCCCAGCCTTAAAAGTTTTTTTAAAAAACAATTTCCCAGTTTCCTTTTATTTATTTGCAAGGAGAGAAAGAGAGAGAGAATGAATATGAATGGGTGTGCCAGGTCCTCTAACTGCTGTAAATGAACTCCAGATACATGCGCCACTTTGTGCATCTGGATCTACATGGATACTGGGGAATAGAACCCAGGTCGCTCCAGGTCATGAAGCTCTGCAGATAAATGCCTTAACCTCTGAGCCATCTCCCCAGCTCCACATCTGGCAATATATATATATATTCTGTAAACGAGCTCCAGATACATGCATCTGGCTTACATGGGTCCTGGGTAATCAAACCTGGGTATTTTGGCTTTGCAGGCAAAAGCCTTAACCACTAAACAATTTCTCCAGCCCCACATCTAGCTTTTTATGTGGATGCTGGAGATTGAACTCAGGGTCTCCTGCCTGCTCAGAAACCTTTCTCACCCATTGAGCCATCTCCCCAGCTCACAGCATATATAGTTTTGAATATTTTATTTATTTACTTATTTGACAGAGAGAAAGAGGGAGGGAGAGAAAGAGAGAATGGGCGTGTCAGGGCCTCCAGTCACTGCAAAGAAACTCCTGACACATACACCATTTTGTGCATATGGCTAACATGGGTCCTGGGGAATTGAACCCGGGTCCTTTGGCTGTGCAGGCAAAGGTCTTAGCCACTAAACCATCCTTCCAGCCCCAAAGCATATTTTAACTGCTACTGGCCTGATTTTCCATTGAGCCATAAGATCCTTGAAGGGAGAAGTAGATTTTAAGGTTGAGTGTCTTGTACCTGGTGAACATTTAAAATAAATTTACGTTGGAGGAGTAGATGAATGAATGAATGGATGAATGAATGAATGAACTCTGCTCTAAAGAAATTCCTCCAGCTGTGGCGATCTTGGCCAGGCAGCTCAGGCTCTCAGGGGTTCCCTCACAGGCTGTTTCCCCTCAAGATCTTCAGTGCAGGTGATCTGTTCCTCGTTGTGAATTTTGGCCACTAGATGTCTCCCTCTGCCTAAGTACCGAGGTCAACCTGAGGTGTGTTAGAAAGAAACGGTGCATGTCAGCGGAAAAAGAATTCCTTAATCTCAGGCCCACCCCCTTCAGATGTTTGTCCTCATGGGGACAATCTCAGACCAAGTTTCCAAGCATGCATCAAGCTTGTTTTTTTCTAGAACAGCCTGCACCCCACAGGAATGTCCCTTTCCTCCCTTGTGTGACAGCCTGTTGGTTTAGCCTCGAAACCAGAAGATCACTCATTTTTCTCTTCCTAGTCATGTTAGGCGTGGGGACTCTACGGTCTGTGTGGTTCAAAGCAGTCTCTGTATAAAGCCGTAGCAGGTTGAATTTGCCCTCTGAGCGGCCCCAGCCTCTGAGCGAATTCCTGAGCTTCCCCAGGCAGTGTAGACAGGGCTCTGTCCTGACACCTCGTATGCCCCTTTCTTATGACCTCAGGAGACACTCATCTGGGTTTGGACTGCTCAATGCTTTATAATTCCTATTATTCATTTATGTATTTATGAGAGAGAGAGAGAGAATGGGCACACCAGGGCCTCCAGCCACTGAAAACGGACTCCAGATCTACATGCGCCCCCTTGTGCAACTAGTTTACGTGGGGTCCTGGGGAATCGAGCCTCGAAAATGGGGTAAGGCTTCACAGGCAAGTGCTTAACCACTAAGCCATTTCTCTAGCCCCTATTTATTTATTTATGAGAGAGAGAGAAAGAGAAAGAGGGAGGGAGAGAATGGGTACACCAGGGCCTCTAGCCACTAACTGCAAGAGTCCAGATGCATGCACCACTGTGTGCATCTGACTTTACATGGATACTGGGGAATTGGTCCAGGGTCCTTAAGGCTTTGCAGGCAAGTACCTTAACTACTGAGGCACATGTATCCATCCCTGTGATTCCCATTTTAAAGATGGGTGGAATAAGAGGAAAATTGTTAACTCATTCTGTAGTCCCTAGCTTTCTCTTCCCAATGTTATCTCTAGGATTCAAACACAGCCTTGGATAGATAGAGCCTTGCCTGACTGCCAAATTTACCCAGGACAAATTTAGTCTCCTTGCAAAATGAATTAAAAATATTTAAATTTATTTATTTTGCGGGGGGGGGGAGGGAGAAGCAGATACAGAGAGAATGGGTGCACCAGTGTCTCTAACCACCGCAAACAGACTCCAGATATATGTGCCACCTTTTACATTTGGCTTATATGGGTTTTGAGAAATCCAACCTGGGTCCTTAGGCTTTGCACGCAGTTGCCTTAACTGCTGAACCATCTCTCTAGCCCTAAACTATGTGTGTGTGTGTGTGAGTGTATAATATGTATATATATATTTTCTTTGTTTTGGTTTTCTGAGGTAGGGTCTCACTTTAGTCCAGGCTGACTTGGAATTCACTGTGGAGTCTCAGGGTGGTCTCGAACTCACGGCGATCCTCCTACCTCTGCTTCCTGAGTGCTGGGATTAAAGGCATGTGCCACCACGCCTGGCTTCCTAAACTTTTTTTTTAAACTATAAAGTTGTTTATTTACTTTGTGTGATGTGTGTGTTTGTGTGTGTGCATGCACACTTATGCACATCTATGTGGAGACGAGAGGTCAACAGGGCGTGTGCCTCAACCACTCTCCATGTTATTTCCAAGACACAGTTTCTCACTGCACTTAGAGCTCAGCACTAAATGAGGTTGCCAGTGAGCCCTAGGAACCCTACTGTCTCTGCCTCCCAGGGATCCTAACTCAGGTCCCCACGCTGTGTGCAAGGCACTTTATTAACTGAACCATCTCTCCAGCCCCAGGACCGTGGACTTCACGACCCTTGAAGCTCCCATGTTGAAAGAAATGGAAATGATGGATCCCACCAGATTTGGGTGGCTCTCCGACTTGTCACGGGAGGGTCCAGATGATGAAAATGTTCAGCCTGGTTGGCATCTGTGGTTACCTTTGCCTCTCAGTTGGTGCCTTCACATGGGTGAGAGGCTTGGCTGTGCTTTTGGTCTGTCTTTGACAAGCGACAGGGCACAGGTTTGCAGAACAGACAGAAGGTACGCTGTGCTGACTCCCTGGCTTAGCTGTTGACTGTTCGGTGTTCGTGTGTTAAACAGAGCCGATCATGGGGACCGCTTCACGGGGCTGGGGAGAGGGTACGTGGGATGAGTGCTCTGTAACTCATGACGCGAGGTCTTGACAGGTCAGCCTTCTAATCTGCTGTCTTGGGTCAGTTCCCGTGCTGGTGGATTGCTGTGCTTGTCTTGGGGCTGGTAAACATGCCCTCCGTTTGCAGGGCTTAGATGTCGTTTGTTTTTTTTTTTTTATTTTTTGGAGTTAGGGTCTCACCCTAGCCCAGGTTAACTTGGAACTCACTCTGCAGTCCCAGGCTGTCCTCGAACTCACAGCGATCCTCCTATTTCTGCCTCCCGAGTTCTAGGATAGAGGGCATGCACCACTACGCCCAGGCCCGGGTAGATGTCCTTTGTTTTAATGTTCGGTAGCAATTACAATTACATAATGACACCCCAGCCCTCAATAAAAACATATCATAAATCAGCCTGAATAAAGCTTGTATGGGAATTGTCCTGTCATCCCCCTTCTGGTTCATTTTGAGTCCAGCTCTGAGTATTACAAGCCTATATTGGCTTTTTAAAAATTACTGTATTTAGTTATTAGAGGGGGGCAGATAAGCATCTGGATTGTGTGGGTCCTGAGGCATTGAACCTGGGTCCTCAGGCTCCATAGGCAAGGGCCTTAACCACTAAGCCATCTCTCCAGCCCTTGGCTTGGTTTAAATTTTGCCATGTTAGGAAACCTTCACAGTGTAATTTGCATTGGATTCTCAACTCTTCTCTTCTTGACTAACTCCTTTCAGCTTAAATTATTATTTTGGAATGTTTTTCACTATTCTGGAACTGTTTGAAATTATGGAACAAAGCTCCCTGAAGCAGCGCACAGCGGGAATCACGTGCCCTGTGTTCACAGCGCGCACCTGGAGTGGAGCTTCGCAGAGGCCGGTCTCCACGGATGCCCAGCGCTCCTGATTCCTCCTCCAGAAGGGTGCTCTCTCTCTCTTTTCACCTGCTGATGCGTCGAATCCAAATATCGCCTCCTAGCTGGTCATGGTGGCGCATGCCTTTAATCCCAGCACCAGGAGGCAGAGGTAGGAGGATGGCTGTGAGTTCGAGGCCACCCTGAGACTACATAGTGAATTCCAGGTCAGCCTTGGGTAGAGTGAGATCCTACCTTGAAAAGCAAAACAAAACAAACAAACAAACAAAAAAATCGCCTCTTCACACCCTCTGGTTTCTTTGGGGAAAGCAGGTTGATATTTTTTTCATTAAATTTGTTTTGTTGTTTATTTTTATTTATTTATTTGAGAGCGACAGAGAGAGAAAGAGGCAGAGAGAAAGAAAGAGAATGGGCGCGCCAGGGCTTCCAGCCACTGCAAACGAAATCCAGACGCGTGTGCCCCTTGTGCATCTGGCTAACGTGGGTCCTGGGGAATCGAGCCTCGAACCGGGGTCCTTAGGCTTCACAGGCAAGCGCTTAACCACTAAGCCAACTCTCCAGCCCCAGGTTGAAATTTTATGATTTTTAGATAATTAGCTCTAACTGCATGATCATGTTTATTATTTCCTTTTTCCTAGGAATTGGGGTTTATTGATAATTATTCTTATGACCCTACTTATTGATTTATTTATTCATTGATTTATTTATATTTCCTCCCTTGTTTTAAAATATGTTTATTTTTCCATTTTGACATCTTTAAAATAGTTTCATATTTATTTCTTTGCAAGCACAGTGTGTGTATATGTGTGTGTGTGTGAGAGAGAGAGAGAGAGAGAGAGTGAATATGGGCAGGCCAGGGCCTCCATCCTCTGCAACCAAACTCCAGATGAATGCACCACTACGTACATCTGGGAAATCAAATGTGGGTCATTAGGCTTTGCAGGCAAGTGCCTTAATCGCCGAGCCATCATCTCTCTGGCCCCATTTTGACATTTGTGTGTAAGTATATAATGTATTTTGATCTTATTCTCTTCAATTGCTCTCTCTTACTCCCCTCCCACTAAGCCCCTTCCTCTTCCTCATCTTGCTTTCATTCCTTTTTGTTCAACCCCCCGGGTCAAATCAAGGTTACCTGCATGATCATGGGTAGAAGTCTAATTACTGTGGAATGGCCCACTGGCCAGTGGCTATCCCACTGATGACCTTGACTCCCCCTGTCCTAGGCATTAGTGGCCATTAGCAACTCTGGGAGGTGTGGGGTCTCATGTATCCTTCCCCCATCCAAGGTGATGTATTGGCAGGTCAGCGTGGTGCAGAAAACCACAGATGCTGTGAATTCATGAGTGCAATGGCCAAGTTGCATTCAGAAGAGAGCGTTTCATAGCCCTTTCTTCTCTCCTTTCCTTTCCTTTCCTTTCCTTTCCTTTCCTTTCCTTTCCTTTCCTTTCCTTTCCTTTCCTTTCCTTTCCTTTCCTTTCCTTTCCTTTCCTTTCCTTTCCTTTCCTTTCCTTTCCTTTCCTTTCCTTTCCTTTCCTTTCCTTTCCTTTCCTTTCCTTTCCTTTCCTTTCCTTTCCTTTCCTTTCCTTTCCTTTCCTTTCCTTTCCTTTCCTTTCCTTTCCTTTCCTTTCCTTCTTTCTTTCTTTCTTTCTTTCTTTCTTTCTTTCTTTCTTTCTCTCTCTCTTTCTTTCTTTCTTTCTTTCTTTCTTTTTCTCTTTCTTTCTATCTTTCTTCCTGCCTCCCTGTCTTTCATTCCATTCCCTTCTCTTCTCCTTCCTTCCTTCTTTCTTTCTTCCTTCCTTCTTCCCTTCCTTCCTTCTTCCTTCCTTCCCTTCTTTCCTTTCTTCCTTCCTTCCTCCTTCTTTCTTTCCTTCCTTAATTAATTAGTTAGTTAACTACTTATTTACAGACAGGATCTCATGTAGCCCAGGGTAATATTGGAATATATAGCCAAGGATGACCTCGAACTCCTGACCCTTCTGCCTTCAGGGAATCCAACTGTTGGGATACCCCGTCCTACCTGGCACTGTTCCTCTGTCAGCTCAAACAGATGAAGCTAGTTAGCATGCTCAATGCTCTTCCCTGGCTCAGGCCGTTCCTTTCATTCATTCTCTGTATTTCTGCATGCTAAGCCTCTGTGATCCCAGATAACCAGGGATAGAAATGTCAAGTACATTACATGGACAAAACCACATTTTTCCCCCTCTTGCTTTGTGTGCTCCGGTGAGCATCTTATCAGTGCCTCACGGGTTAGGGATGATATTTTGTAGCAGGTAACTTCTTCAGCTCTGCTGCATAGCTCAGCCCTGCCTTGGGCTCATAATGTAATAATAGCACATCCCAACGTGGCCACGATGCTGAGCCAGGCCGTTACCTTGTTTTCCATCCTTCCCAGGCACACGGGGTATGCCCTACAACCTAACCAGGAAGCGCTGAAGGACTCAACATTGCTTCATAGGAGGAAACTAAAAGGAGTAAGTAAGTAGCTTACTAGTGAGTCACCAGTCTCAAAATGTGTCTTGTTTCTGAAACACCCAAAGTATCAGACATACCATGGCTTGCTTGTATTGAGTAAGGAATTTAGGAACCAGGAAATACATGTATTTGTTTAGATGCAGAATTTTCTCCCATACCAAATACATTCAGGCTATCACTGAAGTCTGCCGGTTGTTCATTCCCTAGGATTCGCTGAAATGTCTTTGGACTAATAGGAAATGACAGGGCTCACATTTGTTCTGAGAGCCACACACATGTCCCTAGGCAGTTGTCAACATCAGCAGCACAGTGAAGAGAAGGTGAGACAATGTCTATCTGAGCATCTGTGCCTTTGCTGACTCATGTTCCACACCAACAAACCACTTAGTTTGTCCCCCCGCCCTGCTTTTTGTTGAGGTAACGTCTCACTCTAGCCCAGGCTGACCTGGAATTCACTCTAGTCTCAGGCGGGCCTTGAACTCACAGTGAGCCTCCTACCTCTACCTCCCTGGGATCAAAGCTGTGTGTGCCACCACGCCCGGCTTGTTTGTCCTCTTCTTCTTTCGTCCGCACGCTGCCCACTGTCCCAGCTGCTGTCCTTCCCAAATAATTGGTAGATTATTACTCTCATCTTACTTACTTGTTTTGCTTTTTTCTTTTGTAATCCTTTATGTTTTTAATATTTATTTATTTATTTATTTAAGAGAGAGAAAGAGAGAGAAACAGGCAGATAGAGATAGAATGGGCACGCTAGGGCCTTCGGCCACTGCAAACAAATTTCAGATGCGTGTGCCACCTTGTACATCTGCCTTATGTGGGTCCTGAGGAATTGAATCTGGGTTCTTGGCTTTTCAGGCAAATACCTTACCTGCTAAGCCATCTCTCCAGGCCCCTGTTTTTATTTTTGAGGTAGAGTCTTACTCTAGTCCAGGCTGACTGGAAAATCACTCTGTAGTCCCAGGCTGGTTTTGAACTCACAGGGATTCTCTTTTTTTTTTTTTTTTTTAAACAGAGCCTTGCTGGATAGCCCTGGCTGGCTTGGAGTTCCCTAGGTAGCCTGCATTGAAATTGCAAGTATCCCCCTGCCTCAGCCTCCCAAGTGGTAGAATGACAGGCATGTGTCACCAGAACTTACTGGCCCCATTTTATAAATATCTTCCCATAAAGATGTGTTATTTCTGCAGGCCACACATTGTGTGTGGGGGGGGGAGGGTGCTCCTGTGTGTGCAGTTGTACATACATGTGTACCCATGCATGTTGGAGACCAGAAGATAGCCTCAGATGTCATTCCTGAGGAATACCTTCCACCTTATTTATTTATTTTCTTCCTTAATATTTTTGATTGACAACTTCCATAAAAACCATGATAATTCCCTCTCTCCTCATTTTCCCCTTCACAATTCCACTGTCCATCATATCCTCCCCCCTCTCAATCAGTCTCTCTTTTATTTTTATGGCATCATCTTTTCCTCCTATTATGAGGGTCTTGTGTAGGTAGTGTCAGGCCCTGTGAGGTTATGGATATTCTGGCCATTTTGTGTCTGGAAGATTGCATTGTAAGGAGTCCTACCCTTCCTTTGGATCTTACATTCTTCCCATCACCTCTTCTTCAATGGACCCCGAGCCTTGGAAGGTATGATAGAGATGTTTCAGTGCTGAGCACACCTCTGTCACTTCTCAGCACTGTGGCACCTTTTGAGTCATCTCAGAGATCACTGCCATCTGAAAAGAGAAGCTTCTCTAACCAAAAGTGAGAGCAGCATTAATATATGGGTATGAACATTAAGAAAAGTGCTTACCAGGCAGCTCGGTGAGCACAGTATATGCATTTAGCCAGACACCAGCACACATTACACCCCTAGGGCTTATGACCTCCCCCATCATAGGTTTTTAGTATCAGGCATGCATTCCCTCCCATGGAACAGGCCTCCAGTCCAGTTAGAGATGGGTTGGTTTCCCCCATAACAGACATGCCACTATTGCTCCCGTTGGCTCATTTGTCCTGGCTGGTTAAACTTAATACTAGCAGTGTTCACTGTTGCTTATCTCCACTGATGACTTCTCTCTCCCATAGGGCTGCATGCAGCATAGCTTCTTCCAGCAGGATTTCTCAGTGATCTTGCAGTCCAAGCATGTGGAGTCTTCAGCAGTAGGTTCTTACCATCTATTCATCAGGAGAGACCAAGAGCCTTGGCAATGACCTGTAATGTTTTGGGGGTATCAGGGACCTCTCTGGCTAACAATCATTGGAAGGTATCCCATCCCTGGCAATGAAATTTTTTCTAGTAACAATCTATGACTTGGTGCCACCTTAAAAAAATATTGGGCTGGAGAGATGGCTTAGTGGTTAAGTGCTTGCCTGTGCAGCCTAAGGACCCTGGTTTGAGGCTCGATTCCCCAGGACCCACTTTAGCCAGATGCACAAGGGACTGCACACTTCTGGAGCTCGTTTGCAGTGGCTGGAGGCCCTGGCGTGCCCATTCTCTCTCTCTCTCTTTCTCTCTCCCCCTTTCTCTGTCTGTCATTCTCAAATAAATAAATAAGAATAAACAAGAAATTAAAAAAAATTATTAAGCTGGGTGAGAGTTAATTTCAGGTCAGCCTGGGTCAGAATGAGACCCTACCTTGAAAAACCAAAAAAAAAAAAAAAATATATATATATATATATATATATATATATATATTGACAACTTTAATAATTATAGACAATGCACCATGATCATAATCCCCTCTTACCACTCCCCTTTTCCTCCACCCAAGTCCCCCCTCCACTGAATCTTTTCTTCTTTCCAACTAAACTCCTCTATTTTGATGTAATCATTTATTTCCCTCCTATTATACAGATCTTGCAGTAGGTAGGGTCAGGCACTGTGAGGCTCTTACATTCTTTCTGCCACCTCTTCCAATGATTCCTTAGCCTTAGAGGGTGTAATAGAGACAGTTCAGTGCTGAACACTCCACTATTAACCTTGTCTTAGCACTTTGGTGAATGTTAAGTCTTCCCAGTAGTTACCACCATCTGAAAAGAGAAGCTTCTCTAAACCGAAGTGAGTGCTGCATTAATGCATGGGCATAAACATGTGTTTAGAAGGCAGTTTGGTGGGTTTAATATGTGCATTTAGCCAGACAACAGTAGTAGCTCCCCCACCCCCTCGAGGCTTTTTCAGTACCAGAAATGGATTCCCTCTGGTGGAGTGAGCCTCAAATCCAGTTTATCAAAGAACAATTAGTTCCCCCTTGAACAGACATGCCACCATTGAACCACTTGGTGCACTTGGCCTGGCAGGCTAGACATAAAGCTTGCAGGGTCCACTGCTGGTCAAGACCGGTGATGTCTTTTCTCCTCCCAAAGGCCGAGTACTAGGTAGTCCATTCCAGCATCCCGACAGCTCATCTACAGGGAGGAGGCTACAGCTCAGCTCCAGCCTGATTTCTCAGTGACCTGCAGCCTTGCATGTGGACTCTCCAGCAATAGTGTCTTACCATCTAGTTCTGATAAGCAAACCAAAGAGCCTTGGCAATAGGCTGTAATGTTTTGGGCACAACATTATCCACCCTTACTTCTGCCTAAACTCTTTTGTGACATATACATTATTAGCCAATGAAGGAGTAGGTTTCCATAGAGCCTGTTCATAACACCTTAAATTTTGATTAACCCTTCTCCCACCCTTCCTTTACCCAATCCCTTCCCCCGACCTCACTTAAGCCATTGCATCCGCTTACATATATAAAATATCCTCCCCTTAAGTTCCCCCTCTCCTCCCTCCCTTATAGCCCCTTTTTAGATTACTGACTTCTGCTGCTGACTTTTTTATTTTTATATAGACCAGGGGCATCTAACCTCTTTTTTAAAAAAGAATATATTTTATTTATTTATTTATTTGAGAGAGAAAGAGAGACAGAGGGAGGGAGAGGGGAAGAATGGGCGCGGCAGGGCTTCCAGCTCCTGCAAAGGAACTCCAGATGCATGCACCACCCTGTGCATCTGGCTTACATGGGTCCTGGAGAATCGCACAGGGACCTTTTGGCTTTGCAGGCAAGAGTCTTAACCCCTAAGCCATCTCTCCAGCCCTGCTGCTGACTTTTTTTTTTTAAAGAAAACATTTTGTTTTTATTAATTATTTGAGAGAGAGAAAGAGGCAGGGGGTGGGGAAGGAAGGGAGAGAATGAGTGCCCCAGGGCCTTTAGCTGCTGAAAATAAACTCTAGACACATGCACCACCTTGTGCATTTGGCTCGCCTGGGTACTGGGTAATCAAACCCTGAGTTCTTAGGCTTTGCAGCCAAGTGCCTTAACCATGAAGCCACCTTCCCAGACCTGTTTGTTGATTTTAATCTGGTTTTGGTATTAGGTTAATGCTGGCTTCATAAAAGGAGTTTGGTAGTATTCCTTCCTTTTCTATTTTATGGAAAAATTTGAGAAGCAATGGTGTTGGCTCTTTCATGAGGGTTTGATAGAACTCACCAGTGAATCTGTCTGGACCTGGACACTTTTTAGTTGGGAGATTTTTTTAAATATAATTTATATATTTTAATATAATTTATATAATTTATAATAAATAAATAAATAAATAAATAAATAATATTTATTTGAGAGAGAGACAGAGAGAGGCAGAGAATCAGCGTGCCAGGGCCTCCAGCCACTGCAAAAGGACTCCAGATGCATGTGCCCCCCTGTGCATCTGGCTTACGTGAGTCCTGGAGATTCAAACTAGCTCTAGTTGGGAGATTTTTCTTTTAAATTTATCCATTTACTTATTTATATACTTGAGAGAGAGAAGAGAGACAGAATGGGTATGCCAGAGCTTCCAGCCACTGCAAATGAACTCCAGATGCATGCATCACCTTGTGTATCTGTCTTATGTGGATCCTGAGGAATCAAACTGAGGTCTTTTGGCTTTGCAGGCAAGCGCCTTAACTGCTAAGCCATCTCTCCAGCCCCCTGGCCTTTTATTTTTAATCTGATGATACTGTATTATCTTTTCATCTAACCATGTCAGAGTTATTTGTGGAATAGGGCTGGAGAGATGGCTTAGCAGTTAAGCGCTTGCCTGTGAAGCCTAAGGACCTCGGTTCGAGGCTCAATTCCCCAGGACCCACATTAGCCAGATGCACAAGGGGGCACTCACATCTGGAGTTTGCAGTGGCTGGAGGCCCTGGTGCGCCCATTCTCTCTCTCTTTATCTGCCTTTCTCTCTGTGTCTGTTACTCTCAAATAAATGAGTAATGAACAAAAAAATTTAAAGAAGCAAAATAAAATTAGTAAATTAATTAAATTTAGAGACAGCTTTCTTCTTTATTTATTTACTTTTGGTTTTTCAAGGTAGGGTCTCACTCTAGCTCAGACTGACCTGGAATTCACTCTGTAGTCTCAGGATGACCTTGAACTCAGCAATCCTCCTATCTCTGCCTCCTGAGTGCTGTGAAAAGGCATGTGCCACCATGCCCAACTTTGGTTTTTATTTTTATTGATACACACACACACGCGCACACACTCGCATGCACACACACACACACACACACACACACACATGCACTTTTTTTGAGGCAAACCCAACAGACTGGCTTTTGTGTGTGTGTGAGAGAGAGCAAGAGTGAGAGCAAGAGAGAGAATTGGTGTGCCACGGCCTCCAGCCACTGAACTTGAACTCCAGACATGGGCACATGCACAACCTTACTCACCTGTCTCATCTTATGCGTCTGGCTTATGTGGGACCTGGAGAGTCGATCATGGGAATGTCCTAAGTCTTTGTAGGCAAGTGCCTTAACCACAAAACCATCTCTCCAGCCATTTATTGATGTTTTTAGAAACTGTATATTTATTTTATGAAGGCTGTAGTCTTATGTTCCCTTTCTCTCCAGTTCCATGAAATTCTATATTTATTTTACGAAGGCTGTACTCTAATATTCCCTCCCCACCCCCTAATTCCACTTTTCCTGAGGGTTCTCCTCAGTGGGCTTGCTGGTGTCCACTGGTGGGTAATTAAGGTCTCAGTCAGTCTCTGTGTTTTTTTTTTTTTGACGTAGGTTCTCGCTCTAGCTTAGGCTGATCTGGAATTCACTACGTAGTCTCAGGGTAGCCTCGAACTCACAGTGATCCTCCTACCTCTGCCTCCCAAGTGCTGGGATTAAAGGTGTGTGCCACCATGCCTGGCTTGTGGGGGAGTATTTTTAAATTATTTATTTGTAAGCAGAGAAGACACAGAGAGAGATTAAGGCAGAGATATTGAGAGAGAGAGAGAGAGAAAGTAAGGGTAGAGAATGGGTGAACCAGGGCCTTTAGCCACTGCAAACTCCAGATGCATGTGTTACTTTGTTCATCTGGCTTTAAAAAAAAATATTTTATTTATTTGAGATAGAAAAGGGGCTGGGAGATGGGGGTGGGGGGAGAAAATGGTCACACCAGGGCTTCCAGACACTGCAAATGAACTCCAGATGAATGCGTCATCCCCTTGTGCATCTGGTTTTACGTGGGTCCTGGGGGAATCGAACCTGGGTCCTTAGGCTTCACAGGCAAGCGCTTTCATTGCTAAGCCATCCCTCCAGCCCACGTGGGATTTTTGATAACAGTGTCTCCACACAGAATGCTGCCTAGCTAATTTGGGCACAGACGTCAGCGCCTGTAGTCACCTTGATCAAAAGCAGTTTACGAGGTGGTGAGCTCACAGACACATCATGAAACCGGACCCTTCACAGTCTCCAAAGAGGGAATGCGCCTGTGTGATCGAAGTCAAAGAGTATACCTTCGGGTTTTGTACATGTGCCTTCGGCATACGCCTGTCGTCCCGTCTTCTCAGGGCCTGTCCTCCTGTTCCGCCAGGCGCTCTGCTGCCCTTTCAGCCAGGGAAGCAGCGCGTGGGCTCCTCACCCTGGAGTTGGAGTCTGCTGGAAAAGAAGGGGTTGTTACCTCCCTCTCCACCTGGACCCCGCTCCCTCCTTTTATTGGAAGTACCCAGGAGGAGCTGCACTCCTTTAGCATCGCGGGATGGGACCTGGGGTGTCCAGAGGCCGACAGAGTGGCATTTGATAAGATCCTATGCAGTGTGCCATGGCCCCAGGAGGATTTTTTAATTATTATTGTTATTTTTCTTTTTGTTTTTGTTTTTACTAATTAGTTTTGTACTCAGTGAATAGAATCAAGTTGGTACCATTGTTAGGCTCATCCATGTTCTACCCCCTCCCCCTTGGCTCCTCCTTGTTGAGGTATATGGGTCATGAATACTGGAGTTAGCCCACAGTTATGGGTAGGAGAAATGTCTCTGCATATCATGTCCCAACATGTGACTCTGACATTCTTTCCGCCCCCTCTTCCACAAAATTTCCCTGAGCCATGTTGGGTTCAGTTTGGGTCTGCTTCAGTGATGAGGTGTTGGGGGCCTCTGAGGCTCTGGCTCTCTCATTTGGTAGGAGTTGATTGTTCTCTGTGTTGATCTCCTTCACTCTTGTGCTGGTACCTGGTTCACCAAGAAAATAGAACCCTTTCTTGTTTCGCCAATTGTTCTTAGTTTCAGCCGGGGCCCTTTTGAGGTATGATGGGGTGGCTCTCTCCTTAGGATCTGAGTCTATCTGTAAAAGACAAACAGATTCTCCAATGGAGAGTAAAGTTAGCACCAGAAAAACGGGATAACCCTTACTTTTTTATAGAGAATTTAATAGGTGTAGGCCCGCTTGTAGCCCACGATTGGTGGTAGCTTGATAATGGAGAGCGGGCTTATGTTTGGATATGGTTCTGACTTTGTTTCCCAGATCCACCTCTTTCTCCTTGGTGATTTCAGGCACTTGGCTCTGATGGCTGGCAGAATCATAAAGCCTTGGTTTGAGCTGCTTCCTCTTGCCAGCACTGATGATGATCAACTCAGAGAGGGAGGGGGAGGTAGTGGGCAAGCCTGCTCCTTTCCTTCTTGAAGGGGGAGGTGCCTGGCTCCTGTGCCTGCACAGGCTGGTCACCTGGCTGGTGAGGCATCAGAGGACCTGGACCAGACAGCCCAGCCCAGCCCAGCTCGAGGCAGTCCAATAGGTGCTCAGGCCTCCCAACAGCACACAGGCAGGTGAGCTGCAGACAGCTGGAGGAAGCTGGCTCTCTGAGAAGACAGGAATCCCAGGTAAGTCGACAGCTATGGTTTGATTCTTTGGGGTGCCTGGTGCCTGCTGTCTGTCGGCCTGGGCTCCCCCTCCCCCCGTATGGGGAAACTCTGATTTCAACATTTCACTTCCTTATTGATTAAGGAAGAGAGGTGGAAAAGCAATGAGCTGAAACAACAGGGTTCTGCTTTGTGCTGTGTAACTTTGACGTGATTTCTCTGGGCCTTAGACTCGAAGCTTTCTGGCTGAAAGCTAATCACCATTTTTATTTCAGGACAGCAAGCCCACTGCGGGCGTGTCTGGGCGGTTCGACCCCCAGGATTAAGAGTGTCACTCAGGAAGCCCGTTTGAAATACCCCTTGCCTGCCCACCACTCTTTAGCACTGGGTTAGAGCTTGATGTCAAAGTCAAATGATACTTCAGAAGATGGAGGTGTTTCATTAACATTGGCACGTTTTGATGTTTGTTTGCTTTGTTTTTGAGATAGGGTTTTATGTAGCCTAGGCTAGTCTCAAAACTCACTAGGATAGCCTAGGGCTGGCCTTGAACGTCTGATTCTCCGGCCTGGGGTAACAGGTCTACCATCACTTCCACAGGCTCAGAGGACCAAGTTTATTTCCACATTAATTGGAACTCATTGAAGCTCTGTAGCCAGTGTAAGCCCAGAGTTACTTTCCAGTTTAACTCCTTCATTGACCACCAGACCACCAGAATAAAACCCAAAATTTGACCTTCATAACCATTTTCCCTTGTTCTTTTCCCCAAATAAATAGAAAATGACACACTAAACTTTCTAACTCACAGGGCTCAAAAATTCATGATTTTTCTTTTCTATTTTATTCTCTCTTATAAACAACTCACGTATTGCCAGGCGTGGCCGAGTTCTCCTATAAACAAGGCACCTGGGTGATAGAAGCAAGAGGATCAGGAGTTCAAGGTTATCTTCCACCAGGGCTACATGAGAACCTACCTCAGCAGCAGCTGAAAAAGCAACAACATAAATCACTTTTGTGAGCTTAATGTTGTGTGCCATCCACTAACGTCAGGGCCTAAATGATGGGAAGGAACTGAGGGAGGTAGAAAAAGAAGGCCAGGGTGAGAGAGGTGTAAAGTGGCTTTTCTGTGGCGATTTCCACTCATCTAAACTTGATAATGACACAGGCTAGAGATTCCAGAGGGGCCCATAGCAAATATAGATGAAAGTCATTCTACAATTTGTTATAATATTAGCACAGCGTTCCTTTGCTGTGTTTTTATTTTTTCTTTTTTTTTATTTCACTATCAAAACTCCATGCCAGGAATGGTAGCACACACCTTTAATCCCAGCCCTCCAGCACTCAGGAGGCAGAAGTAGGATTGTCGTGAGTTCAAGGCCACCCTGAGAGGTCAGCCTGGGCTAGAGTGAGACCCTGTCTCAAAACAAACAACCAAATAAAAAAGAAACAACACTAACAACCCCACCATAACCAAAATTAAAAACAATCTTATAATAATGGCCAGAAAAATAATATAACCTTGGGCAAATGGTATAGCTTGTCTTGCTGTGGTGACATACTTTGTAAAATGTTAGCAATAGGGTTAAGATTGAACATGTGAATACATGTGCGTGTTTGGTCTTGTAAGCTTGACTTACATTCACATTAGGCATGATGACAGCTGCTGCAAAGTGTTTTTTGTTTGTTTGTTTGTTTGTTTGTTTTGTTTTGTTTTCTGAGGTACAGTCTTACTCAAGCTCGGACTGACTGTGTACTCTTGGGCTGTTTTTGAGCTCACAGAAATCCTTCTACCTCTGCCGAGATTAAAGGCGTGTGCCACCATACCTGGCCGATTTTGCTTGTTTGTTTGTTTTGTTTTGTTTTCTGAGGTAAGATCTCATTTAGCCTAGGCTGACTTGAAATTCACTCTGTAGTCTCAGGGTGGCCTCAAACTCACAGTGATCCTCCTACCTCTGCCTCCTGAGTGCTGAGATTAAAGGCGTGCACCACCACACCCGGCAATCTGGCCAAATTTTTTATAAAGATATTTTTACTTATTTATATATTTGCAAGCAAAAACAGAGAGATGAGAGAGAGAAAGAAAACGGGCGTGCCAGGGTCTCCTGCCACCACAAACGAACTCCAGACTCGTGCGCCACTTTGTGCATCTGGCTTTATGTGAGTACTAGGGAATTGAACCTGGGTTGTTAGGTTTTGCAGGCAAGTGCCTTAACCATTGAGCCATTTCTCCAGCATTGATGGGAACTTTTATTTATTTATTTATTTATTGGTTTTACAAAGTAGGATCTCACTCTGGTCCAGGCTGACCTGGAATTAACTAAGTAGTCTCAGGGTGGCCTTGAACTCACGGCAATCCTCCTACCTCTGCCTCCCGAGTGCTGGGATTAAAGGCGTGCGCCACTAAGCCCGGTGGGGACTTTTTTTTTAAGGTAGAGGTAAGGTGCTAGCCCAGGCTGA